>NC_135383.1:1836007-2546840 GCF_049243985.1 Paroedura picta | reverse complement strand
CATGCGGGGTATGGGTCAATCTCTGATATTCTAAAAATTTACACACACACATGCAGATACACAGCAATTCAGACCTGGAAACACTTCTAAGAGATCCCCCTGGGACACCAAACCAGAACTTCTGGATCTCAAGACCCAAAGTATAGTCCCACCTCTTCCAATCAAATGTACATGTTCACTTCAAATTGAAACTGAAATTTTCAATAGAACTTTTATTTCAGTACAGATTACACAAAGCAGATTAAACTCCAACACACAGTAAAGTCAGGCCCACTCTTCTGAGTAGGTTACTTGTACCAAACAGGAACAAGCACAAGGTTTAAAAAATTGTGCTTCTTCCCCTCACCTGATACTCACCCTGATCAATAGAATGCTGAGGAAGCTGGCTAAGTTGGCTATTCACGACCCCTGCATATGTCCGCAAAAATTCCTCTTCGCTGGCAGTTAACTACAAAAAAGTGGGGGAAAGTAAACTTGTAGGATCAGAAAAACGCTTGATCCCTATCAAGTAACAATGCAGATCCCATTACAGTTCCATTGAGTTGCCTTTACTCCTACTTATGTTAGTTCTTAGCCCAAAGGATATGTCGTAAGGGCTTTAATCCCAAACTGCTCCACTTACAAAAACATTAATGGCACACACACCAGTGGATGCCAAGAAATGTATCGTTTATATACTAGATTAATGTGGCACAGCAACAAACTGAATTCCATTGTGGCAAATAACTAGAGACTTTAGTAAGTAAAAAAAGAACACACTCCTAAATAGATTATACAAATATTCTTATAGTCAAGCAAAGGATTAAAGCATATCCTCCTTAATTACCCAGCCTCTAAGACATAATGACACATTTTCACAGTTTTTACATTTAAAAAACCCCAGGAGGTAGAATAATTAGTAACATGAGGCTCAAGATTAATTTATGGCACTTTTGTGTACAGATCAGGAACACTCATAACCACACAAGCAGACAGGGAAGCTCTGGCACACCAGGAGACAGGTAGCACACAATGTTCCATCAATGAGCACAATGTGTTTAGTGGGCTAATTGCTCATATCTTTTCTGAAAGGTTGCCTGTGATACTTACATTTGATCCCATCTTCCTAAGCATAAGCAGGACTCTCACTTTCTGCTGAATATACATCTCCTCCGGACTCTTCCCGGGGACACCCTCACGGTTCATTCCCCTCCTTCCAGTTCCTGAGGTTCCTACATAGATAGAACCATCAAGACAAAAAGGGGCAATATCAGAGGAATGAGCAGCAGGAAAATACACTTACTAACAGCCAAAGCAATGTATTCCTCTTCCTGCATAGGAGCTCTCTGGTCAGGCCTAGCTCTGCCCTGTACTACACCACTCAGATGCTTTGATAAAAGAATCTCCAGGCAATGTTCAGGGAACTAGTGAAACTGACAAGCTGATTTTCCAAAGGGGAAATAACCCCTTTATAGGTCAACAAAAATTGAGTCCAATAGACCAACAAAGATTTATTCAGGGCGTGAGCTTTCATCACAGCTACTCACCTGAATCTCCCTTTATAGGTCCTTCTTCATCAGAAGGAAATTAAGAGCGGTGCAGTCCTGTGTACGCATCAACAGCTTTTGTCACAGAATCAAGTGACACGCATTTCAGTCCTTAAACCTAGCTCTCTTCCCAAGAAAGTCTTACTTTTTTGCTAAATAATTCCAAATTAGCAGAAGCATGTAACATGCTTGCTAGTTTAATCAGAGCTGCTGGTCTGAATTTGCAACTGTAAATTAAATAATGAAGCTGTGCATGGATCAGAACTAATTCACAGGGTTTCTCGGTTTAACCAGACCACACAGAGAAATGAACAGCAGTAGAATGAATAAAGAGCCAACAGTACCTGCTTCCCTGGTAACCTTGGGCTAGGAGAATGTTCAGTCGGAATGGCCAGGAAGAAATCAAAAACACGAATTGGACTTTGTGCAAAGCATGCAGGGACCACCTGTAGCAGAGATACCAGAGGCTGGAACACATCATTTTTGGAGCAACATAATCATTTCTGTTAGACTTGTTTAAATAATTTTCATTACATTTGTTCTGTTATCCTGTTAAATAATTCCTGCTGCACTTGTTTACATAAACAGCACAATACCTGATGTTTTGTTTGTGTTGCTAAGGATAAAAAGGTAAAGTAGTATATCCAAAAGTACTATCTATGATGCTTTAGAAATACAGACTAAAATTAAATTGACATGATATGGCCCTGGCACAGAGCCAGCTGGGTGTAGCGGTTAAGAGCGGTGGCTTCTAATCTGGCGAGTCAGGTTTGATTCCCCATTCCTCCTCCATATGCAGCCAGCTGGGTGACCTGGAGCAAGACACAGTTCTTTCCGAGTTCTATCACAGGGCATTTGTTGTGGGGAGAGGAAGGGTAGGCGATTGTAAGTTGCTTTGAGACTCCTTCAGGTAATAAAAGCAGGGCACAAAAAACAGCTTCTCTTCTTCTAAACACATATAATCATTGGGTGATCTTATGGAAAGCACTAACCAAGTGCACGTATACTGGGCATCAGATTTATCTCCTTTCGGCCCTTAAGCAAGCCACCTCTTTGCCTTTGCTCCTCATGTACAATACGGGAATGCTGGCCTACCTTAAAAGGTTGTTCCAAGGATTAGAAAGTTAATGTATATGAAGCTCAGACACTGAACTGGCTATATAAATGCTAAGCACTTCATCTTAACTCAGGACCAGATGTTCCTGATGGAACATCAGAAACCATCCTGACAAAATCTTAAGTCACTTCACCTTGTCAAGAATGGCTCTGCAGATATTGAATTCCCTTTTCAAGAGAGCCACCAAAGCCCAAGTACTTTTGAGAGACCCTGCAACATTTTTTGGGTATGAGTGGCTGGTTACAACAATTGGGGAGGGGTTGAGATGGGGGAATATGGATGTTAGTTAGCATAAGACATAAACTAACCATGTTAGCACATTTTGGGTGGGAAGTTGTTAATGAACAGAAAGGTCACTCCGGCAACATATGAGGAAATGTAGGTTGGGAAAGAAATTAGTATTTTGTAAAATCTTCCAGCAGGTGGCACTGCTTACAAGAGTCTGAAAACCAAACACTGCATAGAGGACCTTAATCTGTATGCAGTAATCTTCCTCTCTCTGTTACTAACCAAATACAGAGAAGGACGGAGTCAAGGCGAGACTAAAATGGAAACAAGTGAGGAAACTGAAATAATTTGGATTCAGTTCAAGCAGCCACTGGATTGCTTTTCTCCTGTATTATCCCTGACAAGTTAGTAAAGACAGCACTTAAGCTTCCATGCATGCCTCTACATGTTCTACATAACAAACTAGCAAAGGAAAACTTTAGGACATTATTCCAAGTGTCTGGGTTTTTGGGTTGCCCTTGCCCAAATCAGTAGAGAAGCCTGTTTCTGTGACAGAGACCATGGCTGAAAGTTAACATGGGCCAGACTGCCAACCAACAGAACCACCGAAAATAGACTAAAAGGTCATTCTGACTAGCTGTACATTCACATTAACCAGTCTCTTAAGGCCCTGATGGCTATATTTATATTCACAAGGTCACAGCAAAAAGCAAAGGGTGGGTGGGTGAAGCAGGCACAGAAAAATGCTAGGAGTTCAGCAGCCCATAGAAGCTCTGAACATAGGTCTGAGAAACCTTAGTTGCTCACTCATTTCAAAACATTTCTTACTGTCAGCAATAGAGATGCTGCCAAATTCTGTTCTGAATGGACATTTTGCATGGCATTCAGAAGCCACACAAAACTCTTGCTATGTTGAGTCTACAGGGAAGAAGAAACTGCTAGCAATGGGCAGCTGTCAACCCGCCCTCTTATTTGCCCTAACGGGGACCCAAAGTGGCTGACATTGTTCTCCTATCTACCATTTTATCCCCTCACCAACCCTATAAGGTAGATGAGGCAGGGAGTGTATAACTGGCCTAGGACATGGGTGGCCAAGCTGTGGCTCTCCAGATGTCCACAGACTATAATTACCATGGGCCCCCCATGTCCTGGCCTAGGATCACCCGGGAGCCTTCCATGGCAGAGAAGAGATTCGGACATTGGTCTCCCAGATTCTCGTCTGATTTGCTAATGCTGATCCTACAGCTACTTTCATTTCATGGGCTGGAGCCCAGAGGAAAAGTACTGGGCTCAGGCCATTAAAAGCTTTTGCTGCCACTTACCTGACTCTGTCTGCTGAGGGAAAACTCACTTGAATGCTCAGCTCTGATCAGTTCTCAGTTTGGAAGTTCTGCAATAAGCCACCCTGTGGGAACAGAGAATCAATTGTGATATACAGCTTGAGGCTGGCTAAAATATTTTAGATGATTTGAAGCCAAGGAAGCATTTGACCACCAACAGAGCCATCCTCCATATAAATATGCTTGCATGCCAGGTCCAATTAACTTCCCTATTTCGATAGATGCAAACGGAGAATCTTTCACAAGCAGGAGGAAAACCTTCCCAGCAGAAGTCAAGATTGTCAAAGGCAACTTGCTTGCTTTAGCCTTCTCATTGTGGCTGGCTCGACAAAGCTGGAGAAAAAAAACAGCTCTCTTGTTGTCTCTCCTTCTTACAGCTACACTCACAACTGACCGGATAAATGCTCAAGCAGCATGACCAATGCAGTCTCCCTAGTGGGCTAACCACAGTCAGCACTAGGAAAAAAACCACTTGTTCCTTGTGTGGACATTCCCCATGTATCTAGTCGCAGGGACAAACAAACAAGTACACTGCTGACCACTCAGGATCAAACCCAATTGAAGAGCACAATCTAACTTGTTGGAAAGCTATTCACAAAGCAGAAGGATAAGTGGAAAACTGGTCTCATAGAATGACGAGTTGGAAGGGATCTCCAAAGTCATCCAGTCCAACCCCCTGCAGAATGCAGGAAATGCACAACTTACCTGCCCACCTACAATGACCCCAATTCCATGCACAGATGATGGCCCTCCCCCCCAAAAAGAACAGAATCCCTGGCCAATCTGACCTGGAGGAAATCCGCCTCCCGACCCTATAGTGGCGATCGGCCAAGTATCCAGACATGTGGTCAAGGATATGTCTGGATACTCCCCACACACAGAATCCATATACATATCAGAGTAGCAGGAAAGATGAGTTCTACTCAAACCCAGCAATGTATTAACTCCTAGGCTGGCAGATGGATTTGAGTTGATGCTGATGTCACAATCTGCCTTTAGGCATTCCCCAAAACTTTTTTTTTGGGGGGGGGTAGCATCTAGACTGATGAAGAGTTCCAGAAAACTCAAGAGCTTTATGCTATTACGTGCCACTGGACTGGTACCACTAAAAGGCATTACGCGGGCTACATTCTTGGTTTTGAACTCTCTTGGAGATGTCTGTTTTCTATTGGGACAAAAGGTTTCCCGAGGAAAGTTTTTGTTTAGAGGAACACTTCATTCATATGACTTCCCATCTGCAGTCTAAAATGGTACAACCTAGACACAGGCTTACCATCTCACGTGAAGTTTGTGAATGCTAGGTGGAAGTGAAACAGTTCACCAAAAGCCTCTGTAAGAACAGAAGGCAATTTACATTATCATAAGCAGGAGTATGCTATTTTGTAGCATGTTGGTGTATGCAGCCAGTTCACATAAGTCTCTGGTCAGGCCTGACAAACTTTAGCTTCCATGTGCAATCTGCACGAGCATCCTAGAAGATACTAAATGCTCGGCTGGGGTTGCACATGGAGGGTACAGTAGCAGGTGGGTCCGCTGCCTTCCAAGGAGGTTTACCTGCTATTAGCGACTGGATTACTGGGAACACTAATAAGCTCCACAGAAGTCAGATTCCTCAGAACACTGCTAGAAAATGACTTTCTTTAAGGAAGACACACATGTCATTTTCCATCAGATAGCAAGGACTGGTAAGCCTAAGAGGCAGCTTATTTCTGCTATCCCACAAAGCATCTGGAAAAGATGCCAAACTAATCCCCGCGAATGTCTTCACCAAGAGGGTACATTGCAAATGAAATTCCTGCAAGCTTGCTCTGCAATGGAACGCACCAGGAAAGATGGGCAGCAGCTAGCAACTCCCTTTTAAAAGGGGTTGGACAAATCATTTGAAAGGGGAAAATCCCCTAGGAAAGGAATATTTAAAAAGCTTTAGAAATCTGGTCCCTGCCTCTACTTCTTTCAGCATGTAACTGAACCAAAGAACAACATTGTCAGCAGAACCATTTATAGCAAGGAGCTGTCCTTTTCCATTTCTGTATATTTCAAAGACTTATTTTGTTCTCTCAACACAGAACTGTGGAAAGCCACTTTACAATCAAGTTACACATTCATTAATACAAGAATTAGCATCCACTTACAGTGTATTAGCTTTAATAGCTGGTACCATTGGTCTAATTTGTCATTATTACATATACATTTTTCCCCAAGTCACTGTAATTAACTCAAACATTTCATGTGGGCAAATAATCCATGGGTTCTAAGAAAAGTTAAATGCCCTTGATATTATTGCTACAGAGCAAAGCAAAAAAGATCACCTGATACAACCATCAGGATGAAAACCTGGCCCAAACATGCTGCCGTGGTAGCCTACTATACTATCATTATAATATCATAATATAATCATCCCACATAAAACTACAAACACAAGATTCTAGTACTTCAGGCTACAGGTGGCAAGTGACAAAACAATTAAGGAGTGAAAACTGCTTTGTTTTGTTTCTCAAGTTATCCCACCCACTGCTCCTCCATTGAAATGGACTGCTTTCACAGTAAAATGTATTATTTTCTTGTCCCCCAGCACTCATATTACACTAACAGGCAAAAGGAAGTCAAGAGACTTTCAATGAATGCATTCAACCCTGTCTCACTGGAGAGGCAAGAACAGAGCCGAAACTGAACATCTCGCTGCAAGGACTCTGAGGCCACGCTTTAGGATTTTCATTTTAAACTAAAAAACCCTGAAATGTTCAACTATAAATGAACCCCTAAGAAATACAACCCAGCAGTATTCTGGTAACATGATATTTACGAGGACGGACAGGGGAGAATGTGAAACAGCAGAAGCAATGATGACTAAGGTCCCAGAGGCAAGCAGTAATGCTTAGCAAGACAGCTGTAGAACAGCTGAACCACCATCAAGGCCTGTAGCATTACTCGTTATGCAGCCCCACCAAGAGTCCCAAGTGGACAAGTGCTGGGTTCCAGGCCCAAATCAAACAAGGACTTGTGTGGCACCTGGTGATTCACCTTCATGCCTCATTTGTGCAGCGGGACTTAGTTGTCTGCCGATATTAGCATTTGGGCAACAGCTCATGACCTTCTGCAACAGGGAGATGGAGACTGCATTAATTCTTGGAGGGATGTGACACAGAATGGTAACCATTTATAATTGAAAAGTAAGGTCTGACATACTTAATTCCTTGTCATCTTTTTCCTTCCAGAACATGCCAAGTTTCTTTGGAATTCAGGCCACAGTTGTCTCATTTCAGATACCCAAGACCTGGTGTCACATTTCAGATACATAAGATCTTACAACCAAATTATCCAAAAGGTAGTTCCAACCAAGCTCAGTTTTTAGGCAGTTTTTACAGTCCTGCTCATTTTAAAGGCATGGGCTGTTGCCATCTATACATTAAGAGTTCAGAAACCCAAACAGGGAAAAGTTTCCTTCCAGGTTCTTTGAATTTCTATAGCTTCTTTCATTAGAGGATTTCAAAACACATATTGAGAGCATTAATGAAACAGAATTCAAAAATTCCCAAAGTAATTTCATTGGACCACAAGGAGCCAAGTAAACTGTGAATTACTGTAGAATTGGTTGCTATTTAGACTTTAAGCCATATGCAAACTATTACATTTTTGCCAACTTAACACATTCAGCAGAGAAAGGCAGCTTCTGTTTAAACTGTATGTGCTAAAATCAGGCAACTGAAGTCAGCATTTGTTTTGCTTGAACAAACTTAATAGTAAAATGAAGAGGTAGAGTATAGGAGCATTTAGGCCACATATAGATTGGAGAATATTTATATTCCACTTTTCCGTTAATACAGCAAAGAGCAAACTATCAAGAACAGCAGTAAAACAACATGAAGCATCAAAACAGCAGCTAAGTGAAGCATAAAAATTCATAAAAGCCATGCAACATTCAGATCTCTTTAGGCTTGGTAAATCTTATTTTATTTAAATCGTTTTGTCAGAAAATCATCTTAAATTATGCTGTCTTCCATGGGGTAGAACAAATGGAAACTAAATAACCTATCTGGGACTAAGCGAAGCATTTAGTAAAACAAAGTGAAACAATGTAACCAAAGTAAAATCAAAAATTGTGTTTCACCATGATAATCACTGCAGATGGAACAATTTCTACAGAAGACTTAGAATTTCTCTATTACAGCGTTTGCACTATTTACATCAAAACAAATAATTTCTAACATTCTGCTTTTGTATCAAGAGCTATCTACCATATAGCATGGAGGACCAAATGACAACTCAATGGCTGCATTGAACACAAAGGCCAGTCAGAGTCTGAACTGTAGATTTAATGGTATCCAAGTGATACTGGTCTTGGTGCTTCAAAAAGTCAAAACAACTGTTCAGGTGCTCCATGGAGAAACCTTCTGGACAGTTTTACACAGACCCAATATTGACAGAGGAAAAACTCATATCACCCCTTCACAGAACAAATACAAAAATATGCCTGAGCCTGATTAGGTAATACCCACTGCAATTTCCTCCACTGGTTGCTCACCATCCCACTTTGTCACCCCGAGTTCCCTCACAAACTAAGGATCAGGGTGGACCCTGCCATCTGGCACAGTCTGCCGAGGAGTGGTCACGTCTCCTACCCAGGTCACCTTCGTGTTCTAATTTTATGGCACTAGGTTGTTACATTCACAGCACTGGATTAAAAAAACCCCAACGCAGATAGGATAGCAGGGAAGGAAACATCCTCAAGCAGGGTGGAACTTCCTTCCTTAGACAAACTTGTATGTAAAATAATGAATAACCTCAATTTACAACAGAATTTCTTTAACCTTAGAACGAACTAAGACATATTCCTGAAACAGATTGCACAAAGGTTACAGCTATGGTCATTTAGGTTACGAGTTATTTAGCAAAAGAAAGGAAAAGTGGTAAAGACAGGGAACATTTGCCAAATAAATTTTATGAAGTGACTGAACAACAACTGTACAACACATATTATGATTAACACCTAACACTTAAAAACCCCAGTTTTCAAAACTTTATTGTAATTATCGTCTGAGGCTTACTGCATATGATTAAGAGAACCTTTTCTCCAGTGTTTAAACAAATGTGGGTACTTTTGTTACCCTTTCAAAGTCTGAATGGAAGAAAATCTTACTTATATAAAAACTAGATCCCTTTGTGCTTTTACTATTCTCTGCTATCTTGATCTCTTCCACTGCACACAGTTCAAAAAATCTGTATCAACAGTTGACTAATTATACAAATATACATTTTTAAGAGTCAGGTACAAGTTGATCAAAAATGGAACAGATTGATAAGGATGCCCACTGAAATAACTTATTTTATGCTAACAAAACACAGAACAAGTTGTACCATGCTCATAACTGCAAATTACCAAACTATAATCCAAAAACCCACACAGAGTTGCTCAATAGCAACTCCCAAATATAGAAAAGATCTCGGAGACCACCCTAGACCAGAATTCTCCCCTTTGCTTAAAAACCATTAGTTTATTCTCCTCTCCTCAAGTCTTCTCCAACTCACAGGTATTTGGGAATCAACGGCCACCAAACATATGTATGAATTAAAATAAAACAAGTTTTTAACTGAACTAAATCTTATAGATGTAATTATCTACCAAAAATGTAGAAGAATAACATCACAACGTCTGATGCACATATCCTTGATTGCCAAATTTTGGATATAGCACCCAAGTCAGATAGGTAACTCGCATGCACCAATATATATATATTTTGAATAATTCAGCAAACATAATTCAAATTTCAGTTTATCCACTTCTAAAGGTAAATCAGCAGATATCCATTTGAATATCAGAACAGAAAGCATCTCCTTCTGCTACTTAAGCCATTTATATGCCACGGTCACTACGTTTAAGAGAAGTTTTGGATACTGGGTGCCTGAAAATAATCTATTTCACTATCTCTTTAGAGCAGGATTCTGAAATATACAGATCCTATAATGTGACATGAAGTTATGGAAGACTAGAGGCAATGTTTACATCAAATCTTTACCATGTTCTACATGAAAATGTGTATATGGGGGGAAACAAATACTGTAAACAAGAGAAGTGCTTGCTTACTTTATGAAGCACCTTTGAGAGTAAGGGCCTAGAAATTGTCTAAACAAGGGTATGCAAACATAGCAAGGAAGGAGAAATCATTACTATTAGATTCTTATTCCACCCTTCTTCTAGTTTCCTTAGTCCTGCATAATTTGTTTTCTCTCTTTTTAAGATTACATAATGCAACGAAAATGCATCCTGAAGCAGGGGAGGTATACAAAGGTCTATGATCTGAAAGTACATCTGGTTGAGTTAAATAACTATCAAGGCCTTCTGGGGAAACATGTATGCCACCTTGAGTTCCAAGAAAAACAAACAAGATACAAATGTAATTAACAAATAAGGCTTGATGCCCAGATTATAACCCAAGCAAATATAAGGCAATGGTTGTACCACCATTTAGTAAATTCACAATATGCACACAGAATAAATGGTGATTAATTCAGATCAAGTGGTTTTAAGAATGCAGCCTTAAACAGGCTGAGAGAAATTTTAAGCACAACACCCCCTCCCAAAAAGCTGATGTAGGATCATTAAATAAAATGATGCAGAAGTTGTTAATTGAAATAGCAGACAGTGTTTAAAGCGGCTTTCAGGTGTTACCAAAGACACTCCACATACACACCTCAGATGTTTTTCTAGTATTTCAGCCATCTCATGTTTGTTTAGAATAGGAAATTCCTGAAGGCCTGTATACAAAGCAAGCATGCTTGGGAAGTAGGATTCAAAGTAGGGCTCAAAATTTCTGCTGAAATTGCGCCTGAATATCGTATTTGGTTGGTTGTGTTTTTCTTTGCATTGTCATCTTTTTTATCTCTTTGTGGGCTTTAATACTGTATTAACTTTAAGGCACAATGATATGTAAGCGTGAGGATTTTCAGCAAAAGAAAGGATGGAAATTCTTTAAATAAACATGTCTGCCTGAGTCTTCCAAGCACATTTTTTTCAACTGTTCAAACTTGTAAGTCAACACACTGGACCAGTTTTTCTCTTGCAATGTGCAAAACGCCCCTAAGGCAACCTTGTTTAAAGGTGAGAAACACAGAGAGAAAACCATGGACCATTTCACACATAGGAAAAAATGGGTGTGTCATTAAGAGCTGCAACTCTCTTACAGTCCAACTTGAAAAGTACCTGTATTATACTGAGTTTCTGTTTTGCATTTTAAAGGTATGCTGTGCAGATTTTCTAAATACAGGGAGTCGCATGGGACAAATCTAGAACCAAACATCAGAAGAACAGGCCTGAAACTTACAGGAAAGGTGAGCATGGTAATAAGGCATTAAGGCATAACACAGGTCAGCACTAGAACTCTATGGGGTGAGGGAGAAAAGAAAAACTGGAGCAAGGTAGTCTCCAAGGAAATTCCACAGAAAACAAAAGAGACACATAGACAAGAGCAGTGTTGACAAAAGGTGATGATCTTCATATTTATTAGAATCATTTTCATTCTAATATGGGAATATGCAAGAATTAAAGGTTGTTTGATATTACCCTAACTTTATCTCCAACTACTCCTTGGGAGAGGAACCTGGCTGACAGTTATTTTAAGTTAGATTTAGGTGGATAGCCGTGTTGGTCTGAAACAGCACAACAAAATTTGAGTCCAATGGCACCTTGTGTATGCATGTAAAAGCTCACGCCTTGAATAAATCTTTGTTGGTTTTAAAGGTGGCACTGGACTAAAATGTACTGTTTTTGTGTCAGCGATAGAGCAGGAAAGAGACAATTTCAGAGTGGGGGTAGTAAAGGGTAAATCCTCTACCTTTTAAAATTAGTTTGTGTGCAAGGGGCAGCTTTGGGTTCTCTGCTACCCAAAAAGAGTCAGATGTTCCTCTGAAATGGAAGGTGTGCCAGTGAAGCTCTGGTTGGGTGACCACTTTCCCTCCTCTTGCAAGGGTTTTTAGAGAAATATACCATAAGAATTTTGAGGCATGAGTCCAGGAACCCAAATTGCTAATCTGTCCACAGTTGTCTGAATTGTGGGGCAGCTTTTAGGGATCAAGCTGCAAAGGGATCATCTGATGGGGAAAAATGAGGGAGAGAAATTGAATACAGTAGTCTTGAGCAAGACCCCAAGCTAAATAGAGAAGCAGGAAACACGTGAGGGAACAGAGCTGTGTTTTAGGGAGAGAACTAAGTTCAGTCCTGAGGAAGAACAAGAACAAGTCTGCAAAAAATAAAATAAATACTGAAAGTCACCTAAGGAAGCAACATCTGAGGAAAAAGAAGCCCAAAAGTTGGAGGAAAGAGATGCAAAGGACAGTGGGAAGAAGTATTTTTTAAAGAAAGCACCCAGACATGGTATCTTGGGAATGAGGACAAAAAGAAAGCCCAGCTCACATCTAGTAGAAAACAGCAAAAATCCAGGAGCACCTTAAAGATTAACAAAATTTTGTGGCAGGGTATTCGAGCCACTACTCACTTCTTCACATCAGGAGACTTTTTCCTACTGCTTCAGACGGATTAACACAGCTACCCATCTTGATCTAACTCTACAGGCCTCCCTTCGGCTTCTTTTAAAATCTCCTTAGATATGACAGGCCACCAAAACATCTGCAAGGAATACTTGAGGATGGCCAGAAAAAGAGAACCCCCCTTTTAAAAAAAATATTTAAAAGCCACAACGTGATAACTATAGACAGGGTTACCATCTCTGGCTTGAGATATTCCTGGAGACAGCAGGGCAGCGCCCAGCCAGGGACTTCAGCTCCTCCCAGTCAGAGGTGGCCAAACTGCAGCTCTCCAGAGGTCCATGGACTACAATTACCATCACCTGCTGGCAGGAGCGCCTGGTAACTGTAGTCCATGGACCTCTGTCGAGAGGCAGCTTGGCCACCCCTGCCTACGGGAGAGCTCCACCCTCCCAAACAGCCATGTTCTCCAGGGCATGAGATCTCTGGGGCATGCCCAGGCCCGGCCCGGCCCTGCTGCCAAGCGCGCCAGTGGCTGGCCGAGAGCAAGAGTGACTCCATGATGGTGCAGCCGGGCGGGGGGGGGGGGTAGGAGGGGGAGGAGCGACCGTTGGTGGAGGGAGGGCGCGCGCGAGCGAGCGTTCTGAGGGAGTGACGGTTACGGGGCAGGGAGACGGGCGCGCGCAAACAGGGGGGGGAGGCTGAGGCGAGCGAACGAGCGCGCGCGGCCAAGCCGACCAACCGCCGGACAGGGCGCGCGGCTCCTTTTGTCGGCCGGCAGGCAGGGAGGCAGGCAGGGAGGCGCTTACCTGAAGGGTCCTCAGGCGGGAGACCCCCGTCCCTTCCCCTCCCCTCCTCCTCCCTCAGGGCTCGGGCTGCCGGCCGGACGAGAAGCACCGTGCGGGGAAGCGCCTCTCGCTCTCTCTCTCTGCCTCTCCTCTGCCTCCTCCCTCCGTCGTCGTGACTCACAGCGGCGGCGACCGAGGGAGGGAGCGGAGGAGGCGCCTGGGCGACTCCGGGTGGGAGGGACCCGCCGCCCGCCGCGTCCCAGCAGCGCCCGAGGCCGCCGAGAGGCGGCAAGCCGAGTTCGCCTCAGGCAGCGGCGGCCGCGCTCGGGAGGAGGAGGAGGAGGAGGAGGAGGAGGGGGCGTGGCCACGGGCCGGCCGAGGAGCAGGAGGGGTGGCCGCGTCGCGAGGGGCGGGGCCCAAGAGGGACGCCGGTGAAAGGGGCGGGGCCGGGGCGCGGAGGGGGCGGGGCCGGCGGAGAGGCTTCAAGGTGGGTCAAGAAGCGGAGGGGAGCAGCACACTGGGCGTGTCGGAAGGCCGGGGTGGGTGGAGACACCTGAGGATTGAGGGTGGGGCCTGCGGAGGGCGGGGCGGGCCTGGGGAAGGGCACAACGCCCTTTTAGGCAGCCATTTCTTCCAAGTTAACTGGAGGGAGTGGCAGGTGACAGTGGGTGTGCGATAGGATTTTGAGTCTCCTGCATAGTGCAGGGGGTTGGACTAGATGACCCACGAGGTCCCTTCCAACTCTATTCTATGAACTGATGTGTGCTTGGAAATCAGTGGTAATCCCAGGAGATCCCTGGCCGCTTGCTGGAGGTTGGCAACTGTATGGAAGACGCAGGTTCAAATCATACCTCTTGTACCCCGGATGTTTGTTGGGAGGCCCTCAGACTAGACTACTTCATAGGGTTGTTGTGGACATCAAATGCAAGCTGGCTTGGGTCCCTATTGGGGAGAAAGACGGGGTTCTGATGAGCGTGAAAGCTTGCACAGTCTTTGGTGACATTTTGGTGGGTCCTGATTATTTATTCCATTCATTCTGTTTTTATTCTGACCTGCCCTGAAGGTGCAGATATGATGAAAGGCATTACTTGCGGGTTGGCTTCTTGTTCTGCATTTTGCATGAGCCAGTGCAGCTATTTGCCACCTTTTCAGCAGATACATGGCAGATGCACAGCTCCAAGCTAAGTCCCCTGCCTTTAGCTGCCAGCTGCCATTATTGGGGCCATCACTGAGCGGATAGGAAAACTCATGTGCACAGTTCAGTGAATTGCTGGAGAATCAGCAGATTGCAATGAGATTGCTCCTTTAGAGTAGAGAAGAAAGTACTGCTTAATACCGCATGCCAATTAAATGTTTCTCCATTAACGGATAAAAAAACAAAATTGAAGGGCCGTTATAGGTTGTAGCACAGGACTGGAGAATAAGCAGTAGAAAGACCTAAGGAGTTTCATCTTAAAGGTTACAGGGACAACAAGCAGATTATGGAAGGAAAGAGGCAATGTCCTCTACCCAACCTGTTAAAAAAAAAAGATGAAATGGAATCAAGACTATCAACAGTAGACTGTTGAAAGCCCCTTGGTTTCGTCTGGTACTTTCTTCCACCTCCTCTGCTTTTCCATGCAAAGCCAACCCAGTGGATTAGGCTACCCACTTGGCATTGTTAAATACCGCTGCAACCCTCCTATTGTATCTGTGTCCTATAAATAACAGCCTAACAGATCCGCACGTCCCACTCTCTGTTTTGGTATTTAAATGACATCAAAGCCACCTGCCACATTTTTACAACCAGAGTGAGTTAATGAAGACCTTCACATGAAAGCCCCTGAAAAGAGCAAAAGCGAGCCGCAGACAGGAACTGGAAGGGTGCGAATATGCTGGGATCTGAGACGACCACGAACACGTACACAGTGAGCAGCAGGCAGTGCGATTATTAATTATTTACAAAAAGAACCTGAGCACGTCAGCGCGGGCTGGGGGGGGATAAAGATGCGGAAACATCACTCTGGGAGCCTTCCATCAAGCTCGTGTTAATTAGCGCAGCATGTGAAGCAGGAAGAAGCCATCCAGAGATGTTTTATTCTCCCGTGAGGTGGGAGACCTGCCATTTAGGCATCGTTTATCCTTAAAACTGACTGAGAATGCTTTGGAAGGAATTAGAGGCTTAATATAATTTTTTAAAACCCTCCACGTTCTTGTCTTCCCCTCACTTTGCCACTTGATCAGGTAACCATTGAAGGACAAGGCCCCAGAAATCCCACACCCCACACTCAGGAAACGGCAGCTTCACATGCTGATGACGCAGAACTACACGAATATGTACTGCCAGATGTGAGATAGCTGCTTCCAGGTATAAAATGTATATTGGAATGGATAATCTTTCACGACTATGCTAATTTCTACACAGGGTATATATCTGCATTCTGAAGGATTCAGACCACCTCTATAATACCTAGTGGCCCATGTAAAGTTCAGGCACTGCTCCTTAAAATGTTTCTTTTCTGCTGAAGTAGAAAATTCATGTTTTGAAATTTAGCTGCTATCAATATTCATATTTTGTTAATGTTACACTGATCTAACTTTAATTTATAAGCCAGTAATCAACAATTTGTTTTAAAGGTGGGGGGGGGGGGCAAAGAAAGGTTGATATTCTGTTAACCACTGTTTATTATGTATGTATTATGCATGCTGCAAAGCACCTAGCCTGTTCGATTATGAGGCACCAGCAACTGGAATACGGCTGGTGAAAAACAGGAATCTGAGGATGCAAACATAAAGTAAATGTGACCTTCAGAAATTGCACGGCCTTGATCTGGACATCAATGTTTTGTAAGGGTGATGGAGAATGTTTGTGAAAAAGCACTGGTATGGGAAAGTGTATAGCAAATACAAAAAGGCATTTCCAGAGGGAAGAGGCCAAGCGCTGAATGAAAGGGATGGGGAAGCAACTCCCAAGTTGCTGTTATTCCTGACCCAGTTCTCAGCCGCAGATCTGATTCTCTATAGCTTTAAGCAGGGGACCCCCCCCCCATGGAGTCCCTAGGCCTATTTTCCCCTCCAAGCAAACACCACTGTGCAGCCTGAGTTGATCCCCTCCCCCTCCCCGATAAAATACATGACTCTTCTTTTGCAGCTCATGCCATTATGCGTCGGTTTTAGAAGCCTTTGGAAATGATGTACTATTGGATTTTGGGGGTATTGACCTTGTAGATTGTAAGCCACTTTGAGTTAGGACTCCATCTGTGGTACCTTTTGTAAAACCGGTGTCTCTTTAGCTGTTAAACATTGCACGTTTTTGTGGTCAGTCCAAGAGACCTCCAGCTGCCCCTTTATGGTTCCTGCCTTCTCTTTCCTCACTATAGCAGTTAAGCTCAGCCTTCTTTCCCACTGGACAGTTCCTCTGCACCAATCCTCCCATGATAATCTTCTTTGACATTCATTTAGGATTCTTTCGTAATCCAGCTGCCATTGTGTGCCGAGACCTTCCATTTGACAGCAGTCAAGGATTAATCCTGACACTAAGTCAAAAGAAGATCTCAGCCACGTCAGGGTCCCAGCTAGGGCACACATTTACTGGGGAGTTTGGCAGAGAGAAGCATGTGCCCATCCTTACTGACGGACAGATCGACCCTCCTAGAGGATAGCACTGCTTGATGCTTTTTAAATAGAATACGGCATGTCCGTTGCCATTTATTTAAAGTAATGTCATAGGAGAAAAGAACAGGCAAAACTTGCCCCTGTGCTCTTGGGAAGAATGCGGAGAAAAGAACCCGTCTGTGTGCTATATTCTGCAGTTCTGTGCAACCAACCTAGAATTGGTTTGCCAGCCCCCAGATAGGGCATGAAGATCTCCCGGAATCCCTACACATATCAGTTACCCTGGAAAAAATGGCTGCTTTGGAGGGTGAACTTTATGACATATCCTGCTTGAGGTCCTGGCTCCCTCCAGGCTCTGTTGCCAACATCTCCAGGGTATATCCCAACCCAGAGTTGGTTACCTAGAAATGTGTATAACATATGTACAGTATGACTATCTCACAGGGGCAATGTGAGAACAAAGAAGTATATTGAGCGAATTATCTATTTTGTATGTATTTTGTTTCAGATGCATTATAAATTTTTTATTGTCTGAATGGAGGCTGATTTTCATGGTTTTAAAATGTGATTTTATCATGAATGGTTTAAATTGTTGGCTACTGGTGACTCTTGACACGGCAGAAATGTAGGGTACAGATTATGTACAAAAATGAAGGAGAGAACAATGTCAAAAATAGCTTTGGGTGTCTGCTGGAGAGAAAAGCAGAGTATAAATATATTAATGCATTAAAACATACTGGTTCTAATATTAGAATTTTTTCCTGTTTGCAGGCAAATTTTTTTTAAGGATTAGAAATCCTGAGCTTTATTTTCAGTCGCTTTAAGCAATTCTGACTAGAGCTTTGCATGCTTAAGCACAAAGATCATACTCCGCCCACAAAAACATCCACAATTATATGTTTTGTGAGGGGGGGAGTTGTGGTTTAATGGGGTGGTTATGTTCTAAGGAGGGCATTCAAAGTTGGCCATCAAGATTAAAATGCACTTCTCATAGGTTTATTAATAAAGGAAGACATAAACTACACAAAGGCTGAGCAGCAAATGCAAATCCTGCTGCAGAAAAAAAAAGATCAAAAGCGACAGCCTGTTCAGAGCTGTGTTTGGCTCAGGGCAGGGATTTGTGGCAACGCAGGGCACGGCTTCGCTTTACCCTCTAATCATTGCTAATGAGTCTTCTGCAGCCTTGCAGGAAAAGGAGGTCCACAACCACAGGGAATTTGCCCCAGCTATTATTTAACTGTCAGAGTTTTGGAAATAAAAGCATGAAAGGGATGTTGCTTGCAACGGCCAAGGCCTGGACACACCAGCCACAGTTGTTCTTGGGGGAAATGATGAAGCCCAAAGGAAACAGCCCACTCTGGGAGCTAGGATCACATACCTGTCTCCAAGGTGACTATCTAGCTTCCTTTGGGGCATACCACACCTACCCTCCCTCCTGTCATGGCTACTGCATGAGAACAAGCGGGATTTGAACATAGCCTGCTTCCCTGCAGAAGGGTGAAGCCATGTTCATGAAGACTGCATCTCTTGAGCATTAGCCTGTCATGCATCAAAGCCACAGGACCCTAGCCAGAAATAAAGAGATGGTGCCATCCAGCTGTTTGCTCAGCTGCTAGATTTGAAGCCAAGAAGGATTTTTGCAGCAGTTAGCTGAATGGTGCCTTGGGGCATCTCGGTCTCCCCTGACATCTGTGGTCTGGCTCACTTGCTGGAGTCTTCTAAATTTATAATCCCATATCTCAGTGCTGGAGCCAAAAGCAAACATGAGACGCTACTAAAGGGGATTTAGAGAGGCCGCCTACAATAAGAGCTGAGTATCCATACACAGCAAGCCAGTTTATGCAATCAGCAGGATCAAGCTATCCTGACTGGTCCCTCACTCTGGAGACCTGGGCATTCCACTCCCTCCACACAGAAAACCAGGAACAAAATGTCAGCCTAGTTTTTGCCCTGACATGGTTTCTCTGTGTGCAGAAGCATGCAGGCACATAGACTCAGCCACTGCCCTTAGTCTACAATGATACAGTCCAGGAAAAGCTTTGCCTCTTGAGTCTGCTGGCTGCAACAGCCATGGTCACACTGACCTTGGATCTGGGGGGGATCTGTGTTTAGATGGTTGCTTCTACAATCCTCAATCAAGATTAATCCCTCCCTTCTCCCCCCCTCCCATCATGATGGGATCTCCCCACCCAGGTGTGACAAGTCTAGAACCAGCCCTAGGAGCTGAGTGCAGGGAAGGGTAGCCGCAAGATACTTTCAGCTTCCTCAGCTCTAATCTTATTAGGAATGTTGCCGCCAAGGCTGATTCCAGTCCCCAGAAGATTCTTGCCATTCTCTGGTGTCGGGCATCAGTTTTGTGAAGGATCTGCTGAGCCCGCTGTCCCTTAGCGAGCAAGCCGCCCTCCCGCTCCTGTGATGGCACTTCCAAAAATGCTGAATAAGGGAGAGAGAGTCATGCTATAGCAACATATTGTGGGCTGGTGTAGCCAGCAGGGTTTTGGCAGCTCACACAGGTCTGCAGGCCAGGAAAGGAGAATATAGGCTTTGTGCTCACTCCGTAAACCAGACAGAAAGCAGAACGGATTCTCAAATGACTATACAGCCAAGTTCATTGGGGAAACCACAGATACACACATGGCCCGCATAAGGCTGCCTTGTCCTGAATCAGATTCAGGTGGGCAGCCGTGCTGGACTGCAGCAGCAGACAAAACCTTGGTGTGTGCATGGGGGGGAAGGGGTGTGTGCTCATGAAAGTTTATACCATAAATAAAACTTTGCTTGTCTTAAAAGTGCCACTGGACCCAAACCTTTGCTATGCTCAATGAATGAATCAGTGTCAGCGCTGTCTGCTCAGACTGGCAGCTGCTTCCCAGGGTTTCAGGTGGCTTTCACACGACTCACCGCCTGACCCTTTGAACTGGAGATGGAACGGATTGAACCTGGGACCTTCTGAAAGGCAGAGGCTAACACCAAGATGTCAGTATAGCCAATAAGCTTCTATGTAAATCTGCCTGGGCTTAAAGTCGGAGGGGGGTTTATTTAGGGCTTGTAAGACAGATGTCCTCGCTTGAGACCCTGGAGAGCTGCTGCCAGTCTGAACAGACAATACTGACCTTGAGGGACCCATGGCCTGGTTCAGGATGAGGCAGCTTTGTGTGTTCGTGAAGATACCGAAAAGAGACTCTTGAGGCTGGATCCTGGCTGGATCTCCCGTGATGAGTGAAAACAGTTGTCGTCGTCCCCCCCCCACACACACACATACACACAAAGCAACAAGGACATCTTTGGTCCGCAGCGCCCTGGACCCCAAAGCCAGCCTCCCATGCTGTCGCCTGGAGGGTGACAGGCAGCCTCATGCTAACAAGGGAAGCGGCTCACGAGAATGACCCCTGCTCAGGAACAAAAGGGCCAAGCCTGCAGCACGGGGCCCTCTGTTTGTTTGTTTCCTTTGACTGGGGAGGAAGCTATTACACGCAGCCCCAGGAACACGGGGAGGGAAGAATGGCAGCTCCTGCCGTCGAGAACAGTCCCCGCTCCCCAAGGCGGCCACGGACGGGGCCTCTCGCGGCTGTTTGGGAACGCTTCCCTGTTGTTCTGACACAGAAAAGTTAAATTGCTGCAGAAGATTCCCAACCGGGCAGCTTTTGTTTGCCAATCAAGCCTTCCCTGGACAATGGCTCCATTCACAGCCACAGCCGAGAACGGTCGGCCGGCACACAATCTCAGCTTTCAGACAGATGCTGTTTCAGGGAAACACTGCTGCATTTGATACGGAGTTACACTCCCCCCACACTTAAAAAAAAAAGAGAAACAAGGGATTGCAGTAAAACAAACCATTTTTGGCAAGCCGCAAACCTGAGGCAGTCTTGCAGGCGAGCCAAGGGGAATGCATCCTGCCAGCACACCCCACCCCCCGCTCCACCCAAGAGAAATGTTTTAGTAGAGAAACGCTTGTTTCAACAGACACGGACAAAAAAAAGTTGCATTGAAAAGATAATCATTGTTAGGTTGTTTCCCCCCCCCTTTGTTTAAAACGTACCAGTTGGGAGGTTTTATCTTCTGAAGCCCAGCTGCTGAATACGCAAAGAGCACTTGGAAAACTTTTTGCTTCTTATTCAGAGAAAGAGCATTACAAAAAGTGTGTAAGAAATTCACAAATACAACATGTTAAAAAAAAACAACAACAAACGGACACCAAGCATCACCGATTGCAGGCAAGTGGAGCTGCCTTCCCAAGCGCCCTTCAGTGCTTCGACTTCTCTACCTCCAGACTTGCCAGAGCAAACACCTTGTCACCTGAGCCTGCAGTTCAACGAGAAAACCGGGGGGGGGGGGAGATCAAGCTTTGCATTAATCCGGTCATCAGCACCCCCTGCCTCCAAGGGCTGCTTCACTTCTCAACTGGTTCTTGTCTTTCCTCCTGAAGTCACAGCTGGCTCCTGGGGACCCCATAGTGTTTTCCAGGCAAGAGATGTTCGGGGAGGTGGTTTGCCACTGCCCAGAATTCCCTAGTGGTCTGACCCGGGTTGACCCTGCTTAGCCCCCCACATCTGACAAGATCAGGTTCCGAGTTCCGGAGGAGCCTCTGTGCAAAATTAAACAGGAAGCTCCATGGGGCCAGGGCCTGTATTCGTAGGGCCAGCGGAGGCCCTCCCTAGGTTGCAAGTCAATTTTCATGGTACAATCCATGCCTGTCATTTTAAAGTACCCATTTTCTTTCATGACTCTTGAAATGGCATGGGAAGGCCGGGATCTGCACTGGAGAATTATATTATGCATTCATGCCACACACGAAGCTGCCTCACACTCTAATCAGACTTTTGGCCCGTCAAGGTCAGCACTTGTCTAGTCAGACTGGCAGCTGATCTACAGAATCTCAGGCAGAAGCCTTTCATGTTACCTACAACCTGGTCAGTTCGACTGGAGATGCCAGGGATAGAACCTGGGATCCTCTGCAACAGAGGTCTCCCACTGAGCCACACATGAAGATGCCTCAGTTCATCAAGGTCAGCACTGCCTACTCAAACTGGCAACGGTTCTCCAGGCTCTCAGATGGAGGCTTGGGCCTTTTTTTTTTTTGCCAGTGACTGAGCCTGGCATCTTCTCCATGCCAAGCAGATGCTCCACCACTGAGCCACAGCCCCTCCCCAAAACCTGCTTGGCACTGCTGGCAACTTCTGGGTTTGTAAGAAAAAAATCTTCGTAATTCCAGCATAATAAAGCAGCTGAAGCAGAACAGAGGTCAAAAAAGCTTCTCCCACATTAGATCTGGTAATCTCTCAGAACAGCAAGCCGAACAGGGGCCTGGGGGCATGTTGGAGAGCTTGTGGATGACCCCTTGACCTAATAGCCTGGAGTGAGTCAAAAGGTCAGTTGACCATGCAGGGAAAGGACAGCAAACTGGAAGAGGTTCTGTCTGATTTTCCGGACAATACTCGGACACAAATAGCTACTAGATTTACGTGGGCAGGAACAGCTAGGAGGAAAACGGGGACGAGTTACTTTTGCAGACTCTTCCATGGCTAAATTACAGCTACCCATTTTTAACCAGGATTGTTAAGAATCCAGGAAAGAAAACTGGGCTTCACATCACTCCCCTTTCTGGTCAAAGTCAAGACACGGGATATACAGTCTTGTATGACAGTTAAGCAGAGCTTTATGCCTGTTACATAGAGGAAGCGGATAACCCGCACAGTCTATATCCCATGCATGCCTCCAAACACCACATCAAAACCAAGAAGCTTGACAAGTAAGAAGGCTCAGGTCTACAAGGCGTCATTTGTTCTCCCCTGATGACAGGGTAGCCAGGCACCTAAAGCAAGGGCGGCCAGGGATGACGAGGGGATGGACTTACCCAAGTCACTGGAGACTCTTTCAAATTGGCTCAGAGTAGCTCCCGCATTAGTTAAGAGGAACGCTTCTTCATCAGGAATCAACTAAACGAAAGACAAAAAGGGAAGAGATAGAGTTAGCCATACAAACGAGTTCTACAGTATTTTTTTCCTGAAAACCAGACCTACAAATGAATAGAAATGCAATCAGCTGTAAACAAGTTTTAAAAAGACTACAGACTTTGCTGGCATCAGAAGGTAGTTTTTAAAAAACGAACAATAAGAAAAAGAACAGGGCTCAAGCAGGATTTTCTGAACAAACGCAGAACCTTGAGAATTACCTTTTAAGCATGGCAATAAAAATGAAAAGGGAGCATGCGTGTGCGTTCGTTCCACAGTAGGAAGGGACAGGCTATCCAGCCTCAGTACCTTCTCTCCAAGCTTCCGGAGAGCAGTCAGGATTTCTAATTTCTGCTGGGTGTAAAGGTCTTGTCCCAACTTGCCAACTATCAGATCTCTGTCCATCTGTACAGGAAGAAACAGAATTTCACGCTTGATACAGAAGGTTTTACCCAACTGGTGGCAGTAATTCCTAAACCGAATGCCAGGAGAAAGCCAGTAATAAGACAACAGGTTCTGTAAGCCCAAAGTACCAATCCCAAACGGAGTATGCCTGTTATCTCTGTATGATTCAGCATTCACCTCCTTCCCATCTGCTTCCATAGGATGAAGGCAATTCTGCCACGCAGTTCATTGGATCTACTACAGCACTCTGATAGAATTACCTGCCCCCAGAATTTCCCAGCGAGGTGACTTGGGTAGAGAAAAAGGTGTGATTCATGCATCTTTTTTGACACTCTACATCAAAGTTTGGGGATCTAAATGAAGGATACCGCCAATGTAATTGGGGGGGGGGAGGGTTGGGATGCTCCAGAACACTGCAAGCCATGCCCACTTCGCCCGTTGCATACATTCAGAAAATGCATCCCACCAGTCAGAAGGCAGGGAAGGGCTTCCCTTTGTCATCCCCAGTTTATACATTTGTGCGTGTGGGTTTTTTTTAATGAAAATATATCTTACCTCGGCCAGTTTTGTCCGCAGTTGCCCAGGCTGTTTCTTGGCAAACATTCGAATGACTTCTGGGGTTTTAAAGGCTTGACTGATGGCGGCTTGGATTGCCTGTAAGGGAACATGGAAATCAACAGGGACATTTCACCACAAACACCAGCAGCGTCTCAGGCCTCTTTGCAGGCACAGCTACCCAGGGACACTCAGCTTCTGAGCTGTCCCTCTGTCGCTAGCAAGAAAGAATCCATCCACAACAGAACTTTCAACAATAATGCCCATGATTATAAGAGTTTAGGCACTTTCACAAGTACCTAATAACACACTTTCCATACATTTTCCATGGAGTTTACTGTGTAAAATGGCAAGACCCATTTGCCAACAACTGCTAAAGTACATTGAAGGTGCATTATTCGGTGTGCGTGTGGAAGCACCCTAACACACTACCTACCAGAATAAAATGTGACAAACTGAGTTCACGCACATTGAAATATGCCAAGTACTCACCAACTGCATTCCACTGAGTTCATCAACCAAAGTCATATTTCCAGACATGATCTTCTTGAGGGAGTCATTGAATTCACTCAGCTGCTCCAGGGTTTCCTTCTTGGTCTCCTCATACTCATCTGCATCCAATTCATCTCTGAATGACAGCCAACAGCACAGTCAACAACAACTATGACCCTGCAGACATTTTACTCATATGGTACCTAGAAGCTTCTGAACCCGCTATGTCCCACTGACCCTGCTTCTACAATCTCTTTCACGACAGCTCAACCTTTTTCTAGTAGCTCTTCATCACCTGCATTCTTCCAAATCTTGCAGTTGCTGCATTAACCTGTCCAGCTGTTCTTCCAGGTTCTGTTTCAACTTGCTGGTCTCACTTTTTCCCCTTGAAGCCATTTCCCATCACAATCACGATAAACCTTTGAAAGAGTCAAGAAAGAGGTTTGGATTGTGGATTCAAAGACCAATCATGAGTCAAAGTATCATAAAAGATCTTAGCATGAGTACAAAGTTGATATGTATTCTCACTAAGGACTCATTCTGTCAGAGTTGCACAAGGACCTGGGTTATTCTCATTGCTGTACAGAAGCATGGAGGCCCAAGTCTCCCCCTGCTGTTACTGGGGTTTACAACAGGCCTGGAGAAAGCTGTAACGATGCCCTGTCCCTTGAACAAAGGTTTAGTGTGTGGAAATGGGCAGAAGACTCCCCCAGAGCACAAAGATAAATAGCATCTGGTTAAATAAATACTACTAAGCCTGTAGTAAAGGAACAGAACACTTTGCTTTAGCCAAGCAGTTGCACCTGGAGCAACTTTTACTCCAAGGTATACTGCCTCTGAATATGGAGGCTCATGACAGCCATCAATAACCCTCTTCTCCAGAAATGCACCCAATCCTCTTTTTAAACCATTCTAAATAAGTACCGTTCACTGTAATCTCTGGCAGCAAGTTCCACAATCAATGCAAATTACATTTTCTTTGCCCTGAATCTAGTTCCGAACATCTTCACTGTCACCGTCCCCTCGCACTGTAATTTGAAAATGAGGCAAAAACAGGGCGTTTGCAAGAGCAGGAACATGAAAACACAAAACAGTGTGCAGCACTTTTGGAGGAAGGGTGGAATACACACGCAAAGGAAAGAAAATAAGGACTGACTCATTATGGTCTCTTTCTCGGGAAACGGCGGAGTCAGTTGCAGCTCCTCCGAGGAAGCGTCTTCAGACCCCAACTGCTAACCCCAAACCCCCCAAACCTTCCCATTCCAACGCCCAAAGCCCCCCGGCCCCTTCTTATCCGCATTCCCAAGACCCAGACCTAGCAAGCTCCCGCTTCTTACCCAGGTTTCTCCTCCTTCTCCGGCCTCCCCACCCAAAAAAACAAACAGCCGCGATCCCCGCAATCACATCCTTCCTTCGACCAGCGCCTTAGTGCATTCCCCGGGCCAACCCCCCTCACTTCCGGTTTCGGACTGCTGGGGAGCCTCTCCATGCATCGGACGCGCGTTCGCTTCCGGAGTCCGCGGCCAATAGAAAGACCGCGCTCAGGTGCTCTGGAAACAGGATCCCCCCGGCCCCCAAAGCCCATGGGGCTTCAGTTCCGCCATTCAGACGGTGTCCTCCTCCCTCTGACAAGAAAATAGTCTTCGATCCTGGTAAGAGAAAAGTGCCATTGGGGTGGGGAAGGGTCGTGATTCTGGGGGGAGCGTCGGTTATAACAGGCGAAGGGATATTGGGTTGCTCTCTCAGGCGACTTCAGGGGGTCCAGTCTACGTTAATCTAGTCTCATCAGGGTCTATCCAGTTCGGCAGCATGTATGGAGCCGACTAAGACCGTTTTTCGGGTATATGGCTGCAACAGGATGGGCGTCTGGAGGTCTGAGGAACGGCGGCAGACAGTCTCCTGTGTTTCTGGCGACCATTGAATGCAGGGCATGTTAGACTGAGGGATGTGTTAAGCTTTATCCCAGCAGCTACACCTCCCAGAGTTGCCAACTTTAGGTTGGGAAATATTTGGAGATTTGGAGGGTGGATAGAGCCCGGGGTGGCAGGGTTTGGGGGAAGGGAATAGCCTTGTACACTGTAGAATTCACGTGCCAAAGCAGCCATTTCTTGCAGGATGAGCTGTAAAAGCAGATATCCAGGTCCTACCTGAAAATTGGCAGCCCTGCATCAGTACATGCCCTGCAATGACTCCTGAGTGGAGTACAATAAATCTTTCAAGTGGGGTCTGGCTGCCCGTTTTGTGCAGTGCTGTTAAGAGACTAGAGTTGACCCAAAAGATGCAGACAGAGCCATGTGGTACACACCACCAATGGCCACTCTCTGCACACGGCCCCGACAGTGGTCACTTTTGACATGTCTGGCCTGAAATTTGTAAAACTGATATAAAGGCAGGTCAACGTTCCTGTATGCCTAGCCTGCTTCTTGCTCCACTGCTCAGTAAGCTAGAGAGGAAACATTGCTAAATGAAGACATAGAGGAAAGCAGTGGAATTGATTTGCAGGGTATTTAGCAAGAAGGTGACTGTTGAACTACAGAGCAGCGAAGTTGGTATGCTTTTGATTGTTCTGTGCATCTATGATGTTTACCTTCATTAAAACAGGAGGCCAGGGACAGTTGAAACACAAACAACATTTATTCCAGTGTGAGCTTTCATGCGACAGATGTCACCCGTAAGAGAGAGGCTAATATTAAAAAAATGTGAGCAAGAGACAGGTGGGAGTGGGAAGACATTACAGAGAGAGGGTGTACAGGCACAATCACCAGTCAAAGATAATGCAGTCCATTCAGCACGGGTGAGCGCTACTCTTGACTGTAGATAGACCAGGAGATCCAAGCAGATCTAATGAGGGAGGGTGTGCTGTGAAATTTGATAAGCAGAATTAACATCCTCCTCGGGTAGATCCAGGTATGTGCTTATCTTACTCTGTCACTGGATTTCTATCGAGTTTCAGTGCAATAAGCTAATGCATCTATCCCTCCCCTCCATTTATCTTTGAGTGGTCTGGTGTGCATAGGGATGATTTATGCCAATAAAAGGTTACTGACTGACTGACTGGCATAGGGATGATTAGAACTGTTTGGGGGGGGGGGAAAGAAGTTAGCACCCTGTTTCTATCTCTGAGAAACAGTCTGGCAGGTAGAAATTTGATAGCGGGTCTTTTTCTGGTACTGAAATAATGTGGTAAAAGAAAGCTCAGCTTAGTTCTTTGTGTGGAGTGACTAGTGGAGAAATGGATGTGAGGCTGTAAAAAAAAAGTGGCTGGGTGGCTGCCCACCAGAGGTGATTCAGAAGTTGCATGTGTGTGTGTGTGGGGGGGGAGCTTCTGTGGCAGAGTTGGGATTCAAACCTGCTTCTCCCAGATCTAACTGCAGTACCACAGTGGCTGTTGTTTTCAATAGCTGCCACTGCTTTGTTTTTTGCCTTCTAGAATGCAATACTATTCATACTTCTTCGGTACAAGCCCAATGATTTTTATGGACTGCAGTGATTCTGCATAGCATTACTATTAATTTCATGTGCATGCATGAGGTCCTGGCTTTGATCCAGCTTCTTTAGGTTGAACATCTCAGATGGGTGCTGCTGGGATCCCCTTCTGCCTGAGAACCTTCAATTTAACCCTTCTATGCAGCCAGCTGGGTCACCTTGGGCTCCTCACATTCCTGATAGTGCTATTCTCACAGAGCAGACCCATCAGGGCTCTCGGCGCCCCACCTCCCTCACAGTGTGTCTGTTGCACTGAGAGGATGGGAAGGCAATTATAAGCCGCTTTGAGGCTCCTTCTGGTACAGAAAAGATGGATATAAAAAACAACTCTTCTTTTTATAAAAGACACTGCTGAGCTAGGTGAACTCCCTAAAAGACAGCTTCATAAGTTTGTGCTGGTATCCATCCACATTTATTTATTTGTTTGTTTGTTTATTTATATCCTGTCTTTTTCCCCAGTGTGGACCCAAAACAGCTTAAAGTGTTCTCCTCCGCTGCATTTTATCCTCACAACCTCCCTGTGAGGTAGGCCAAGTTGAGAGGGCATGACTGGTCCAAGGTCACTCAGCAAGCCTTCCCTGGTAGCCTGAGGATTAGAACCCGGGTCTCCGAGATCGTAGCCTGACACTCTTACCAGTACACCACTCCAGTTGTCATACGTAAATGTGCTTCCAGGCTTCTGTCTGGACAGCTTGGCCCCCGTGAGTACAGACCACGGGCACTTCTGATGCCTGCCTAACTAACAGGGGGTGAGTAAGTAAAGCTGGAATGCATTTAAGCAGCTGCTGAATCCCGCCTGGAACATGTGACTGCGTTACATTTTGCCTTTTTTATTCACCCCATATGAATGTAAAGCCCCTTTTCCTAAATTGTCCTCTGGAACCCAGAAAGAAGCAATTGGACCCTGCAGCTTGTGAAAGGCACTCCGCCCCTTCCTTTGAAACCAGAGCTTCAGATATCACAGCCTCAGTGCCTTTATCTCTGGCT
Source organism: Paroedura picta (assembly GCF_049243985.1). Taxonomy (NCBI): domain Eukaryota; kingdom Metazoa; phylum Chordata; class Lepidosauria; order Squamata; family Gekkonidae; genus Paroedura; species Paroedura picta. The sequence continues at coordinate 2,517,893 of NC_135383.1, read as the reverse complement.
CCAAACCCGTTCCCATGGCAACCTCCTCCCGGTGCTGCTAGGCCTTAGACTCCCAGCCGCATCCCAAAAGCACTTGGCACACGCACTGTTTTGTGCAAAAGAGGGGGAGAAGGCGCGTGTTTTCCTTCCTAATGGGCCATGGCAGGACATTCAACAAAAAGTGCTGAAAATGCTTAGAAACCCCCAGAGTTTGGCTTCTAAGGACGCTAAAGCCCCGCGTTCTCAGCTCAAAGGCTACCTGATGCTCGTACGTATGAATAGTTAAAGACATTTGCTATGAATATCCCCAGTTCTGAAGGTCTGCCCACTGTGGCTGCCATGGAGATTAGTCGATTCCCCCAGAGAGGGAACGAAGGGAAGGCAGCTGAGCCGGTGATCCGTGGCAGGCAGGCAGGCAGGCAGGCGGAGAGGTTGCTGGGGAAACAGGGACAGAGGCGTCACCTGGTGCAGAAGGGTTAGACGTGCCACAGGCAGCTGCATTCAGAGACTGGCTCATAGCAGATTCCGCTCCTCGCTTGCCTGTTCAGTACAAGGCCAGGAGAAGCCATGTTGGCAAACCAGAAGAGACCCAGAACAGAGAAGGCCGCTGTAAAAAAACAGACAGAGCCATTAGAGGGGAGAATTGCACGTAGGGATGCCAGCCTCCAGGTGAGACCAGGGGATCCCCGGAATAACAGCTCACCTCCAGGCTACAGAGATCAGTTCCCCTGGATACATAGAGGCTTGGGAGGGTGGCCTCTAGGGCACGTACCTCAGTCCCAAGGCTTCACCACTACATCTCCAGGAGTTTCCCAACCTGGACCTGGCAACCCTATCCCCATCCCCTGATTTGAGCCCAGTTACAACTTGGAAACCAACAATATTTTGGAAGCAGGAGCTTTTCAGAATCCTGGCTCCCATTGTCAGGCTGCAGACAAACTCGGTCTTTAGCACCTTCTACATCAACAGACCTGTTTGTCTCTCGGGGCCAACAGGACACCCGTTTTTGCTCTAATGGCCCAAAAGTAGCTGAGGAGGCCGGTCTGGGGCCAACCCTCCTCTCCGTTCTTCATCTTCATCTTTTCGAGACCCAGAGAAACGGGTGGCACCTGGCCTCGCTAAACCTGCCTATGGAGGCGTGTTCCTTCTCCTGGGGCTTTTGAGTGGTCCTGACTGTGCCAGAGTACCGGTGGGATCTGCCGGAACAGGTTTCGGTAACTGTTGCCTCCCCCTGAGGTGCCGGATTAGGATGCAAAAGAAGAAGAGCTGGTTTTTATACCCCGCTTTTCACTACCCAAAGCAGTCTCTAAGCAGCTTACAAACACTTTTCCCTTCCTTTCCACCCAACAAATACCTTGTGTGGGGCTGAGAGAACTCTGAGAGAACTGCTCTGTGAGAACAGCTCGAAGAGAACTGTTCTGTGAGAGCAGCTCTAGGAGGGCCGTGACTAGCCCACGGCTGCATGCGGAGAGGTGAGGAGTCTGCCCCTCTTAGCCAGCCCACCACGTACCAGTGGATAACATGCTGCTCACTGAAAGCACCACCGACGTATAATAGAGCTCAGGAGTCGTGTTGGCCTAGACAAAAGAGAGTTTGCGGTGATCACACAGGCTTGGTACACAAAGAACATCAGAAGAGCACTGCTGGACCTGACAAAATATACAGCATCCTCTTTTCCACAATGGCCGTACAGATGCAACTGAAGGCTCGCGAGTAGGGGTGCCAATTTCCAGGTGGTGGCTGGAAACCTTCTGATATTACAGCTGATCATGAGGCGGCACAGATCAGTTCCCCTGGAGAAAATGACCACTTTGGGACTCTTAAGGCATTATGCCCCACTGAAGTCGCTCCCCCCAAGCCCTGCCCTCCTCATCCTCCACCCTCCAAACACAGAGCTGGCAATCCTATCCACAAGCCAGGCCACAGCTTCTCCTGTTGTTACTCCGAGGAACAGGTATTTGCAGGTAGACTACTGCTGAGCATGGATGTTCCATTTGTTAGACTGGACCTATCCCTATATGAATTTGTCTAATGCCTTTTTCAGCCATCTGAGATAGGGGCCATCCGTATATCTTGGGGCAGTAAGTGTCACAAGTTACTTCCACTTCCAAGTGTCACAAGTTACTTCCGCATTGTCTGAGTGAATAACTTTCCTCAGTACAAGATTAAAAAACAAAACGGGTCTGACTTTCGGACTCAACTTCTAATCGGATCTAAGAAGGAGCTGTCTTGGAAAAGGACTTTCAAATGGCGGTTGATAGAACTAGGTCCGAGAGGAAGAAAGTGCAGGCAACGTAATTCCTTTTTAAAAACCACAGTTCTAATCCATCTCGGTTTAATGAAATAAGGCCGATCGGGTGTCAGGATTAAGATAGCTTCAAAGAGGTTGGGTTAGGAGGAAAGAAAATGTATGCATGGAAGCAGCTTCAGAAGCTGTAAGCATGGGATATCGAAGCAGAGGCCACGGCTCAGTGGACAGAGCACCAGCATTGTGCGCAACACTTCCCACATTCAGTCCCAGCATCTCCCGTGTGTGTTCTGTTCCGTGTGTGTAAGCAGCCCTGGAACCCCACCCCAAATCCCGTGGGGACGGGGCCAAACGCAAACCAAAACTCTACTAACGCATGGGGCCGCTAACGATGTCAGTATAGCCGTGCAGATGCCTTCCACAAACGAGCCCATCCCAAAGATGGCAAAGACAATCTTCAGCTCCCCTGTCAGCGGCTCCACCCTGACCAGCAGCAACGCCAGCCCTGAAAGGATGGCAAAGGGGAAGAATGAGCCGGCTCACGTATTCGCACCACCCCAACATGGCCTTCCGTCCATCCTGAGCCCACCTGTCCGTTTCACGAGATGGCCCCCAACCCCAAGAGTCTGGAGACCCAACAGACCATCCTGCAGATCTTGGAAACCTTTTGGGTGGTGGGGCGCTCTGCGGCCAGTGGCCAGTCCGGAGGCTAATGGAAGGGATGGCTTTCACCTCTGACGTGGTGCTGTACGCACGTGCCCCTTGGAGCAGAGGCATGCCTGTTCGGGGCCGTCTGGTTCAGGAGCCTAGCCTGGGGCAGTGGTTAGGGTGTCAGTCTAGGGGTCCCAGGATCAAATCCCCACTCTGCCGTAGAACCTCACTGTGCGTCCTTGGGCCAGGCCCTACCTGGGTTGTTGTGAGGATAAAACAAAAGGGGAGATTGTTGGGTTGGGGAGCCAAGCGGGGCATGAATATATCTTGGAGGCCCTGCCGTCTTCCATCTGTGAAGCCAGGCAGCCCAAGAAAGTCATCAAGACATGGAAACGCCCCGTTGCGCAGGGGACCCCTGCCTGTAGGGTAGGCAGACATGGCCACCATGATATAATCAATAGGCCCTGAAGCCACACCTTGACAGACGGCTTGCGGTACATACCGACAGTGAAGAAAGTGAAGACGATGCTTCCAACCAGGTTGTAGAGAAGGGGCTGCCCACAGTAGCGGGAAGACCTTGGTCTGAAAAGGAAGAGGGAGAAACCAGATTTTTGAGGTATAAGGTTTTGAGAGTCAAATCTCCCTTCATCAGATACAAACAGAACTCAGGGAGTGTTAGGAAGGTTTACGGGTGTCCTCACAAGGACCTCCAATCCTACTTGTATCTGACGAAGGAAGGTTCCAGACTCAAAAGCTCAAGAACCAGAAAATCCCATGGGTCTCTCAATTTATATGTTCTAAAAAACAAACAGCCACATTGGAATGGGCTGACAAATAAGAGAACTCCATCCGTTCCAGATAAACTACCGTGGTTACGATAAAAGGCTAAAGCAAACAGGAGCACAGAGACTAGAGCCAAACCACCAGCTAGAGAAACAAGGTGGCCAGCTGCTGCAGAAAAGGGTCTTGACCAATTGAGGACCCTTTTCTGTATAAACTGATGACCTGTCAAAGTTCGGCTCCACAGTTACCCACAATGCCTGGAAGCTGGATTTTGTACAAAGTACAAACGTTTGACCATTTTGACATGATGTTGCATCATTTATTCCAGGGGGAGTCAAACTGCGGCCCTCCAGATGTCCATGGACTACAATTCCCATGAGCCCCTGCCAGCAGATGCTGGCAGGGGCTCATGGGAATTGTAGTCCACGGACATCTGGTGGGCCGCAGTTTGACTCCCCCTGATTTATTCAGCCAGTACTAGCTGCAGGGACGTGACATCCTGCCTCTTCAGCGTCGGAAACAGCCGCTTTGGAAATTTCTTAATTGTGCTCTTGTCTTCACTTCCTTACCAGCTGGGATCTCGCTTTTCAGACAATTAGAGCTCCCGAGGGTGGTGGATTTTGCACCCGCTACCCATTTCTGTGCTTATACAGGGCGACCATGGAATGCATTGCAGAATCCAGTCACTTGGCTCTCAGTTTAATACGGCGCAGAATCAGCCTGACTCTGAGAGAGAACTGAAAGGGGGTGATCTGCTTCCTGAAGCCGTCACTGTGACCCTAAGAATTTCCCAACACAGCCTTCAGTTGTATTCTCAGTCCTTCCCACGTGGAGCTTGAACTCTCAGACCGTCTGGAAAGGAGCTGCTAGCCTCTTGTGAGCAGAGGTTTTGACTCCAAAAAAAAAAAATTCAAAACCAGTCCCCGAATCCCAATGGGCCAGGCTGTAAGTTCTCCCTTCTCAAGAACCACCCAGGAAATTCTGATCAGCTCCCCCCATATTCACAAAGGTACGCAAGCATGTAGAAGTAGATTCAGGTGGTGGATCAACAAAAACAGCCCCTTGGTACCTGAGCAGGACGTAGATTTGAAGGAAGAGAGCAGAGAGTCCAAGGATGACCAGAGCCGCCTGGCTGGAAAAAGAAAAGAAAAAAGACTCCCCAAGCCATCACAGGGTTGTCATTCAGGGGCAAAAACACTTCAGCCAGCTGCACGCTTGATATGGGGTGGGTCAAGATTCAGTCATGGGCTTTATTCCTAAAATCTGACCGAGGGATGTAGGACGTTGTTCCAGACGTTGAATGGTGGTTACAAAGGTTGGGAAATTGCAAAGCCCTCCCTCCCATGTTGGGTGTTCTATTGCAGAACCCCTAGTGCTTTGCAAAGAATCCAGGGACACAGTCTAGTGCAGGGGTAGTCAAACTGCGGCCCTCCAGATGTCCATGGACTACAATTCCCATGAGCCCCTGCCAGGGGGCTCATGGGAATTGTAGTCCATGGACATCTGGAGGGCCGCAGTTTAACTACCCCTTGTCTAGCGTTTGTATGGAAAACTGGCTTGGTTTCTTGGTCCTCCCTTTCTGCATTGACTCACCCACCAAATATTTGGGGCAGGGGGAATGCACGGTGTTGTAAAGTGCCCCCAAAGTTGCATCCCGGTAGGGGTGACACCTTGCCAGCTGCCAGCCCTGAATGCACGAGTCTTGTGCCTCTGGCATAGTGGTTAGGGCACCAGCCTCCCGGGGGACGGAGAGAGGAAGAGCAGAGGGGATGAGGACGGGGACGGGCTGCGTGCTGGGGCCTTACAGTCGGAGTCGGTGGTGTTTGGGTAGCCATCGGCTGAAGTGGTAAGCCACGTGAGCCAGGCAGAAATGGATCATAGCCGGCTGTGGAGGACCTGCGAAGAAAGAGCAGGGTCTGTTTAGGGCTGGCCCCATCATCCAAGAGGGATTTTAACCATGTTGTTATAGGGAGGGGTTTGGGGAAAGGATGGGCCTCAACAGGGTGCAATGTCCTAACGCCCCCCCCTCCAGAGCTGCCATTTTCTTTAGGGGAATGGATTCCTGTCGCCTGGAATTCAGTCACAATTCCTGGAGGTCTCCAGGCCACAACTGGAGGTTGGCAAGAGTGTCCCCAGCACATACAGGCTCGATGCTTATTAGGTGCTAATTCCAAGCCCCATAATCTGATAAAGGCAAGAGGGCTTCTGAGCATGGCATAGCCTGCAGCTAGTGCAGGGAGTTGCCACTGCTGCAGGGAAGTGAAAAGAAGGGGCAGTGCAAAGGAAGGTTGCTAGTTCGAATCTCATCATTGCCATAAGCTGGCCAGCAGTTCTCCCTCAGCCCGGTTCTTCTCCCTGAAATACGAGGGAAATGTGCTGCCGGAGGGGTTGCAGCCCAAACACCCCAAGCACTGTATAAATGATGGAGCAGGGCTGCTCATGACTATGAGAGGGCAGGACAGGGTTGGCGACTCCAGGTTGGGAGATTTGGGGGTGGAGCCCAGGGAGGGCAGGTCTGGGGGAGAGGGAGGACCTGAGGGGGGGGCAATGCCTCTGAGCCCACCCTCTCAAGCAGCTTTTCTCTCCAGGGGGACTGATCCCTGCAGCCTGGAGCTGCATAGTGATGCTGGGGTACCTCCTGGTCAGGGAACGCATATTCCTCCTCGAGAAGTGTCGTGGCGCATAAAGGCGGCGGTGCCCGTGAGCGTGTGCAGAGTGCATCCCCCCCCGCCCCTCGCGACTGGCGGCCCGGCTCCCGGGCACTGTTGGCATCGGCTCGTCTCCGCAGCCTACCTGGCGCGCCGCCGAAGGGCTTCAGCCGGGCTCTGCTTCGCCGCCGCCGCCCCGCTGCGAAAGCCGCCCGCCGGGCAGCGTCTCTCTCCGGTGCTGCGCTTGAGGACTAGCGCCGCCGGGCCGCGTGCTGGGTTCTGGCGGCGGGGGCTCCCGGGGTTGCCAGCCTCCAGGCGGCGGCGGGAGGTCTCCCGGCCCCCCCCAGCCCGTCCAAAGCGGCCGTTCTGGAGATGAGTTGCAATTCCAGGAGATCTCCAGGTGCGACCTGGAGACTGGCCAGCCGGCGGTTTCCCAGAGGGGCCCCTGAGCTGCAGCCCTCCGGGGAGCCAGGCCCTCCCCCTCCGCGCCCAGATCCGCCTGCCCGCTTTCGCTTTCGCTTTCTGTCCCGGGGGGGGGGATGCACCTCGGCTCCGCTGCCCTGCGCGCTTCGTTTGGGCGCTCCCCGTGGAGGCTCGGCCGCTATCTTCCCCACCTCCCCCTCCCGCTCTGTCTTGCAGCAACGGGGCGGCTACCGAGGGGGCCGATGGAGAATTGCGACCAGCGGACCGAGGTGGTGCTCCTGGCCTGCGGCTCCTTCAACCCCATCACCAACATGCACCTGCGGCTGTTTGAGCTGGGGAGAGACGGCTTGAACGACACCGGTAAAGTGGCACGCGTTGGGTCTGGCCCCTTGGGGGTGCCAGTCTCCAGTCGGGACCTGAAGATCACCTGGAGTGGCAGTTGATCTCCAGGTGACAGAGAAGTTCTCCTGGAGAAAATGGCTGCCTTGGGTCCCTCCCCAACCTTTGCTCCTTCCCAAGTTAGGAAACTCCTGGAGATTTGGGGGTGTGGCCGGGAGAGAACCAGGGACCTCAGTGGGATACAACACTGCAGAATATGCCCTCAAATTTACACACATTTGTCAACCTGGCAGAGGCTCATGGGAATTGTAGTTCATGGGCATCTGGAGAGCCACAGTTTGGCCACCCCTGCTCCAAATATTGTGTGTGTGTGTCCATAAGCATAAAAACCCATTTGTGGTTTATCCAAGCTGGAATGCACTGCTGGAGTCTCTCTCAGCCTGCCGTGGCTGCCCTGTTTGAACCGTTCTTGGTTCCACCCAGGCCTGGCTGTGGGCTAATCCCTTGAGCGTGCTCTCCCGCCTCCCTGAGCCACCTCTGGATGAAATTTATAGCCCTGCTTTTGCGGCCTTAGTGGGCTCCCCTAGCAAGGCGTCCCATCCCCACCTTGCTAGGAGAGTACCTAAAAGCAGGTCCAGTGAATTCAAGGGGGAACGGCACCCCAGAAGCCGGGCAAACACAGCGACAAGAACCGGAGACATCTTTAAAATCCTCACTCCGCTCCCGGCTCTGTTTGCATGGGGGGGGGCAGCAAAGAGGAGGCACGGGGGGGGGGGGCAGGAGGCAGCAGTTCCAGGGCCTTCTGCCAGCCTGTGTAGATTTCCAGATGCCACTGCCGGAATGTACCCGGTAATGGACACCGGGCCTTTATTTATTTATTTGAGATGTCAATGCCTGGCCCTTTCAGCAAGACTTCCTCCAAGTCAGCCTCCAGTTTTCCATACTGAAAGCAACAGCAGGGCTGTCATTTAATAGCATTAAAAAAGCGACTGCTGGCAAGGGCTCATGGGAATTGTAGTCCATGGACATCTGGAGGGCCGCAGTTTGACTACCCCTGCTCCACAGCTTTGTGGCTTTGCTTGAGGTGGGGCAGGGAGAAGGGAGGGGAAATGTTATCCCCAGCTTTTAAAGACACAGGGCAGGCTTTCTGAACATTTTTTCCTGTTGAGAACCCCCTGAAATGTTTTTCAGTCAAGGGAGGTGATCTTGACTTAGATGGGCAAACTGTCAGGCTCCACATTCGGATGCCCCGGGGATCTCTTCGGAACGCTTGTTTGAGGCGCTGCACCAAGTGAGGGGTCTAACAGCCAATGATGTCTGTCTTCCGCACAGGGAAATATAAAGTGGTCAAAGGGATCCTTTCGCCAGTGGGAGATGCCTACAAGAAGAAGGGCCTGATCAGCGCCAGCCACCGGGTGACCATGGCACAGCTGGCCACAGAAAGCTCCGACTGGGTGGGCGTGGATGACTGGGAAAGCAGCCAGAAGGAATGGCAGGAGACAGTCAAAGTGCTGAGGTATGGTGCAGGAATGCCGGAAAATCACAGAGGTGCTGGCCACCCAATACCAAAAGCCTCTCCTACCTCACAGGGTTTCTTTTGTGGGGAGAGGAAGGGAAAGGAATTTGTAAACCACTTTGGGACTCCTTCGGGTAGTGAAAAGCGGGGTGTAAAAAAGCAGCTCCTCTTCTTGTGATTTTTGCAGCCTAGAAAATTGGTCTGTTCAAAGCCACTGCTTTTAGACGACTGTTTCCTTAGGATCTCAGCCTTGACTCCAAAGTTCCTGGCCTGTACAGTTTCCAAAATACGCTCATAAGTGCGCCGGAGATACCTTGTGGTTTCCATAACCAGAGAAATTGCCAAATAAGAGTTCAGAGTTTGGGGTTTCGAGGCCCTATATAGTTAACACCCCCTATGCTGTTTGTAAAATCTTGATTTCTTTGGCAGATACCATAAACAGAAGTTGAACCATTCATATTCCACGAACAACTTTGATGAAGTAGCTTCTCTGAGCAAACCAGGCCGGAAGCGGAAACGGGAGGCAGGTGGCCGACTTCCTGTCAGAAGGAACCAGCCGAGTTCGGAAACGAAAGGTCAATTTTCCGTTCAACTGTAGGAGAAAAGAGCTGGGAGCCGGGTCCCCCTCAATTCCAAGTGATGGCAATTTGGGGTGAAAATGTACCATTTGTGAAGGATGCTAGACCTAGAGTGAAAGTGGCATAACATGCTGTCTTGGCATGCATAAATTTCCAGTGTGATGGAGGAAAAACCAGCTTGGCAGGTGTCTATTGGCATGTGCCTATAACCTTGCTAACCCGTCTTCAGCCACATCAGACCTGTTTTGCAACCAGTTTTGAAATGTTAGTTTGCCCTAAGTCAGCTGCGACAGTAAAAAACCGAAACATACGACACATGATGCAGAATTTGCTCACTTTGCGTAATGCCTGCAGATTGCGGAATCCAGCAGTTTGTTAGTGCAGAACTGAGATAAACCCAGATGTGGAATTTGAATCAATTTAGCAGAAACTGCTCCACTTTTAGTTTTCAACTGGGGAAAATGCAACAGGGGTGCTGAGGAGTGGGTCTGACACTTGTCCTCTTTGTGACCTCTTTTCAGGCGTTCCCCAGCTGAAGTTGCTCTGCGGTACAGACATCTTGGAGTCATTTGCAGTTCCGAACCTCTGGAAGCCGGAAGACATTTTGGAAATCCTGACTGACTACGGCATGGTGTGCATCACCCGCCCCGGGACCCAGGCTCGGAAATTCATCTACGAATCCGACATCCTCTGGAGCCGCAAGGAGAACATTCACCTGGTGGAAGAGTTGATCACTGATGACATCTCGGCTACCAAAATCCGGCGAGCGCTGAGGAGGCAGCAGAGTGTCCGCTACCTGGTGCCTGACAGCGTCCTCGCTTACATTGAAAAGCATAAATTGTACACTGCAGAGAGCGAAGACCAGAACAGCGGGGTCATCCTAGCACCTCTACAGAGGTACACTACAGAGAGCAGCAGACCCTGAGCCAGAGGGGGTGGGCAGAAAGAACGGTAGCAGCCTACATCTCTGGCCCTCTCACTGGCTGCAGAAGTCAATAGGAGCCTTTTACATGCTGGGATTGGGGTTTTTACAAAGGGTTGCCAACTAACCAAATGCAGCCTGGACTGCTCCTGTGCTTTCCCCAGCACCTTTAGTTTTCAGCGATCAACGGGTAAAGCTTGCCACAGCATAGAGACGAGCATGATTGTATACCCAGATCTAGAAATCCAGCTTTGCACAGGAGCAGAGGCCAGCAAAGGAGATGGCAACCCCAGGCTTGCATTGCACTGTAGATGCCATGTATGCTTGCTAGTGGGCCCAGTCTGACAGTCTCTCTTCTTGGTAGCAGCTGGGATCAGGCTGCATAGTGCTTGTTTGTGTGTGTGTGAAGCTACCATGTATCTGGACACATGTGGCCATTAGCTGACCCCAGGGCTACAAGGAGAGAGAAGCACAGAGTCCACAAATTAGCTGGAATGTCCCAGTCCAAACACGATCATGAAGACACATTAGCTGGAGTGACTTGTAGGGCAGCCAGCAGGTTTTGGGGGAAAACATTCTTTCCTTTCTATAGTAGCTGACTGTGTGGGAATAGGCAGCTGAAGTTTTTCATGGCAAGGGGAGGGAAAGAACAGCCCAGGAAGCCTCTATTAAAGGGCCATGATTTCTCTTTCCTGCAGGCCATGGGACATCCCAGCCATCCCACAGACTGAAGTTCTGGTAAAACTTGAAAGCCGTGACTGGCCGTAATTTCCTGGGGGTGTTGCTCTGAGCCAAGGCTCTGCGGTGCGAACCTGATTGCCTTTGCCAAACCGGGTCACATGTAGACCTGATGTGGTAATAAGCGTGACAGTCTGACTCTTAAGAATGCAGAACAAAGTTTGAGTCCAGGAGCATTTTTAAGACCAACCCTGTTTTATTCTGGATATAAGCTTTCGTGGGCAGGAACATGAAAGTTTATAACCAGAATTAATCTTAAAGGTGCTACTGGACTTTAAAAAAGGGATAGCCCTTCATCCTGGCTTGCTAGTTTTCTACATGCAGGTATTCTCACCCAGGCGCTTGTTTGCGGGATCACTGAGCACTAGGGCCTTGGTTTTAAGGCTGGCCTCCACAACTTCATTTGGAAGGAAACCCTCCAGGCACATGCCATGTCTAGCTGCAGGCATTTGCTCATGGTGGGTGAACTACATTCCATGGGGTGGGTGACACTTCTTGTAGGGGCCTGTTTTAAATCCCACCCCCTTGCTGTGAGCTGCTGGCTCCCCAAAGGTAAAATTTTGGCTCCCTAAATATAACCTTTTCAAAGTAATATGACAAAAGGAAGGTGCTGTTCCAACTGAAGACTGGCATCTCGGAAAGTGTCACAGGTATTTCTTACTTAGGTCAAAGATGCACCATTGATGTAGGAAACCAAATACAGGGTTTGTTCTTGCTTGTTCATCAGCTGTATTCACTTCTTGCGCATCTGAGCCTGCCGCACAGCGTTGGTGTTCTTTTGGATTGTTATAGATCTTGTGCAGACAGAACACAACCTGATCGCCTCCCCCGTTAGGTGATCAAGAGCCATCCCAGTTCATGTTCTCCTTTTGTCCCTTCTCTCCTCTCTTGCACACAAATTCCCCAGCTCACAGACCTAACTGCAGTTAGCATTCTGTTTATTCTGAACTGGGGGCTAACCATGGCTAGCTCCAATCAGAATGTGCAGGCTTGGTTCTAACCTTGGTTGAAAACTCCGGTTGGCAACTAGTGTTGGTCAAGTGTTCAGATTATTGCACACATACAACATACAACACTAGCCATGGTTCTGGAAAATGGGTTGGGATTTGTATACAACACAGGAAAGGGACGAAGGAGAGTGACCACAGTGGGGGGTGCTCCCAATCACCTAACCACAATGGGAGAACCGGGGACCTTTCTTCTGCACTGACTTACACAGACAAATGTTTGTGGGGGAAATCTCTACTTTTTCTTCTTAGCTGTCCTGATTTAGTGCTGCTGACACACAATGAGAAACAAGCAATAAAATTTCGGTCTGCCAATGATTCCAGCCTCCTTGCATTAGCAGTTTGCAGCTGAGAATTCCATCTTTATTCAGGCCATCTTCCATTGATCTTCCCCCAAAGCCCTTTTAAATAGTAATGCTGGTACTTCAGTTTCTCCATGCATTTAATGCTCCTTGAGAAAGCCACGAGATCAACCCTGTGCAATGAACATGTGAACAAATGGTAATAAACATCTGTTTTTGTGCAATCAGCCAAGTGTGCTCCTTTTTATGGTAGCATCACCATCTGAGATCTTTTCAGAATGCATCAAAGCAGAAGAGGGAAAGAGAATAAAATGTTTAGGGTTGTCAGCTTTCTGGAAGAAGACAGTCCTCTGTCTCTATGGGATGTTATTGGCCAGGTGAAATTATTTGCCTCCCTCCCCTGAAAAGTTTCAGCTGTCGGCTCTGTTAAAGGGACATTTCCTTCTTCTAGGCTCCCCCCCTTTTTTTTTCTGTGGCAATGTTCAGAACAGCAATAATGGTCCCAAATGATTGGGTAGGGGGTGGGGGTGCTTTCTTTTTTACTTAATTATGCCTTTCCTTACACTGAAGGTTAGAGAACAGCGCCAACTGGAGGGCTGAGTGACCCAGTTCTCCAGAGGTTGACATACATGCGTGAAGTTTGAGTTGGAATGTGGTCAGAGTTCAAAGTCTCCAGCCCACTCGGCCTGCGCTGCCTCAATGCACGAGGGCAGTGGGATCTCAGCTTAGCAGTGAACAATGGGGACTTCCTTTTACACCCATACATTGTCAGAGGTATATATAGAGCTCTGGCCAAAGCACATTTGTAGGGTAAAGGTTAGCACATGGTTGTTGCTTCATCCTGTTCACAGGCAGTGCCATGAAGAGAGAAGATCTTGTCTGAAGGTCACTGGACAGAGGAGCATGGGCCACTGGTAATCCACGACTTTGTTCTTGCAAGGGAAAGAAGGATCTGTTGGTCAGAAAGGAATTAGATTTGGGGGACGGAATCCTGGGGGGGAGGGGGGGCTTGGACAGGGGGACTTCAGTGGGGTCCAAGGCCATAGAGTCCCCCTTCCAAAGCAGCTGATCTGTTGTAAATCCAGGAGATCTTCAGCTACCACCAGGAGGCTGGCCATCCTACAAGGTACAGAGTAGAAAGGCCTGGTGGAAAATGTCCTGTTCCTTTAATGGTGGCTTAAAGTGTGGAACTAGGAGGTCACTCAAGGCACCTGGTAAATAGCACCTCATTAAGCTTCTATTAAAGAGACAGGGAAATTCTCCAGGAACGTGGCACTCCTGCCTGAGGCCAAAAGAAGACCATATGGCTTCCCCAGGGGAACAAAACCTCTCTACGTTGTCCTTAGGCTGTGTGTACAGTCCACGGTGACCTACCCACCTGGAACCTATGGAACAACAATAACCGGCAGCTACCTGCAGCAGTGCCTTTCCCTCATCCATGAGCAACTCCCCCCCTCCAAAACAAAATTGGCCATCTGGCATTCAGACCTTAGGCTTTTTAAATAACAATCTATTACCCCACACTCTTCTCCCAAGACTTCTCTCACTTTATTTAAGAGAAAAAATTGCTCAGCAAGCTACAAACATCTAAAGAATATTAGGCTTTTATACCCTGCTTTTCACTACTCATAGGAGTCTTAAAGCAGTTTACAATTGCCTTCCCTTCTTCTCCCCACAACAAACACCCTGTAAAGTAGATGAGGCTGAAAGAGTTCTGAGAGAACTGTGACTGGCCCAAGGTCACTCAGCTGGCTGAACGTGGAGGAGGAGTAGGGAATCAAACCCAACTCTCCTGATTAGAGGCTGCTGCTCTTAACCACTACACCACACTCTTTCTCTCTGGATCTGATTGTCAAGAATTATCTATCAAACTGTGCAGAGTGACCCATTTCCCACCTTTTATTGCCATAGATGAATTTGAATGGAAAAGCACATTTGACCCAGTAAAAGCCAAGAAGTGGTTAAAGGGCTCTGGCTCATGCCTCCTCCCCTGTGACTCAGGGACTGGTCCTATTGACTCCACACCAAAGATTGCAACCAGTGTGAACTTTCTCCTCCAGGTTCCAGATCCCACCCCCTGGCTAGCCGGGAGCCCACACCCACCCAACAAGACCAGCTGCAAGCCTTTCTCCCTTCCCCATATATAGAGGATCAGGGAAGGGAGTTTTGTATGCTTAAGTATTGTCTTTTCCCCTTCTTTCTGTGTGGTCCCTGCTTGCTATAATGCCTGTGGATTTTAGTGGCACTTGGAACTTTGCTTCTAGTGATAATTTTGAAGGCTATATGCTGGCCTTAGGTAAGATACTATAGTTTGGATTTTTTTCTCCCCTGCCTTTTCCTGGGGCTTGTGCTGAAATCCTTTCTTAGCTGGGTAAACTCTTTCTTGGTCCAAAAGCTCTTTTGCATTCTGGACACTGTTCTATTGTGTATGTAAGTTATGCTTTTGTAGCAAGAACTTGTTCCAATTTCTACTTTTCTTCCGTCTTGTCCTAGCTTGTGTCCTTGGTGTGGTAACATGCTGGGTTGCTTGCCTGGCTGTACAATGTGAAGATGTCCTTAGACCACACCAGGTCTTTCTCTTCTTTCCTCGGATTTCATTCTGTGTTTTCTGGTGGTTCTCCAGTTCTTGTTTAATATCTGCTCCTTGAAACTAATTGGTTTAGAACGGTGTAACTCTATTTAGGATTGTACTGTAAGGGTCCTAATTTAAATTTACAGATAATCGTGACTTTCTATTGAGCCACACTCAATGAGGGGCACTTTAAGAAGCTAATGACAATGGGACCGTGAGAGTAGAACCCATAATGTGCAGTGCAGGTGGGGCTATATCTTTAGGATGCTTTGGGCTGATCCTGCATTGAGCAGGGGGTTTGACTAGATGGCCTGTATGGCCCCTTCCAACTCTGTGATTCTATGATTTATACCCACAAGTCAAAAGTGCTATTTGAAAGAAAAAAGCTAAGTATTCAAGTTCTCCTGTTGCTTTAGAATTTAGGCTGGGTTCAATTTACTGTCAATTTGCGGGATGTTTCAGAGGCGCCTTAAGTTGTTCATATGTGTATGAAGGAGGAAATAGTCTTGGCCCCAATATTATCAGGTGTGTTATATTCTTCCTGACTTCATCTTTTTTGTCTGTAAAACGGGGCTCATAGCATTATTAGATAAATGGATAGATTTCAAGGCAGCTTCCTCACAATATCCCTACAAGATAGCACAGGCTAAGACTTCAGTGAAACCTAGCAGTAGAGGTGGACCTGGTGGCTAAACAGAGTATAGAGAAAGTAGATGATGGTCCAGCACTAGCCCCTGTCTCATCCCCATGCTGGTTCCCATTTCTTAGTCACCTATGATGAACAAAAATCCCTCTAGGTGACTAAACTGGGAAATATTTCCAGTGGTCAGCAAGCTGTTTTGCTTCCTGTTTTACCCTGTGAATCTATTGCAGACATTCTAAAAATAGATCTCATGTCATCTAAATTTGCAACCTGCTAGATTAGCTTTGGAAGGCTATACTTAACAAGACAAAAGCATTTAGATTATTGTGCTTGGCCCTTGTTCAGTGCCCCCACTGTTGGGAGATCTATAACAAACAATCTTTTGGGACTGGGATGGTGGCTAAGCAGGCCTCCATCCAGCGGCAGCAAATCAGCAACCGAATAATTGATTTTGGCACTACCGTACAAGGTTGCTGCAGGACCGATCTTTGGGAGAGGATTGGAATAAGTAAACTGCCCACCATAAATCTCATGGAACTGACATATCTTAGTTTGCCTACTGGCTTACAGACTCTGGAAATGCTCTGCCAAGGGTCTGACCCAAGTCTGAATGTCAGACTAAGAAGGGGAGGGGGAAAGTCAGGCTCAGGGTGATATGATTGCTGGATCCAGTGGGCAAGACACACACAGAGAGACTAGATTTATTTCTGTCTGCCAGGTATTGATTTTGCAACTCGCAAGATAGCAAAAATGCTGCGGCCTCAGAAGGTTATTGAGCAGGATGGGGACTCCTTCTCTATCCGCACAACAAGCACGTTCCGGAATTATTTTGTCCAGTTCAAAATTGGGGAGGAGTTTGAAGAAGACAACAAAGGCCTGGACAACAGGAAATGCAAGGTGAGAGGCCTGTTGAAGGGCCAGCTCTATAGACCTAACTGTGCATGATCTCACCCTGCCCCTTGTGGACATGGTGTCTTTTTACTTAGGACAACATTGTCCTTGATTCACATGTAGGAATGTGGTTTGTATTGCACAACTAAATTGGGAATAGGGATATTCCACACCCTGACATGCAGTGTCACATGGCAAGTCCAAGCATAGCAGCCCTCATTTTGGGTTGCCAGCCTCCAGGTGGGACCTGGGATCCCCTGGAATTACATCTCATCTGTGGACTACAGAGATCAGTTCTCCTGGAGAAAATGGAGGGTGGGGTCGGGGGCATTGTATTATACTGGAGTCCCTATCTTCCTCAGCTCTACCCCCAAATCTTCAGGTATTTCCCCACCTGGATCTGGCAACTCTACCCTGCCATCCCCTACCAGTGGCCAGGGGGGACCTGGAAGCCCTACCTCACTTAGAGAAAGATTGGATAGGTAGGTACATGTGAAGCGGCCTTATACTGAATCAGGTCACTGGTCCATCAAGGTTGGTACTGTCTAATGAGCCAGGTAGCAACCTCAGGTAGATTTCAGGTAGAAGTCTTTTTGCACTGCCTACCGCCTGACTATTTTAATTGGATATGCCGGGGATTGAACCTGGGACTTCCTGCATACCAAGTGGATGTTCTGTCACTGAACAGCAGTCCCTCTGTAGGGTTGCTAGCTCTGGGTTGTTCAGTCTGAGGAGTAGAGCTCAAGTTTATGTTGTGAGGAGAGCTCAAGTTTAAAACCGCCTTTAGAGGAAAGGGTTTCCCAGCTAATATGGAAGTAGAGGGAAAGGTACCCAACTTGGAACATGGATGTTATGAGAAGTAGGCTGGTAACATTTTGATGCCATTCTCTTTCCAATGCAGAGTGTGGTTACCTGGGATGGTGACAAGCTGGTTTGTGTCCAGACGGGTGAGAAGAATAACAGAGGCTGGAGTCACTGGATTGAAGGAGATGAACTCTATTTGGTACCTATATTTCAGCTCAGGAAGACTTTTAGCAGTGAAGCCACTGCATGTCCAAAAGTAACATCCTATGTACCTGGGAGCCAGATTTTGCTTCTGATCCCAAATAACCTCTATATTTGTGGGACCAGACCAATGGTCCATCTAGTCTCACTCAGTGGCCTTTGGAGGGCCAGCAAAATAACATAGAAGTTGAGGCCTTCCCTTGATATTGCTTCCTGGCAATGGGATTCGCAGGTTGAATGTGGAAGTTTCCTTTAGTCATCCTGGCTAGGACCAAATAGCACAAATAGCATTCTTCCTCCATGGATCTTCTAATTCCTTTTTAAAGGTACCTATGGCCATCATGACATCTTCTAGCAGTGAACTGGACCTTTTATTCACTTGTGTAAATAAGTATTTCCTTAAGTATTTCCTTTTGTCCATCTTGAATCTGCTGTTCATCAGCTTAATCAGATGCCTTCAAGTTGTAGTTTTTTGGGAGAGGGAGAAAAATTTCTGTTTGTCAACTCTCTCCACCTGGTGCATAATTTCATAAACCTCTGTACCAGTTCTCCCCACCACCACTGTCATGTGAATGTATATAGATGCCTTTTTTAAGGTCCTGACCCTTGGTGTTTTTTTTTTTAACTTTTGCCTGAAACAATTTTACTATGATGTCATCTTGGCAATCCTTTAGCTGGAGACCAAATCTACAGCCTTCTGCATGCAAAATGGGAACTCTGTCCCTAAGTTGCAAGCTCTCTCCCAAGAATAGCGTGATGTTGATTATCTAACCCAAGGAATATGCAGTACAACCGTTCTGTGTCTTCCCTTATAGGAACTCCGGTGTGAAGACCAAGTAAGCAGGCAGGTTTTCAAGAGAGCATGAAGTGAATCCCAGGGACCATACGACTTAGTAGAAGAGTTGATGAGTTAAATTCAGAAGAATGGTTCAAGAAGGCAGCTTTACAAGGCAAAGATATTGTCAACTGCATTTTCCAAAGGATATGCACTGTAACTGTTACCAGCGTGTCTATTAAAGATAAATTCTTGCAAAGCAACTCGAAAACGTGTATCTCTTTTCAAGCTGCAAAGGCTGTTAATATTAATCATAGAAATCTGCTAGATTAGCAAGGTACTTCTTACATTATCAAAGGAGTAATCGTAGACCTGAAAAGCTGATTTTGGTTAATCTAACTGCATCACTCCTTAACGCTTTGGGATTCTCAGTTCTCCCTTTCTTGCTGCAATACATTACTTAGCGTCTTATGACATCTTACCAGCGAATCGGGCTGGCTGGAAATTCATAGTTACCCAGGGCCTAGCCTTCCTCACAGAAATGTTCAAATTGGGGTGAAAAAAAAAATTGCTTTCTTGGGGCCTTCAGCGAAAGGCTAAAATAATTCCTGCCGGTAAATAGGATTATAGCAGCTAGGCCATACCATCCACTAGGTGGCCCCTGGGTTACACAAAAAAGCTTTTGGTATCTTGTTTTCTGTGTCTGAATTGAAATAGTAATGGCAGACTGATTTATCTAATCTCTAATAAAATTGATAATGCACCAACAGACAAGAGGGTTCAGATCTCGATTGTTTAATTGAGACGGGAGAAGCAGTAACATCTGTATTTATAAATAACAAATAAGTAGAGACGTGAGCTTTCGAGTGCAAAGGTTCACGATAAAACCAGGGGCACCTTTAAGACCAACAAAGATTTATTCGAGGCGTGAGCTTCGTCAGGCTAAGAACTGACCATCTTAACAGTAGGAATATATAAGTGCAAAGGTTGTTAGTCTTGCTGTTTTCTACATTTGAAAAAGAAGACCTAACAAAAATTGCAAGTGGTACCAGGAGCCATTTGGGAAGAGTTGTTGATTTTTCTCACAATAAGGAGCACCTCTTCTACAAGGGTACTGGCTATAACATACAAATCACCCAATTTAAAGCAGCATGTTTAGTTCATCATTAGTTTTGATCGTCCTCCAGAAGATTCAATCAACTGCCTGAATCTCAATAGGGACTAAAAATGCTTTAGAGACAGAAATACATCCCAAAGCCGAAAATGTGGCATGTTGCTGATCTTTTAGTCCCGCATCAATTTTTATAAGTCAGTTTTACTTCTTCAGACATGTCTGGAATAGTAGTTTAGTTCTTGTAGCTGCTGTTAGGAGTTCGAATTTTCCGTCTTGTAAGGTCTCCCTGACAATTTGCCTTCAACACACAGTCTGCACATGTAGGAAGTGACTGATTAAAAAGGAGGGCCTTGGTGATTATGTTTTAACATTACGAATGTCTATTTTGCTTTATTTCTGATTTTTATACATGGAAGCCTCTCAAGAGAAAAATCACCTCAAGCAGCTGCCCCTCCCCCACAGTCCTCTTCCCGCCTCTCGAAATACTCTTCTCCCTCCCCCTCGTGACACGCCTTGCCCCGCCCCTGTTACTATAGCACAGCCCCTCCAAGCCCCGCCCCCCGCTAGAGTCTCCCTGCCCCCACCGCTCCTGCATAGCTTTTTGACTGTAGTATTTCGAGGGCGGGAAAAGAAGGCGTCTCTCACGCCGCTATTGGTCGCCCTGAGCGCGCCCTCTTCTCGCGCGCGCAGCCTAGCCTGCTCTCGCTCCGTCCTGCGGCGGCCCCGCCCCTCGGCTCGCCCATTGGTCGCCGCTCGAGGGCGCGCGCTCCGGCGGGTCCGGCTGTGTGCTTGGGGGGTTGGGTGGGCGGGATGGTGGAGCGAGAAAAGAACTTCCCGCCCCGCGTCCTCCTATTGGCCGCCGCTCGGCGCGCGTGCGCGCATCCCGCCGGTCGTAGGCAAAGCGGGGAGGAGGCGGAGAAGGAGGAGGGAGTCACGTGATGCGACGCAAGATGGCCGCTGCTGCCGCCTTGTTTTGATGAATAATCTGTGTGGGGCGGCAGGAGCAGCAGCAGCAGAGGAAGGGGCGCAGCCTTGGGGGGCGCTGGTGGCGGCGTTGAGCGGCGCAGGGCACGGCCTGGGGTGGGGCCTGGCCTTCCTTCTGTGGCCTAAGCGGGCTCCTCGAAGGCTTGAAGGGGAGGACGGAGAAGCTGTAGGGGAGCTGTGAGGGGCAGGGGAGAAGCTGTGGCTCCGGCACACGCAGCTGGTGTAGTCCGTGAATGTGGGCATTCAGGGGCCAGCAGGCAGCTGAGGCTTTACGGTAAAAGGAAGAGAGGTCCATGTATATGTCTATGGGAGCAATAGGGCTTGTGGGCTACACGGAAGGCAGCCTGCAACTGGGGGTTGGGGGGCACAGACAGCAAGCCGCGGGCTCTCTGGAGTACGAAAAGGCGTCCTGCCGTTGGGGGCTTGGGGAATATAGGCCTCAGTAAGTACGAGGGGTACGAAGAAACGTTGAGCCGACCTGGTGGCTTGAGGGTTGATTGTGGGGGGGAGAGCAAGCCAAGGGGTGTATAGGAGGCTTGGTTGTCTTTTGAGGGCAGGAGTTACGCTGGAGACAACATTTGGACTCTGGTATTAGAGGTAGCTTGGGTAGGCTGTGTGAGGCAGCTGTTTTCAAAAGCTAAAAAAAAGCTTGAACCTGTGGAAGGAAGTGCTCAAAACTGGGGTTCCAGGAGAGGCAGTTAAGGGACAGGAAAGGAGCATACCTGGTGGTTCAGGTGTTGAAAGTGGTTTGGCTTGGGGTTATTTGTGAGTGTGAGGCTCCCTCGTTGAACAGGCGGAGCAAAGGAAGTTGTGTGTGGAGGGGGGGGGAAGCGTGTTCTGTGTTGTTACTCTTAACCTCTGACTATGCAATTTTGAGACATCACTAAGGAATTAGGCAGCAGGATAGGAATTCCCTTAGAAGTCTCTATCCTGAAAGCACACTACTCAAGAGACTTACAGTGTACCCCCTTCCCCCCAACTCCTTTCACCATTAAGAGGAAAACAATGGAGGAGCTGAGCGCTGATGAGGTGAGTTTGAGACTTCTTATCAGTCTGGAAATGGGGAAAGCGGGTGATGAGAAGGTCTGGGCACTTAGATATGCACTGCAAATATATGGTTCTAAGGAAAGGAGTTTCTACTGGCAAGAGATTTTGAGCACTACAGTTATGTCTAAGTAGCAAATTTATATATGTTGTGGTGAGGCATCCAGATAATATTTTGCTGTATAGAAAAATGCACGGTCTGTTTAGACACATCTCAACCTACTGAATAAATGTTTACAGTTAACAAAACGATTGAGTCTCTCTTCTCCCCTGAATAATTGTGTTGTCTTGTGTGATGATTAATAGCTGTCCAATGAAGATCTCAAGATAATTTTTAAATTTGTTTTTTACACAGCTGGATTTGGGTTCAAGTTTCTTGCTAGGTCTAAGCAACAGGATTTTGTTGTATAGCATAGACCTACATGTGACAGGTGATACTGTTGCTTATGGAATGCTTGGAAGACTCTCAGATACTATAGTGATGAGGCTGACAGAGAGTACTTCCTGTCTTACTAAGAGGATATCCTGTATATTATTCAGACTATATGTATTGTTTATCTTTTAAAAGTGAGGCACGTTCTGAGCAGTTGTAATTTCAGTGTGGGAAATCAGTTTGCCGGAATGTATCTGTGCTTCAGTGTTGCTGAATTCCAGTCTGTTCTGATCTCTATTTTTTTCCTCCACAGTAGTACTGAGTTTTTAAAAATGAATAAAACTCTTGTGACCAGACAGTGTTGGCTGTAAAAGCATTCAGAATAACCTGATCAGTTGTGTTGGCAATTTGGTTTGTTATAGACTTTGAAATGGACTCACATTTTGGGGGAAGTAGTACAACAGCTTGAGATAAGGAAAAATTGCCTTAAAGCTGCCATAGCAGTTTGGATACCAAGATTTGAGTTCAGGAGCATCTGGAAGACCCACGAGGTATCTAGGATATGGACTTTTGAGAGTTAAAGCTAGGAAGTAGGAATAGATGTCCCTTATATCCCAGTCAAAATGGGGTGTTGCAAAGAAGGGAGTTAACATGCAAAGGTACAAAGCAAAATGTAGCTTTTCTTGGAGGAGGAGAGAAGTGCATAGGGATAGGAAATGCTGAGAATTAGTAGGCAGAGGCCTTGATTCCCAAGCTGAGGCATTGTATATGTGCAGTCACCTCCTTGGGGATGGAATATAGTCTTTATTATTTCCTGAGCATGTGATTGGGTGGCACATGGAAGGAGTGGGGAGAAAAGCCTTATGCCACATGTGAAAAATCTCGGCTTAGAATTTCATCCATTCCAAGGAACAATCTATTTACTGCAGTTGTATTTCATCTGGCATCTAGGAAATCCTTCTTTATTTTATCCTCATAACATTGTGGGGTATGAGTGAGGCTAATAGACTTAACTACCCAAGATCTCCTAATTTGTTTCATGGCGGAATGGGGCGTTGAACCTGGCCGTTGTTAGCCTCAACTTCTTTGACTTGGCGTGGTGGTGGAAAGTTCCACCAAGTTGCAGCTAACTTATGGTGGCCTAGTAAGGTTATCTGCCTCGTGACCCTGGTAAATCAAGGAAAACTTGATTTATAAACACAGTGGGACATTTATAAACACAGAATTAGGGTGTTGCTGTAAAACTATTTTTTAATGCAGAACCTGAGCATCGTTGACGAAGTCCATGGAATCTTGTTCCTATGGTGAGATGTAAAAGGTTGCTATCTATCCTTTTCAACGTTGGTGTGTAGGAATGTGTTTATATGAAGGACTAAATAGTGGCTGTTACTAATGCTAAGTCATTGAGTGTCTTGTAGAAGAACATGGTGGTTCTGATATCTGGTTTGTAGGCAATGATTTAGCAATCCTTTGGTATTGACACACATGCACAAATGGCTTCAAAACGTCCTTGCATGCTAGGAAGGGAAGACTACAGGTCCCATCAGACACTGGGAGAGATCAATGGCAGTGCTAAAAGGGGAGGGACTTTTAGGTTGGTAAATATTAGTTGCTTCTGGAATAGTAGTTAAACATCTAACTCCTTCATCCAGGTAGGCAAGGCATTATGATTCTACGCCTGCCCGTTTTGTGTAAACCTAATAATTGTAACTGCACATTTCAGATACACTCTCTCATCAAGGGAGTTTATATGATATGTAAAATTCTATTTCTGGCAAGTGCTGCTTTGAAATTTCTGCAAGACCCCACCAACACAACTTTGCTTTTAAAAAGAAACCAACAACTTGGCAGGCTTACCTAAGATCTGTATTGCAGTAGTGATTAGCTACTTCAGGCACATGAAGGGCTTGTAATATTCAGCATTGATAGAGCTCTTTCAGGTGTTCAGGCGGCGCTGTAAGGTGGGCCAGGGTTGTTCCTGTATTGCAGGCAAAGGCTGCTCTGAGGGTGAAAGTGGTTTGCTTAAGGTCAGCTGTTTCCCTCAGGGCAAGGATGAGATTCCAGCGAGCAGCTGCCTGATTTACTGCTCTTTCTCTTTAGCCAGTGCATTGTTCTAACATTTTGCCCGTTTTGAGAACGGGAAAGAGCAGGAATCTTAAATGGGCTTGAAAAAGATGAGGCCTACTGAATCAGAGCAGGATTCCATCTAGTCCAGCATCCTGTCTCCCACAGTGACCAACCACTTGCTCTGGAGGGGCTTATTCATTTGCTTCCAATCATTCAGTGTGGTGTAAACAAGATGGTATCTTTTCAAGGGACAGAATGAAAGATTATGATAGGCTCCCTCAGATTGTACAGAAACTTTCACTGCAAGCGCATATGAGTCCAGAAACACATGCATGTAAATAGATGTCATAGATGCTGGTTTTAAGTGCGTTTCTGCATACCTGAGGGACTGCTTCTCCATACATGCCCCCCCAAGAGCACTTGTTTTATGGTCCCTGGCCCTAGAGGGGCATTATTGGCCTCGACTGCAGCCAGGGCTTTTTCAGCTCTGGCTCCAACCTGATAGAATGAGCTGCCGGTGGGGACCTCGGCCAGGAAGATGGCACTTTTCCGCCAGGTGTTTGGTTGAGGCCAAGGGCTGCACCCTTATGGAACCTCTGCCTAGTCCCCCGCCTGGGATCTCACCCAGGCTGCTTGCCCCCTTCCGAACAGGGCCTTGGCTCCGTGGAGAATAACCTATGGACAGAGGGAATACTTAGAGTAAGTTTAACAGGGGAATAGTCAGGCCTTGTATGTATTTGGGATTTTTATGAAACTCTTGTAAGCTGTCCTGAAACCATTTTGGAGAGGGGCAGCCTAAAAATCACATAAATGGGTCTCTAGAGACGTGGCTGGTTGCCTGGACTTTGGAATCTGTCACCCTTTCATGTTCAGTCTTGCAAAACACAGTTCTTCGTGGATCTGGTAAAAATGGAGCACAACACTTCTGGGTAGAGACTTTTAGGAGAGCCAGAAAGAGTGTGTTTTTGACCTTGTTGCTCAAGGCTATGGGTGAGGGAGAGCTTGCACCACTTCTAATTATAGTGCTCCATCTGGTCAGGGGAATGAACACCACCCGTGTTTTCCACATGTTCTGTATCAGTTTCTGTGAAAATGCTCTTTGGCAATCTCTTGAGGGAAGCCTAAGTGGTAAACTGTTAGGATATTAAGTAATTGGCCAAGCTAATAGAACAGAGGCATGTTCTTGAAGGAGGAGAATCTCCAAAACGCTCTGTTTTCGGTCATTCCAAACCTGCAAGTGCAAAGATATTTACTTTGGATTCCCAAATCTGTTTTAAATCGGTATGTTGCACTTTTGCATAAGGAGTAGGCCTGAAAAAGATATCATACAGCTGGAAGAGGTGCAAAAAAGTGAGCAAGGGATTGGGCGCTCTGTGTTTCTGCATAATTGTAATTTGGTTCTCCCATCACGAACATTGTGGGGTCTTTCTTTCCAACCAGCAACCCTGATGCATTCAGGGAGTGGATAACTTTACCTGGCTTGCAGTGGTTGTTGACTGTATTTCGTACATGTTGGCGTTCTGCCTCTCTCCTGGAAGATTGAGGCTCAGGAAAGCTCGTTAACTTGTTGTGCATCCCTTGGCCTCAGATCCGTCGGAGGCGCCTTGCTCGGCTCGCTGGCGGGCCATCATCCCAGCCCACCACGCCGCTTACGTCTCCGCAGAGAGAGAATCCGCCAGGACCACCTGTAGCAGCACCATCCCCTGGAGCATCCCACAACCTTGGGCTAAATGTTCACAGCATGACCCCTGCTACCTCTCCAATTGGCGCATCAGGTAAGCTGCAGCTTAGTTTTTCTGCCGCTTTCACACTGGCAAGGGGACCTGCAGAAGCCAAATAACCTAAAGTCATGCTGCTTCTGGGTCAGACACCCTCTCCTCCGCATCTCCTGCTATCAGCATTCCCAGAGGTGGAAAGGCAAGGATGGTGGCGCCTGTTGGGAAGTAAGAACTTGGCAAGCTTAAATTGTCTTGGGGGGGCTGACTTTACCCCTCAACTCTGGTTATTTCAAGCATTGGGAATCAAGCTTACTCCTCTTCGTAGCTCTGCTCTCAGTTCCGTGTCTGAGTCCTCTTTCATGTGTCCTTAGTTTCCTCTCCTTTCTTAACTTCCTGTGGTTGTTGTAGGCAGCCGTTGGTTGAACTGTGGTTAGCGATTTTGCACATTGACCTTATGATGAGATGCAATATAACAATAAAAACACAGTGGATTTTCCCCTTGTTGAAGCAGCTCAGGTGACCTGGCTTCCAGGCCTCTTGTTGACACCTGAATTGGGGGGGGGGGGGTTCCTGACATTTGGCACAAAATTAATTTCGGGACCAACCGAGCTATGTATTCTTCCTAGGGCTAAAGAATAATTTGGGGGGGGGGCATGAGGGCCTTTTCAGTGGCAGCCCCATGATTATGGAACATCCCTCCCCCCGGGAGGTACACCTGGCTCCCTCACTTTCACTCTTCGGGAGTAAGTTGAAGACACTTTTATTTAGGAATGCATCCATTTTTTCCCTTACTGGCAGTCCTAATTGGAGAATTTTCATTGTGGTATTTCAATAATCATTGTTTTATTGACTTTGTAAGCTGCCTTGAAGTCTGCAAAATAGAAAGGCGGCTAATGAGGGTTGCAAACAGAGAGAGATTAGGTGGCAGTGGTAACGGTTGATCACTTCCACATCAGTGTGTGCTTAGGATAAACAAAGGATTCTGTGTGAGGCAGTTTGCAGGAATCCCTTTGCAGCGCCATGGAAGAATAGGCTGCTAGTTTTATTTTGATGCCAAGAAAGAGGGCACTGTTTTTGGAAAACCATCCTCGGAAGCCTTCCTTCACCTGCCCATCTAGGTGTCTCCTTCCCCAGCCCCATCGGCAGCCAGCTTGGAAGTAAAACAGGTTTGGCGGCTGCTGTTAAGAGCGCCAGGGTGTTTGGGAGACGTGAAGTGCTGGATGTCATCCAGGAAGAGGCAGGTTGCGGCCCAGCCATGGAATTTTTGGGTGGCTCTGAAGAAGTCTTAGTCTAAAATACATCACAGTTTTCTGGGGAGGGGTAGAAAGGCACGGGGGAACCCTGGAGTGCTGGCCTGGGTGGTTTGGAAAAAGGCGGCTTGTGTGGGTGGTGTGTGCTGATTTTGGGTGGCCATACGTGGCTTGTGGGAACTGTAGTTTATGCAGATTTAGAGCTCCACAGTTTAGCCACCCCCTGCTCTAGGGTATCTGTCTGTGTTGTAGGTGAGGACTAGGGCAGGGGTCCCCAACATGGCACCTGTGGGTACTCTGTCTAACACCTGCCAGGTGTTCTTAAGCAGTAGGCGGGGCCAGGTAGGGTTTTTGCCCAGTGAAGCTTTTGATTGGCCATTGCAGATTCAATTGGCTGTGCAGGCTTTTGAAAAATGTTTCTTTGGTGGCAGCTGCTGCCTCAACATAAGGTTCTGCACTGTGTTCTTTAAAGTTAAGATGGCTGGCGCTGCCTCCTGTGGCAGCCATATTGTGGTTGCATCCACCGTGCTCTGTCAGAATTGCAAATGTGCCTTTGCGCTTCTGCTGGGGCTGCTGTCCTGAGTGTGTTGCCTGACTGGAAAGCACAATGTGCAGAACGTCAGCTCATGCTGAGATCTAAATGGCTTCTTCGGCGAGTGGGTAAATTTGGACTCTGCTAGCTCTTGGAAGGGCTGTCTGGCTCAAGGAGGTGCAGCAGAGCTCTCCGGCTTCTGTGGGAGCAGCTATAAAAGGCAAACACTCTGATTCTCACAGAGGTTCTTCGGACAGTCCCCTGCTCCTAATTGAAGGGTGCCTGGACTTCACTTTAGGTTTAATTGGCTGGGAACGTAGTCTGCTGTTCCGTTGACATAGATATACATGTATATTTCATTTTACTTGGCCCTTCAAAATTGTATTTCCTATTCACTTTTTCTGCCCCCAAAGTAGCTAAGATGCTGCTTGAACCTCCTCACCACACCTCTGGCCTCTGTTATCTTTCCCGCAAGAATAATTCCCAGTGTGATCTTCCTCATCACGTATCTGACATGAGCCGCAACTCATGGAAGCTCCTGTTGAAAGGCACATGGCCGGTCTTTGAGTTGCCACGAACCAGACTTTTATACATTTTGTCGTGTCTTTCCTTCAGGTGTAGCCCACCGAAGCCAGAGCAGCGAAGGAGTCAGTTCGCTCAGCAGTTCTCCATCAAACAGCCTCGAAACACAGTCTCAGTCCCTCTCCCGATCGCAAAGCATGGATATCGACAGTGTCTCCTGCGAGAAAAGGTAAATGGAGTTGCCTCTGCATTCAGACTCGGCCTGCTGTCCCATGGGCCACTTCTGGTGCTGTTTCCTCCCAGGTTTTAACATGCTAAAATGGAACCTGCATGAACCATATTCATCCTAGAAGAATGCAGAATGGCGTTCATAGTCCTCCAGTATGGGCATTTCTAGGCTGGCACCAAAAATAAGAGTGCTTTCAGAATTGGGATGGGCCACTGCCTAAGCCTTCCAGACTCCTCTTGGGCCATAAGTTGCTCAGGCCAGTTCTGAAGCAAAAGCTGTGTGCACGGTGGGTTGTGGAAGGCCAGTCTATTGACTGACGGCTGTTAATGGCTTCCCTTCTTCCTGCATCCGTCCGTCCTCCTTTCTCTCACTGCGCCTGTCCGTTTGGTCAGCAACTTCTACAAAGCAAGCCTGCTTGAACGTCCGGAGACTAATGGCCTCTTTGTTCTGCTTACAGTATGTCCCAGGTGGACGTAGATTCAGGAATTGAAAACATGGAAGTCGATGAGAGCGATCGAAGGGAGAAGAGGAGCCTCACTGATAAGGTGGGTGAGCCCAAAAGCGTGCGGCTAGAACCTCTGTATCATGGGTGTAACGGTGGAAGTACCTAGTTGGGAGTGCTGCTTGGGTTTTGGATTTCTAACTCATAATCTGGCTAGAATCCCTGCTTATTTCACATACACACATTGGGGAGGGGAGCAATGTTCACAAGGGTGCTTAAAAACCTACTTTTATGTTTTTGGCACTCCCAATGAATGCTTTATGGGGGGCCTGTTTGAGAGGCAACTATTGTGGTTAAGATGGCCTCTAATCTGAAGAACTGAGTTCGGTTTCCCACTCCTCCTCCCCATTCAGCCAGCTGGGTGACCTTGAGCCACTCCTAGTTCTCTCAGAGCTCACTGGGTGTCTGTTGTAGGTAGAGGAAGGAGAGGCAATTGCAAGTCACTTTGAGACTCCTCTAGGTAGTAAGCAGTGAGGTAGGAAAAAACAGCCTCTCTTGATGTTTCCCGTTTCCTGTGTCAAAGGAACCTCCATCAGGATCTGAAATATCAGAAGAGCAAGCCTTACAGTTAATCTGCAAGATCTTCAGGGTCTCTTGGAAGGATCGTGACAGGGACGTCATCTTCTTAACTTCGCTTTCTGAGCAATTTAAACAGAACCCCAAAGAGGGTAAGAAACACAGCTGTTTTGCATTCTTTTAAAGGTTAACCTGTTGTGCCTTTTACCTTGTCTGTGGCTCTCTGGGATCTCTGGCTGAGGCTCCTCTTAAACTCTGCTCCAGGGGCTAATCCTGTAGTATTCCATACATAATGTTCCATCTGGCAGCTTTGGATTTTCCTGGGTTTTGGTGGTGTTGAGCCCCAGATGTATTCGTTAACAGCAGAGGGTGTCTGAGTGGGTGGGAAGCACATTCTGTGCGTGTGGTGACTAAATTCTGTGGGTGGCTGAACTCCCCCTGCTGGATCGCCTTCAAGATGCAAAGCCATGTCAGCCTCTTCTGTTGGCAGATTGGCATGTCGGCTTTGCCAGCACTGCCACTTCATTCACGACTCCCTTTTGGGGTGATGTAGCAGCAGAGGGAGCTGGTGGGAGCTTTGAAACTGCTAGAAGGAGCTGTCCCTGCCCTCTGAGGCTCTCTTCTGGACCTCTACGTGGGGTAGTGGGTGGGAGTAGAATGCTTTATTTTATTGATTTCTTTATGGACCGCCCTCTCTGCCAGAATGAACCTAGGGTGGCGAACAGCCCATGTTCAGCAATGCAATTAAAATCACAGTTCTAAAAATTCCACCCATGGGTGGAACCAGAAGCCAGGGTGGAGGTGCGATAAAGGAGGGAGGCCAGTTAGATGATGATGCTGACTGTCTTACTGACCTTAACCATAGGCCTGGTGGGAGAGTTGCTTTACAGACCCTGTGGAACTTTGTTCCACCAGGTGGGAGTGGGAGCCAAGGCTGAGAGGACCCTGGCTCTGGTTGTGGCCAGACAGATTCCTTTGGGGCCAGGGATCACTAGCCTGTGTATATTGGCTGAGCGTGAGGCTCTTCTGGGGCTTCGTGGGAAAAGAACACCCGCTCGCATCTTGTTCATGTGATCTATTATCC
This sequence comes from Paroedura picta, assembly GCF_049243985.1. Classification (NCBI taxonomy): domain Eukaryota; kingdom Metazoa; phylum Chordata; class Lepidosauria; order Squamata; family Gekkonidae; genus Paroedura; species Paroedura picta. Next base: position 2,487,938 of record NC_135383.1, on the reverse strand, counting down.
TGGTTTAACAGCCTCATAGACCCACTGCAGGCCTCCGGTAGCACTCGAGGCATCAATGGGACAGGTGGCATGAAGGATGGTCACCTTTCTGCTGTCTCTCCCTTCTCGAAAAGTGTACTCGGATTTTAAAGACTTGATCGGGCAGATCCTCATGGAAGTTCTGATGATGTCGACCCAGTCGAGGGAGGAGAACCCCTTTGCCAGTTTGACGGCGACGTCCCAGCCGATTGCAGCAGCTGCCCGCTCACCTGATAGAAGCCTGGTCCTGAACACCGGCTCCAATCCAGGAACGAGCCCCATATTCTGCAACGTGGGGTCTTTTGGCTCCAGTTCCTTATCGAGGTAAGTGGATCTTTTGCAAGCAGCTGAATTCTACACAGAGCTTTGTTGAGTTGAGGCAAAAGGCAGGCGAGCCTGCCGAAATCTTTATTTTCAAGTTCTGTTGTGCCAATTAGTGGGCAATGATGTGTTTCTCGTAGGAGCAAGGCTTCGTGAAACGTGTAGCTGTTTTTAATCCAGCCAGTTCTTCTTTAGGAGCCCTGCAAGGTTTTAATGTCTTCTCTCTGCTATGAGAGCAATAATCGTGGCCTTTCTCTGAAATGCTAGTAGTGATTCTTAGGCTGCCATTGGATGCATTTCCTAGGAAACTCACAACTCGTGATGTTCCCCCAACCTTTTTATCATTCAGTTCATTTTGAAACTGTTAGGGAACGATGAAGCTTACTGTCACTGAACTTAGCATCTTTCCCTCCTACTTTACAAAGCTCTAAGTGGCCGGTCTGTCTCTCTCCTTCTCCCCTTTGTTTTTCTTGGATCCTAGTCTCTACGGAACGAGCCCAGCTCCTGCACTCACCCCTTTGGCCGGTTCCTTCCTTGCGTCTCCTGCCAGCCTGGTGGCCCCTACAACTGTACCTTCCCTTTCAGTCGGCCCTCCGGTCCCACAGACAGGACCACTTGGGGTCCCCCCCTCTTCCCCAAGGTACCGCCCGTACACTGTGGCTCACCCGTGGGCCTTTCCGGCGCCTCCCAACTTACCCTCAGTGGCTGCCTCCGTCTTCTCTCCCACTCCAACTCCTCCCATCGTAAGCACCAGTCCTCCGGCTACTCGGGCCACCCCATCCAGGATGAGACCCGTAACGATGGCCTTGCCGCTGTTTACTGCTTCACCCGGGCCGCTTGTCAGGCGGCCATCTCTCCTGAGCAGGACACCGTCTAGGTATTTTGCGGCTTCGAGAGTTTGCTGTTTCGGTGTGTGCCGTGCAGAGTTGCAGTGACTTAATATGCATCAAAAGGGTTTTCTTTTTAAAGAAGCCCCGTTGACTAACCCCTTTAATAAATGTCTTGCTGGGATATTTTAATCTAATTTTAAAATTCTATCTTTGTGCATTGCACCTTCTGTTGTACGCCACCCAGGGCCGGTTCACCGGGATGGGCGGTATAAATGTCTAATAAGAATAACGTGTGAGCCCAGCTAATACTCGTTTCAAGCATGGCCACAGAGGGCTTTTGGGTCAGCAGCATTCATGGCCGTGGATGGTCTGTTAGCCTTGTTGTTGTAGTGGTTAGGAGCAGTGGCCTCTAATCTGGAGAGCCTGGTTTGGTTCCTCACCTCTCCTCCAAATGCAGCCAGCTTTTTATGCCTTTCATCCTTAGCCTATTGATATGAACTGCCTATTAATTTCCTGGCCTGTTCCTTTCGGTAGTGAAAATGTCCTGTTTGACACGTTGCTTTTGGGTTTTCCCCCCACGTGCTGCAACAGGGGACTGGGTGACACAGGCCAAGTCTTGGTGCCATTGGGCTTGGCGTGCTGGGAGTGCTGTCCAGTTGGAGTGCCAGTATGGCAGCCTCTTGGCAACTGGGATGTGGACAGTCTCGTAGGGGCTTGGGGCAGTAGAAGTGCTGCATCTTGACTAGGTGAATCATCAGCGTGGCTGCCTGGGGGCCACAGTAGAATTGGCAAGCTGGATGAATTTTCTCTCTGAAGACAAGATTACCTTTTCCATCAAGACTGGGTCGGGAAGGCTGGAGAATACTCTGTGTGTGTTTGTGTAGAGCTGTCGAGTCGCAGCTGATTTATGGCAGACCCGTAGGGTTTTCAAGGCAAGATGCAAACAGAAGTGGGTGGCTATCGCCTGCTCCTTGATATAGTTCTGTAGGGAGCCAACTTGGTATAGTGGTTAAAAGTGGCTGCATCTGATGTGGGGAACCGGGTTGATTCCCCACTCCTCCTTCACACGCAGTTCTCTCAGAGTGACGCTTTGATCGCTTTAGCGTTTGTTTAATTTGAAGTGATGCTTTTTGTGAGAAAGCTCATTAACTTGGTTGTGGCTTTAACAAGCACTGATTTTTCCCAAGTTCGGTGCATGCTTTTGGCAAAGGCGGGGTTTTCGGCCTTCTGTTGCGGTTCCCTCCTCGTTGATTTATGGGTCCTGTTTGCTTTCCTTACGATAGTCTGTCCGACAGCCCTTTCCCTCTCTTCCTTGCCATTCCCGATGTGTCTGGAGACAGTTCTGATGAGGAAAACGAAGATGACGAGGATGACTTTGCTTGTGTCCAGTTTGGGTCCAGGTATTAAACCCCCCCCCAAGAAAAAAACCATGTAACTTTGTCTGTCTTCCATTGAAAAAAGAAGCATGGTGCCATTCCCTTTTCCAAAACTGACATTCAGTTCTGTTCTCACTGTTTTTCCTCCCTTGCTGCTAGTTTGCGTATTAACAATTATCCCCACCCAAGCCCTGTTTTTCCTTTTCTGTGTTTCAGCATATGGAGAAGTGGCTCCCTCATAGGCAGGGAGGGGTGTCCTTTGCGGTGGCCCTTAAACTGGCTATTTCTTGTTGTTTTCTGCCTTGGAATGATGCTGTGCATTCCCTTTAGCTCTGGTGATGCTTTGCATTGTCCTCGGGCCTTCCACTGAGAAGAGGGGGGGGGGGGGTCACATGAACTCAGGCAGAGCGTCCTAGATATCCCAGCACTGGGAGAGTGGTTAAAGTGTTGGATTAGGATCTGGGTAATCCACTTTCAAAACCCCACTCTGCCGTGAGAACTTGCGGGGTGACGTCTGTCCTGCAAAAGAGAGCTCCTTCGCCAGGCATTTGGTTGAGGTTGACCTGAACTGCCCCTTCCCCTGAGCCCTCCCTCCTATGGCAATCACTGCCAATCTTCCAACCTAGGTGGTGAAAGAACAGGGGATTATAAATATAAGGAGTATAGCTAATAAGAAGCTGTGATGCCATCCCAGAGTTGTGATGCTCCCGTGAACAGAAACCAAGAAGGGTCTGTTGTTGTCTCCCCCTTTGAAACTCTCCCGCTGAAGTAGCGGAACCTTTTAAGCCTTTTACTAAATAGGGTGCCTGAATGTTAAAGGCCATGTGGCTGATTTCGAACTGCAGTGAGCAAGACTCTCTTTTCCTGGCCTGTAAAGCAAATGTCACATGACTAGTCATTCAGAGGCCGTAATTGGTGTGTTCAGCATCTGTGATGAAAGGCCTGGTCTGTACATGCCACGGGGTAACAAGGGGGGGGCGTGGGGCTGAGATGGCAGAATGACCTGCGCCGTTCCAGACTGTGTGAGAGGGATTGCCTTTTGCAAAGTGTCCCTGCTCCAGTCACTCGCAATCAATGGAATGCTAGCACACCTGAGGGGTCACTGAAAATACGCCCCACACCCTGTCTGCACTCTATGATAGAACCCTTTTATTGTATGGCATAGACTGGTCTGAAGGGTAGTTTTTAATGCCCACAGTATCTGGATGCAGGGTGCCGAAAATTTTTGCTCTTAAAATTTGTGTCCTATGCAAGCGAAACCCAGCACTCCCATCCCATGGGCCTGGTTGGAGTCTGTGTCTCTTCTTGTCCTGGCGTCTTCCGTTTGCACTTGGAATCTTTGCCTCAAAAGGATGCCCAGGGCCTGCCTGCCTGCCTTAGGACGGACTCCCCCTCCTCTGCCACATTTGTATTCTTCTCAACTCCACGTGGATCTGGCTTGTGCACATCAGCCATTGGGTAGCAACAGGAGCCTGGTACTGTGCTTGGGTTTAGGATGCTTCCCTCCATGCCCGGTCTAGAATCCTTCTGCGCATAAGGAGCTTACCACGTGGGTCAGTCCTGTAGGCGTAGAGAGTCCCCCTCCGTCAGGGACTGACATCTTCCCTAGGCTGCTAGGTAAGTGGCCCTGATTTTTTGTTTTGTCTTTATTTCTCTTTCCCTCTTCAAGTGGAGGCTCTGGAGGGGCCAGCGTGTCTGACTCGTGCAGCGACCATTTCACCATTGAGACGTGCAAGGAGACGGAGATGCTGAACTACCTCATCGAGTGTTTCGACAGAGTGGGAATAGAAGAGAGAAAAGCACCAAAGGTATGTTAGGGGCGGGGCTGGCAGGCACAGTTTCCACCGCCTCCTAACTTTCCTGCAGGGCAACAGTTTTACGACGTATAAAATGGTGGGGCCAAGAGAGCCTGAAATGGTGTCCAAGTCAATCTTTTCCAGCTCCCGGCAGAACCATCTGCCATTCGGGTTCTCCTCCCCTTTCCTCTGCTCCACAGGTAAACTCTGATAAATCCAGAACATGCTTTTTGCCAAGGACTTAATTGATGGAAGGTCTGCCATTTGGGTAGAAAGTGTCAAGGAAGACCTTTCTCTTCCCAAGATCCTGCCTGTTGCGGCTAGACAGGGATGAGTTAGATAGGCCAGAGGTGTAAGGCAGCTTCATATGGTCCAGTAGCCAAGGGGGACAGGCAGTAGCTGGCACGCCCTGGGGGGAAAACAGTTTTCACCCTGAAATGACAAACTTTTAGAAACCCTGGTCAGGAAGCCTCAGCTCTTTAGTCTCTGTAAAGGGAAGTGTAACATGAGCCTTCCCTGCCGGTTGTCACAGGGGATGAGGATACAGGCGTCCTCCTTTCTAGTGCGACCAGACGTTAGGAGAAGAATCTCCGGAGTTCATTGGCTTGATCACTTCTGTGTTGCAGAGCTCTGATGCCCCTGAAGTGCTCTATGCAAGCTTGAACCAACTAATGCCCTTAATGTTATGCCTGCGATGAGGGGCTGGAGGAGATTTCGCTTCTCTGAACAACCTTTGGGCTTGGAGAGCCGTGGAGCTCAAGGCTGCCGGAGGGTGTTTGCCGACCACCTTGCCTTCCCAGTGCTAGGATTAGGCTTGCTCTCCTGCATGTCATCACCACTCATCCTGCTTGATGCTTCTCTTCTCTTAGATGTGTAGCCAGCCTGTGGTGAGCCAGTTACTGAGCAACATCCGGTCTCAGTGCATCTCCCATGCTGCTTTGGTGCTCCAGGGGTCCTTAACACAGCCAAGGTGAGTTGAGCCAGGATATGGCCAGCTAACTCTTTAACTTCTTCCTCAGCTCTGTTTGCTCATGTCTTTGCCTCCAAGCCCAGCCCAGCCCTGGCAACAGTGTTTCCTCCATGACGGCTAGCTGCTTGGCATGCCCTGTTACCACAAAATACCTGGGAGATACAGTTATGAAATAATAATATACAATGAAAACTGGATTTATCAATAAGTCTGCTGGCCATAACAAGGGAGAAAAGGCCGATATTGGTGCATCCAAGGGGGAAGCTGTATTGGAGTGACATGGCTGGCTTATGGACTGTTCTCCCTTCTCCTCCTCCCCCTCTCCCCACCACCCCAATCCTGGTTCGTCCTCCTGTGAAGGTCGTTGCAGCAACAGTCTTTGCTGGTCCCATACATGCTCTGTAGGAACCTCCCTTTTGGCTTCATCCAGGAGCTCGTGAGAACTACTCATCAGGATGAAGAGATGTTCAGGCAGGTAAGTAATTCTGGGATTTAAGATCCTTCCTCAGCACTGGGGCAGTGAATGCCATAGCAGCTGCGTCTCTTCACCCACAATGGGGCTTGTTTTTGGCTTCTTCACTTAGATCATGTTGCCTTCTTGAATTTTCTTGTTAAATATTTCAGTAAGGATAGCATCCATTTTGGAGCGGTCCAGCTAAACCCAATTAGAGGCTTCGCAAGTGGCAGCATAGGAATTAAAGTTCAAGGGCAGGGGGGAGGCTTGATCGTATGCTGAAGTACCTTTGTTTCCTAATGCGGGTTTTGTTTGTTTAAACAGATATTTATCCCCATTTTACAAGGCCTGGCTCTGGCTTCGAAAGAGTGTTCCCTGGATAGTGATAATTTTAAATATCCTCTTATGGTAAGTAATAGTTCTTGCCGTTGTCCTCTTCTGCCAGTATTGCGGGGGCTGCTAGTCTGTGGTCTCAATGTTCTCAGTGAGGTGGTCATCTTGGGCCAGGGCTGTACCACTTTGGGCTTGATTAAATTCACATAGTTGTCTCCTGCATGTTGAAAAAATAGGCATGTCAGGGCAGGCTAGAACAGAGATAGTTTCAGGGGTTGACCGTGTTTGGTCTGCAGTACCAAACAGTTAGATTTTTGAGCCCTGTAACTCTCTAGAGACCAAAGTTTCTCATTTCATGTTTTAAGCTTTTGAGAGTAGATTTCTGTTCTCCTGTGTCAGGTGATAGGAGCTTTGACTCCTGCAATTCTTGTTGGTCTTTAAGGCATTACTGGACTCTAATCTGTTCTTTTGACAGGACTAACAAAGCATTTGTGGGTGTGGGTCCCCTCAGTATTCTGAAGTGGCTGACCCCAGGCCCAGATTCATCCTCTACACTGAGAACTGGGTCAGGGAGCAGAGCCTAAAGAAGTCAGGAATGTTTGGGGTTGAATCTTAAATTTCTGCTGCAGATAAACTTGGGCCTGTGTTTTCAGACAAAGTCACCAAGCTGTGCGTTCAAGATGAAGGAACATTTGTCTGATTCTAGTTGCTTGTTTGTTACAGGGATGTAGCTGGGTTTGTGTCTTCCAGAGAAGACATTCTCTTATCCCTCTCCCCATCAGTGGAAGAGTTGGCTTTGCAGGGGTTTAGCCAAAGACGATTCCTCCGTTGACTGATTGGGGTGTCCAGAACTTAAGGAAGGAGCAAGAGTTCGCTTTCCGCAGCCCTTTGTTTTGTCATTCTTTCCCACGTGTTGCAGGGGTTGGGGCATCTAGATAAGGATCGCTTGTTCCCTGTGTTTCAGCGTTCATGTGACTTTCTGCTCTTCATCGGAAGACAAAGGGCTTTGGTGTGCATGGGACAGTGGTCCCTTTGACTTCCATCTCTGGCTTTCGAAGGGCTGCTCTGGAGCTTGCCGGCTGTTTTGCTGGGTGCCCTGCCAACTTACGAGATGTAATGTGTGCTCCCTAGAGAGGCCTTTTATAATTTGAGACTTGTAAAAGGTGGGATGAGCAGAGGGATTCGCCCCTGGCAGGCTGGAGAGCTGCAGATGACAGAAAGGCCAAGCATGCTTGCCTTGACAGAAATCCCTGTGTAAGGCCTCCTGTCTTTCTGCCTAGCAGTTTGGGTTTGCGTCCTAGGCTGCCAAGAGGAGAGGTCCCAGCAGGCAAATTTCTGGGAGTGGTCCAAGGTAGTGTTTTTATTTGCTTCTGTGCAATGTTTGGGTGAGGTTCAAGAGCAGCGGTAGGCAACCCTTGGCACCTGTGTTGAGTGGTGACACTCCAGGCTGTTATGTTCAGCACACGGGGCCAGTCCTGCCCCTTCTTGAGGTGCTGGCCATACTGCTGGGGTTCCGCATGACCCCTCTCTGATCAAATTCTCTCCCCCTTGCTTTGTTTCCTGGCACACCAGTGTCTTCACAGGTCGATGCTGCTGTTCATTCAACGCACGGGCTGGAAAGGGTTGCTTTATCCCCAGCTGGGGACATGTCTAGGCTCCTCCAATGTCTCTTGGCATCCCTTCCTGTTCGCATTTTGCTTGCGCTCCAGACTTAAAATTACATTTTAATGGAGTTTTATGGGATTTTATTGTACTTATGAATCTTTGTAAATTGCCATGAGACATTTGAGAGCAGCGGTATATAAATATAAAAAGCAATAAATAGATTAAATAAAGAAGGGAACTGACGTATGATAGGGCAGAGGCTCTGGATGCAGAGGTAGATGATGTGGACAGCAGGGTGTCTTCGGTGATTTGCCAGGAGCATTGCAGGTGGAAGGCCATGCTCTCTTGCCCAGGTGGGGAAGGAGGACCAGTTCCTTGTAGTGAGACTGGCTTTCAGACCATGATATATGTGCCTGGCTTCTCCAGCACCTGCAGCTTTTAAAGGCCCAATGGGAGCCAACTCTCCTAAGAGGCACCCTGTCAACTCTCCATCCATCCAACAAGTGGCTCTTTCTGTCAGTTAGCTCAGCAGTGGTGAGGAAACCTGCCTGCGTGAATTGTCATTCTCCTTTCTGTCTAGGCATTAGGTGAATTATGTGAAATCAAGTTCGGGAAATCCCACCCCGTGTGCAGCTTGGTAAGTGTGAAATCTGCATCACCTACTTGGGGGCAAGCAAGGTCGCTGGAACCACGCGAGTGTAGAACGCTCACACCTGTGGGATTCCAGCAGAGCATCAGTCCTTCTCCCAGCCGCTCTCCTCTCTCTGCAGGTCGTGTCCTTGCCTTTATGGCTACCGAAGTCTCTGAGCCCTGGGACGGGACGGGAGCTCCAAAGACTCTCTTACCTTGGGGCTTTCTTCAGTCTCTCTGTCTTTGCGGAAGATGATGTAAGTCTATATTAGTTTCATTCAGGTCCTGCCTTTCTTCTGGCCCAGGACAACTTCCTGTGGTCATGACAGTGAGATACTTGCATTACCCACTCATCTGTCTTTCCATTCCTTGCAGCCTAGAGTAGTGGAAAAATATTTTTCCGGGCCTGCCATTACCCTGGAAAACACCCGGGTGGTTAGCCAGTCTCTACAGCACTACTTGGAGTCTGCGAGGGTATGTCTCAGGGAAGTGGAGTAACCACTTTGCTGGAGGTTTGGGGAGCGTGTTCACAGAATGCAATTCCCTGCATCTTACAGCTGCTGGGAGGGGGGCGGTTGGGAAAGGGAGAGGGGAGGTTTTGCATAGGGCTGCTTTGGCGGGACCCCGCCTGCTAAGTTCAGGTGCTTATTGACGTTTGTTCCCCTTTTTGTACTCTTTTCAGCAAGAGCTGTTCAAGATCCTACACAGCATTTTGCTCAACGGAGAGACCCGGGAAGCAGCTCTCAGCTACATGGCCACTGTGGTCAACGCCAACATGAAGAAGGCTCAGATGCAGGTGAGGTGCCCACCAGTGCTTGCCTGCTGTTAATGTGGGCGTCAGTTGATTTTGGAGTTGCCCTGTGAAGCTGCCTCTCCTGCTGCTGTGATCCTTTCTCTGTTTACGACTGCGCATCAGTTTCCAGTCGCCTTGAAGCTCGTAGTCTTCGGGTTTAAATTGCCACCTTCTGCAAAATGCCACAAGCACAATCCAGGCACAGCGGAACACTTTGAAATCCTGCTGGCTTCAGAGAGAGAGAGAGTCAAAACAAGCTTCAATACTCATGCTGAAATCAAAAAGTAGGACCTGAGAACAGTTCAAGCCAGCTGTGGTGTAGTAGTTAAGAGCAGCGGACTCCAATCTGGAGAACAGACTTTGATTCCAAATTCTTCCCCATGCAGCCAGCTGGGTGACCTTGGGCCAGTCATGGTTCCCTTAGAGCTGTTCATACAAAACTGTTCTCTCAGAGCTCTGCCAGCTCCACCTACTTCACAGGGTGTCTGTTGTGGGGAGAGGAAGGGAAAAGTGTTAGTAAGCTGCTTTGAGACTCCTTTGGGTAGTGAAAAGCAGGCTATAAAAAACTACTCTTCATTTTGTCTGGGTCTTATGGCGCATTTGCCAGATTTGTAAGCCTCCAGCTAAGGACTCCCTTCGTCACGGGTAAAGCACTTTGCAGCTTTTGGTTGCCAAGTCATGTTGTGGTGTTGGCAGTGAGTGCAGGAGCTGTGGCAAACGGGTCTCAACCATCAAGAGTTTTTGCGGTTTGGTAACTTTGGCTCACCTTTCTCTGGCTTGCAGACGGACGACCGCTTGGTGTCTACGGATGGCTTCATGCTCAACTTCCTGTGGGTGCTGCAGCAGCTTAGCACGAAGATCAAGCTTGAGACGGTTGACCCCTCCTACATCTTCCATCCCCGGTGTCGCATCGTCCTCCCAACAGATGAGACACGTGTGAAGGCAACCATGGAGGATGTCGCCAGCTGGATGGTGGAGCTGTGTGAGTGCAGCATGCCCCCCCCCCCCACGATGCTCGTCTCCAGCATCTCATTTTCTGGAAATGTGCAAAAAAAGCATCTCTGGTTTGGTTTTTAGAGAGCATTATTTGGAGTGGTAGGGCCTCCAAGGTAACTCCAATCCTGGTCCAACCAAAGTTTTGAAGCATCATGCAAATTATTAACAATAACAATATAAAACATTAACAGTATCTGCTGTTCAGCCTGTAAAGATGTTAGTGGGTGGTACGCGCAACTTCTCAGTCACTCACAGGCGTTGGATGTGCTGAACCCTAGCCAACATGCTGTACCAGATGAGGCATGATTTATTTCTGAAGAGGCGACTCCCGGAAGCTCATCCCTGGCCACCAATTTTATTAATCTTGACGGTGCTCCTGGACTCTTGCTCTGTTCTCCTGCTGCAGACAGACTAATGCAGCAACTCATCTTGATCTGTCCCATTTAGTTAAGGGAGGTTCAAGTGCATCACGATTCACTCTTTTCACTTCTGTTTCTTCCCCTTCTCCCCAGCCAGGGATCAGGCTCTCTTTTCTGAGCCGAAATTCCCGACCGAGTGCTTCTTCCTGACCCTCCACGCACACCATCTCTCCATCCTACCAAGCTGCCGGCGCTACATTCGTCGATTGAGGGCCATCCGGGAGCTTAACAGGTTAGAAGCTGCATTGATCCAGATGTCCATGGTGGGGGGGGAGCATTCCTGCCAATTTTCTCAAACGCTGGGGGCATCGTCGTCTTTGAAAGAGCTGGGCCAGCGTTCCCAGAAAGCCTGTGGGCCACAAAAAGCATCATTGTCCATCTAGGGCGAAGGTGGATTGAGTAATCGCTGGCCGCAAGTTGATAAGGGCAAGCTCAGCATGCTCAGAAGGAAATGGGAGCATTTTCATGATTTTTGCACCAGGAGCCCCAACAAGCTGCAGGGAAAGGTGGGGAGGGCAGAAGAAGTTGCACCTGTTGGGGGCCAGTTGGAGAGGTTCAACGTCCAGCCATGCTTGGAGGGCAGCCTGCTGAGGAACAGAAGGTGTATAATTTTTACATAAAGACAAATATTGCTTGAGTGGTTTGCTATTTGAAGGATGGTCCTGAGAGCTGGAAGCCCAAACCTTGGGCATTAAAGAGGATTGTTTTTGTGATATTCCTGTGCTGCTTGCAGTCAGACTTGGCTTTGCAAGAGAATCTAAAAATAAAGCAATAGAATACATTAAAATGATCAGTAGCAAACCCAGAGAGCGCCTGGTTGGCATTCTGAAGGCCCCAGGTGTTCCATCCCTGGCATCTCTGCTTCCTGGATCTCGTGCTGGGAAATGACCTTTCTCTGCCTGCGACCTTGGAGAATTTCTGCCTGTCAGAATAGGCAGTATGGCGCTATATGGCCTATGAGCCAATTCAGTATAAGGCAATCCTGTATGTTCAGTGCTACGAAGCAGACAGACTCTGTCCAGTACATAACAGCTTGCCTAGACACATGAAGCTGAATGCTGGCAAGCAAAACTGAACGTAAGGTGCATCTGGTGGCTGCCCTCACACTGAGTTTGGCTCAGAAAGAGATGGGATTCTGAAAGGCTTCTCCAGTAGATGATTGGAAAGCACTGAGGGCTGTAAATGAAAGGACCGTGGTGCTTGGTGCCATGTCCATGGACTGCAATTACCATGAGCCCTTGCAAGCATTGGCAGGGGCTCATGGTAAGTGCAGCCCATGGACAACTGGAGAGCCACAATTTGGCCACCCTTGTCCTCAACACTATTAAGGCCTGCTCTTCAGAAGAGGAATCCTGGGGAAACCACACCTCTCTTCACAGCTTGGCGACATCTTATTTTCCTGTTTTCTCGGTTTCTCCACACTGAAGGCATCTGCCTTTCACCTGATCACTAGAACGGTGTTTTGTGTCTTTTTTTTTTACAGGACGGTGGAGGACCTGAAAAACAACGAGAGTCAATGGAAAGATTCCCCTCTGGCTACAAGGCATCGAGAGATGTTGAAACGCTGCAAAACACAACTCAAGGTCTGTGTCTATTTTTAGGCGACGGCTGGCCGGTCTTGTGCTCAGCTGTGGCCACGCGTTGAATTTTTGCAAATACTTCATAGTGTGTGTAGAGGAGAGCTGCACAGCAGCAGTTCTGTAAATATAGCTGTTCTACAGCTCCCCATGTGGGATGGGGCGGTATAAAAATGAAATATTATCACATTATCCTTAAACATCCTACTCTTGAGCTATAGCTCTCTCGTGGAGACAGAGGTAAGTTGCTTATGGTTGGCTGTCTCTGGGTTTAGGCTAAGAAAACAGCTGCAGGGTAAAACCTGTCATCACAAAAGGGTCAAACTCTCTACTCCCCCCCCCTCCTTTTTTTGACTGTATTCTTGACAATGCCCCTTGACAGTTGGAAGCTGCTTTGAGACTCCTTTGGATAGTAAAATGTGGGGTACAAGCCCCCCTCCCTCCAGCCAGGACCAACCAGTCGCTGCACACTATCCCAAACCTGCTTCTCCCATTCAGGGGAGAACGGAAAGAGGAGTGTGGGAGTGCCCGGGAGTGTCATTTAAAGTCTGTTTATCAAATGCACAGGCATTTATAGGAAATCTCATTTTGCAAGAAGGCTCGGTGCATGCTGTGTTATCGCAGGGTCTCTGAAGTAGATCACACCGATTCCCCAAGGGGTGGGAAGGAAGGAAAGCAGCTTCAAGGATTGCCTTTGGGTGATCTGCCTGGTTTGCCAGTCTGTTCTGTTTTTCTGACTCAGAGTTGCTGAGTAAGCTCAGCCTCATAGCATTGGGGTTCAGGGTTCATTTTCCAATGTGGGTCTCTTTGTTTAACTTTGCGGTTTCCGCTTCTTGCACAGAAACTGGTGCGGTGCAAAGCCTGCGCAGATGCCGGTTTGCTGGACGAGAATTTCCTGAGGAGGTGCCTGAACTTCTACAGCATGGTGATCCAGCTTTTGCTGCGGATCCTCGACCCGGCCTTCCCCGAGTGAGTGACGATCAAAGATCTTCTAGTCGTTCCTGCTTTGGCTTTTGCCCCAGCAGAGTTCCCTGTTAGTTCCTTCTCGGCTAATTCTCCAGAAGCATGCAAGTCATACAGAGGGGGCAGGTTCATTTCTGGGCTGGTGAGAGACCTAACTCTTCTCTTGACTAGCGATGGTTTTAAAACTTGAAGGAAATCATAGAGTTGGAAGGGGCCATACAGGCCATCAACTCCCTGCTCAATGCAGGAACAGCCCTAAGCATCCTAAAGCAGGATGGATCAAGTTCTAAATGAGACCAGGATGGATCAAGTTCCCAGGGGAGGGAGCCATGGCTCTGTGGTTGACTGTCACTTCTGGCACCTCCAGTTGACCGATCTTATTTTTCAAATAAATCTTTTTTCCTCCTCTGCAGCATAAAACTGCCTTTAAGCCCCGACGTTCCAAAAGTGTTTGCAGCGTTGCCTGAGTTTTATGTGGAAGATGTCGCAGAATTTTTATTTTTTATTGTACAGTAAGTGGAAAAAAATTTCTTCTGAGAATCGAAGGGTGTGGGCATCTCAGTTCAGAGGGAAGGGTGGTTTGTGGCTGGCTTAGAACAGAGGGGTGCGTGGGGTCCTTTTTTTTTTTTTTTTTTTTTTTAATTTAATTTCTAGACCGCCCTTCTCCCAATAGGTCTCAGGGCGGTTTACAACATAAATAGTTAAAATACAATAAAATCCCCATAAAAACCCCAATTAAAAGTTACATATAACATAACATATAGCGGCGGTGGTCACAATTCTGATCTTAGTTCAGCCTGGTGGAGAGAATAATGTTCAGAAGAGGGTGGCACCAATACAATAGATCTAACCATGATCTCGGTGTTAGAGATCTCAATATTGGAGGGGATCCTCTGATGGGTTAGTGGGAGAGCTGCCCTGGCCTCAACCATATGCCTGGCGGAAGAGCTCCGTCTTACAGGCCCTGCGGAAAGCTGGTAGATCCTGCAGGGCCCTTAGCTCTTCTGGGAGCTCGTTCCACCAGGTTGGGGCCAGGACTGAAAAGGCTCTGGCCCGGGTCGAGGCCAGGCGCACATCCCGTGGGCCCGGGACAACCAGTAAATTCATACCCGCAGAGCGGAGTGCCCTGCGGGGGGCATAAGCAACCAAGCGGTCCCGCAGGTCCGCTTTGGGGTCCTTTCGACCTCCCATAGCGTCGCTCCTGGGTACCTTTGCCTAAAAACGCTTTCCTCCCTTGATTGGGGTTGCAGTCCTGGTGTCTGTTAGCAGCATCATGGGACGGGACCAGCCTGGGTTCATGTTTTGTGTACAGATGTTTCTGGGCAGGAACAGGCTGGAACAGGCATGCTGGAATCTCTGCTTAGTTACCTCGAGCAAGATGGGTCACCGTGTTAGTCTGTCTGTAACACTAGAAAAGAGCAAGAGTCCGGTAGCATTTTATAGACTAACGGAATTTGTGGCGGGGGAAAAGCTTTTGTGAGACGATGCCACAAATTTGGTTAGTCTTTAAAATGCTACTGGACTCTTGCTGTTTTTGTACTGCTTATTTATCTGTGGAGCATAGGACCAGTGTCTGATCGGGGGGTACAGAAAGGTAGCGCTTGTTGGGGTTAATAAATATTTGTATATATGATAGGAATTCCGAGCTGCCCGAGGCTGTGTGAGCTGCCTCTCGTTTCTCTTTCCTCTTTCAGATACTCTCCTCAGGTACTTTACGAGCCCTGCACTCAGGACGTTGTGACTTTCCTCGTCGTGATGCTCTGCAACCAGAACTACATCCGGAACCCCTACCTGGTCGCCAAGCTGGTGGAGGTGATGTTCATGACAAACCCAGCTGTCCAGCCGCGGACCCAGAAGTTCTTTGAGATGATAGAGAACCACCCCCTCTCCACCAAGTTGTTAGTCCCGTCGCTGATGAAATTTTATACAGGTAAGAGGGGGACCTGCCAATCAAGCAGTTATTTATCTCCCAACCTGCCTTTGTTCTCCCCTCGCCTCTCCAAGAATAGGGTGGTTGTAGCAAGGAAATGGGGGAGGGGAGAACGGTGTTCTAAGCTGCCTTGGGTTCCAGCTGGGGTGAAAAGCAGCATATAAATTTAAAAATGAAAATCCGTGTAGCGTTTGGGGCTGTTCTGCTTTTACATCCATTCAGAGAGTTGTGCATCTTTCTCATCCTTGGGAAGCGCCTCAGTCATGTAGAAGCTTCCCTGGTCTTGCTGCTTTTCGGACTGCGCAAGCCACCTCTCTCTGTGCACTTGCTGACCGGAGTGCTGAGTTTTTTTTCTTTGGCCGTTTGCAGACGTCGAGCACACCGGCGCCACCAGCGAGTTCTACGACAAGTTCACCATCCGCTACCACATCAGCACCATCTTCAAAAGCCTCTGGCAGAACATTGCTCACCATGGCACCTTCATGGAGGAGTTCAAGTGAGTGAGCGAGGGCTAGTCTTCTGCAGCCAAGAGTCTTGGGCTCCTTGAAGTCCATCCTGGAAATCCAGACTGCAGGGGTGGCCAAACTGGATTATAAAGGACTACAATTACCCATGAGCCCCTGCCAGCCTCTCATGGTAGTTGCAGCCCATGAATGTCTGGGGAGCCACAGTCCAGCCACCCCTGCAGAATGCTACTGCCCCCTCGCAGGAGTCTTCCCTGTCCCTGCTGTGTTTAAGTCACTCCATTGTGC
This sequence comes from Paroedura picta, assembly GCF_049243985.1. Classification (NCBI taxonomy): domain Eukaryota; kingdom Metazoa; phylum Chordata; class Lepidosauria; order Squamata; family Gekkonidae; genus Paroedura; species Paroedura picta. The sequence continues at coordinate 2,472,175 of NC_135383.1, read as the reverse complement.
ATCTCTTTCAGTTCTGGGAAGCAGTTTGTCCGCTACATCAATATGTTGATCAACGACACCACCTTCTTGTTGGACGAGAGTTTAGAGTCCCTAAAGCGTATCCACGAAGTGCAAGAGGAGATGAGAAACAAAGAGCACTGGGACCTGCTGCCCAGGGTGAGGAAACGGCCTCTTGGCATGAATGGTCCCCAAATTGTGTGGGGGGAGAAGGGCTGATGTTGGAGCTTTGGAAACTGGAGGTCTGCACTGCTCTGCATGCCTCACTTGAAGCTGCCTTATATGAACTCTGCCCCTTGCCCCATCAAGGTCAGTGTGGTCTCTTCAGACGGGTGGCAGCTCTCCAGCGTCTCAGCAGAGGCCTTTCACATCCCCCATGGCTTGAGTTTCTGAAGTGGAGATGCCGGGGACTGAACCCCCGGGGTCTTCTGCGTGCAAAGTCAAGACACTTCCACTGAGCTACAGATCCCCTAGCAGTGGTGCCCCGGGGTTTGGAGCTCCCTCCTTTCTCAAATTCTCATGCTGCACACCTTTTTAGTCTTTTAAAGACTGGCTTGTTTAATCTCACACTGATTATAATCTTCACTTGGTGACTTTTCCATTGTTTTTTCAATCCTCTCTTTGCTGGATTTTTGTTATGCATGTTTTGTTGTATTGATTATTTTAAAAATTTCTGTTTTGTGTCAGGCACACAACCTATTCGTTTCTTAAATGTCTTTCATCATAAAGCAAAGCTGGGATTTGGGGAGGCTGTTCCCAGGAGGCAATTCTGCAGGGGCGTGTGGGTTCTGGGAGCTGATTGAAAATCTGCCAGTTTTAGAACTGGCCTTTGGTTTGCATCCAGAAAACCATGGTATCCCTGGGTATCTGGCTTGAGGGCAACGGATAAATGGGAGACTGCTTCATGTGCCGACTCTTTAACGTTATCAGTGCTTCTGTCTGGGTGGGCAGAAATGCGTTGGCTGAAAAGTGGAAATAACCGTTGCACACTTTACTTCCTGCACAGTGAGCGGCAGGAGGGTTTTCATCCCAAGGGTTCCCCCTTCTTCTGTTCCAGGACCAGCAACAGGCTCGGCAATCTCAGCTTGCACAGGACGAGCGCGTGTCACGCTCCTACTTAGCCCTGGCGACGGAAACGGTTGACATGTTCCATATCCTCACCAAGCAAGTTCAGAAGCCTTTCCTCAGACCTGTAAGTAGGAATGTGGGGTCCAGGATTCCAAACTCCAATTCAGAATGCTCCGGATTTAACAGTTGCACATGATGCATTACGCTGGCGGTTAATTCTTCCTTGTGCTGCTTTGGCCTTCCAGGAACTTGGACCGCGATTGGCTGCTATGCTGAACTTCAACCTTCAGCAGTTGTGCGGCCCCAAGTGCCGCGACCTGAAAGTCGAAAACCCCGAGAAATATGGGTTTGAACCAAAGAAGCTTTTGGACCAACTGACGGACATTTACCTGCAGTTAGACTGCCCTCGCTTTGCAAAAGCCATTGCTGATGACCAGGTGAGTGTACGGCCATCTCTCTGGGGAACGGGGTGGGAGGTGGACTTGCCAGGGAGGTGAAAGATGGTCCCTTGGCTGGTTCTTCCTGTCCAGGCTCTTGCTTTTGGGACTGCCAAGGATTGCTCGGGGGGTCCTCTAATCAATGATTTGGACGAGAAGCTTTCACCAAACATTTAGAATCCTGGGCTGCTTTCCTTCCTTCAGCAAGTATACAAAATATCCAGATAGAGTTCTGGACAAATGAAATTAATTAGGGCCGTGTGTGCCCAGATTGACCCAATCTAAAAATCCAGGGGTGGGGTGTGTGTGTTTTGGTTTCTTTAACACGAGCAAACAAAAAACTACTTGTTTTTTTAAAAATACCCAGCTCTGGTCAGGATAAGAGTTTCTTATTTGATTTGCAAAATAGTGTGTAATTCATGAGGCCCGAAAACGTTTGCTGGGCAGATATCATGTTGGCTGTTTTTTTTCCTTATTCCTGCTGGGCTGACATTAAGGAGCGAGTACACTGTCGATCACTGCACTGCAGATAAATCTATGTAGGGTATTGGAGAGGCTGCCTGGATGTGCTGGAGCTGATTTGAACAAGGAAGCCTCCAGAAAGTAGGAGCTGACGTTATCTGCCTTGCTAAGTCACTCTTGTGGGCCGACTTGGGAGGGAGAAAGCTTCATAGACTCTACAGAATTACCATATGCATAGGTCTGATGGTCACCTCGAAGGGTCAAAAAGCCTCCAGAATCAAAAATAATTTCCTTCAATGCAGTTTGGTTGCTTACTTCGTCCAAAGCATTTGCAGGGCTACCAAAGATGCTTCTCTCTTACATGCACGCTCCATCCACCCACCACAGCTGGCTGATATTGCTTCAGGTAACTGCTGCCTTGGAGTTGGAGAGCTGTCTTTCCTGCAGTGATACTGCATCGAATTGGCAGGCTCCCAGAAGATGCCGGCTTTTGCACGCTGTGACTCCTGAATGCAGGATTTTTGGAATTAACACAGTGAAGGGAGGGAATGTCTCAATTTCTTCTCAGTGACACCTTCTATATCATTATTGCACACAGAAGCATATGGTGCTCACCTATTGCAGAAACGGGTAACCTTGTTTGTGGATCACCTGCAAAGTGGAATGGTCATCTGCTGTCACGCTTTGTGGTCTCTTAAGCTAGGCATCCTGACCACCAATAGTGTGCAGGCAGATGCTTCATGGAGGTTCATTAACTAGGGATTGTGTGCATGCTGTGATCTTGCATAGAATCATCATAGAAAAATAAAGTTGGAAGGGACCTCTTGGGCCATCTAGTCCAACCCCCTGCACTATGCAGGACACAACCCTATCGCTCATCCACTGTAACCTGCCACCCCCTTAAGCCTTCACAGAATCAGACTCTCCGTCAGATGGCTATCTAGCCTCTGTTTAAAAATTTTCATAGATGTAGAATGCAGTTTCTTGGTTTTTGCTTTTAAAATAGGAGCAAGTTTCTTGCCCTTCTGGCTGTTCACATAATTTTAGAAACATGCAGAAAAATGCCCGCTGGGATTTTCAAAGCTAGAATGGTTGCCAGCAATGATATTTTAAGGTGCTGGGGCAGGGGAATGCCTTTTATGTTCTTAACTCTCCTCTGACTAGCAAAGCCAGAATTAATATTGCAGTACAATAATCATGGTAAATGTTGCAGAATGAAGAACTTAAGTGTAGTTCAGCGTGCATGAATTTTGCTGTTTCCTGAAAAGAGGATTTAATTTTTTTAATTTAATTTCGTTCATTCATACCCATCCTTCCTCCCAAATGGGAACCCGTAGGGGCTGACATCATTCTCCTCTCTTCCAGCGGTCCTACAGCAAGGAGCTGTTTGAAGAAGTCATTTCAAAGATGCGGAAGGCAGGAATCAAATCAACCATAGCAATAGAAAAATTCAAGCTGCTGGCCGAAAAGGTGGAGGAAATTGTGGCCAAGAACGCCCGAGCAGAAATCGACTACAGTGATGCGCCTGATGAGTTCAGAGGCGAGTTGCTCTTCGTAGGAGCGTGGCATCTCTCTCTGAATGCCTGCATTTCAAAAAGAAACGTATATCTGTTTAGATCTGTTCAGAGAAGTATGTTTGTTTAGCTTAGAAGCCTTAGATGATGATTTATTTGTACCTTCCAAACACACAGTGGTGCTTGTGACAATTGTTTTTGTTTGTTTGTTTAATTATAGCCCTCCCTTCCCTGAGAAGGATGTAAATAGGGGAGAGCTTTAATTTTAAAAATTCTGACAAACTTGCTTTTGTTTTCTCAGATCCGCTCATGGACACACTGATGACTGACCCTGTCAGGTTACCATCCGGGACCATCATGGATAGATCAGTCATCCTCCGGCACCTTCTGAATTCCTCTACAGATCCCTTCAATCGGCAGACACTAACGGAAAACATGCTGGAACCAGGTAGAGGGGATGGGCTTGTGCTGTGACTGTCATGGACCAAGTGGAACAAGGGAGCCAAGTAGCTTTTTATTTAAAACCGCTTTTAAAATAGCATGCTTTTGAGATTCATAATCCTTCTGTGTGTAGGTTGTTCAAAACTTTTTTCTTTGTACAATTTTTTTTTCATGGTGCTTATATAGTTAGATTGAGATGGGGATAATTCGTCTGTTCAAATCTGCTTACTCAGGCTTTTAAACAGAAATCGTGGAATTGTTTATATGAAGATTCAACAGTCTATGGCTTTGCCAGCTGGGTTCTAAGGAATGCCTAGGTGGGGATCTTGTGTCTGGCTTATGTGGAGAGGGGGAGATCCCTGTATTGGCAGCAAGGCAGAAAGGTTGGCTCCCTACTGGAGGGGGGGGTGCTGCTGTTCTCTCTCACATGTGCTTGTAATTGTGTTATTAGAACTTTGCTTGCAGTTGCAAATACAGCATGTTATAACAATGGAGAAATTAAAGGGGACAGTTTCCTCAGATCCTCAAATGAAAGGCTAATGGGAAGTCAGCATGTCTGAGTGATAGAACTGGGGATACTTGGGTTCAAATCCCCACTCACAGAAAAGATCAGAGTGGCCTTGAGACAGTTTTTTTCCCCTTTGTAAGCCTGCCTTAAAAAGTTGTTATGAAGACAGAATGAGGGCATCAGTTCTGAAGAAGAAACATACTGTGACATTTCATGGGCTCCCCTAAGAATGCTTTCAAACCCAGCCCATGCTGAATTATCTGTGGCTTGGCTTCAGCCTTGTTAGCCATCCTACCCAGTCTGCAATAGGAACCCTGTTCACGTGAAATCTAACTTCAGTCGCTGTCCCTTAGAAGCATCCTCTTTTAACTCGAGCTTTTCAAAAAGTGGGCATTGGTTTTAAATATCCTCTCCTTTTTTTTCTTCTTTTCCTAGTGCCAGAGCTGAAAGAGCAGATCCAAGCCTGGATGAGAGACAAACAGAACACTGACCATTAAGATGCCCTTGTGACGGATGCTGAGATCAGCTGCCAAGAGCAGGACGTGAGGGATCAGGATATGGGATGGGCCGATACTTTGGAATGCTGAATCTGGGTTGTAGTTCGCAGGGTGCCAGCCACCCATGACTTAGAAACACATGGACAAAGGAGGAAAGGAAAAGAAAAAGCAGCTTAATTCTTGTACATATATTTAAGTGATTAAAAATGGTGGACAATAGCATTGTGGGGGATAAGTTAGGAAGTTGCTCTTGTTACGAAGCAAAATCCTCCATCTCATAATTGGGGTTTATACAGCTGAGTCCTCTTTAGCAAAAGACAAGTGGATCAGGGCAGCCAACCCTCAACGCATTGTTTTTTAATATATCGCCAGATCTCCGTTAATTTGATTGTGATTGAAACCTTGAACATTTTGCTGCTAAAGACATTTTGTTCTCTCCCCACCCGCCCCATTTCTTCCCATCACCTCTTCCTGCACTATCCTTTCCTCTTTTTTTTTCTTTTGTAATGCAAAGAAAACGTTCCCAGTGTGTTAAAAATATATATATATCCGTCTCTGGCCCCAGGAGAACGTAATCTTGAAAAGATAACTGTGCCTGCAACATGTTAATCTTGGGGGGAATCATATTTTTCTATTAAACATATGTGTTTATTTTTATTTGGTAGGCCATACATAAGGAGAATGATTCAAAATGGCAAAATGGCTTCCCCCTCGTTTCATTTTTTTTTTTTTTGCACATCGATTTTTGGGCATCCCTTTTGTGTTCTGTGGGAGATTTGATGCTCTGGCATGTATGTTTTTGGGTTTTTTTAAAAGCCTTGTAATAAGGAATAGTACTGCAACAGCTGCGGCCAAGGCAAATTGGTGTGGAATAACAGGACTTCATTGACTTAAAAAGAGAGAGAGAGATTAGTAACTATATATATATATATAACTATATATATATAAAGCTCTTAAAACCAGAGATCGGATAAGCTAAGTGGTAACAATTCTGAATATCGTCAGAGCTCGTCTCCCCTGGAAGGGGTGGGCGAGCGTGTGGGTGGTCATTTTATTCTCAGAGCCTACCAGTCCGGACGGGAGGTCCATTTTTATGTTGCGTTCAAATTTGTATCCATAGCTTGGCCTTACCAAAGCAAAAAGGGTGCAGAAAAATGTAGACTTGCTTTTTTTAAAAAAAGAAACTATATAAAAAGACAAAACATTTTTGTATAACTGCCCCCTGCTTAAAGATACTTGAATTTCCTTTTTAAAAAGGAATTTGAAACCACGGTGTTTTAAAATGAAGCCTGACAAGAAAAACGTTTTTTTCTTTTTTTTCCCGCTGACAGTGTCCTATGTTCAGTTCCTGATTCTTGAACTACAATAAATGGTGATACTCATTCACAAGAACAATCATGTGTGTCTTTTCTTTGTGCTCACTGGGCAGTGGGGTGGGATATTTGATTATAGTTCAAAAACACCAGAACTACTTCTAGACCAGTCTCTTTTCCCAGAAGGTCTAACCTTCTACCACCAACAATCCACTTTGGGTAAAATAATTGAAATCGCTGTTATTTTATTTATTTGATTCAGTCACTTGAATTCCATTTTTATAGTTTGGCTACACTTATAGCAATAGTTGACTCTTTGCACGGTCTGAAAAAGATATAGAAAAATGACCTTAGGAAAGAGGTGTTAATTTCTGCATCAGTGTAAGAATCTGAGTTATGTCCCACAAAGCAAGAGCCAATGAAAGGTTTCCCTTTCTCAAATGCTTTCCAGCCAATATATAAAGCTGCTTATGTTGTTTTAATAGATCAATTACATTTTTGTATCTCCATCATAACTGGCATGAAATAGAATAGAAACTACTTGGAAAAGAAATTTGTCCGGATGTACAAAATATGAAATCTAGTGATAATTTCCTTTTATTTACTCCAATCAGGCAGCTTGAATGGGCCTCACCTCAAATGCCTTCGATTTACATCATAAGGTACATGGCTGAAAGCAAGCTATCTTCTAAGGAAATGCATCCTGACATGCAAATTAGGGATGAGTTCACAGGTTTTGCTGGGAGGGTAAATGAGAAACACAAAGCACTTTACACATACCTCATTGCAGATGGTAAAGCTCTCATGTCCTTGCTTAGAGATGTTAATAACAGAGAATGGACCTAACTCCCTATTTTGGTCACAATCCTGATCTTAAGTTTACAAAAACTCTTAGGAAAAGTAGAAAAACAAAAAAAGGACAGAGAGAGAAATGAACCGAGGCAGCGGCCAGCCAGCTTGAGCACTTAGCAAAATAAATGCATGAAGTTAGCTGGAGTTCTGGGGCAGACGGTTGCCACAAATCAATAAAGAGCACAAAATAGAAATGGAGACACCATAAATATTTAAAGGTGCTCTGCTCTAGCTTCAGGTTATACAGCAGAGTTGCTGAACAAAGCCTGCTTTAATATTCATGTGAAAACAAAGAGTTATGAGCCTAGCTGTGGAAACAAGGGGCCTGGCTGGATCTACAGGCCTCGCGATGCTTTGGTGGGAGTTATCCCTTGACCCGCGTGGACAATGCGCTTGGAGTGACCGTCTTCACTTGCTAAAAAATAAATTGGTTTATTCTGGTGAACAGGCTTCCCAGGTCTTTGAAGGACGGCTCTATCATCTTTTGGCTCGATGACAAGTCCGCTATTAATTGTAAGCTGGTATTGAATCATTTTTAATTAACATTTTATTTGCAAACTGCTTTAAGGTGCTGTAAACTGCCTTGGAAGTCCTCTGTTTGGACTGAGGCTATGGTTTGTTTAAAGAAGTAGACAGTAGCACGCATTGCTTTGATTTCTAGCCGGGTGTCAACCCTGAAAGAGACGAGATGATAACCTTTCCAGGGAAAAATAAAGCGGCAGAGAGACTGGCATGAGCACGGTGCTGGCAGGGGCTCATGGGAATTGTAGTCCAAGACAGCTGGAGAGGCACAGTTTGGCTACCCCTAGCCATTTGCACAGATGCGTGCAGACGTGTTTTGGACATAACGTGTGGACGGGGGTCGCTTTGGCCGTCCTCTCATCCCCTCAGCCGGCGGATTCGCGCCCTTTTCCCGCCCGCTCTCCCTGCTGAGGGAACCCCGGCGCATCATCCCTTTTTATCGGGCCCCGCGGAAGGATCCCTTCGCTATTGTTTCTCTTCACCGCAAGGCGGAGCAGCGGCGGCGGCGGCGGATTCTTGCGCAGCCGGGTAGCCGCCTAAGGACCATCCTTGGGGCGAAGCCGAGAGATGGAAAAAGAGAGAGAGAGAGAGAATTCCTTTTTCGAGCGCCCATTGGCTGCCATCCTGACAGCCGTCCCACCTTCACGGCGTTTTCCCTTAATTGGATTGGCCGGCGAGCGTGCCTTCTCCCCCGCCCCCAGGTTTCGGGATGGACAGGACGCGCCGGCCTATCCCGCTGGAAAGGCGACGGCGGCGATTGGAAGGGGAGAGAGACTCTCTTCCCTTCCGATTGGCGAACGGGGAAAGGGGGGCGGGACCTGGTGTGAAGGGAGGCGGGGCGGCGGATCCCTCCAGTCATCGGGTCAGTGTCGCGGCGGCGGTCGTGCCAGGCGCATCGCCGCCCTTTCGGCTCCTTGGCCTGTGGACGCCGCTCGGGGCAGTCCGGGATGGGGCTGGGCGGCTTCGCCCCCGAGCGCTTTGTCAGCTTTTTAGTTCTCCTGCGAAGCTGCTGATAACGGCCGTGCCGCTCCTCCCTTGACCGGCGCGCTGAGGTAAGGGAGGGAAGGGGGGGGGGGAAGGAGGGGAGGGGTCACGTGACGAGGGGGAGGAGGGAGGGAGGGAGTGGGCGGGGGTGGGGCTGCTCATTGATTCCCCCCCCCGCTATTCCATCCTCCCATCCTCTTCGTTGGCTCATTCAATCCCCCCCCCAAAAAAGACATCCCCCCCCCAAGAGTGTATAATACTTTCATCCTTCTCCAAATTCCTTGAATAAAAGGCCCGGGCCCAGAAGGTGCCTGAATGATGCAGCAGTCTTGCTAAGCAATGAGAAATCTGTGTCTGATGGACGTCTGGATCGAATCTCCTTCCCTCCCCCCCCCCTGGATTTTGGAGTGCGATTTGTAAGGGAAGGAGAGAAGAAGGAAGAGGAGGCAGTTCTGAAATACAGCCCTGCTGCTGGAATTGCCATGGCTGCTATAGCAAAAATTTAGTCGAATGGCACCTTTAAGGGCAACAAAGATTTATTCGAAGGTGCGATTGGGCTCAGTTTTTGTGTTGCTACTTTGGACCAACACGGCTACCCACTTGCATATATTGTTGCTGTAGTGAGGGCATATTTACGTTTTTGTTATTTTTGGTTTGGGGGGCACATCAGGTTCTGGAAGACACATTGGATCTCGGCTGTTAAAATTAGAGCTGGTGATGGTAAGAGGTAGGATAACGTACATCCGTTGTTCTGGCAGGAGAGAAATCCCATATGTCGGTGTTTAACGCTGGCGGTTTGTATTTCAGCATGCCAAGTATGTGTTTTTAGGCATGTCAAATATATCTGGCCTGCCTCCCTCCAAAGGACTCAGTCATGTTAGTATGATGAGATGTAATTAAATAAATGTGTCTTATTAAGAGGTATGTCAGCTAAATGAATCTCTTAATAATGTTACTCTAGCAGCTTGTAAGTTAAATATATCTATTAATATAGCAGCATCTTAAAGAAAGTTTGTTTATTTAAAACTGCAAAAAGTCCTCTTCCAAAAATGTCTTGAATAGGTGTCACAAGAATTAAATAAAACATAGTAAATATAACTCAATAAGGGTTTACTCCAGATATAACTCCTGGCCATTGCCTCTTGGTAGCTGTAGGAGGGGGTCCAGAAGCTTTCAAATGCTTATATCGTTGCTTTTTTGCCAACTTCCAGGGTTCTATAATTAAAACATACGTTAATGACAAATACTAGCATAAATAAAAATTAATATAGTATAAAAATCTAAATAAATAAAAAATATATAATGGTGGCATATAAATTAAATAAAGAAATGTGTCAGTAGTTCTGTGATTGGGTTCCAATTAAATGAACAAGCCTATCACTATTGTAATTGTTATTTATCAGGCACCTGAAATCATTTAGAAGCAGTTCAGAAATTAAAAACAAAATTAGGTCCACTCAGAGGCTGACGTTCTAAAAGACAAAACACACTGGAAGGAGAATGCAGGTGAATTGAGAAAAGCCTTAGTAAAGCAGGTACATCTGAGGAATGTCACAAATAGAAAGTCAGATGTGTACTGGAAGGGTGTTTTAAAATTCGTCTGTAAACACCATGAAAATTAAAACAGACACATCCTCTATTCCCTCACCAGTGTAGGACTTACTAAGGAGTAAGCCCTACTGTGTTTACTTGGGTTTAATGTCAAGTAAGTGCATACTGGGATGGTTGCATCCTTAAAATCTAAAATCCTTGGGCCCTGAAGTGTTTGCCGAATCTGAGAGTGCAGCTGGAAGAGTCATTGGTGGTGGCATGGGAATCTCTGGTGTGTAATTGGCAGAAGGGTGTGTATGTGTGACTCTGACGCATAGTTCCTGTAGCTAGATGTATCCCTGTTTATATAATCACATGTTCACGCATACACTGTGTAGAAATATGTATGGAAGATGTCTTTTGCACACGCATTCATGGATTTCATGAATTGCAAAGCACACATGTATATAAATATCAGGTTACGAGGCTAGCAGATTCTAAGATGGCCAGACAACTATAATGCTTGCAGTCTTAAAATACATGTTTGTGAATATACATAAGCTCTGTGTCCTAGTCTCTTCTTGTCCTCTTTAATATGCATATTTATTTTGTGATATTTTCCCTGCAGACTCTCCTCATAATGCAGGAACACACACCCCTCCCATAATCTGAGCTTTCCTGTCTTCTCCTCCTCACTGAATCTCAATGTCAGATTCCCAGTATATTCCCTTCTTTTCTGCCCAATTTGTTCTTAATTTCATGTTTTCAGGGGCCTGTTCTTAAAATCTCATGACAGTCTGATTTAAAATGCTTCCCAACTCAGCCAAGTTTGATTCTTCCTTTACTCTCTTAACCCCCCCCCCCCCCGCCTTCCAGCAAGGTATCACTTCATGTTTTGCTCTAGAGGGATACTGTTTGAACCTGACAAGCAAGATAGGGAATTTCAGTGGCCTTTGCCATGCCAATATCTGTTTGAAAACTCACAAGTGTTTTCAGATGCTCCTTCAGTCTCTGCCTTACAGTTCTTTCTTCCATGTTAGAACGGTGGTCTCAAGGGACTCTTTTTCTATGTGCCATACCATTATCTTTGTTTCCTCCAAATAAACTACCGACCCTTCCCCCCCCCCACCTTTCTGAAGTTCTGATGTGGCCTAGGCTTCGTCTCTTCTTCTTTTTAAAGCAGGGTGGGGTTGCATGTTAAATTCTGCTACATTCTTCATTGTCATAACTCCCCCCTCCCCAACCTTTCCACTGCAGTAGCTGGTCTGGAGTCCATGGGAAGCTTTCTGCTTCTACCCCCTGCTTTTAGGACTCGCTTCAGTTGCGATTCCTCTTCTGTGTGTTTTTCCCCTTTCCTCTTTATCCAGCTCCGCACAATTACCGGGGGCAGCCATATTGGAATGATCTTCTACTCCTCTAGAAGCTTAATCAGTGAATGGGGCAGAAGGCTGGAAATGATCAGTTTGGAATTTGGTGGCTTACTACAAACACATAAAAGTCACAGGGGGTCATGAAAGCATCTATTAACGGCTGCACTTGCTTGAATTTCTATTTAATTATGTGTTCTTGTTCATGGTGAATTTTCTAGGGTGGGGTTCTTTGGATTCGCAGTGTTTTGTCCCTGCTGCCCTTATTTTTGTGGTTGTTTTAAAAAGATTATTATGAAATACTGTTACCTGTGTCTTAGTGGTATTTAATCCCTTTCCTTGTTCCTTTTGTCTCTGTCTTATTGTGCCTGTCGACTGGGGCTGTTCTCAATTTTTATTTCTCATTCAGTCTTTAGTGCGTGGTTACCACTATAAAATTATGACGCCTATCAGGTATTGAAGCATTTCTCACATTTCCTTTTATTACAAATGTTCTGAGATTTGTGATACTGATGAGAGAATCTGAGATTTGTAATACTGATGGCAGAAATTGATGTCATTCAGATACTCGGTCCTGCTGCTTTAATTTACATGTAAATATCTAGCCATCTGCTTTAATGTGATCCAGGCAGATGCATTTTCCAGTTTCTGTTCCCTTGCTGGAGTCCATGGCACAGTCCTCTGCCTTGTGGTCCTGGAGCCAACTTTGCCTGCTCCTCCTATCAGATTAGTTGTGTTACAGTATTTCTGTGCTAGTGAGCCAGATTGTAATTTAAATAGGCCGCATGCCTGCCCTCAGTATATCTGTGGGCATCTAGAATCCACCTTTGGTTTGTTGTGAAAGTGTCAGTCTGGCTTCATAAGTACACTGTGCTAAGGGAACACCCCAGAGCAGATTATGTAAAGCAATAATATTTGCTTGCGTGTACTTTGGATGATACTGTATTAGTAAAAAAACACTCCCCCCCAATTTGGATTTGTCAGGCAAAGTCTAGGGACAGAAAGTGCAATGGAGCGAGAGGAGGGCATTAGAGACCAAGGCTTCCTGCCAACGAGGGCAAGAATGAGGCTGTTTGTGGTCATCTTTTTGTGATTTCTGAGCCATCATGTAAATTGGGTGGGGAGCAGAAGTGTTTCTAAGAACTATCATTAAACTTACTTGCAGAACTTTCTGGACAAACTTTGTCATGCTTGTGTTCAGGTGCCATGCGCTTACCTGATTCCGATATGCTTGTTTCCTGCTTGAACCTGCTTGTATGTCATACAGATTTTGTTTGCCCTCTGACTGTCAGGACTAGCAGGTTGCTTGTAAAAAAAGAAAGCCAGAGTTTTCCTGGTTCTTTATATCAGGCTTCTTTTGTTGTTGCTATCAAGTCACAGCTGACATATGTGACCCCACAGGGTTTTCAAGGCAAATACTAGCCCGGTCAGCCCTGCTTAGCTTTCAAGAGCTGATGAGATTGGGCTGGGCTGGGCTATTCGGGTCAGGGCAGGAACAGAATGCAGATGGCTTAATGCGAAATGGTTGGCGAAATGGTTGGCATCTCCCGGAATTCTAAAATCATTGTCTCTTCTGCAAAGCCAAAACTGGCGGCTGATTTATCATTTTTTTATGGCTTGCCCGTGTGCACCTTTTAGTCATTTGAGGTCTGAAGGGGAAAACAACTAAAGCTTCCCCCCCTGGAGGCAATTCTGATGACAGGAAGCCACGAAGCACCTTTCTGTGTTCCAATCTGTCTTGATGGTCTTTCTGATCTGCCTTTTAAAAGTTCTGCTGCTGCCCCGGCATGTCATCTATTTCCTATCTATGGAGTGTCAAGAGGTGTACTGAACATGCTGCATGGTATCCCTTAAGAAGGCTTTACATTTTAAATGCAAAATATATTGGTTGTACCAAAGAACACTCTTTCGGAAGAGACCATGGTTTAGCCCACAGCATGGTCCCCTGCAGCAGCCAGCCAGGTGCCTCCAGGAGACTCAAAGCAGGGTGCAGTGGTTCCCCTGTTCTTTGTCCCGAGCATCAGGTATTCCACTGTAGATTGCCACTGGGCATGGAGTCATTGGGAGACTGTCTGGCTGAGCAGCAAGGTGCGGTTTAGGTATGAATGCTGGTGACACAGGCTAAAATTACCATTCAGCCATGAAGATCGCCAGGTGCCGTTGGCTCAGCGTGCCTCTCTCATCTGTCTCTGTTGAATTTCTTGAAGCACCTTCTGTGTGTGAAGGAATAGTTCCTTATGCCAGGCACCCTGAAACAGTGACAGCCTTCACTGGGTGATCCCAAGCCCTAGTATTTGGATAGAATTTCTGTCTACTGTGGCATTGACGGTAAGTGGCCAGTCACCTTGTATAGCCTTCGTGGCTCTTCTGGAATGTGTATTCCGGTGGAATGGCACTGGAGTATCTGTGTTTGGGGGGGGGGGGGGGAGTGTATCTTCTGATTTTTTTTTTTGTTTTCATTGTTCCTTACACTCAAAGAGAGTGAGTATGTGTGTGCGCACACATAAATTGGCTCCTCAGGTAGCAAAAAGTTATGCATGAAGCTGACCTAAGTGCTTGTTGGCTGTGAAGGGTACTTGCTTGCAGGAACAGCATTGATACCTGCTTGAAAACTGTTCTGGGATTTAATGGCATGTCACTAACCTCGCCAGATTTCCGAAGCTAAGCACATTTGGCCCTTGTTTGTACTTAGATGGGAGACCACCAGGGCAGCCCAGGGTTGCTCTGCGGAGGCGGGCACTGGCAAAACCACCTCTGCATGTCTCTTGCCTTGAAAACTCTATGGCAAAATGGCTGTCAGGGGGCTGCTGTTTGATGGCATTTCCCTCCCCTGTGCAACTTGCATGCAGACAAAGCGACAGACTTCATGATTGGATCTTTTTATTTTTGAATAGGCATCTGTGGTCACTGAATATGCATCTAATTCAAAATGCACATCACCAATGGGAAATTGCAGCTGGATGACTCTTCTCCCTGGATCTCTTATTTTTCATTTGAGTGCCCAGCCCTTCTTTCTGGGCAAAGGCTGGGTGCTGCATCTTGTGGAAGGGCTTAGTAATCAGGATTGCTAGTTCTGTTTGGATTTGCTTCCAGCTGATCTGGTCTCTCTCCCTTTGTGTCTTTTCAAGCAAGGCTCTGGAACACTCTGTTCAGCTGTCTCCAGCCCCCTCCTTTCCCCAGAAAAAACACCCCAAGCATTCCGGGGCAGTACGTAGGGCTTCCTAAGGAAGGCTCATTCAGAGGTCTGTTGAAATGCTCCTGCCCTGCACACTTTAGTTTAATTTGCAGCTTGCCCAAGAGAAGTCACAGCAGACTGTTAAATTGCGACTTTGAAGGGACTTAGCAGGAAGATACGGAATTACTTGACCCAGCAATAAAAGTTTCTCTCTATAGCTGTAAAAAGATAAGCAGTGGTTCTTTTATCACAGATCATGTTAGCAGTTTGAAATGGTAGTATGTAGGAGAGTAGAAGAAACACAGAACAGCAGCAAACCCTCGCGATGGAATGAAGCCATCAGAATTCCCTAACGCAAAAGTACCGCCTCTTTTCTAGTGCGTAGGAGGCATGCAGTGGAAATGGTAGCCTGTTTTGATTATGTGGATCAGCTTGCAGAAAGGCCGTTGTCTGGCCATTTGCTTCCGTAGCTGCAAGCATGGCATTATAACCCACCTTTCGACACTTGAGGTCCAAGGCAGCTTACACATGTTTGTTTGTTTGTTTTAATTCAGTCCCAATAGTGTGACTCTTCGATATGCATAGGACATTCCTCTTAGAAAAAAAAACCTGCAAACTCCCTTGCGCTACATCTGAGGTTCTTGTTGGAGGAAACTTGGTGGGCCCCTGATCAAAGCTGTTAGCAGGGGTTCATGGAAATTGTAGTCCATGGGCATCTGGAGGGCCACAGGTTGACTACCCCTGGTATAAAATAATTTGCCCTCTCTGCAGGCAGTGGAAACTGACCTAAGTCAGTTTCAGCTTTTATTCTTTCAGAAACTAATAATTTTTTAAAGTTGTGGTTTAAGGATTTTTAACACATTTCTCCAGTGGGAGAGCCAGTGTGGTCGAGTGATTCCCTACTCTACCATAAAGCTCGCTCGGTGACCTTGGGACCAGTCACCCTTGCATACTGTTGCCTGTCCTCTTGGGAAGATTGTTTCTTTTGGAGACTGTTATTTATGGGCATTAGTGGGGTAGTAGAGCACTGCTCAGCCTCTTTGGAGCTCCAGAATATTGATTGTTGCATGTGGTAGATCAGAGAGCAATCTGTTGGAAATGTACCTTATAATAGTTGAAACTCTGTGTCTCTCTTTCTCAACAAGGTAACTCCAGAGGAACAAAACTGTGGGAGTGCTTCACATACAATTTCTGGAGTGCGCAGTAGAAGACATCAAGATGTCAGGAGCTTCGGTCAAGGTGGCTGTCCGGGTCAGGCCTTTTAATTCCCGGGAGATCAGCAAGGAGTCCAAGTGCATCATCCAGATGCAAGGCAACTCGACCAGTAAGTCTAGCATCATCTTCTAATGCAGTTGGTGCTCCTTGGGAATCTGATTACTAAGCAAGATTATGTCCTTGAGAATTGTTCATTCAAAAGACTCCTTTCCTTTTGCAGGAAGTCTTGCGATACTCTTTTTCCACATGAGAGCAGAAGGCAGCATGTCCTGCCCATGTGGATTTTGCTGACTTGCAGTCTTTTTTCCTCCTGGGGATGAGTTGAAAGCAGTTGCATGTGATTTAGGGACTTTCCCGTGATTGATGGCATTTCATGGTGGTTCCTTTGCAGGTCACAGTCTTTAAAAATATATATGTATATAGAGAGAGAATTAGTTAGAATCAGAATCACACAGAGCTGAAAGAGACCACAAAGGGCCATCCAGTCCAGCCCCCACCTTCTCAGGGATTTAGAAATCACACATCGGCATATATCTGGCAGCCTCTTATTTGTATGCACTTCCGATAATCTGCAGTTATCAGCATGGGCATAATGTGTCTTCAGTCATCAAGGAATAGAGTTTTCTTAAAGAAAGAAGCCTCTGCAGCAATGGAAAAACTTCCTTTGAAACCTCCTGTTGAACTCATTTTACTGGGAATGTTTTGACGTGCGTCCTTTTGGTATACATCTCTATGCTCAAAGCAAATTGAGTTAGCAGGTGGTCAGGCCTAAGTCATTTGGACTAATGTGGGAAAATAGCTTCAGAGAGCCCTGGGCCCATCGTCTGAAGGCTGACTCTTCTGTTCTCTTAGGTGGGAAACATCCCAGGAATGTACAGAGGACAAATGCCATTTTTGAATGGTCCCAAGTGTTTAAAGAAAATCCTTGAATGTAGAAGATTTACACATCAAGGGGGGAACTTCTGTCCCTATTTGCTGCCTTACCTTTCTACTCATTGAGAGCATGTGCAAGGGAGGACTGAAAATGGTCTTCCACACTTGTAATCTGACACTGTGCCATTTTCATTGTGCTCTGTATGTAGATGTGACCTGACACAGAGAAGAATGTCAGGAGGGAGCAGGCGATATACTCAGTTTATCAAAGAGGAGTCTCTGCTTCCTAGTCCTGATCTGTTTTTGTTCTTGTGGATGTTAAGAATAGGTCCAACCCTAAATACAGGAGACATAATATCTAGAAAGCAGAGCAGGGGCCAAAGCAAGAGGAGCTGGAAGGTGGCAAGGAGGTGAGACAAGTGGGGGTTATATTTCTGGCCTGCCTTCTCATGAACACAGGATTCACTCTCTCTAGGCTCTGGTTTCTTTCTAATCTCTTAGGTTTTCTATGGTTTTCTGTTGACAGTCAGGTTTTTCTGTTGACATTCATTTCTCTGAACAGGTTCAGAGGACTGCAGTTGGATAGGCTGAAGAATTTTAGATTGTCCAGGTTTTACCTCTGGATTATCTGTAGTTCTGTTTGTCACTAAGAATACAGAATGACAACGTTGACAGGCATTGGGGAGTCTTATTGTCTGTCTTGGGTTCCTACTCCAGAATATTCCCTTTGCTCTGTTGAATGTGTCAGACGGGCAATACAGAATTGAGGTTTTGATCTAATTTACACATGTGTTTGTGAATATCTTTCTTAGAAGGAAATTAAAAAATTTAAAAAGATTTGACGGTGCCTAGAAGAGAGAGATTCTGGGAGCCCCACACATGCTACCAAGGCATGATTGAAGAGAGAGAAGCAAGTAATAATGAAGAAGGCTGGGAGGGCATCATTTAGAGCAGGGGTAGTCAACCTGTGGTCCTCCAGATGTTCATGGACTACAATTCCCATGAGCCCCTGCCAGCATGTGCTGGCAGGGGCTCATGGGAATTGTAGTCCATGAACATCTGGAGGACCACAGGTTGACTACCCCTGATTTAGAGCTTGCAGTGTCTCTTGCAAGGATTAAGACTATTTCCCCCCACTTAAGAGATATACACCATCCGGCCCAATAAAGGCATCTCCGCTGTCCTGTTTGCGTGTTTTGTGGTGTTGCCATGCCTTGCGAAGGACAAATAGCCATTAAGAACGAGAGAATGTGCTGACATTTGGCCAAGAAAGGAAGTTGCCTCTTCTGGCAAATATGCTTGGATTTTAATACTTGGAAGCAGGCCAGAATCATGGCTTTTCTTTATGCTCTCTGAAAACAGCCACAGCTCCTGGAATTCTTATCTTATTTTACATAAAATCTTTAAAAGGAATTTTATGTTCCATGAAACAACTGGTTTCTGGTTAAACTTGCCGCAACAGTTAGGGTGCATATTGGCTGTGGTTTTTATAATGCATGTAATACTGTGAGTCCTCACTTTTTTTTTCCAAAAGTGAAATCCTGCAGTCCAGCTGAGAAGTCACATGGGCTGGCTGCAATAAGAAGCAGATGCCTTTGGCAGGGAGCCTGGACTGCTCACAGGGTGATTAGAGCTGATTGCAGATGTTAACATCTGAAGGTAGCTGCCACGAAAAATGCAGCAATGGAGGCTGAGAGAAGAGCAGGAAGCTGGCGGTGGGTTTGCAGAACTGGAGTTCACTGTGTTTAAACATGGTCAAGTTGTTCCAAGTCTTTTGCGAATTTCAACCCTTCCTAGTTCCTTATGGCTAAAAGGCGAAATGGAGAGACACATGCTGTCCTGGGAGAAATTCTCACTGGCAAGGGACTATTAGCAAATAGCCTACAATAATATTGTATGTTCTTAGAGTGTCCTTGATATATTAGTGCCTGTTCTGTCCTTGCCTTGGTTTCTTTGTTGTAACAGCCAATTTGGAGGGAATGTTGTTTAACCACATGGCATCAGCTGGGAAAGCTGCATTGGTGCTCCACAGCCTGGTATTGTGTTCTTCCAGGTATTTTTTCTTCTTGTTTTGTGACGCATTGCTGGGGGCTGCCCACATTTCCCCTTTATCCTCAGGTATTGGCCCAACAGCCTAACGTTCATGTACCACCAAGATGGATCCAAAACAGTGATAACCATTCCAGTTTTCAAGGGGCCAAACATGGTGGGTGTGTGTATGTGTTGGAGTACTGGTGCTCCAGATTCGTGTTGAATCATTATAATGGCCTGATTGCTTTGCTGTGTTTATTGAACTGACAACCTACTAAATCATTGTCAGACTTCCTGCTGACGAACATTGTTTTTTTAAAAAAACTGTTATCTTGATGCTCTAATTTTATCCTTCTTACCGTGACCTTGGAGCATCTTATCTGACGAAGCCTAAAATGTTACGTTGAAAACATCAATACAGCTTCAATTAAAAAAAAAGACTTGATACATATAATTAAATCCTATTAAAAGAGGAGATTTAAAAACCCTTGGAACTGCTTGTTTTCATTGGAGTCCAAATAGTGATCCCCAGTGGAATAACCGGCAAGGATAAGGGGGTGCCTCCAAGTCATAAAAAGCAGGCTGCAGCCTCTCCAAAATCAAATAAATCGCATTTTTATACAGTTGATTTTTATTTCCTGTCTATTAGGTTTTTTAAGCACTCTTTTAAAAAGGTCTTGCCTTTGAGATTTCTGGATCATCTGTAATTAAGCAATAAGATGGGGTAGGGGAGAAATAAAAATTCCTTTATTTCATTGCTAAAGCTGTGCAACAATCCCATCTGTCAGAATTGAGGGTCACAGGTCTAAACAGACAGCAGGGAAGGAAACCCAGTAGCCTTCATGAGCTCTGGAATAGCTGAAGGAAATGTTTCATTTGGATTGCTGGTTCTCTTTCATAGAACTTGTACTAGGCTAGCCTTGTACATATTTATTTATCATATATGTCATGTGTGTGATTTAGCCAGGAGATCCTAAGATTGTCTGGCTGTCAGGCAAGAGATGCTCAGAGGTGGTTGGACATTGCCTGCCTGGTCGTGACCCTGGTATTCCTTGCAGGTCGCTCTTTCAAGCGCTAGCCAGGGCTGACCCTGCTGAGCTTCTGAGATCCTATGGGACTGGATGTGCCTGGGTTATCCGGGTCCTCATCTAAACTTTTCTGGGACGGTGACTTCAGTGGGTTCATTTGCAAGACCGTGAAAGGTTCCAGATGGACTGCGGGGCACAGGGAAGCGTTGTGGGACCTTAGATGTAAACCACTTCACAGTTTGAGCTCCATAAACAAGTGTGTGCCATAGCATCTGGAATTTCACTGAATGTCGTGGTTGTTTGGGCTCGCTGTTGGTTGCTGACTGATATTTACATCTCTGAAAAGATACTCTGCTAGGACCCCATAAAAGGCAGGCATCTATAGCCTATTATTGCATCATTGATCTCAAATACTGGGGCGAAGCTTATGCAAATCCCTGCTTTGGGGAATAGTGGTTCCTCCCCCTCCCCATGCATTCACTGCATAAGCAGGCTGAATTATGTTGCTTCAGCAATGCAGTTTGCCAGTGAATGCAGCAGGAAGTAGTTGTCTCCTGACCGGAGTCTGGAAAGTGAACTGTGCCCGAACTCAGATAGTGCTTTCCCCCTTCCGTGCCACATATGATGGAGCCTTCATTATGCAGCAGTTGCAGGTATCTTCTCTCTCTTCAAGGAAGTAGTAACACTTTAAGTAGGGAGGTAGGAGAGAGTTGTGCATTTAGCTCCTCAACGAGTGGGTGGTTGGAAGGAGTAGACAACAAAGGAGCAGGACTGCGGGTGGGAGACCCACCCATCCATTATTTTGAAATCTCCAGTAATGACTCATAATCTATAAGAAACAATTAAACTCTTGCTTTTTTTTGCCGTAGATCCCTTCCTGGAGACATTGTAACAGTCTTGAAGTGTCCATTTTATTTAAAACATTCATATGCCGCCTTTCTACTTTGTGGCGTGCAAATAAAACAGTAATTAAAAAATGCATAAAAGGCAACAATATAAAATCTCCATTAGGATTGCCAATCAGGAATAAAAACAATTTAAAATCTTAATCTGAATTGCCAGTAAATTGGGGGAAACTAAGCCAAATGCAGTCCTAGTAAAACTCCTCATTTTCTTCTCTGCTAATAAATATTAGATATGACCCTTATTTTGGAGGGGGGGTTTCCTGTGTGCTGCATAATTGGAGATCTTCTTCCTGGAGAGGGCTTGCTTCTCAATTGCTGATGAAATGAAAGTCTCCATCAGTCATAAAAAAAATATTGCTAAGGGTCAAGGTCAGTGAAGCTAGATGACAGCTGCTACTTGCCCCTCCAGCCCTCTGGAACAGGCAGGAGGCGGAAATGGCAAACCTTATATAGCTGTTCTCAAGTCAGTTAATTCCACATGTGCATTGCCTCAAAATCAAGGCTTCCTGCCTTCTCTTGCTTGATACCAGTACCTCGACAGCTAGAAGGAAAAGGAAGCTTAATTTGGGGGAACTGTTTGTGGGACCTGACCTTGGAGGCTACAGACAGACAATAAAAATGATCTTCTTGCATTTACAATGAAACTGTTCTTGTCTGCACGTTATTATTTTGAGGACAGAAGCTTCCATGGGGTATACATGGTTTGCTATATGCACTGTGGAAAGGGGATGCATGGTGTGCTTTGATGAAGTAGGAGGGGGAGGGCTTTCGGGAGTCACAGTCAGAATGATCACAGTCACAATCCTTAGTCTGCTGCAGTCTGAGGACTGCTTATCTAGATTTTGGGGGAGGGCGTGTTCTTTTCCACCCCATAGGACTAGCAATGTGCCTAGTATCATCATACACTATAAAATGCTTTACAGATAAATATCACAATCCAAAACCAATTGGTGATGGTTAAGCCCTCCCATTCCCCCAGCTCACACAGACGAATAGCTTGGGTTACTCTTGGGTACCTCTAAATGTTAATACAACCTTCTTACCTTTCTAAAACCCACTTCATTCATCACACAACTTTAAGCCTGCAGTTAAAGTGGCATATGCCCACACTTACTATTTTTGATTGATAAAGAATTGCTTTTACATAGGAAAGCTGTACAAATAAGCCCTGGTTATTGAAGCTTTATGCAAACCAAGATAGGGCCGTGGCTCAGGCACTGCAAATGCAGGAAGCAGGCATGTTGTCCTTTGGAAAAGCCAGCTGCAGAGTTGGTATTTATAGCAACTGGATCTGCAAGAGCAGCTGAGGATGAGAGCCTTTCCAGCAGCTTCTGTGCAAGAGAATTTGCCTGGCGTTGCTCCTTGGCTGCGTTTGTTCCCTCCCCCACCTTGTCCTCTTGGTACAGTTCTAGAATCCTTAAAGCCCAGGAGTAAATCCTGCTGAATTCCAGTCTGCCATTCCTCAGGGTGAACGTTAAGCTTCCTTTATTTCAAGTAACTTGAAAAATGCCTGTGTTTCACCAACAGAAAGCAAGTGCGGTCCTACAGCTGGGAAGCATCCATTTCTCTGCATTTGTTCTGGTGTAATGTGAACTCTGCCTTGGAGTTGTTTTAATCAGACCTTTGTGAAGGATCCAAGACTTAAGGGGAAAATCTTGCTTCTGTTCCTGGTAAACTGCAAATTCATGGATGGATTCTTTTGCTTCTGACATCCCGGTTGCTTTTTCCATGACCCCTGCTCCTGCATAGACACAGCAAATGTTATTCATGAGCATGGGATGGGATATAATAGATTTTGACCTTTGTGCTATCACATAGTAAAATCTGCTTTCTAGAGACATGGGTCTGGTGCGCATAGTCTGCCTATTCCATTGATGTGGCCTTGGGCATATTCCTTCCATGATGCTGAATCCTGTTTTTGTTTTTTAAGTACTATTATCCAAATTACATTTTGGCATAGAACTGACTAAAGAAAGTCATTATTTTCCTTTCTGATGATGCCCTGTAGAGATCCAGATTCAGCACTGTCAGCATTTTTACCAGCATTCAGGTGAAGGGGAAGGGCATTGGGGATATTAATTTGTCTTTCCTGCCTCTAATCTTTCCTATGCTAAGCTGTCCGCCAAAGTACTGTTGGAAAGATAGTCATATGAAATTCCATGAGAGCAGGTCTTTAGTGCAGATGGTGGAAGTAAGTCTTCCTGAAGAGGGATTGGGATCTGTATGGGACTGGGGCGACCCTTAGTTTGCCAGACCACACCAGCAAAGGAGGCATTCGGAATGCTCTTACAGGTCTTTCAGTCCATCAAGGAATTTAATTCTTCCCCCTCCCCATGTTTTTAACAAATGAGAGACATACATATTCCTCAGAAGGAGCTGAGTTCCAGTTGTAATTGAGTAAAAAAAAAAGAAAGAAAAATCAAGGTTGAGCAACTGCAAGTCGTCATGATTAAAAATTAAATCGAAATGCTGCATAATTTAGCGGCTGAAAATGGCATTGTGTTCTTTCTGCCCTTTGAGTGTTGTTTACCGAGAATGTTTGGGAAACAGAAGCCATCAAGGCTCCTCCTTGAGAATTTAGATGATTTAAAGAGTTGTCTGTTCAGACAGTGGACTGCATGTGACTGTGTCGTACCTGCATGTTTCCAGAAGACAAAGGTGGAATCTTTCCAGTGCATTTAAGAAGAGATTGGACAGGAGTATTGAAATGCTGTTGAGAGAGGAAATGAACACATCCTGCCCTGGAGCGTTTTCTGATCTCCAATCATAATGATAGGCCTTTCATCATGATGCCTGCTTTAAAAAAATCTCTCTTTTTGGATTCCTCTCTTCTGATCTTGAGTGCTACCTCTCTGCATAAGATTCAAGTCAGGAGATGGTTGAGACTCCCCACTGTTTAGGGAATCCAGATTCTTCTGTATGAAGTAAATTCAATGGGTAACTAAGATTTCAGTCATCCAGCAGCCATCTCTGAGGGTTGCCATTCTTGATTATCTGGTCTCGTGTGCTGCTTTGCCACTAGTGATGTGCGTTTCCCTTTATCTTTGAGACTTGCTTGTGTAGCTCAAATGCCATGGAAGGCAGTTGGCTTTTCTGGCAAGATTGGGGTGATGGTTGTCTGCACACTAAATAGCGAAGAAAAACCTGACAAACTAGGTTGTTGCAGCAGTGAAATATGGTTTTGCACAACATTTAGGAGTGGTAAGTGCAAATGCTACCAAGGGCACCTACAAGTAGTAAATGCTGTGTTAAAATGGCAGTATAAAAGCAGGCACTAGTCATGTGAAAGCCCCTAGGAAGCGGCTGATTTCTCTGAAGCAGGTGGCCGGGGTAAGCGCCGATGTTCAAAGTTGTTGTTAGTGCCACCGTGATAGAAACTAATTATAGACCCAACACAAAAGCTTTCCAGCCTTAGTTTGCAAACAGAATGGTTAATTGCTGCTTTGGGTCTTTTGAAATATCAGATAAACAAATGTATGCTGTTTAAAGCAAGCAAGCCTTTAATGTAAACCCTGTTGTGATTGCTTCCTTTACTGCCTCTCTGCTTTTCATGGGGAATGTGTAATTAAATTATTAGTCCGGAGTACCATTCATCCAAAGTATTAAAAAATAAAAGGAGGCAGGAAGAAGAGAACAGGATGCTTGCGCAGTAATGACCTACGTCATAAGTCTGTAACGGGATTCCATAAAGGCATCAACTGGAGATATATCCCATGCTTTTGTAATGCAGTTTGAAGCCCTTTAGAGTGAGGGAAAGGGGTCTGCTCCCCTTGTCCTGTAGGGACTTGTGTTGATGAGTGCCATGTTTCTTCATGATGGTCTGGCATGCCCAGTATCATAAAGGCTGAGGCATTGGCAGTTACCATGAACAATGTAGGATTATGGCCATAGGCAGGGAAAAATAGGCTGGGAGGTAAGTATTGCTGGATTGCTATCTGATGAGGAATGAAGTTCTAATCCGCTCACATTGTGAGTCGTATTTTTATTCTATGTTGAATACGTTGCAAGATTTCATTGGCTCCTTTGTGTGTTCGTTCAAATTATAGCACATTGCCTGGCATGGGCACAAGTACATAGGCCATCCATATTTAATCCCTTTGACAGTTTTCTTTTCCCCCTTACAGGAAAAGTTAGGCCACATTCATCTGCTTGGTGCCCCCCTTTTCAAAATTTATTTATGGGATTTATAGTTCGCCCTATCTTTGGGAACTTAGGGCAGATCATGTAGTTGTCCATAAAGCTTTATATCCTGTTTCTATGGCCTCCCCCCATCCATCACCTGCCTGATCCCTGCTTATCCTCTTAGCCAGAGCCGTGTTACACCCTCACTTTAGCCTTCAGCTGGTTGCTGTTTAGCAGTTTGCATAGCAGACTTGGACAGAGGCTGTGCAGCAAAGATCTCGCCTTCACGCCCCAAAATTTTGTTCTTGTTGGCAACTTTAGTTGGAAAGAGTTTCCTACAGCTCCTAACTGGGGTGGGGTGCAGACTGGGAACATAGCTCACTATGACTTAAGATAGAAGCCTGTAGTGGGAAATTTTTAAAAGAATGAAGACGTGAATTTAATATGAAAGACAGCTTGCTGGACAGATCTAACTGAAGTCTAGGAGATTTAAATGGGTAGTCAAAACCAACTTAAGTTCTGTTCAAGGTATAAGGTTTTGTGTAGATGCCCACTTCAGATGCCACTCCGGGACCTTCCGCCGTTCCAGAGGGCCTGCCAGACAGAGCTGTTCCACCAGGACTCTGGTTGAGACCTCGGAATTACCACTGAGGAAACGGCCGGACTCCCTGCCCAAGAATCCCATTACAAAGCATCAGTTTGCCCATTAAGCCAGGCTCCTTCTCTGTAATGACGTTTTAGGAGGCAGCTTTTAATAATTTAATTTTAATATTCTGTTGCTAATTTATATATTCTGTTACTTATTTTAATGATATTGCTATATACATTTTATATCATTGTCAGCTGCTCTGAGTCTATGAGGAAGGGCAGGCTACGAAAGAATGCTACAAATAATAAAAGTTGGTTGGTTTTGAAGGTGCCATTGAACTCAAACTTTGTCCTGAAGGTTAGGAGGAGAGCCATGGCTTGCGTAAGTTCAAGTTCCACTCCTGGCATCTCAGAAGGTCTTCAGAGGAGTGCTGGGAAAGACTTTCTCTGACTCAGGTGCCGGAGAGCTACTGTCAGTGAAACTAGCCCACACTGACTTCAATGCACTAATGGTGTCATGGTTAATCCAGCGAGCCGGGTTTGATGCCCCGCTCCTCCACATGCAGCCTGCAGTGTGACCTTGGGCTAGTCACATCCCCAATAGAACTGTTCTCACAGAGCAGTCCTGTCAGTGCTCTCTCAGCCCCACCTCCCTCGCAGGGTGTCTGTTGTCGGGGGAGGAAGAGAAGGCAATTGTAAGCCGCTTTGAGACTCCTCCCGGTAGTGAAAAGCGGGGTATAAAACCAACTCTTCTCTTCTTCGTTGCTTTTGATATGTTTCCTGGAATGGAGATTCTGGGAGGCACAAAGCCTCATGAGCAATTTGTACAGTTAATACCCAGACACTGAATGAGTCGTGTTGGAGAATCATCAGAGATGTTCTCAGCTGACCTTGACTTGAATGGATTGGCGTGCTTTGGTGTACAGGTGTCTTTAAAACCCCACTGAGGATTTTCCTGGCCCATGCAGGAACTCCAAGAGCGGCTGCCTTGGAAACCTCTCAGTTCATAGTATGAGTGGATCTGCTTTGGGCTATGTATTCTCAATGAAATGAGGCTCACTTGTTGCCATAGAAATGGCAAGCTGCGAACAATTGTTCCCAAGGTTCTTTGTAGGTTTAGCCATGAGTCAAGAGGCTGCTTTAATAAGCATGCCTATTTATATAACCTTATACATCAAGATACGCCATAACTGCTTTATAGGAAGGCTCATTAGTGCTACGTGGTGGTACGTTTCCCTGAGGTAAAGGCTTTGCTATGACGGAAGGAATGTACGGGATCATGTCCAGGGCCACTTGGATGAATGTGAGCCATTTGCGCACAGCCCAACAACCTACCTCAGAGATGGTGTAAGGTGGGGGTAGTCAACCTGTGGTCCTCCAGATGTCCATGGACTACAATTCCCATGAGCCCCCTGCCAGCAAACGCTGGCGTTTGCTGGCAGGGGCTCATGGGAATTGTAGTCCATGGTCATCTGGAGGACCACAGGTTGACTACCCGTGGTGTAAAGGATAAAGTGTGAAGATGCATTTAATTTGTCAGTTTGCTGGAAATGCAGGCATGTTGTTTCTTCTGCTGATCTGAGGGCCAGTCATTTTCTCACCAGTCATCCTGAAGAGTTTGAATTGGTCCATCAAAGAACACTACATTCATACTGGTGTTTGCTCTTGCCCTCCTGTCACATGTGATTCTACCCCTGAAGGTTCCTTCGTGACCAGTGGTGGTTTGAGGTTAACCCATTTTATCACTTCAGGGTATTGCCGTACGCTCCCCACTCCCCCCCCAGGTTATATGGTGAAATTGATTCTCTAGATTCCAGAGCTCTCATAGAGCGACAGGCTGTAAAACTTAATTGCTTTTAGAAACAAAGAAGACCCTCCCCTAGAAGGCACCCGTCCTGTCCAAGTCAATATCGCTGTGTTAAAAGAGCACCATCATATTTCAGTTCAGGATGTACTGATCTCAGTGGAGAGAAGATACAAAGCAGTTGTGTTGAAAACTTGTGAAAAGGAGGCAAGTTTGCGAAAGTTAGAAATGCATTCAATGACCCACAGCATACTTCCCCCTTCTGACCCCTCAGTCTGATAAAGATACCTTGGATTCCAATGGGAAGGCTAGTGTGTGTGTGTGTGTGTGTATGTTATCGCTTAGCAGTGTTGAACTCAGTTGACTTATCACAGAGGGAGGTGAATGCTTCCTTATGGTACCGGCAGCTGTTACACTGGTAGAATAGTTACAGTAAACGCTTATGTTTAGATCATACTTTCCTATTTTGTTTCTAAATTTTTTCAGAAGTTATTGGCATGCAAGCAAAAAGAAAACATACCACAAGTGTTATTACTCTTTAGTACAATTTTGCACTTCTGTGTCTGGCCAAACATGGTGCCTGACGTTGAGTAGAAAATACCTAAAACTGGTATCAAACTGATAAGCCTGCCTCAAGCTAAGCCCAAATGTTGTCTTTTTACAGGTGTTTAAGTGTTAACTTTGTAGATGCAGCGTATCTTAAACCAGTACTGAAATTCTGCACGGCCAGGATAAGAAATTAAAAATTATCCCACTCTCTGCATCTAGGGAAGCTTCCCTAGCAATGATATGCTAGCACATAATAAGTTCATGTTTTTAAAATAAATATTATAAGCACCGACACATGGCTTTCTCTAAATGCCCGTCTCAACTCTGCATTGCTGTTGGTTTCCATGTCCTTGCCTGCCATATTCTAAATCTCTTTTTGTGATTGTACTTGGTGTGCAAGAACATTGCACGGCTGAGGGAAGCAGTGTGGGTTTGGGGACCGCTGGGCCGTGGGATCGCCAAGAGTCAGACACGACTGAATGGCTGACAACAACAGCAGCAACTTGGTGTGTTGATGCTGGAGAAGAATCTGAAAAGCTCTGTGAAAAGGGGGCTTCCTTTGGGCTTTCTTCGTTTAGAAGGGGTTGGCACGTGCGAATTTATAGATCCGTTGCAGCTCTGGCTGGGACTGTTTGTGGGATTGCTTTGGGTTACCCTTTTTGTTTGTAATTTCATAGGTTGTGTTGATGCCTCTGTTGCTATCCAAAGCCACATGTGCTCTCCCCGTGTGACCATGTCCTGGTGTAAGCGATCTTAATCCTTGGCTTTTCCTGGCTGTCAGCATTCATAAGTCAGGAGAGCCAGCAGAAGGCAAATCCATTAAATGTGGAATCGGCTAGCCGAGGTTCTCTAGCAACTGTTGCTATTTGCAGCACGCACAGTGCATGGGGGCACCCAGATCCCCTTCCCCTTTCAGAGCAGCTCTGGTGAGGAACAAGACAGCCTGCCAAGGGGGAATGGATCTGGGTTCTCTCTTCTCAATTCAGTGGTTCAGCTTCTTGAAGTGGGGCCCACTCGTAAGCTTACTGTACAATTCAGGACTTTCTTGCAGACTAACTCCCCCCCCACACACACACAAACAGACCTTCTCCCACTCTGACACAAAATGCAAGAATTGGGTAACACTGCATTTTTTAATATATTTTTCCTTTTTAGTATTTGTAAATATAAATGTATAGGATTTTTGAGCGACAGACTGTATTTCATAGCCATCTCTCATGTTAGGGAGAGAGAGCCCAAAATCTGCCATCGAGCCTCCTCTTTGTCCCCCCTGGCCTTGTGGGTGAATTTTGTTTGTCTGTTTGTTTGCGCATGGTTGACACATGGCCACCGATAGCAGAGATGAGCTAAGGCTTTTGTTGCCTGCAAGGCGCTCAACAAGGTAATCAATGAAATTACGTGCCTGCACTCGAAAGCTCACTCCTTGAAAGAATCTTTGTTGGTCTTAAAGATGCTACTGGACTCTGATTTCATTGTGCTAATTCAGACCAACACGGCTACCCATTTGAATCTAACAAGGTCATCAGTTATTGCAGGTTCAGAAGGGAGCCGTGGCTAAGATGAGGAAGTCAGAGCAGGGCTTTAGCCGGCCGTTGATAGTCTTGTGAAGAAGGCAAGGCTTGCAGAACAATTGGGTTCTTTCCCCTTTAAAATGTCTGTTCTATTAACATCTCCATGTGAGCTCCATGGAAATTTTATTTGCGGATGGATGTTTTCAGTGCATCACCTCAGTGTTAAGGTTTGAAACGTTCCCCATTCTTTTTCAGGTCCTTTTCGTCACTAGACTCTAGTACCTCAGAAAGGCCACTGGCTTTTCGCTTTGAACTCCAACGTGTTTCAAATCATACATGAATGGTCCTGCTGGGAAATTCCCAAGGACCCCCGAGCTTTTCATTACTGATGCGCCTCTGGCTTTTGTGGCGGTGGTGAATTTTCTGTTGTTCAAAGGAAGCGCATCTTCACATCTCTCCCCTGCTCCAAAGCTCTGACTAATGCAAAGGCAAAATGACCTACTTCTTGCCGTTTGTCCCTTTGCTTCCTGTGATCGTGTTTTATTTTGTACCTATAGTCCTTTTTTCTGCCTTTCTAGAATGGCTTCTAGGAGCCCCTGCTGTTTTCTGCAGCGCAAGGCCACAGTCCAAAAACTCCTACATTCTAATCTGACATGGGGTTTTTAAAAGTGAAGATGCAGAATAGGCTTTTCAGAATCGGAGCAGAGAGGGCCCTTGCCGTATGAAGTTGCCTTTTACAGAATCAGAAGTATTGATCCATCCGGTTCAGGGCTGTCTGTTCTGGCTGGTGACAGCTCTCCGGGGTCTCAGTCAAGACGGCTTCCTAGCATCTGCTGTCAGCAGAACTGGACCTGGGACTTCCAGCGTGCTGAGCTAGTGCTCAGTCGCTGAGCCGTGGCCACCACAGGTCTCCTTCTGAAGTATCGTATTCTCTGGAGGGGCCGAGAGAAGGCACGGCTAGCAGTCACTCATGTGTATTAAGTCTGAGCCAAGCAAACATAGACTTGAGCTGTCAATATGCCTGTGATGAACATCAAGGGCAGTTTCTGTAGACCTTTTGAACCCCAGTCTATGGATAATCTGGTCTTCCTTTTATTTGGTCAGGCACTTTTTTAATGAGCAGGAGACCCAGGCACTAAGCATGCGTTCGATGGCTGGACTTGTCCAGAAAGTGTGAACATTGACTGAGAGCTTGGAATAGATGCGAGCCAGAGCAGGATTTTTGAGCCATCACACTGCTTGAAAGCTTTTGCCAGACTTGTGGGGCGGCTGGATGCATGAAAGGGATATGGAACTGTTCCCAGCATCCATCAGGCTGGGTTTTAATTCTCCCCAGCATCTCATGGTGGAATGGGGCCTGAGATGGTCGCACTTGAGAGCGCCATTTGAAGAACACTTTCCTGACAGGAAGCCTAGACCTGGCTAGGATTCCGAGAAGACCTGTTTTATGATTGCTCTCTCATCATGCTCTGAAAATGGCTGGTGAGCATAGTGGGGCCGGCTTCTGTCAAGCATAATTAAAATTTGAACACATGAACTTTTTACCTGTCCTGCTCCTGCATCGCAAAGAGCAGAGATTCCACTGTTGTCGTGTTCCCCATCATTTTATGGCTGTGCTCAGAATACCTTGCTTAGTGCTCTGTAGCTCTTGAGTTGGCTACAACCTGAAGCTCGTGAGGAGGATATTCTCATGTTCTTTATTTTGGGAGTACCAGTATGGCAAACGTAACATGTTCTTTGGCTGTGCCTTCTACAGAGTTTATACGCTTGTTCTTCTATTCCTGACTTTCCCAAAAGTTCTTGAGTAATGAATATACATTTTTGTTTGTTCTAGGCATACTCAACCCAAAGAATCCCAAGGAACCAGCAAAATCATTCAGCTTTGACTATTCCTATTGGTCGCACACCTCAGTAAGTGCTCTGACTGATTTACATTTTGTGTCATTTCGGGCTCCTTTCTGAAGGAGGAATGCAAGCGCATCCAACAGGGGACGGAACCCTCTGCCAGCAAGCACCTGTTTTTCCCTACTACAAATGTGTTGTGCTTTTAGCCCTCTATGTTCCTCTAGGTTTCATCTCAATAGGTTTAAGTGCTTTTTCCATCCTGGGATCACGAGGGATTACATTCCAAGCGACGGAGAGCAAGTGTGTTCAGAGATGACAGGGAGCTGACCCAAGCACCCACAGAGTGGAATTCTGACAACAAACATTTTCCAACAGTGAATATCATTTGTTGAGAGAGGAGAATCTTCCTTTAGGAGCACTTATGGTTGTGCAGAAGGGAGTTTTAATTCCTGGTTTATCAGGGAGGCAGGGAAGAAGTGCATTCTACTCCCAGCTCCACCCAAAGTCATAAAGTTCTGTCTCTTCCTTGCCCCATCCCTTACCAAAGCTAAACTTCCAGTAATTGTAGAGCTCCCTCCCCCTTTCCCGTGGCTCCTCTTAACTGAGCAGTAACTCCATTTCCCAGAGAGAGCATGGCAGGACAAGCGTCATGTTAATCTGCTCCAGTTATTCCTTGAACGGGAAAATGTCCCGCTCGTCAGCTGATGCACCAGATTATGTCATGCTCTGCGGCCCTTCTTGAAAGGAGCACTACTCTCCCCTTTAAATGTGCTGCCTTCTAAAGCTTTTCCGAAGCTGCATCCTTCCCAAATGGAACAGTACTTAACTGTGAGCATCCAGGACTGGCTCCCACTGTGGTTCCCTCGGTGCTTTGACATTTGCCTTGTGCTTTGATTGATAAAGGGGCACTGTGGCTTGCCCAGGCCCCCCAGTCTTTGCTCCTGGGAAAACTGCGGATAGCTCTTGGTCCTGTGGAAAGAGAGAAAGGCATTTCCTATATTGGGGAATATTTGAGTCACAAGGCAGCCCAATGGAAGGGTCCCTTTCTTCCAGTCCAGCTTGCCTGCTTGTAATTTTGCGAATGGTATTCACTTGTGGCAGCACTTCCTATCTGGCATTCCAAATTAGCAGGATTCTTTAATAATAGAGGTTGGGAAGTAAGCTTGGACAGCTGCACAAACTGATTAATTTACACGGCTGGTAGCGTTTTACGGCTGGGTATTATAAGCATCAGTTTGATCCTTGAATCATGAAGCAAGAGAATATTCAGAGACGTTTCCTCTTTCTCCAGAGCAGCCTGTCACTGAATTGTATTGTATCCCCTTCTAATGAGAACACAGACCACTCTCAGGAGGCTGCAGGTGCTGCTTGGGTAACCAACTGGGTTGTGGAAGAGCATTTTAAGCATTATGGTGTCTTAAATATCTCTTCACCAATGTATGTTGCCATGCTCAGATCATTGCCCTGTTGTGTAGGATCTCTGGTTAATGTGAGAAATTAATGTGAGAGGGGAAGCGGATCAGTGGTATAGCCCTCGCATGGAATACAGAGGGTCCAAGTTCAATCTCTAGCAACTTCAGTTCAAAGAATATCATGTTTGCTCTATTAGAAAAGACCCTTCTGTCCAGGAAATCCTGTAGAGTTCCTCCCAATCAGAATAGACAATACTGAGCTAGATGGACCATTGGTCTGGCTTGATATAATTTGGCTTCTTATGTTATCTGTCATTACAAGACCTTAAATAGCCAGGATGAGACGTTGGATTATTTGCTCCTGGTCACTGGGTTGTTTGGACCACTGGTACATAAGTTTTAATTCCACAGTGGTGATCTTTTCCATCCTTCACAAATCTTACTTTTTCCAGGTTATGGAAGGATGTCTCACAATGTTTGGATGTCCCCCTGCTTCCTTAGGCAGTTGTTTCATTTTAAAAGAGGACTATTCTGACATATTGTTTTTCTTCTCTCTGCAGCATGATGATCCGTGCTTTGCATCTCAGAATCGTGTGTACAATGATATTGGGAAGGAGATGCTTTTACATGCCTTTGAGGGCTATAATGTATGTATTTTTGCATATGGCCAAACCGGAGCCGGGAAATCCTATACTATGATGGGAAAGCAGGAGGAAAACCAGGCAGGGATCATACCACAGGTAAGAGTGGATCTTAAGGTGCGATCCATTTTGCTTTTGCATATAGCTGTTAGATGCTTATAGGAATGCCTCTTTCCTCTTTAGGAAACTTGAGCAACATGGGATTTTATAACCTTTAGCATAAATTCATTTGGACATGTTGAGCATGTGAAGAGTGCTGTTGTCATTAATGAACCTTTTCTACCAGTGGTTTTCAGGAGCAGTAAACCAGTGCTAAAAAGGCAGCATGAGAGAAGACTGTGGCCTCTATGCCCTGTCTGGCTCTCTAGGGCAGCTGAGGGGCCTCTGTGTGAAGCAGGATGCTGGAGCAGATGGATTGCTGGTCAAATCCACCAGGGCTGCTTGATTTCCCTGAGTAGATTTATGTCCTTTTAATAATCTAAGTCAGGGGCGGGCAAACTATGGCCCACCAGATGTCCATGGACTACAATTCCCATGATCCCCTGCCAGCAAATCTGGAGGGCCGCAGTTTGCCCACCCCTGACCTAAGTCCTCAAAGTGCTTAGGCTTTTGTAACTTGCTGTTGTGCTGTCCTGCTGTCATTGAACCGTCCGAGCAAAGCTGAATGTGGGCTGGCCTTTTGCCGAAGGGCTGCTTTGACTTATCATTTTGCTTTCGAGTCAGCGGCGAAGTCCCTGGCTCTGTGCTCCTGGTGTAAAATAGCTCCGAGCCCTGTTCTGTGCTGATAGCAGAAACATATGCCGTGCCGACATCTGACAGGGGTTCGGTTACGGCTTGAGGTTGCCTGTGGGTTAAGTGAAATGCCAGCCAGATGTTTGTACTGTTGGGTATGTGTGGAGAAAGAACCCTGGCAAATGGGGCACCGAGCATTTTGTCCTGCCTACCCCACCCCAGCTGCCACAGTCTGGTCAGCTGCAAGGGAACTCGGAGCCTAGCCCCTCCTAGAGCATGTTACAGTAAATCAGCCTTTAAGATGTTGATCACAGTTGCTAGGAGACGTGGAAGCCAAGAACTGTACTGGAATTTCTGTTGCCCCCCCTCCCCCCCAATATGTTTTTGTGGTCTGAACTTCTGTCTCTTTCTAGCTCTGCGAAGAGTTGTTTGAGAAGATCAACGATAACAGCAATGAGGAAATATCTTACTCCGTGGAGGTGAGCCTAAGGCCTCAGATGGCTTTTCCAAGGGCGCAAGTCACTGTCTCCTCTGTTTTAATTTCAGAAGAAATTAGGCTGCATAAAGGCAGGCCGAGCCCTCTTTCAACGTTGGTACCTACAGCCCATTGTAGTGTAGTGGTTAGAGTAATGGGCGAGGCCTGGGAAGATCTGGGCTCAAATCCTCCCACACACCATTGATGCTAACTGCATGAGCTGAAGCCCAGCACACTCTGTGTTTCATCGGATGGCAACCTTGGGGTACTTCTGGGTTCTCTTGACTACCGCTTTGCCACGGGCTGCGAATGCAGAGACAGAGAGCATCTTTAGCTGCGATGGCAGGAAGTGCAGGTGTGTGTTGTGGCTGGAGGGCTGTGATTCTCTCTGGGCCAGAGGAATGCTCTGAATGGGGGTGACCGGAAAGGAGCATAATGGACGGGGCTGTGCCTGAACAAACTAGTTCTTCCTCTTAAACTCAGCACACAATGACAACTTCCAGGCCGCCTGCCAAGTAAGTGTTCAGAAGGATGTGTGTCCAGAGTTGGCAAACGATTAAAATGCAGCCTATGTAAAAATAGTACTTTGCGGGGTGCATTTGTCCCATATGTTTAGTCAGGCGGCCTTTCTTGACAGACAAACGGGTTGCTTCTGCTAAATTCCTTCAGACCTGCTGAATCAGCTCCGTGGTGGATGAGGGGAACAAGTTTTGATTGTGCAGGCATGCAAGTGAACAAGCAGGGCACAATGTTTCTGACAAGTGGGAGCCACTGCCTCCCCAGCTTCCACCCCATATAGCTTCTGGCTCTGTCTTCAGCACAGCATTTTATAAGAAATAGGCATGAAAATAACAATAACCGTACTGATTTTGCCCCTAAAACCAGGGCTGTAAAGTACAAGGCTGTGAGGGGTCTCTAGTGGGACCAGACTCAGTGGAACTTCATCCAAATGGCAGAGCGGCCTGCAGCCTGGAAGGAGGAATGACTGGTTGGCAGAGCACATGTTTTGCAAGAAGAAGACCCAGATTCAGTCTCAGGTGGCTCCAGTTAAAGTATCACGGGCAGGTGGTAGTCAGGAAGACCTTTCTCAGTTGAGGTCTGGAGGGACCCGTGGTGTGACTTGATAGAAGGCCTCTTCCTGCTTTCATATCCCTTTATGGCTGGGGAAGTTGGGCACAGAGGCGGATGCCGTCCTTGGTGCCACACACCATTATTTCTTCATCCCACCGAAATTAGTCATGCTTGTGTTTGTGGAGAGTTCTGATGGCGACCAGGAGAAGGAGGTGTTTGGGGAGATGATTCTGGAGGGCAAACGTGCAGGAACGGGGCATGTAAAAAGTAGCGAGTTCTAGGCAGAGGGCTGAGACCCAGGGCAGGAGGAATTTGGCCACCAAGGTGATGATGCTGTGGGCAGAGAGGTTTTGGATGGTGAGAAGCAGCAAGGATGGCCCTCTGGGGCTTGCAAGGAACGGGATTCTTTAGGTCAGGGTAGTCAACCTGTGGTCCTCCAGATGTTCATGGACTACAATTCCCACGAGCCCCTGCCAGCGTTTGCTTTAGGTGGTAATCACTGTTTTCTTCTGCTTTAAAGGTAGCGATGAACATTTTTTAGTGTCAGTCCTGGGCATCTCCAGGGTGGCCAAGTCCAAGATATTGGAGTATGTCCCTTGCCTTGAGATCCCTTGCTGTCATGTCCTAAGCTGTATCAAAGTCATCCTAAAAGTCTCTCCGACACCTAAAGTGATAGTGTGAGAAAGTCTGATGGGCTTGACTGCTCCTTGAAAGAAGCATGGATGTACCAGGAGTGCAGGAGTGTCCTCTGCACATCTGTTACTAGTAGAAGTAATCCTGTTGAAGCTGCCTGGCCTGAGTAACAGTTTCCTGGGGTGCATCTAGCAATCCCCACCCCTCACTTTTTCATTCACACTTTGACTGGAGAGGCTCGTGCAGAGATATGCGAGCCGCCTCTGAAGACTTTTCTTCGGCAGGGAAAATAATTTTTCATTTCTCAGGATGTGAACAGTGAAGTGAGCTATTCCATTTCTATTTCTGTGGAACTGGTATGAATCCATGGTATATTTTTAGACGTTGATCTAGAGAACGCATCTGTAAATCTTTTGGCAAATTCAATTTTGGGGTCCATAATTGATCCTTTCATTCTGAAACTTTGTGAATGCGTAACTGAAGCTGCCTAGGATGCGGCATTTTGGCTGAATGGCGGAGATCTCTTTAAGCGCATGACAGCGTCTGCACGGCCTAGTTCAGCAGTCTTGCTAATCCTCTTACACTCTGTATCGCTCATTCACTGAAAGACATTCAGTAGGAGATTCCATAAAGAAGACTGGAGGTTTAATTTGCTTGTATGTGTCTGTTTTCAGGTCAGTTACATGGAGATCTACTGTGAGAGAGTACGGGACTTGCTGAACCCTAAGAACAAGGGAAACCTTCGTGTTCGGGAACATCCTCTGCTTGGGCCCTATGTGGAGGACTTGTCCAAGCTTGCTGTCACTTCTTATACTGATATTGCAGACCTCATGGACGCAGGAAACAAAGCTAGGTTGGTTACTGGATGCATCATACAGCCGGCTCGGGTAATCTGTAAAAAGGAGTAGCAGCCAGACAGAGGAAGATGTCTATCAGTAGCTCTGGTAGCTGAATTGAGCCTTCAGATTCAAAGGCTGTGTATTGCTGGAAGGAGGGGCCAACAGAGTAGGGGTGTTTCCTTCATGCCCTGGGCTTTCTTGTAAGCATTTGGTTGGCCCCCATTGGAAGCAGGATGGTAGCCTAAGTGCACCTTTAGTCTGCTCAGTGGGGCTCCTTACATTTTGAGATGCACCAGGACCATAGTCTGAGCTGGCAGAGATTGGAAATGTGTCCTGTCTGCAGGCAGTCTGGGCATTCTGACACAGGGTGGTGGCCACAACCCCAGAGTGGCTGCCCCAGGAGCCAGAGCCAAACAATGCAGGGGGGCGGTTAAAAAAAACACACTGGGAATGAAGATAAAGAGAATAAAGCCAGCACTATGATGGCAGCAGCTGCTGAATGTTCTTTTAACCCTCATAGTCAATAGGATCTTTAAAGTGTCAGAGCTGGCAGGCTGTTTTGTAGGCCTCTTGAATTTCAGGAAAAAAACTGAAATCCTTCCTTCCCTCCCTCCCTCCCTCTCTCCCAAGGACGGTGGCTGCTACGAACATGAATGAAACCAGCAGTCGTTCTCATGCCGTGTTTACCATTGTTTTCACTCAGAAGAAACATGACCCAGAAACTGACCTTTCCACTGAGAAGGTAGGACATCTCGGGGCTGGGGTGTGGGAAGCAGGCGGGGCCGGTGGGACCCTTGCAATGAATCAGACACTCCCTGGAGTGGGGAGGCATTGACTGGGGCTTCGTTCCCATGCATCTAGAGACATGGGATCGGCCTCCTCCTAATCCATGTAGCAGAATCACCTGTTTTGTGTTAGAGAGCTTTGTTCTTCCAGACATGCTTTTGATGATCCGGTGTGTGTGTGTCTGTGTGTTTCAGCCAGGCTCTTCCTGAGATGTGTGTTTAATGCAGGCTGAACATTAGGAATGAGAGTAGAAACGGGGAGGAGGAACTCTGCAACCTAATGAGGGAGCAAACTAAACCGCCCTCCCTGTACACAGAAGCATCAGTGTTTCTGCTTGGCAAGGCTTAACTAATTACTGGCTCATTAACTCTCCCTTCTTCTGTGTCCTCCCTGTAGGCCTGGCTCGGTTTGGTGGCGAGTGGTTTTTAAAGTTGCAGTGGGATAGTCCCATTAAAAGGGAGCAGTCAGTGGGGAGGGAGGGAGGGAGGGAGGAGAGAAGCTTCCTGGCCTTAAATACCATTTGAGAACACACAAAAGAAGAGAAACTCCAGCACTGCATATTATTTCAGGACCTGTCAGGTTTGAACAATAGAGATTCATCCCGCTCTGGACAAAAGCCTGAGCAGCGCGTTGCCCCTCTCCCTCCCGCTTCCTGTCCCTCTGTTTTGGGCGCTCCACAAAAGGGTGGGAGCACAGCTGTCTTGCTGACTCTTGTTCTTTACCACCGTCCCAGGATCAGAAGCACAAATCATCCCTTCGGCCAGAGGGCAGGCGCCTCAGCCCCTTCCCCACCCCCATAGCAGAATCCTTCTCCTGGCTACTTCACAGTGTTAACGCATCATAGAATCATAGAACCATAGAGTTGGAAGGGGCCACACAGGCCATCTAGTCCAACCCCCTTTCATTAGAAGGGTGTTTTTGCCTAAAGCGGCTAAAATTGCACACGTGGTTACGTATGTGTGAATCCTGGTTGTGCCGGAGGTCCATTCCTTTTCACTTTGGGGTGGAATGGAGTTAGCAGGAGGGAGAAATGTCGGGAAGCAAAATAGGATTGTGGGTGCTGCTGGAAGTCTCCCTGCCGTGGGTCCTTTTGCAAGACCTGGGGGGACTCTTGTGCAGAGACTGTTTGTCCACCGTGGAATCCTAAGCGGTCAGGCAAAGTCGTTGGCTTCTGTTTCCACTCTCCTTCTCTTTTCAGGTTAGCAAGATCAGCCTGGTGGATCTTGCAGGGAGCGAGAGGGCGGACTCCACAGGTGCCAAAGGGACGCGATTAAAGGTACAGCTGGCTTTGCTGGAGTGTGGGCAGCTTTTGGGAAGAGGAGGCTGAGAACATTCCTGGGAGCGGGGTCTTGCTGGGGAAGAGTCCTTATGCCTTCCCTTTTGGGTGCATGCAGTGTCCTCTCAAGGCATTGTGAAGGGTTAACCTCTGCATTTCTTGCTGCCTGCCAAGCAAAGACTTGGCCACGAGCATTGGTGTGTCTGTTGCACATCAAGTCCCCTCCACAAAGGCTTGCAGAATCCGACTTGTGAAAGGTGTGAGAAATTGGCCCTGTTAATTGGTATGTGGAGGGTGGTGTTCCTCACTCTGCAGAAGGAGGGGGTGGATTTAGCCTGCGACTCTGGTTTGAGTCAGCACCCACTCCACATCTGATCCAGTGCTACAGAGTTTCCTTTCTGGGATGCTGGGTGGAAATAGAAGAGGCAGACCAAGGTTGTGAAAACTGGAATCCTCAGTGCTAAGAATAAACACCGAACATTTAGACTGAACTGTTTAATAACAGAGGGAAGGGATTTGATAGATTTTGAGCCGAGAGGATGGCAATAGTATTATTTTTCCTGAACGAGTGTTTGCAATTGGGCAACCTCAGCCTCAAATATCTGCTTACCATTCCAGGAAGGAGCAAACATCAACAAATCGCTCACCACGTTGGGAAAAGTCATTTCAGCCTTGGCAGAAGTGGTAAGGCCAAACTGTTTGGATGATTTTTTTTTTTTAAATCAAACTTCACAAGGCCGTTCGAGTAATTCCAAAGAGAGGGCTTCTTCTGGAGGGTGTGGTGCACTCATGGCATGGCAGTGCTTCTTGAGTCTGTATATCAGGTTTTTAAAGCTGTGCACTGCTGCTCCTAGTAGAATTGTGAGAATAATCCCAATTCCAAGGGGGTTGCTCTTACTGTCCAAGGGAGGGGTAGTCAAACTGCAGCCCTCCAGATGTCCATGGACTACAATTCCCATGAGCCTCTGCCAGCGTTTGCTGGCAGGGGCTCATGGGAATTGTAGCCCATGGACATCTGGAGGGCCGCAGTTTGACTACCCCTGGTCCAGAGTCATGAGACTCCCCTGCAGACAAGCATAGAGAAATACAGGAGGTTCAAGGCTGCCGGTTACCTTCTGTTTTTATCTCTGCTTATCTTATCACTCTAGTTACGTAGTTATCCCTGCTTAGCCCCTCCTCCTCAATCCGAAGAGAGAACCAACTGATAAAGGAGGAGGAGAATCATGGGAAAGAAAGAACCGATAGGGGGAAGTGCACCCAGCCATCTCCCTCAGCATTTTTTGCCAGCTGTCTGGCATCTATGTACTTCTCACAAATATATAAGTAACATGTAGCTAGGCGCCAGCATACTGCTCACATGGGATTTCCCTGGATTTCCCCATGTCCAAGCCCTTCCTGCTCTACTTCACTCAGGCCCCTGATGGTTTTCATAGCTGCCAACCAAAGGATTGGGTTTACACGTTTTGTTGGTAGTGATTCTTTTTTTCTTTTTAAGGAATGCTATGGTACCGCAGAAAGTAATGTTTGAATGTTTCCTGATCACTGGTGCTTAGTTTAATGACCTGTTCTTCCTCGCTCTACAAACTTATTTCTGTATCTTCCTTTCTTCTTTCAATGCTTCCAAATTTAGGATAACTGCACCAGCAAGGTATGAAGCTGGGGTGGGGTGGGGTGGGGACCGAAAGTAGTACTTGTTGGTGACTGAGTCTTCGTAGTTTATAGACCTTAGCTCTGTGCAGATGGGAGAAGCCAGGAGCAGGGATCCGTGGAAAATTGCAGTGATTTGGGGCTCTAAGGCGGAGGGTGACTCTTGGCTAGGGTAGCATTACTGTGTGAGAATGCTGTCATCTCTCAGTGATGTGTGCCCTGCTCCAGAAAGGAACCATAGACTATTCAAATGCAAGTCTATTGTATGCAGCTCTTACTTGGGAGCTGGCAGAGTTCATTCCTTCAAGGGTTCACACCTGCTTCAGCAGTTCAGCAAGGTCCAGGTGTTTCCAGGTCATTCACAGCACCTGAAGGAAAAGAGCATCCCTGTGTCAAAAGCATGACATGTATCCCTGGTCCTGACTTCACATGGCTCCCCCCCCCCCCTTGATAGAAATAGAAGTAACACTCCTGCCTCCTTGCAAGCGTTGCAATAAAATCTAGTTTAGCGGAGCAGTAGGAGCCTTGCTCATGGTGAGTAACCATTAGGGCTGAGCCACTTAGGAGGGAGGGAGGCAGGCCATGATCTGATCTCCAAGTGTTCTTTTGAATGTCACCAAGCAGCTTCCAGAGCGTGCCCATGTCGGGTTCAATCCTGCAGACAACACTTCATTCAGCTCTTTCCCCTGTGGTGTTTTTATAAGACAAGTCACACCTCTCACTGGTGTTGGGAAAACTGTAAAGAGAGGGGTCGTCAATCCCCCCCCCCCAAAAAAAAAACAACCCTATGTGTATCCACTTCTGGCTGTTTGTAAACATTGCATACGCTTAGGGCGAACTGCTGTGTGGATCTCCCGCATAATGTGCAGTTACAGTTCCACACTGGCGAATAAAACTGTGAGACTGTGCGTGTCGCTTGTCACAGGGCTAAGGGCTTTCAAGGCCATCAGCTGTCTTGCTTATTCTCTGCTTGGCTGATTTGTGCGTAGCACATTGCTGGGGGCTCCTGCTTCGTGCTTTAAATTCTTGCAAGCAAGGCACAAATGAATCTAACAGCGCTAACCCTAGATGCGGAAGGCCTCCTCTGGGCCCTTCTCTTCCTCTGCACATCTGCTGGCCACAGAAAGCATCTGTGCTGCCCAGCGTTCTTGTACATGGCTGTTGTGAGGCCGTGTCTGGCTGAGGCGGCTCCAGGGGATGGCTGTTGCCACAGGATGGGCTGGTGACGTTCTGTCTCCCCTTGTTGTGAATCTGATGTTTCTTCCTCCCAACACTCCATGGTGGGCAGCATAGAGTAAATTACCTGGTGTAGTTTTGGTTTGTTTGGCTTTTTTTGCATGTGAGCAGCTCCCTCCAGCGTGAGGGCTGTCAGATGGGATGCTTTAAAGTGGCCCCCACTTGTTGTTTGCAGCCTCTCTTCAGCAGGCCCTCCTTACAGATTGAGCTGAAGAAGCGACTTGCCATGGCTCAATTCACATGTGGCACCAACCCTCGGAATATGCTAGCTGTAGTTTGAAATCCAAATTGTGCTTTGAGGTTCCAAACAAAGCATTGTTTTAGTGTGCTTGCCTGCTTTCATCTTCTGGCTGCTGGTTCTGCCGTCAAATCATACCGGCCCACTTCCAACCATTCTTTCCCCATTCTTCTATGGAAGCTTGAGCCAGTCATGGTTTCTCGATGTAACCTACCTTGCAGGGCTGTTGTGAAGCTAAAAACAGGAGGAGAGGGTAATAATGTAGCAGTTGGGGAGAAAAGTGGGGTGTAAATATCTAAATGACAAGGCAGAGCTCGGGCAGCCGTACAACAGGGTGGGGGTCTCTTACTTCACAGGGCTTAAAATATTTTTTTCCTCTAAGTGTGAGCCTTGGGGTCTAGCACCTTCAGTATAAGTGGCTGTGAGAAGTTGCTTTCAAGGCCAGATTTGGCCCACGGGCCGTTGGGTGGCTGTCCCAGCATTTCAACCTAAACGTCCTAGCTTAGAATCAAGAGCAATCTGTAAATAGTTCTTCACCCCAAAGGATGCCATAGGCCTGGCTTTCTTAACAGTGGCTATGCAGCAAACTGCTTTCTGAATCTGAAAGGCCTTTCCCAAGCGATGGTGAAATGAATGTGCCGCCAAGCACTCCCAGACCCTCAGGCGTCATCGCAGGAGCTCGCTGGATTCTGGTTCATTGGATCATCATTCCATTTTTGTCCTACCCCGTCTTCCCACGTGTCACTTTCTCATTGCCATTTCCTTTTAGATGTCTGCATCACACGCTTTAATCGCAGTTTGAAACCATTTTTAGAAAAGATGTCACTTAAAGAGACTGAAAGCAGATTTTACAGCACTTACATGTCTATTTGCAGAGCAAGAAGAAAAAGAAGACTGATTTTATTCCGTACAGGGATTCTGTGCTGACGTGGCTCCTTCGGGAAAACCTAGGTATGCTGATGCAGAGAAAGCGCTCTTCAGGTTTAAATTTCCAGCTCATTATCAATTACCTTGTGCTGTGCTGCCTTTGGGTTGCCACAGAGCCACTCTCCCTGAGTCTGTGGCTTAGAGGGCCTGTAGCTCAGTGGCAGAGCCTCTGCTTGGTACGCAGTTAGCAAATCTTGGCTTTTTTGTTGTTCTTTAATAGTGGTTTTGTTTCTAGAAAAATGGCTGCTGTGATGTTTAATGAAGGTTAGATTTGGTCTGTTTGTTTCGGTGACCAAGGAGCCAGTAAGGACTTACAGACCCCTAGAGGCAAGCCTTGTGTGTCATCATTCAGAAGGGGACCCCCGTTTAAAAGCTGAAGCCAACTATTGCTTTCGTGGTTCTAATTGTCCCCATTATGTGGCATTTCTTAGTCAGGAGTCCAATTTGTGACTTGCATAAAACCATTGGCACCAGGTGCTGACTTCGATTGACTTTTATCATCTTTGTCCCTCCCTTGCAGGTGGCAACTCCAGAACTGCCATGGTAGCTGCTTTGAGTCCGGCAGATATAAACTATGATGAAACGTTAAGCACTTTAAGGTACTTCCCTGGGATTTCATCTGGAACGTCAGGGTTTTCTGTTTTGCCGCTGAGAGATGAATCAAGAGCCACGTTTTATATGAAGTCCTGTTTCCTTGTCTTGGCTTAGTATACTGTAAAGTGTTTGGGGCTCCACCAATTGAAAGGCAAATCAGAACTCTCCAGTAGAAAGTGAAGTCTTGACATTTGTGTCACTTTGCCTTCCCCTCCCCTCTTCTTCTTCTTCTTCTGCCTTTTCTGTTCGCCCCTTTAGCTTTTTCCGTCTTCTTTTCTTTGTCTAGTATGCTGGTCTTAGGTGGGTGGGGAATCATGGGTGATTTTTTTTTGGGGGGGGGTGTATTTTGATGTCACCCACCTGTCCTAACAAAAAACGATGAGCAGGCCACTCTGTCCGTCTGATTCTCCAGATATGCAGATCGGGCCAAGCAGATCAAATGCAATGCAGTTATCAATGAAGATCCCAATGCCAAGCTGGTGAGGGAGCTGAAAGAAGAGGTTACGCGGCTCAAGGACCTTCTTCGTGCTCAAGGGCTCGGAGACATTATTGACAGTAAGTGGCTTAAGCAGGTTCCAGGTACATCCTTGCCGTGGGAGATAAACGCCTTATCCACCTTCAGAGACTGGCAAAAATCCAGGTGCTTCAAGGGATCTGATGCTTTGAGTGGGGACAGAAGTGGGCTTGATGGAGGTTCATTGATCTTGCAGTCTCACAGCTTCAGCTGGACCCAGCAGACTTTCCTCTGAGCCAGTGTCCTTTGTGGGGAATTATGCCTATAGAAAGAGGGTTTCTGCCATTGTGGGACCTTCGACTGCTTAGTCACGAGAATTGTAGTGGCTATAAGGAGCACGGGCCCACCTTGGCCCCCCCTCAGTCTTGCTGCCTTAGCTGTATCCCCTGGCTGTTAGTTCCAGCTGTCCTTCCCCCACCTTCCTCTTCCTTCTCACAGCCTCTCAAAAATACAAGAAAAACAGAATGCAGATTCTGTGCGGGGTTTTGAATCAATATCCAATTGCATCAGTGGAACGAAATGAATCATCTAGTTCCATCTGTAGAATTTGAATTTTTTCTTCTTTTTTTTTG
The DNA here is from genome assembly GCF_049243985.1 of Paroedura picta. Taxonomy (NCBI): domain Eukaryota; kingdom Metazoa; phylum Chordata; class Lepidosauria; order Squamata; family Gekkonidae; genus Paroedura; species Paroedura picta. The sequence goes on along the minus strand of NC_135383.1, from coordinate 2,427,444 downwards.
CTGGGAAGGACCTGGATTTAAATCCATAATTGAGTGTTTCCTCCACCAAAGTATCCTGCGTGGACAGTCCGCTCTCTAAATAAAGCACTGGCAGCCATTAAAAAAGAGATTTGGAGTACTGTTGGATTTGAACGAAGTATCCCAGTCCCGGTTCACAAAGACAAACATGTGTGGGGCTGGGCAGGCAAGGCAAGGGCAGGCCTTTGTAACATGGGGGAAATGCTCTGTTGCCTTAAGGCCTGATCACTAAGAGCATTTTGATCCCAAAGAGGGATTTTAGCTCCTTTGCTCTATGGAAGCAATGGGACCTGCCTCGAAGTGGAGGAACGCAGTGAAACGAGGAACTACTTGTCTTCTGGTTCTGTCATGTCATTGTTTAAGGGGTAGTCAAACTGCGGCCCTCCAGATGTCCATGGACTAAAATTCCCATGAGCTCATGGGAATTGTAGTCCATGGACATCTGGAGGGCCACAGTTTGACTACCCCTGGTTTAAAGTCTGTAACGAGATTTTAGGTCCCGTTCATGTATATCTGGTATAGTTCTAGTTCTGCTTCCTTGTGGCTGGATCTCCACTCTTCCGGGAACAAGGGAATGAGAAACACATGTGGGAAACAAACCATACTGGTGATGCCTGCACCCCAGGCAAGTGTGGCGCCAGTACAGGATCTGCCGTGCGCCTCTCATCTTGCGTGGTTCATTCAAATGTTGCTGTGCTACCAGGTTTGCAGTGGAAAGAGGGGACAATCCTGTGCTGGTTACACAGGATTTTACAGTGTGGTGGCAACTTGTGAATTTGGTCTAGTTTAAAACCAGCACGGCACAGGATAAATCTTGGATCTTCTATTTGTGCTGGTGGATTTTCCAGATGAACGCTGAACTTGGGTTGTTTGATTGTGGGTGCCCATTTGTCTGCCAAGGAGCATTGCTGACTTAAAATGTTTTTCTTTTTAAAAAAGGGGGATAAAAAAGAGGGCATCATTGGTATGCACAGGGTGTCTTCACCGCAAAAGGAATGGGGGAAAGGTTCTTAAATGTGGACGCGTCACTTGGTTTGGCTTCTCAGCAAACCAGACGAGCTGCTGGTGTCCAACTAAGAATCTGTGTTTTAATCCAGTACCGAGTCTTCTCTCCCCTTCCTGTGTCAACTGTTGATCCTGAGTCTTTTTACCCTTCTCGTATCTTCCCTCCTAATGCCTCCTTCAGTCGATCCGTTTGGAGATTTCTCTGGCAGTGGAGGCAAATGTGTGTATCGCATCACTAGTAACTTTTGCTAGCTGGCTTCTGGCTGCCATTTGTATTCTGTCCCTCGCAAGGCAATTCCAGACAGAACCTTTTTTGGAGTGGTGAATCTGGTCTTGTTTCACGGAACTGGAGGTAGCCATGGCTACCACTTTAGAGCTGGTTTTTGGCCAGGTGTGAATGCAGAAACCCCTGTGAAGTGCTGCTGGAGAAAATGAGAATACTTATTTGTGTCTCGGGGGATCCATGGAAAATCACACCGATTTAGGGTCTCGAGTGACTGTTTTTTGAAATTATAACTGTGGCCGAAGTGTGTGGCTTATCGCACCGAATGGGGTGTGTTTAAGAGGGGGAATGATAGGTCACCGAACAAGAATAAGCAGCTTTTCAGTTTAAAACTCTGTCCACAGGCAACTGCAACAGGATCGGCAGGTGCCTCATGTATTTTTTAAAAAATCACTATTGTGCTCCTTTTGCATAAAGGTAGTTGATGTCTCAAGGGTTGTGCATTTATTTCTCCACTGAGGAAAGTTATTTTTAAAAGTGAAAACAGTAATTAGGCTGATAGGCTCACATAAGAGTGTGTTTCTTTCCTGATTTTAGGAAGGAAGGGATTTTCCTTTCTTAGAAGGAAAGGCTTATATCAAACAAATGTACAACGGAGTGGACTTTTCTGTAAACGAGCCTCAAGTGCATTCCTTTTTAGCTGGAAATCTCAGGAGGTGGATTGGATAAGTAGGGTTGCTTGTGGGTTTTATTGCCCCTTCTGGAATGAGCAGAACCAGAGTCAGTTATGCCAAAGGAGAGAGATGATGAATGTACACCCGCAAAGTCTATACAAAGGGCAGAATTCGGTCTCATTTTGACGCAGGGTTCGAATTGCCTGGGAGCAAACTACCCGTGACCCTGAAGGTAGCTTGGTGGAGAGCTGACACTTTCCCAGTTGACAGACTTCCTTGCCCAGCCAAAGTATTCATAGTGAGCAGGTGGCAGAGTGGCTTTTTGCAAGCCTGCCAGGAAGGTGGAAGGATTAGATTCAGGGGGGGCCTGCAGAGGTAGTCCAGTTTCAGTAGTTGAGGGGGTGGAGCTCAGAGAGTTCTGGAGACTCACCTGTCAACCCAAAAGAAGACACGTGAGATAAGAGGTCTGTCTGGAGTTTCCTTGCCCTTGGATACCAGGCGGTGCAAATCTCCACCCTGTTTCTGCTTCTGGCCTTTTTCTGATGCTGCTTCCAGCTCATTGAGCCTAACCCTGGCCCCAGAGCGGGCTGCTGCAACCTATCAGAGAGCGAGAGAGAGACGTCTGCATGGTGTAAGAGCTAACTCTGTGCAGCAAATCTGTGTAGCAGCCATGGCAAACGGCGAGCTCGACCTTCTTCCCTCTGAATGCATGAGTTTTTCCACTGGATGTCCGATGAACTCCATTCTCTCTCTGCCTGCTTGGTGCATCCCGGCAATTTCCTTGTTACCAGATCTCCTCTCTCTTTCCCCATTCCTGTTTCTGTATTTGTGGACGGCAGTTTTCAAACAAACTCAAAACATGGCTTCCAGGTAGTCTTGTGGCGTTTTGTAGACTGATGAATTCATTGTTCCCAGAATTCCCACAGGTGCTGCAGGGAGGGTTGGCCTAGAGCTGGACAGATAGGGGGTAAACTTGTGGGTCCACATAGGGGAGGGTCGAAAGGTTTGTACTAGCTGGAGAAATTCCTGTCTTCTGATGGGGATGTCTTCAAGCATCCTTCATGAAGCATGACCAGTTTTTTAAATCCACTTTCCTGAAAATCAAGAGCAGAGTTAAAAAATCTGAGGAATGTTTAGTCAAGACGAGAAGAAGGGCTGCAGAGAGGAACCATTTCCATCGCTGGGTTTAATTCTACTGCTGCCGACCTCCATTAGAGTAACAGCAGCCCCAGCCAAATTCTTAGTGCCCAGGGAGGTTCATTAAAGGAAATGTTTCAAAACTGCCATCCCACAGTATTAATCCTGTCTGTGTTGCTGCTTATGTGCTCTCCTCTTACACTGGTGTTTCCTCCCTGTGTTTCCTCCTTCCCTTTATTTTTCTGCTCCTTTCTCCTATGATCTGTCCCCTCGCCTCTCCTATTTTTTGCCTTCCCTCCTGTCCGTCTTTCTCTCCCAGATCTGAAAGATTTTCAGAACAATAAGCACAGATACTTGCTAGCGTCCGAGAATCAACGTCCTGGCCATTTTTCCACAGCATCCATGGGCTCCCTCACTGCATCTCCATCTTCCTGCTCTCTCAGTAGTCAGGTGGGCTTAACATCTGTCTCCAGCATCCAAGAGAGAATCATGTCCACTCCTGGAGGAGAGGAAGCCATCGAACGTTTGAAGGTACGTACATGTTCCTTGCATAGAACGTGGAATTGGAGTAACAGAGGAAGGCGGCTGGCGTTGCACAAATAAGATTTACTCCTTATTTATCATTGATCACAATCTGGTGCGCTGAGCAAATCTGGGAATTGGTTGTGTCTTGCTTGTGACTTCAAAGCACAGAGATCCACTGATGCCCTGAGGGTCTCTCTCAAGGGCATGGAGTTTAGATGACTTGGCTGGTCTTCCTCTGAGCAGATGCCCCCGACTCATTTCTTGAGGGTCAGGCTCCACGGAAACGGACAGAGACAGGCTGAGGTTTCCAAGATAAAACCCGCAATCAAAGCTTTGCCCCAAAGGTTGACGGCATTTTTCCACGAAAGCATCAATTACATTTCCTGGTTTATTGCACTGATTCTTGGATCGTGGACTTTTAATTGATTATCTAATTGGTACAATGCTGTGACATAAAGCTGCAGTCATAACTAGGCTTTCAGCAACTGCAGATTTCCAAAATGCAGAATGCTTAAATCCTCTGTGGAAGGGAAGTATCTGGTGATTGAGCTCTCTAGTTCGGACCTCACAGGGGCCCTGATCCGTGTCTTCTTGCAGACGGGGCATAGCCGATGCAAAATAAAGCGATGCGCTGTCAACAAACGAGTGCAGATTTGGTTTCATAGCTTAGTTTTTTTGTTCTCGGCAAACAACCAAAGTTCTTTGCCAGAAGCGTCCATGCTTCCCGTCTGCATCAGGTTTCAAAGCCCACCATCTACTCTGAATCACTCGCTTGGCAGGAGCCGCTGCCCGAATAATCCGTTTTCTTTTCCAGGTTTGTAAGCTTGGCTTTGAGGGCCTGCTAGTGGGAGTCAGAGGCTGAGTGCCTGCCGCTGGAGAACGTGGAGAGTCACTCTGCACCCAGAAATGGCCACGGGCCGGGGTTGTGTACTTCATTAGAGCGACATTTCATCCAGCAGCAGCAGTGAAGCAAATTGCATTCCTAACACTTGGAAGGTTCTTGGCAAAGCCCAACTCAGCAGCCCTCTAGCGCAGGCTTGGAACGACAGCTCTGTGCTGGCTGTTCAGAAGAAAAAAAAATATTTATTTAGGGAACATCTGACTCATTTTTCAGCCATGTACCCAAGTAACGCTACTTTGAAAAACAATAGAACAAAACGATGGCGCCATTGAGAGGGAAGATGGAAATCATGGTTAGCAAATCCTATCCACCACACATTCCTTGATTGCCAAAGGCCTGTCTCAACAAGGTCCTGGAAGTTTGGACAATCGGTCAACATAGCTGCCTGGAGCAAGAGACCAGTTGCCTCACTGAGGACCGAAAACGTTCTTCGATACCCCAGAAGCAGAGTCCTTCTGAAGCCTCCTTGGCTTTCTTCTGCAGGGTACGATTAGGGTGGCTCCAGAGATTGCTTTCCAGGGGTGGTCAAACTGCGGCCCTCCAGATGTCCATGGACTACAATTCCCATGAGCCCCTGCCAGCAGTCGCTGGCAGGGGCTCATGGGAATTGTAGTCCATGGACATCTGGAGGGCCGCAGTTTGACCACCCCTGGCTTAGACTTTTCAAGACCTATTTGGGTGGCCTTTGTCAGTTCTGTGTCCCTCAGCCGCGGTTCCCTATCTGTAAAACAGGGAAGCCCATGCCCTTTTCAGCGGACAAACAAGAGGCTTGCAACCCTCTGGCACCCGGCTGGTGCTAAGGTAACACACGTCTTTATGTGAGCCACAATCTGCGTTCTTTCTCGGCCAATTGGACGGCCTCGGGTTTTTAAGTCGGAGCGGCAAAGGCCTGTGCTCGGGAGATTAAAGAGTGAAGCAGACAGAATGCCCCTTCTCTGCGCAAGACAATGGGGGCCTTGTCCGGAATGTGCGCTGAGCTGAACAGCGTCAAAAGGCCACGACAGTGAAAGACCTCTCTGTCAGTTTTGCCAAAAGCAGTCTTCGACTCTCCTCCCCCACGGTTGGGCATTTGGGGCAGGAGGCCGGGTTCTTAATGAATCCCCACCCCCTCATTTCCATCCCTCCCGCCTCCAGAAGGCGGCTCGAAATGTATGTGTGTGTGTGTGTGTGTGTGTGTGTGTGTGTGTGTGTGTGTGTGTGTGTAGGGGATGTTAGAACACCCCCCCCCATATCTTCCTACTTAAAAAAAAACACATGCCGTTGACATAGATGACAGGACTGTCTTTGCAGTGGCCTCCTGCTCTGACGTGAAATGATGCCTTCAGATTGGATCGGGAAACCACCTTGGTAGCTGAGCTAGTCTTCCCCCTCCTCATCAGCATTCAAGGCGCCGTCTCCAGGTTTACAAGGGAGAGAACAGTTCAGGCGCAGCTACGTTTTCTGATCGGTGTAGTGATTCAGTCATCACGGGCTTCCCAGCTCTAAGCAAATGGGAGTAAGGGAAGCGAGCAGCAGTAGGAATTTTGTCGCTTCCCACATCACAGTGTGTGTTTCCTGGCCAAAGACCTGGAGATGTCCCCCCACACACACACACCGTCTTTTTTATCTTCTGTTTTGACACGTTGTGTATTGTTATACATATCCTATGTCTGCCTCAGATGGTGGAGAAATTGGCTTGTTGTTGGTCAGTTCAGAAGGGCCACGAGAGTGGGAGGAACATTCTCTCCTCTCCCCCCCCTCCATTTTCGGAGGAACAAATGGCTACTTGTGTGAGATGTGCAGCTCCAGGGGGAGCCATTGTTTCACCAAAATTCTCCTGGGAGAGAAGCGGCTAGCATCTGGCCACCCAGGTGCTTCTACGAGGATCGGAGTGGCATGGCTTGTTCAGCATCTTGCAGATTATAGGCGGTTCTGGGCACCATTGGGCAGCTTGCAAAAGATGGGCCAGCAATGTCACAAGGTCTTAGAAGTGTTGTGTGCAGGTAGGCACCTGGAGTTCCTTTGGGCTCGAGAACCTCTTGAAGGTGAATCCAGGCTGCCCTGGACATTGCTAGCCTGAGAAATATGGCTGTTTTATGATTGTGAAAAGGCCATGGCTGCATGTGGGATTGTCTTCGCTGAGCCAATACAGGACCAAGGTCTTCTGGATACAAGCTGCACACTCTGTTGTTTTATTGTGTGTGTTGTTACCAGGCCTGAGTCCTTGGGGAAGGGCAGGTCATAAAATTTTATTTTTCTTATTACTCTTATTACCGCCCCCTACATTCTACTTGTTGGGCTGTCTTGCAGGAATCTGAGAAAATCATCGCAGAGCTGAACGAGACGTGGGAAGAGAAGTTGCGGAAGACCGAGGCCATCAGGATGGAGAGGTAAAGAGAGAGAAATTGGGATCCCTGTGCTGACGCCCTTGAACTGCGTAACTTAGACAGCACTCAGGATTCCGGCTGACGGATTTTGGTCGCTGCATCTTAAATGTGCTCCGGTGACTTCCCCTCCGCTTTCCTTTCTCTGCAGAGAGGCTTTGCTGGCTGAGATGGGAGTTGCCATTCGAGAAGATGGAGGAACCCTTGGAGTTTTCTCACCTAAAAAGGTAATCAGGGCGGTTGAACGATGGCATAAAGATTGCCAATACATGGAAAGCCTTGCTTGTTACTGTGCTGTGTAACCCAGGGTTAGTCAACCTGTAGTCCTCCAGATGTTCATGGACTACAATTCCCACGAGCCCCTGCCAGCCCAGAGCATGCAAGGAGGCTGCAGGGGGTAGGAGAGAATTCCTCAGTTGCTGAACTCTGGATTTTAGGCTGCTCAGACTGTCAAGGCAGTTTCTCCCTTTCAGCTTTCTTTTTCTCCTCCTGTTTTTCTCCATGTTCTGGACCCTCTCTTTGTAGATCTTCCCTCAGAGGCCATCAACTTTGTTTGATGACTCTTTCGATGCCTTCGCTGTTGACCAGGTTTGGGTGTAGGATCTCTCCTGCAGAAATAGATGCTTAATGCCTGTGGAATAGGAGAAATTCATACCTTTCTTCCATTTGTCTGACCGGCCCATCCTTGGCATTCATTATCACCTTCCCATCATTGCCCCCCCCATTTTTACCCCTCTGTTATCCTTCAAGTAATATGTTTGTGAGTGTGCTGTCATTGGTAGTAGTAGCTATAAAAGCACCACATTCCTAGCTAGCAAGCTAGAGTGAGAGCTAGCCGCGTGAAACTTGGGTGCTGAGAGGCTCTCGTCCCTTTGTCTTGATGCTTTGTTCTTCTCTGATCTGTTACTTGCTCTCCATCCTTCGGCTAGATTTTCACTCCACGGCCATGTGACTTGTTTGCTGATTCCAGCGGGGTATTTTCTCCTAAGAAGGTTGGTTTAGTGATTGTAGTTGCTCTAGGTGCTAGCTTACGGAGTTTTAGCTATATGTGGCAAAAAAAAATGGAGCTTTAGATTTTCATTTAGCCCTTCTGAGGTGTGGCTTAGGGAAGAGGGTGCCTCTTTCCCCACCCTGTGAAAGCTGCCTGGTAAGGCCAGCCTCCATTGTCAGTTCCTCATCTTGTTCCCTCCCTTCCTTTTTCTTCTACCTGGTGCCCAAAGCTTCTGTTTCCCAGCAGTGGGAAGATGAGTGGGGGGGGGGGCTCTATGGTCAGAAGTTTCAGTAAGCAGCTGAGGCTTTATTTTCCTTTTTAAAATTATTCTCCTGGGACTCTGCCCCCTTCCACAAGCCCCTCCACTGGGGCCAGACACTCAGGGGCCTATTTGACCCTAGCGGCTGTCAGTTGCTGACTCCTTTAGGTGAGCAGTTCTTCTCGTTTTGTTTCTAGTCTTTCAGCTAGGTAGCAACCCTCCGAATAGATGGTGCATTTTGATTTGTCCTCCTTTCTGTGAACTTGATCTCACCTGTGCTGAGCTACTGTAGAAGTTATTGGTTTCCTGCAAGACTGCACTGCGGCTTCATTTGGACCTTGAAGCACTTGGGGTCCCTTTTTGCAAAAAGCAAGGCCAGGAGAAGAGAGGCTCTGATTTGCTCTTCTCGTTTCAGACACCGCATCTTGTCAACCTCAATGAAGACCCCCTCATGTCAGAGTGCCTGCTTTACTACATAAAAGATGGCATTACCAGGTAAGGGTGGTGGCAGATGAACGCCTTCCACTTTGAAGCAGCTTCTCTCCTCTTTCAAAACAAATCCCGTTGCACCATGCTCTTGGCTGCCAGGCAAAGGGCACACTTAATTACCGTTGTCCTTGTTTGCATTCGTGGGATTAACTTTAATTGCCAGATTTGGAATCACAGGAGCTTTTCCCATGCACATATTACCAGGGGAGTTCAGAAAGAGGAGAGCAGATTGAGAGTAGGAGCAGGGAGCAACAAACAAGCAATGACACTGTATAGAAGAGACGTTCTTGTCTTGCATGCCCTCGTCAGATCTGGGCCTCTCAGTCACGGAGATGGTTTAAAAGCTGGGTAGAGCTCAGAGAAGGCTGTGTAGGGAACATCTGAAGGCAACCATGTCCGATGTCATTTCCCTGACCCCATAAGCCTTCCTCTCATAAGGTTGTAGACTGCATGGCAGCTTTAGGTTTCCCTTCCCTTTTGGGTTCTTTCCCTCCCTAGATATATGCAAACCACCTTGTTCTATGCCCATGTGAACCTTGGATGACTTTTTGATTGGGCCAGCTGTTTTAAGAGTGGAGTAGGGGTGGGGGCATGGTTGATTACTCTTCCCTTCCTTTCCCCCTCTCTGGTGCTCAGCAGCTGTCTGCATTTTGCCCTTGCTGGGGCATTTTCAGTCTTCATTGGGCTGTATTTTGAGTATTCTTTTCTCCCCTTTCAGATATAATTCACAGTCCTCTTGTCCTGCATCCTGACAGTCCCCTGCCTTGCAGGCGGATGGCCCTCTTGCATGTACCGCTTTTGTCACCCATACAGGGGTGACTATTAGATGTTGCAGCGAAAGGCTTAACTCTGTTGAGATCCTTTCTAGGTCAGTTGATGGAAGCAGTTGAGCCCTCTCTGGCTGGAGATTGGCTTTTTGAGATCCAAGGATTATTTATGAAACTGGAATAAATAAATATTCTGGTCTTGCATTTTTTGAAACTTGATTTGAAACATACAGCTAGAAGACACCCCAAGGGGCATCTAGTCCAGCTCCCTGCACAATGCAGGAAATCCACAGCTACTCTCCCCCCCCCATCTCCCTCTGACCCCTGCTCTATGAAGGGCCGTGAAATAAGTTATTGAAATGAGTTTATTACACTCTGTGCGTATAATATATAAATATTAATAGAGAGGTGAAAAGAATATTCTTGTTGGGCACAGAGTTGGCCAGGCCGATGCTGAGCGGCGTCAAGACATCGTTCTGAGCGGGGCTCACATCAAGGAGGAGCACTGCGTCTTCCGAAGCGAGAGGAACCACAATGGCAACGGTGAGGGGCAGGCGGGTGGCTCGTTGGTTAACTCTCTCATGTTTTCCTGTGGGCTTGTCGATCCCATTTGCTTCTCTGCTCAGACGCAAGCAGGACACCTTTATGCCTTTTGCAGCAGCAAAACTCTGTCCCCCTTTGGGCTCTTTGGCTTTGCTTTTTAACGTATTTGACAAGAGGTGGGTTTTCCGTGGGGAGGGGGAGCAGCCTGCCTCATTCTTTCCTCTTTCACAGCATTGCTGCTTTTTCTCAGGGTAGTTGTGGCCCAGGCCTCTGAATGTGGAGGTTCCCCTCAGCCACTGGGGCTAGTAGCCATTGATAGAGCTCTCCTCCATGAATCTGTCCAATCCCGCTTGAAAGCTGTTTCTTCCTGTGGCATCAAAACACCACATAATGCCACAGAGTCATCACTCTCTGCAAAGTAGTATTTCCTACTGTCTGCCCTGAACCTTCCTCCCATCAGCTTCATTGGGCACTCTCGACTTCTAGTATTTTGGGAGAGGGAGAACAAGCTCTCCCCTTGTCAACTCTCTCCACGCCACGCATAATGGTATCATCCTCTTCGTTGTCTCCCTTCTAAACTGAAAAGTCCCAGATGCTTCAGTCTTCCTTCATAGGGAAGATGCTCCAGCCTCCTCATCATCTGGGCTGCTCTCCCAGCTCTGCAGTGTCCTTTTTGAAATATGATGACCAGAACTATACAGGGTATTCCAGATACAGGATCTGTTTTATTCTCAGTCCCCTTCCTGATAACTGGGACAAACAGTGTCCTGATTATTCTTGTGCTCTTCCTCTAGTGATTGTTACTCTGGAACCTTGTGAGCGCTCCGAAACCTACGTCAATGGCAAGAGGGTCATCCAGCCTGTCCAGCTGCGCTCAGGTGAGAGATGCTGCTGTTTGGCCTTTCATGAAAGAAACCGTGCCCAAAGAACTAGGCATGTGCTTGGCTTTAAAAAACAACCTGTAAAGAGCTAGATTCGAGTTCAGTTAGCACCTTAGAGACCCACAAGATTTTTGGGGTATAAGTTTTTGAGAATCAAGGCTACCTTTGTCAGATTCAAGATGGAATGGAGATCCCTGAGTTCTTATATCCCAGTCAGAAGTTGGGAAGGTTTTTGCAAAGAAGAGACTTATGATGCCTCGTAGACTGATCACAAGGAGGGGGGAGTACGTGGCGAACGCTAAAAAGAGCCAGAAGAACAGATAACCAGGCTGTTTGTTGAATTAATTGGTGGTGGTAGAAACAAAAAATTGGAGTTCAGTAGCACTTTAGAGATCAACTGAAATTACCAGGGTATAGGCTTTCAGGAGTCAACGCTCACCTATCCCAGGGGGTGGGAGATGGGTTTTAATGTGCTACTGGATTCAAATCAAGCAGGAATTAAGTGTAATGGTATTTGGACCCTCGTCCTTCAGAGAGGTAGTCGGGTATCCAGTCTACGTGTCTGTCCCCCTGTGTCTTCCCCTCCCTTCCTCTCGCCCGCACCCTCTGTGCCTTTTGCCCATAAATGTCTCTGTCCCTTTATCAGAGTTAGCATTTCATCCTTTGCTGACTTTTATCCTGCTTGGAAATCCACATCGTGAAGTGCTTAGGGATAAAACAGCTGAGCAAATCGCAGCCACCCTTACAGAGCTGTTACTCCTTTTAACGACCCCATTGATAGTAATCCCGTTTTATTGCTCATCCAGGAAATCGCATCATCATGGGTAAAAACCATGTTTTCCGTTTCAACCATCCTGAGCAAGCGCGAGCTGAAAGGGAGAAGACTCCATCCGCAGAGACCCCCTCGGAGCCAGTTGACTGGACGTTTGCTCAGCGGGAACTGCTGGAGAAACAGGGGATTGATATGAAGCAGGAAATGGAGAAAAGGTGATGGTTTTTGTTGTGTCTTTGAGCAAAGAGTCTTCCTTTTTCCCCCTCAGCTGAACTACATGGTGTTGCTTCCTTACACTGGTACGTGTTGAAAATGTGTACATCTTTTTTCAGGTAAGAATACTGGGCAGTATTTATCTGCATTGATGTCAGGTTCTTTACAGAAGATTAGCTGTTATTGTTGCTGACCACTCTTTGGAGCTTAAAAGGAGTTTGCAGAGCTGTTTTCCTGCCTACTGACAAGAGAGTCGCTTATGTTAGAAAGGGCCAGTCTGTTTCCATAACTGGAGCAAGAGCAGACTCGCTCTTGGTTTATTAACTCACTACAGTCGTTTGCTCAGTCTGAATGTCACTGATGTTTTCATTGGAAGGGACAAAATAGATTTCTGGAAACCTCTAGGTAGTGGAGTAGGTAGCCTAGTGAATTCTTGAGCCACCTTAGACTGCAAAGGCAGGGATAGAAATATTTTAGTCAATGAATGATAGGGGTTTCCAAGTGTGTCTTGAGAATAATTTCTGATCCCTCCAACACCAACTCTGCTGTTTGGGAACGTGGCCTTGTTGCCTGGGGAGGCTTTCTCACATCTCCATCCAAAGGTGGGAATCAGATGCACATTTTGTAATGATCTCAGAGCAGCTCAGTGCAAGCTGCATGCTCGATTCACATCCGGCTGTCTTCTGATCACCAAATGTCGGAAATGGAATGTCAGAAGGCAACTCTTGCTGTAACAAAGCTGCTGTGATCAAGCCTGTTGGGGAGGCCTGACTCCATGGAGTCCCCCCAGAGCTTCCTAAGCTGCAGGACTCCCCACTAAGCCACGCTGTACACCTCTGAGCCATACTGGGAGGGGGGCATAGAAATTCAATAAATAATAATTGTCCTTTTGAATGTATCCTTTGCTAGGTCAAGTGTGGCATGCCAGCAGTGGTCTGTTCAGCTAACTTCTCCTTCTTTCCTCAGACTTCAAGAAATGGAGATTCTGTACAAGAAGGAAAAAGAAGAAGCGGATCTCTTACTGGAGCAACAGAGGCTGGTAGGTGTCCATGTTGAGAAGTGATCTTTAAAAAAAAATGGCTCTTGACCCTTGAGGGCAGCACACACACTCGGTTCGCTTGGACACAAAATGACTCTTCCTTGCCTATAGTTTGCTGCTTTGACTTTGAATTTGCTGTGGCCAAGGGTGCCCACTTGTACATCACTAAAGTCAACATAGAAATCTTGCCCTCAGATGCTGAACCTAAGTAACTTAAGAGCACACAACCAGTGTCCTGTTAATGGGTCAAAAGGGAAGACTTTTGCCCCTCCAGTTTTTGAAACTTGCTTTTTGGTGGCCTTCCAGTGGCTGTTGGTGTGGAGGTTTGCCTTAGATCATCACCAAATACTAATTCTATGCTGCTAAGTGATTGAAGGTTTGTTTGTGCGGAAGGATTTTTTTTTTTTGCAAACACGAAATCTGTAAATGTTGTGGCAACTGTGCATGTTTTAACATTTCTTCCCTTGCCCTGCATGTAGTCTGAATCTTGAGCAAGGGTCTTACTGGTGCACATTCTGACGTGGGGTCATGTAAGGGACAAGAATTTGATGCTAGGCCAAAGGAGAACTTCATGAGGGCAGTTGCTAGGAGATAAACAAATCCCTCCTTCACCTTTCCAGTCCAGCCTTTCTGTGTAACTTGTCTTGGGTCAGTGCTCAGTGGATCTGTCAGCGGGGTCACAGTCTGCCTTTTATTTGTGTGAGAAACCAAGTGAGAAACCAGGGATATGCCCCCTGGACATGGCTCTGGGGTTTGCACACCTCACAACAAGCAGCAAATATCATCCTTGTGCCCAGCTGGGGCTTAGCAAGTCCCATGGATAGGACAGGTGCAGGCTGAGTCGAAAATCCTAAAGGGGGAGAGACGATCAGACATGAGAGCTCCTGCTGCAGAAGGCCGATTGAGCAGAGGCAGCGGAATAATTAGAATTTGGACGAAGTGAGGAACTAGATTAATAAGGAAAGTCAAGTGGGGACTCAGTAGGTTCTTACAAAGGGACAGGGTCTGTGTGTGTAGGATTTCTGAGCACTGACTTATGAGGCCCTTTATGGTTCACATTGGGGCCTGCAGATCCTTTTTTCCTCACTCTCCCAAAATGGCCTTCAGTGTTTGGAGTACGGTGGGTGTCACAGGGCCTAGGGGCACAGTGCATCAGTTTTGGCTGCTGTGTATCATGTAGATGTCCTGTTCACCCCCTCCCCAAATCAGAGCAGGTGTTAATGGCTGTAGAGGAAGATGAGAGGAGGCCCCAGTCTGTTACTGAGAACAGCCCACTTGGCCAGAACTGCAAGGGAAAGCACCTCCTGCTGGCTTCAAATGTGTGACTGAGGGAGGTGGAATTGATAGCTTGGTATGTAGCTGGGGTGAAACTGGAGGTTTTTGGTGGCAAGTTATAGTCCTGGCCTTGGCTATTCTTCTGAGTAAGGGCTTGAATCCTGGAACCCATTTGATTGGATGCCTGTTTTAAATGACGCTTCTCCCCATAGACCCAGAGCTGGTGGTTGATGATTTGAGACAAGCCCAGTTATCATTGTGTGACTCTTTAACGTATAACACAGATTATCTCCCTTCCCCCTCGAGTGTCCCCTTAAATCACCCCCAAGCCCACAATGAATCCCATTGGCAGAGCCACCTGGCTGGCAAGGTTATGGGAGAGATTCCCACAGGTCATTTCCCAAGCCGTGACCCAAACAGCCTGCTCTCGTGTGACAGCCATAGCCGCCATTCCAAGCCAGCCTTTGCTAGGTGGGTGATGAGAAAACACATGCCACTGTGTAGAAGTCCCGAAAAGCTGTCGGACTTCCCCAAATATGGAATTTCAAAAGTCCCCCAAGCCAAAGTTTGCTGCAGTATTTCCCCTTTTCAAGGCAAACTTGAAAAATCTTAGATTATTAAAGAACTTGGGAGGATTGGGGCATCACCTGGTCTGTTACCGCCTACAGACTCCAGAGACTTTGTATTTTGGTACAATATATATATATGTGCATATTTCAGGATATTCTTCCTTGAATGACAAATAACATTATGTTAAATCTGGTCTTCAAATTGGGATTGAAGAATAAATTCCCCACTGTTGAGCTAGTTTTTTTATAGGGATTATTACAGCTACTCACGGTGGGGAGGCGTGTAAGAAAGAAACTCCGAGTTTAGGAGTTTAGCGAGTCATCTTACAATTGCAAATACTTGAACAAAAATTTCCCCGTAAGAGCAATAGTTGGTGACTATCGTTAAGATATTGCTTTCACCCTTTTTTCTGGACCCCCCCCCCCCGGATTGCTAGGTCTAGTAAACTACTATTATTATGGAAAAGTTTGGAAGGCTTTGCTGGGCTCTTTGTTGAAAAGCATTTCTAAATCTCCCTGTGCGTCAAAGATTGGCGTTGAAAAGAATGACTTCTTAGGAACGATATATTTTAAAATGCAGCTAATTTATGGCGGATGATCCCAAGTACACCTTGCAGTTTAATAGATGTGAAAGGGGCGTGGCAAGCCTACGGAGACAAGAAAGATTGTGTGGTTCTGTTTTTCAAATGACTTGTGCATCTTTAAGACGCTGACTATTCTGGGATGGATGAAACTCATCAAAGGAGATTAAAGCAATGTATCAGTGGCAAATGAGAAACTTCTTCTTGCTTGTAGCAGTTCCTCTTCGGATCTGGACAGTTCTCTTCCCATTGTAGCGGCACTCACACTACATCTAACACCATTCCTAGTGGCTGCTTCTGAGACTTTCCTCCCCCACACCCTTTTAACACCTCTCTGGCTGTTCTTCTAGTAGAATGGAGTCTAAATCTGAATATTCCTGCACTTCGTGAATAGCATTTACTAACCAGTGTTAACCCTGGCTGCTCATCTGACCATTCAACACTGACTGTTGGGTTGACTTGATACGGAGGAGAGACTTTACCGGAGAAACTCAGCAGAAATAACCAAGGCAAAAATGTGCTTGGGGTGTTTTGCACGTCTTTGTAGCATGTACCAAGTGTGGCTTCCACCTTCTTACCAGGTATTTGGTAAAGTTCTTCTAACACTTTCGCATGGATTGGATTGTGGACAGTCTTGGAGTGTTCTAGGAAAGACTAGATTCAGATATTCCATGAAATGCAGTTGTGACCGGATGTAAAGAAAACGGCTGAAGACCCCCCCCCCCCAGGAGTAAAGATTCTAGTGTCCTAAGCATGGAATATTAATTTAGTATTTGCATGGTTTGTTCTCTCCTTAGTTTTTCTTAGTTTGTGATTTTTTTTTATTCAGTGTTTCCCTTTCCTTCCCCAATTTTAATTTTGATTCTTTTGGGGCCACCTCTCGATTTTTGTTTTCCAAAGGACGCGGACTCTGATAGTGGGGATGATTCGGACAAGCGGTCTTGTGAGGAGAGCTGGAGGCTGATCACTTCCCTGAGAGAGAAGCTGCCCCCCAGCAAGCTGCAAACCATTGTTAAAAAGTGTGGCCTCCCCAGCAGTGGGAAGAAGCGAGAACCTATAAAAATGTATCAGATACCTCAGCGGCGGCGCCTCAGCAAAGACTCCAAATGGGTCACGGTCTCAGACCTGAAGATCCAAGCTGTGAAGGAGATCTGCTATGAGGTGGCCCTCAACGACTTTCGGCATACCCGGCAGGAGATTGAGGCCTTGGCCATTGTTAAAATGAAAGAGCTTTGCACTTTGTATGGGAAGAAGGACCCCAATGAACGTGACTCGTGGCGAGCTGTTGCCCGAGATGTCTGGGACACGGTGGGGGTCGGGGACGAGAAGATCGAAGATGTCCTTCTGAACGGGAAAGGCATCGCTGACGTGGATGACCTCAAGGTGCATATCGACAAACTCGAAGATATTTTGCAAGAAGTGAAAAAGCAAAACAACTTGAAGGACGAGGAAATAAAAGTCCTGAGGAACAAAATGCTTAAGATGGAGAAGGTGTTGCCACTGATAGGGTCCCAGGAACCAAAGGCTCAGCCGGGGACGACCACCACGAAAACGAGAGAGCCCGAGCCCATCGCTAAAGCCAATGCTGAAGGAGACGTGCAGAAAGCCGACAAAGAGGACGACGCAAACGACCACCGTGTTTCCCAGCTGATGGAGGAGGATCCTGCCTTCCGGCGTGGGCGTTTGCGCTGGATGAGGCAGGAGCAGCTTCGTTTTAAGAACCTGCAGCAACAGGAAATAACCAAACAGCTTCGCCGGCAGAACGTGCCTCACCGGTTTATCCCTCCCGAGAACCGCAAGCCCCGTTTCCCATTCAAGAGCAACCCAAAACACAGGAATTCGTGGAGTCCTGGCACTCACATAATCATTACGGAAGATGAAGTTATCGAAGTGAGAGTCCCAAAGGAGGAGCAGAAGGAGGCCAGGGGGGAGGATCAAGACCCGTGTGACAGAAGCCCCGTCCCTACGGACCCCGAGCAACTCTGGTACGCGTACGGCCCCCAGAGGAGTCACGGGAATGTCCAGATTAAGAGGCAGCCCTTGAATGTCCCGCCACAACGGAGCAGTCCTCCGCCAGAACCTTCGGCTCAGCTGCGCTGCAGAAGCAATTCTCTGAACGGCCAGCAGAAAGGCTTGCGCCGCGAAATGTCCGACTCGTCCGAATCGTTGCATTCCCACAGCGGACGCCCGAATCAAGATCTCCAAACTTTTCAGCAGAAGCGCCACATGCATCAGCATCGCCAGCCTTATTGCAATTACAGCGCTGAAGGCGCCAATCCTGCCAGCAACACGGCCCCCGGCGGCCCCGCGAGACAGACAGAGCGTCCGAAGCACTTGACCCAGTTTGTGACCCCTCCCCGCATGAGGCGCCAGTTCTCGGCCCCTAACCTCAAGTCTGGCAGAGAAACCACCGTCTGAGTTCCCCGGAGGGGCTGGCGAGGGGCAGCGTTGCTGATCTTGGGACGGGGTGGGTGGGTGGGTGGGTGGGTGGGTGACGGTTGTTGCTATCTGCCTTAGGTTTCGGACAATCATTGAGCAGCCGAATGACTTTATATGCAAAAGCACAAAAAGCAAAGACACATCTGCCTATCTCTTACTGCCTGTGAAATGTGGTGCTTACTGTCGACCACCCCTGCCTTAGGCGGCGGGGAAAGGGTGCCACACTAGGTTGGGTATCTTTGTTTTATTGTTTGGGAATATCGTATTTTGTCCTGTCAAATGTTCTGGAATAATGTCACCCCATGGACAATCAGCAAGACGCATCTGGTTTCTAGGGCTGCATGTTGCTGGTATGTTTTCAGTAGATATTAAGAGTCTGACCTTTATATTGCAGGTTGTGCTCTGATTTTGGAGGGGTGGGGAAGGGGGGGTGTCTCTTTCCCTGATCCACCTTGTTAAGATCAGATATTTTGGTTTCTAGGTTAACTCTGTTACTTGGCTTTTTTTCTGTTCCTTTGGTTTCTACTCATGTGGGAAGTAACAATGAACATATGTGAGTTTCTATTTTTATAATAATCAGTTCTTTTTTCCTGCAGAGCAAGTAGGGTTTACATTTTTTCCTGCTTGGGTTCACTAAAATTGGTATGACATGTACTGGGGCGGTGGAAGGCTTCACACATGAAGCTGCCATATACTTGGTGTCATGTTTAAGAGCGGCAGCCTCTAATCTGGGGAAACCAGGTTTGTTTCCCCGCTCCTCCACATGCATCCATCCATGGCTGTGATCAAGGAAAAGGTATTTGTTTCTGTCCAGGCAAACGATTCAGGCTCTCAGTAGGACTGAACTTGTGGCAAGCATGCATGTGTAACATGGAGAGCAGCAGTTTGACAGCCGTCACAACCCCACAGTTTGCTTGTGTCCTGCTGGCCGCACAACTCCGGCCGTCCTCAAGAGTTCCAGAATTTAGGGAAGGCTGGGGCTGTTCTCAAATCTGTTTTTGTATTGTCTGAATCAGTTTCCAAGCTATTTTTCTTTTCTTTTTTTTAAGAATATATTTCTGTGGACAAGGGCACCTCTATTTAGAAGGACCCTTTGCAGTGTGGTTGTGTTGGAGAAGACACAACAGGGTGTTTATAAAGTGTGGTCCTGAAGTAAGCAAAAATTTGGAACATTGACTCCTATGTTCCTTGAATTTCCTTTTTTATATATAGAAAAGTGATCTTTAAATTATTTCCCCCTTCTCATTCTGGATTTTCAGTTATACCTGGGGCTTTTCTCCTGCCTCTTCCGTAATAGTTAATGCTGTCCGTTTCTGTTATCAGGAGAACAATTCACTCTGCTGGAATTCCGTGCCAATTCCTGCATATGGCAAATGGGGACCTTTAGAGCAGTGTTTAAGTACGGAGAGCAGTAAAGCTGCAGCTGAGAATAGAGCAAACTGCACAGGCTGATGCCCGAAGACAGCTGGGCTGAAGGAAGCAGGCTTTTCCTGAGATTTGTTTTGGGGGGGGGGGGCATTAAATACAGTCTCTCTCATTTTAAAAAGATCCATATAGTATCTTCCCCTGTTTTAATGATGCATCCCATTCAGATTCCTTATGCAGGCCTTGGAGCCAAATTAGGTGTTGCACGCAGATGTAGGGGATGGACGTTTTGCGGTGGGATTTTACAAAGAGACGCCATCTTGGAAGGGAGAGAAGGAGAGGAGGGCTGTGAGAGACTGGGACTCTCTTAACCCGTTCTCCGTTAGCTCTTTCTCCATTCAAAATCCTCTCCAATGAACTTCCCTGCAGGGGGAAAACCAGTGGGGAGGTAGAGATGTGGCTAAGAATGTGGAGCCCCATGCCTTCCCCACTTTGGAATCCAAAATAAATATGGTGTATCTGTGTGTGTGTGTGTGGGGGGGGGTCCTACATGCAAATACCCTCCCAAGTTTAGCCATCGCAGAAGCAGAGTTCACATGCCCCAGGGGCCAAAGACCTTCCAGTCCACTGAGAAGGTCAGCTTTCACTGCACACTGTGCCCCTGAATACTTCCCTGCCTTCCTTAAAATATTTCAAAAGCTGCCAAAGGGGTGGTACATGCTTTTAAATTTTCCCTTAATCTCTTTTTAGCATCCCTTCCTCCTCCAGTCAATGACAGACTCTGCCCAGTGAGAAAGAAGGATTTTGGGGGTATTCAAGCACTGGCTTGAGCAGATTTTCAGTTCAACTCCACCCCCAATCCTTTTTGGGGGGGTTAAATTTTGTAGCTTAAAACGTGCTTTAGAAAACTTGCCTTTGGAATAACTTTGCAGGTGTGAAACCTGTTCGTAATTACTGTAAAGGAGGAAACGTTTCTTCTGATGAAGTGATAGGGTCTGTATACCTTGTCAATTTATTATTTTGGTTTTTTTTAAAAAAGTGGCTTTGGTTATGGGGTTCATGTATTTCTTTCTTTTGAGCAAGCTGCTGCCTCTTGTGAAAAGCAGAACTGCTCTTCTGTTTTAACAAGTGCTCTCAATAAACTCTGAAACACCCTTGTAAGTCTCTCTCACCTGGCCTCAGTGGATTAGGAAGTGGTGGCTGGGGGGTTGGGGAGGGGGAATGCCGGACTTCTTGACATCAGTATTTTAAAAAATCAGAGTTTATTTATCTCATTTCTACACTGCTCTCCCAGCGGACTTGCTCCGGGCGGTGTGCAACATCTCATTCACATAGAATCACATCAAATGGTTAAAACAGTTCATCAATTCAGTTAATGGCAATTAATGTTACTTTGTAGCAGCAAATAATCTGGGCACTGATACTTAGTACCAGCTGAATAAAGCTTTGCTGGTTTTAAAGGAGTCACTGGACAGTTTTGCCACCCTGCCCTGGAATAAAGTCCAGTGACCCCTTTAAGACCAGCAAGGCTTTATTCCAGGGATAAGGTTTCATACCTTATGTGTGACTGAGGGGGAGCTCGGACAGCCCCCCGATGCCTGGCTCTACCTTCCACTGTGCCCATCACACAGTCTCAGAATTCCAAGGGTGCCCACAGGCTCGAAAGGTGGGTGACCCCTGGTGTAATGTGTGTGGCGGTGCTACATATCCAGGCCAGGCATGAACCCATCTTTGTTTTAAGAGAGCCTCTTAATGCAGGGGGCACCCCTGCATTCAAAATCCACCATGTGTAATAAGTTGCTTGGGGTAATTGGGTTTTAGCATCTTCCCGGATGTGCTGGGTTACGGCTAGCAGGAAAGGCCCTTTGCTTTCGTTTCTTGCACCTACAACCTGGAGGGATACAGTATAGAATTTGCTGTGTGGCAGAAAAATCAGTAAAAATGGGCAAGGAGTTGTCTGTCTAGTGCAGAAGGGTCAGATCGGTCTGTCCCCCAAATCGGTAACCACGGCAACACCAAGCCATTCATGTCACTGCATCCATGCAAATGGATTTGCCTAATGGACCCAAAATATTTTGCTTTGGTCTCCTGCTTATAAGAATCGCCTCTTCGTGTAAATATTCCTGCTCTTTGGAAAAAAGGAGGGGGGTGTGTGTGCTAATAATCCTCTGTTGCTAAATGATTTGGACTCCAGCCAAGGTTTCTAATTCACTCTCCCACCTCTGGGGTCTGTGAACTGTTCTGAGTCTTCTGGGCTCGCCAGAGAAGCTGAGCAGTCCGGCAGATTAAGCGAGACGGTTGCCAGGAGACCAGGTCATGTCACACAACTATTTCTTTCCATTGATCAAACGTTGCCTGCCTTTTTGTGGGAGTCTGGGAAATCAAGCCGTCTCCCTGCCCTGCCTCCCCGCCCCTTCGCCCCCCGCCCCCTCTCACGGTTTGTGAATAGCCTCGGGGGATTTCTGGATATAAATGACTTGCCATGTCTGCAAAAGCATCTTCATAGGATAGTTTCACAGCGTAGGATTTTGGCCTGCCAGATGCTACATTCTAGTCCAGCGGCACCTTAGAGCAGGGGTAGTCAACCTGTGGTCCTCCAGATGTCCATGGACTACAGTTCTCATGATCCCCTGGCAGGGGCTCATGGGAATTGTAGTCCATGGACATCTGGAGGGCCGCAGTTTGACTACCCCTGATTTAGAGTGTTCATAATGTGCTTTGCTTCTGTCGTGGAATTCGAGCCGGCTTCCATGGGCTCCCCAAGCAACCTCCTGGTCAGCCAGGGGCTGGGTCGTTTACCCTCCGGCACAGTGAGACCTGCTGCTGGTTCCTCCAACAATCCATACAGAACAACGAGGGGACCCTTGTTAGGGGGGCCTTTCCCCACCTTGGCGTCTTGGACCATGACTTCTTCTAGTCTTCCAAGAGGGTAAAGACGAGATGACAGAGCTGTGTGTTCAAGACATCCACAGACTGGCTTTTTGTGCAAATAGAACTGTACAGAATTCTGTTTTGTGCAAATAGAAGGGGAGGGGGAGGGCGGAAAGTCAGTCCTTGGCTTTCACAGGAAAAACTGCAAGTGGACAAGCAGGCCCTGCATATAGAGAGAATTCGGAGTGCTTTCTGTCTTCCTTTCTTTTGCAGAACCAACCAGTCACACCCCTCAAGTTCTCGTTCTTACCTGCTCTCTTCCCAGTTCTGAAGGTGGGGAGGCCCCGGCCTCCTTACTGGGGAATCCTTCCACTACTGTCTCTGCTTGCCTCTGCTATACTCTGGTCTCTTCAAGTATTTGTGTGTCCCCCCCCGCCCCAGCCCCAGCCCCCCCGCTGCCATCTCTCCCACTCTCGTCTGTCTCTTCTTCTACACGGTGTCTCCTCTTTCCCCTTCAGGATTATGAGAGTAAACTGCAGGCCTTGCAGAAGCAGGTGGAGACACGGTCTTTGGCTGCTGAGACCACAGAGGAAGAAGACGAAGAGGAAGAAGAGGGTGAGTTCGTATACAGTCTACTTAGAATTCCCATAGTTTTGCTGCCTTTTGATCCATTTTATGATTGGTGTAAATTCTAAATTTATAAATAGAAAATTTGAGAGAAATTAACCCCCCCCCCCCCACTGCTGGTTTTCTTAGTCTGCTTGTTATCTCGCTCCAGTGCCCTGGACTCAGCACGAGTACGAACTGGCCCAGTGGGCTTTCAGGAAGTGGAAGTTTCACCAGTTCACTTCCTTAAGAGATCAGCTTTGGGGCAACGCAGTCTATCTGAAAGAAGGCAATGCAATTAGTGTGGAACTGAAAAAGAAGGTAAGGGGTACAGGGGGAGGGGGGCATTCTGAGAAATGTCGAGCAGCTCTGCCATTCATGGATTGTTGGTCAGGTGCTCTGCCTGTAGCAGGGGGTGGAGCTTGGAACAGCCACTTATATTTCAGAGTCGGAAGATTTGCGGTGAACACTGAGGCCAACTTGCTGGTGGCGGGGAGGGAGAGGAAAGAGAGGGGAAGGACTTGCAGTGTTTGCACCCTGCTTTTAGCTGCAGAGCTTTCTGTTTTTACTCAAGGGAATTGAATGTTCTTTTAAGAAAATAAGTTTGAGACACACCAAAGAGAATACGGCTTTATTCCCTGCGCATTAACTTATGGAACTTGCTACTGAAATAGGTGGCGGGGGCCACACTGCCTTGTATGGCACTTGAAAATGTGCAGAGGGCAGCACCCCTTAAGGGCCCTTAGCTGCCTGGAACTGGCATGTTCAGTGCCAGTTTACCTCTGAGTAGCCTCTACCAGGGACGAACAGGGGCGGCGGTGGCCTTTGTGCTACGTGCCAGAGAGAGCAGAGGCATCTGGCTGGCTCTAATTGCAGGAATGAGTAGACCTTGGGCTAGATCCAGCAGGGGGTTTCCTGTGCTCCTACCTCAGGTGGAGTCAAGCTTGTGAGCTGCCTGCCACAGGCCTCTTGTCACCTGAGGAAACGTTTCCCCGCCCCCTGCCTCCATCCAGGTGCAGTTCCAGTTTGTGCTGCTGACTGACACCCTCTACTCCCCGCTGCCTCCTGAGCTGCTGCCCCCCGAGGCAGAGAAGAGCCACGATGACCGACCTTTCCCTCGAACCGTGGTTGCCGTGGAGGTCCAGGACCTTAAGAACGGAGCAACGCATTACTGGTCCCTTGAGAAGCTCAAGTACGTGAGTGGCGCCACAGGGCCATCTGAATTCTTTCATTTAAAATTTTTAGTGCCACCTTCCCAACCGATCAGGATCCCCAGGGTGGCAAACATCAAAACACTTGAACAATTAGAAAGGACCTTAAAAAATATAATTCAATGTAAGCATACAGCAGCAGAGCCAGGGAGGAGGGCAATAACTGCTATTGAGGACGTGACAAACAAAACAAAAAGAAGTCTTTGCCTGCTGGCACAGTACATTGATGTGGAGAGAGAGGTGGGTTCACTGCCCATGAGGACCTGGCCAGCTTCTGGTGGCAAGGGCAGCTGAAGCAGGGCCTCGGAGGATGGCTGGAGTGAACGGGTGGTAGCCAGCGTTCCATCTCAGAGACTGCTTTAGGATGCTTTGGGCTGATCCTGCGTTGAGCAGGGGGTTGGACTAGATGGCCTGTATGGCCCCTTCCAACTCTATGATTCTGTGATTCTATGATTCCAGAGTTTCACTCCTAGGTTTTCTACTCCTTGTCGCTAATAAGGATGAATGAACAGGCCCTTTTAAAGCTCTCGTTGTTTCCACATGCTCACCTTTGGGGGTGGGAGGAGAAGGCTCTCTTCCGATCAAGTCCAGCCATCTCCTCGTGCCCCAAGATCCCTCTGAAATAGACGGCTCTGGGCTCGGCACGGACTTTGTGACCTTTCCCACTTCTTAGGCAACGGCTGGAGCTGATGCGGGAGATGTACGACCGGGCAGGGGAGATGTCATCCGGCGTGCAGGAAGAGACCGAGAGCACCATGACTGGGAGTGATCCTTTCTACGATCGGTTCCATTGGTTCAAACTGGTTGGGAGGTAAGTGGAGACAAATCCGGATTGGCGAGTAAAGTTTTCATTACCGTCATCCAGCTGATGCCTGGGTGAAGAATGGAGCCTTGTGGGTAAAGCACGGAAGTGTTTGAACGATAAACGTTATTTGCAAGCAGGATTGTTCCCGGTTTCTCAGTGTGGGGTTCCTCTGAGGCAGCTGTGCTCATCTGAGGGCTTGAAAGTACCAGAGGGAGGCAATTCTTTCCTAGAATCAAACGGCTACCTTTGTGTATTGCACTTCCCTGCTTCCGCGCAGGTTATTCCTACCTTCGGAAAAGCTACGCTCCAAACTACGTTTAGAATTTCTTTGGCAAAGACAAACTCGACCCAGCAGTAACACTTTATAAGATCACCTGTACTTGAAGGTACTGGAAGGTCTCGGAAGTAAATGTGGCGTTTAAACAAGCTGAGGGCTGCAATGCAATCCCTGGGGTGGTGTGGCAGATTTTGGGATGAGATCAACACTGTGCATTGTGCATTGCTTCCCAAAGAGTTCAGTGGCTGGGGCAAGGAGTGGTGGTGTCATTTTGTATGTCCTTGAGTCTAGTTGCCGCTTGAATAGATTCAGTTGGGGCTCTGTGTTGGTCTGAAGCGATAGGGCAGAGTTTGAGTCCAGGGACACCTTTGAGGCCAACCAAGTTGAACTGTGGGTATAAGATTTCGTGTGCGTGCATGCTTTTTCAGAACTGAAGCAGTGTGCGTACACAGGAAAGCTTATGCCCAGAACTAAACCTTGTTGGTCTTAAAGGTGCCCCTGGACTGAGACTGTTTAGCTGCTTGAAGAACAGTAATCTCTTACTGGTGAGCTCGTAGATACTGCTCTGACATTCCCCCCTCTTTCTTCAGACCAGAACCTGCATGTCAAGCGGGATTTGGGGGGTGCGGTAGCGTTCTGGAGTGCACCCCTTATGAGGGAGGGAGGTGTTTTGCCTGTAGCCAGCAGGCAAAGGGCAAGCCCATGAAGGGAGTAGGGGTGTGGATAGCATTCAGAAATATGAACCTCCAGCCCTTGCATTGAGAGGGGGCCAAGTGTACATAACGTGCAGCGGTTGAGATTCAGAATTTGCGGCACTATCACTTTGGCTGTCGGCCGGTCACAAGCGGATTGCGACGATCTGAAGAGCCAGCCTTTGGGTCTTTCCCTCCTCCTGTTCTTCCTGCCTCCTCTTTCCCAGTCCCTCCCTCCCAAATGCTCCAGAGCTTCTGCTTGCCACGCGATTCTGTCCTACGTGCTGTTGGGCTCTCGTTGGCCTCCCTGTGCCCCCTCCCTTGCCCTTTTTAATCGACGTCTTCCATTAACCGGTGTGTCTAGCTCCCCCATTTTCCACGGCTGCGTGAACGAGCGCCTGGCTGACCGCACGCCCTCCCCCACTTTCTCCACGGCCGACTCCGACATCACCGAGCTGGCCGACGAGCAGCCGGACGAGATGGAGGACTTTGACGACGAGGCCTTTGTGGACGACACCAGTTCCGATGCTGGCACTGAGGAGGGATCGGATCTCTTCAACGATGGGCACGACCCGTTTTACGACCGGTCCCCCTGGTTCATTTTAGTGGGAAGGTTGGTGAGGTTAACTGTGAGAACGAGCCACGGGGGACTAGCTCTTCCCACGGGCTGCTCGTGTGTTGCATTGCCTGGCAGTAACAGGCCACGTTGTCCGAGTCAAAACGACGGGGGAGAGGCAGCCACACAAAAGCATCTTCTTCCAGGGCGGATTAAAGCACAGCTGGCTCTTTGGGCCCAGGACAAGACGAAAATTGCACTGCATGAGGCTGGACAGTTCAGCAGAGGGGGTGATGGGGGAGAATTTTGGGAGGCTTGGTTGGCCAGTGAAATGTCTGCCTCCCTCCCCACAGGATCAGGTTTGTAGCTGGTGGTTGGTGCTAGTTTTGCTTCTGGCATTCCGGAATGCAGGTATGGGCCAGAATTTACTGCCCCCCCCCCCGTCCCACTCACCGTCTTAGAGGGATTCCCCAGCTAAGTACGCGGCTGATTTGCCTGCTCTTATCCTTGCCTCTATAATTTCCAGATCAGCTCTTTTCTAAAATTCTATTCTGCTTTTTGTGAAATGGATTTTTCCCTTTGTCATGTGACACTTTGTATCTTAATAATTGAAAAGAAGTACAGGGATAGCACAGATAAATTAATTGGATTTTGGATTACGCATCCTGAGCATTTCAGGTTTGAATTTTTAAAAAGAACAAAAAACACTCCCATACGACTGCCCTGATGAGCTGGAGAAATCCTCCGGAACCAGAGCCAGACCTCCAGTGGTCGGGGTGGGAAGCTCCAACCTCTGTGGTAGCCGATTCCTGCGATTAGCAGAAGCAAAAGAAATTGCAAAGTTCACCTAACTCCCTTGAGATGCATGCATGTCCCACAACTGGCATCTTTTGCACAGGAAGCTGGACCCCCCCCCCCATCAACCTTGATGATGATATGGCTCTTGGTGTGCTCCAGTGTCTGATCTACATGCACGCATGTTTAATGTCCACACAGTGTGCTTCGATGGTAGAACAGATGTCTCTTTCACTCTGTAAATTAAGCAGAGAGGTTTCCTAGCCAAGAGGGACACCCCCCCCAAACCTTTCAGGGTCAGTCCACAAATGGATACAGTTGGTGCCTTCTGTCCAGATGCAGCCCCCTGGCTGCTGTTTCACAGAACTCTTTTTTGAGGCTGAGCACCTGGCCAGCAACTGATCTGTCCTCTGAGGCTTCCTTCCCAAGGCCCCGTTTTACTGCAGGAAGCCAGGGAGGCTGCAGGGCAGAGGTGTACCCCTGGCTCCTTGCGCCTTGTGTGTCTGTGCTTCAATTTGTGGGTCGCTGCCACATCGTGGCTTGGTGTGAAGAGCTAGCCCCTCTGGCCCTTTCTTTTGGCATGCTGAGATGTCATTAAAGTCTGCGAAGCTTTCGCTGGGGTGGGGGTGGGGAGGCGGGCAGAGGGGGCTGTGCGGCCGTTTTCTCAAACTTCCTGAACCGATGTTGCGTTTATCAAAAAAGGAACCCTCCCTGGTCATTCCAAGTTTCGCTACCATCACATTGAATATAAAGTGTCTCATTCAAGTTCATTTCTAGTTATTTTGTTTTGTAAATATGCCATTTTTACCTCACCAGTCTTTCTGCTAATATTATTCCCCGCCCCTTTCCAGTCTGCTGCTGGTTTAAATGGCAGGGGGACGGCTCAGAAATGGGATTGGCCATCCTGCACATGGCCTTGGGTCTCAAGTCTGGGGGAGACGGCCTTTGACTGCAAGACTTGACTTCCTGGGGGAAGAGAGGTGGGAAGGCCTATGCCTCTTCCCCAGGATAAGTCCACCTCGCCTTCTCTCAGAGGGTGGCTTAGTCGGTCTGCGGCAGAGTGGTTGGGTGGGAGTCCCGTACCAAGTTAGAGACCAACAAGGTTTTGGGGGAAATAGCTTTTGGGAGCCCTTTGTCAGACACATGTCTCCTGAGGGGAGCTTTGATGCTCAAAAGCTTCTGTCCAGAAGCTGTTGTTAGTTTCTGAGGCGGTTCTGGGCTCGTTTCTGGGCGGTTCTGGGCTCGTCCATCTTCTATCACATGTATCCTTTTAGTGGTGACAATAGTCTGGCTGTGGATTTCTCACTTGGTGCAATCTGGTGATCCACCCGGGTTGGGCAGAAACACATCAACCCCCCCCCCCTTTCTGCAAGTCCTGGCTTCTCTGCCTGGGGCAATTGGCATTCTGCGTCGGAGCAGACTGGAAAAGGAGACCGATCCCAGCCACTTTCCTCCAGCGTTGAGTTGCGCCTGCTTCTGTCCGTGTTCCATCTTGCAGCTTCTCTAGCTTTATCAGTCTCTTTCTGGTTTTTGTTTTTCCTGTACTGCCGTTGTGTTGACATTTATGCATTAGTCTACATATATATTTTGTTTTAATCACTTTAAACTTGTTTTTTACGTTGCCCGCCTTTTTCTTCATTTCAGGAAACGTCATCTAGGTTGGCAGACTAACAAACAGGACATACTAATGCCTTATCGATAAACCCCGAAAATTGACCATTGTGCAGTGTGTGTTTCTACCACCACCCCTTCCCCAGCTTGCCTGGCCATGAATGGTGCCGTTTGTGTCATAAAAGAAAAATGGGCCAGCCCCTGTAGAAGCTGCCTGGTCCCCAGAGGGGCTGACCCCTAGCAGCAGCAGAGTGCACTTTGCATGCAAGGGGCCGCTGATTCAGTCCCAGTGAATGGAGTCTCAGTAGATACAAGAATCTGCTCTTGTCCGAGTCAGGTCATTGGACCAGTGAGCTCAGAATTGTCTAGGCTCGAGCGGCAGTGGCTCTCCAAGGTTTTAGTGGGAGAGAGCTGCCATCCCTGCTGCTTCGCAAGATCTCTCAGCTGGAGACGCTGAGGACTGAACAGAGGACCTTTTGCACACAAAGTATTTCTGCTGCTGAACTGTGAATGTCCCCTGTGCATTTTAGTAGGGGGGAAGCTTTGCTTCAAGGGCCAGTTCACGTTACCATTGCAAGGTGTGTGTGGTGAAAACACAAATGTGCAGCCTTCCGGTAGACATACAGTGCAGCTTATAATTCACTGCTGGGCCATGGCAGAGGACGGTGCTAAAGTGAAATACACATGGAGGGGGAAATATTTTGTTCCAAGGAGAATTTCCCTCCCCCCCCCCTGCATTGTGCTGAAAGTCTTTCCCTTATAAGCTCATCTACCATGACCTTCACAAGGTGCTGGAAAGGTTTTTAGCAAATCCAGCTGCCTGGCTGTAGATCTCTTTTTGAATTGCTAGTCGCTTGTTCACACATCTCTGAAGTCATCTTTGATAAACCAACATCTCCGCATCAGCGGTTTGGGTGGCTAGATTTTCATGTGCACACACCCATCTCCTCTGTGTGTTGTACTGGCTTGAAGGAAAAGAGCAGGGGAGATCACTGTTGTGATGCATCAGAAGGGAGCGGGGAGTGTTGAAGCGAGAAATCAGCCTGTCATATTTAACTAGTTAAATACCAATCTCCCCTTCCCCTTTCCCCCCAGGGCATTTGTCTACCTGAGCAATCTTCTCTACCCCGTCCCGCTCATCCACAGAGTGGCCGTGGTCAGCGAGAAGGGGGAAGTGCGTGGGTTCCTGCGCGTGGCCGTCCAGGCTATTGCTGGTAAGGTGCTGCAGACCTGCAGGAGAGGTGCTGTTCTGGGGTCTGCTGCAGAGCTCGAAAAGGTAATCCTCTGTGGTCTTTCTCCTAGCGGATGAAGAAGCCCCGGATTATGGATCTGGTGTTCGGCAGTCCGGCACAGCTAAAATCTCATTTGATAATGAGTATTTTAACAAGGTAACCCCCTCCGTCATTGGGCAAGGAGCATTTTAGTCGGAATGTTCCGACCCAAGGATTCAAATCGCCTTCATACGAGGGCAGGGGAGACGGAGGGTTCTCAGCAAAGTCACAGTTTCTGGGGGCAGATCCCACAGAGTCAGCGCCTGGAATCCATTTTGTTCAAAGATGGAGTCTCTGCCTGAGTCCCTTCAGGGCCCAGAACATACCAGATCAATAAGGGCAATTAATGCATTCCCCTCCTTCATTCTCTCAGAACAATTTTTCATCGGTGGCCATGACCCGTTCTGGCTTGTCCTTGGAGGAACTGCGGATCGTGGAGGGGCAAGGGCAGAGTTCAGAGATCATCACTCCTCCTGAGGAAATCAACAGACTGAGTGATTTGGGTAAGCAGTTGCCAGTGGGGGCCCTGGGGGCTCTTGAGGATGCTTTCAGGCGGGAGTTAGGCTTGCCCACTTGGAGACTGCTGGCCCTGAGCTGAGTGTGGTCCTGAGGCTGGCATGCAGCTGTCTTAGCCAGCCTTTTGCAGTCCTATAAAGAACGCAGCTGGCAGATAATCGTTTTTCTAAAAATCCGTGGTAAATAGAGGTCTTTGACAGGGGGAACTACAGAAATCTATCCAGTGTGGCTGCTGGCTCTTGACTCACCTCATTTTTCTAATATGGAGCCCCCTTCCCCCAATTGAAATGATAGCTGCAGTTGCCAAGGTAGAAGAGCTGTAGTTACGAACTATATTATTAGATCCCACTTCTTCTGAAGAGGGACAGGCTTAAAACTATCTGTTATTAAGCAGTTGTCAGTTTTCTGGATTTAGCCTGAACCACGGAAGGGGCTGGTCCCAAATAACAAGTCCAGTGGGTTGGTGCAGCAACAACATGGAGGGGATCTTGGAAACCCCGAAAAGAGATCTAAGCCAAATGAACTGAGGCCCTGGAAAGTTCTCCATGTCTCTTTCAGACCTGAAGTCTGGCTCCTTGCTCGATGGGAAGATGGCCATGGAAGGCTTTACCGAAGAGGTTGGCGACCACCTGAAGCTGGGCAGTGTGTTCACTTTCCGAGTGACAGTTCTCCAAGCCAGCGGAATCCTCCCAGAATATGCAGACATCTTCTGCCAGTTCAAGTGAGTCCAGCACAAGAATCAGAGAGCAAATGGAAGGCTAAAGCAATTTCTATACTAGCCAGCCCAATCAGAATACCGAGCCTAGCAAAGAAATATAGGAGGGAAAGATCTGTATGTCACCAGTCAAGGAGGGAAGCTGGCTGACAGACATTTTGATGCCTCTTAGAACAACAGTTGTCGCTTTTTGCATTGACCTCGGAACAGGGCGTCTGCTTCGTTGGCCTCCCTGTCATTTGCTTCAGGCCTCCCAGGCTGTCTTCTGCTCTTGTTGCACTGACTTAGCCTGCAGGTGGGCAGCTCACCTGTGTGAGCGGAGGGATCCAACAATCAGCTTACAAAGAACGCCCCGATTCTGTGGACAACTGTTTAGCCCCCCCGGTTTGCTCTCAGGGCACAAGATGCAACAGGCTTGGAGGAATGAAACCGATCCAGGGGAAACCCCCCTTGATATCCCCTTGAATGCTTCCGGAATACAGATCAGCAGTGGGAGGCCAGAGACAGTTTTCTGAGGGTGGACTAAAGTGGGCTTGTGCTGTGTTTTGCCAGCTTTCTGCACCGACACGACGAGGCTTTCTCCACGGAGCCCCTCAAAAACAACGGCCGAGGGACGGCTCTCGGTTTCTACCATGTCCAGAATGTAAGTGAAACCTCGCGGCTCGGGCAGATGGTGGGAGTGTCCTGGGCTGGTGCTTGTTCTTTGAAATGCGCAAAGAAGCGTAGCTTTGCCCTGTGGCACTTAAGGAAACAGGTGGGGAGTGTATAGAAGGAAGCTGGAGGTCAGACTTCCCGGGGAGGGCAGGCTCACCCCTTTCCATCCTGGAGGTCCTGGCGGGTGTCCTTGGTTGGTCTCAGAGACTTGTCTGTCTGCCCAGCTATCATTGTCTCCATCAATAGATTTCTGTGGAAGTGACAGAATCCTTTGTGGAATACATCAAGACAAAGCCTATCGTCTTTGAAGTCTTTGGGCACTACCAGCAGCACCCACTCCACCTGCAGGGGCAGGATCTCAACAGGTATCTGATGGCGCCCTTTGCTTCATTGGGCTGGACGGAATGCGCAGTGCCCTGCCCTGTGGCCATTAGGGTGCTTTCCTTTGTAGCCTAAAGGGCTCCTGTCCACCCAGAGGATTAACGGCCTCTTTTCTCCGCAGCCCCCATCAGCCGTCTCGACGGTCCTTCCCTCCCCCTATGCCGCTTTCAAAGCCAGGTAAGAGAAATATTCCTGCTGTCTGTGCCCTGGCCACTTGCATGAAACACAGGTTGCCTGGATCTCAGCTATACCCAAAGTGAAACCACTTTCCCGAGGCTGTCCTCATCCGGCAGATAAAGTCGCAAGAGTTAGTAGCCCACAAAAACAATTGGTAGCCCGTTGGCCACATACCCATGATGCTGGAGTCTGATAGGGAACAATGGAATCCAACTTTGCTCCAGGCCCCGGCCGTTCGATGTCTGGAGGTGAGGATGGTGCCTCTCGGTTTCATACCCAAACTAATGGGATTGCTAAGTCGATTTGCTTCTCTCGGTCCACTTTGGCAGCCTGAGGGCCTCCACTCTAATTTCTAAAGCTCATTGCTTCATTCCCACTTAATACTCCCTAGGCCATTTGAGGCTCATGGCTGCAGCAGTCCTTGGTTTCCGTGGTTTGTCTTAAGTGCATGTTTGAATTCTTCTGTTTTTATTCCTCCCGATCCCCTCCCCCTGCCATCTCTTGTGTCCGGCCCTTCTTATCCCCCCCCCCTGCCTTGCCCCTCCTACCTGCTTGCCTCCTCCATTCTCCTCCTCCATCACTGCCTTTCAGACCATGAGAGAAAGATAGAGTTGGTTAGGTATCTCATGTCTGGCTATGTAAATGCGCACATGCTCAACACGTTCTCTGAGCACGCCAACGTGCTCGCGTCCTCTGCCGTGGCCGCTTTCCAGGATGGGACCGACCAACTGCCACCGTTTCACTTCCTGCCCATCCCCAGCTGCCAGGCCGAGCGGGTCCCCAAGCGAGATGGTTAGTAGCTGACCGTCGTCTGTGGTAGACCTAGGAAGATGCTTCCCAGACGGCCAGCCCTGCCCTCCCGCATCCCCCGAGGAGGGGCAGGCTTGGCCGGCTGATTTTAGACCCCTGTGTGGTTTTCCGTGGTAGCTCCCTTTTTTGGTTTTGTGATGCCCTTGAGACCTTTTCAGAATCCCGTCATTCAATTTCAAAGATTCTGGTGTCTGTGGAGCTTTTTCTTCAGCCCCCGCAAATGCTGCTCAGGGTCTTAAGAGCCTCTTCTTAGCCTTGGGTCCTAAACCGTAATCCGAGGCAAGGCTTGACTTGGGGGAAGGGTTCCCAGAAGCGCAGCCACCTCTGCATGCCCAGCTCTCTCCTTGCGGCGTGGCTCAGTTGCACCACTTAGTACCGGACTTCCATCCCTGAGCAATCTCCTGATTTAGCACCAGCTGCTCCGGCCAGCTGGGATGAGCTCATGGCTGCTCCAGCGGCTCTTGTGCAGGATGGTGGCTATGAATCGGGCGGCTTGTGCCGTGCATCCCTGCTTTCTTCCTATTGTGCGTGTTGAACATCTATAGCAGGGATAGTCAAACTGCGGCCCTCCAGATGTCCATGGACTACAATTCCCAGGAGCCCCCTGCCAGCGAATGCTGGCAGGGGGCTCCTGGGAATTGTAGTCCATGGACATCTGGAGGGCCGCAGTTTGACTACCCCTGATCTATAGGGATGGCTTTCCTTCTCGTTCAGCACTCTGCATGCTAGTTATGAAGTTGTGTAGGAATTCAGTCTCACTTGCCCAGCCTCACCTACCTCACAGAGTTGTGCGGATAACATAGAGGAGAGTGATGTGAGACACTTTGGGTCCCTAGCGGGGAGAGGAGCAGCCCTGCTGACCATCCTGCTGACCATCCTCAGAAAAGGTCTTAAAATCATATTCAAGGAATAGCTTTAGAAGTTTTCCCACAAGTTTCTGTCTCCAGTGGCTGCACTGTGTGGGCTCCTCTGGCATTTGTAGGCTGTGTGTGGGCTTGTGTGTTAAGCAATAGCTGAAGACTCCACCATGACCGTTCTCACGTACATTTTCCCTCCGTTATGGCCTTCTGTTTGTGTCAACTGGCTCTTCTTCTCTCCCAAGTCCCAGCGACCAAGCTCAACACGCTGAGCAAGCCCAGCCTGGGCCAGAGCATGACCAAATACGACCTCCTGGTCTGGTTTGAGATCAGCGAACTGGAGCCCACCGGAGAGTGAGTGTCACTTTGCCCGTGTTGCATTTTGCTTTGGCCGAACGGCCCGTGCTGAAGTCCGGAGGGGGACCCGGCCAGGCCGGGAGGCAGGAGGCCAAGATCGCAGGGGGGCTGCAGTGGAGAAATGAAAATGGCAGCTGGGGTCGGGACTTCCCTTCGCTTCCTTCCTTTTTAAGCTTCCAGGACAAATTACCAAAAAACAAATTCCAAAAAAACGAGAGAACATTTATCCGTCAAATTTATGCGTGCTGCAGACCGAAGAGAGATTCCCAAGGTCTTCAGAGAAAAGTCGTCTTTTGGGGAGATGGTGCTAAAAGCCTTCAGTTCTTGCTTTGAGTGACTCTGTCGATGTCTCTTCTCTCATCTGGGATTTGCCTGGGCTTCTTTTTCTGCAGATACATTCCGGCTATTGTTGACCACACGGGGGGACAGCCCTGCCAGGGGACCTTCCTGCTCCACCAGGTAGTCTTGCTTTGAAAGGGACTTTGGTAGAGAGGCCTCACTCAAAGTAAGGCAACTCCAGGGCTTCATATGTGCTTGTTCCTTCCATCCTTCAGGGAATACAGCGCAGGATCACTGTCACGATCATCCACGAGAAAGGCAATGAGCTGCACTGGAAAGATGTACGCGAACTGGTGGTCGGTAAGTTCCAGGCTCTTCCGAATGGGCTTTGTCGTCTTTGTGTGCTGTGAGGACCGTCTCCAATTTGTCTTGGGACCGTTGCTGCATTTTACACGGCTGCAGACCTGCGTTTTCTACAGTGTATAAGCTCTACCCCCCCCCGCACTCTTTCCTTTTTCAGGGCGCATCAGAAACAAAGCAGAAGTCGATGAAGCTGCCGTGGATGCTATCTTGTCACTGAACATTATCTCTGCAAAGTATCTGAGGTCTTCTCACAGCTCCAACAGGTAAGGAGGAGATTAAATCATGAACTTGCAGGACGTCCACGCCTCTCGGTCAGCAAGGTCAAGGAGTACCCTGCCGTTCCAGAACTCTTCTTTCTGGCGCAATCTTGGATTGAAGGATGGATGGGCGACCTTGTTCTTGGCAGAGGGATAAGCCACGGGGCTGGTTTCGGCTTTGTGTAAAATCCAGCAAGTGTGTGCTGGGTGTTAGATCACTTAGGTGAAGATGTGAGAAACAGGAACTGGATTGCAATTGGGAATGGAGGGGGGGCACAGGCCCAGTGAAAGACTAGGAGAGTAGATTTGGAAGAGGAGGAAGTGGCAGGAGCCGTGAGACAGCTGGTTGTTCCAGGGCATGATTTAGCATAAGCCAGGGGAATCTGAGTGCAGAAGAAGCACAGAACAGGATGCTGGGCAGTGAATTCCTGAGTGCCTCGTTTCCATTTTTAAGAAGGACTCCATTCTAGTTCTTGAAGCTGCTGTGGTGCCACTCATTCAGGAGCTCATCTTGGGGCAAGGCAGAGACTGCAGGCATATGGAGGGGACGGTGTGTGGTGGCCATGCCGGTCACTGCTTATTGTACTGCCCCAGGGTAAGATCCGGACGAGGCCTAACATGGGTTGGGTGTCAGATGCCCTCTTCTGATCGCAGCTCCCCAGGCAGAGCCCTGAGCAAGGAACCTTTTGCAGCCCAGTTTGGTTGGAGAGCTGTTCTTGAAGAATTCAGACGTCCTTCCCACTTGGTGGTGGGAGGAAACGCACCAGGCTTCTTCTTGGAGCTTTTCGGGGTGATTCTGAAATGATCACTCCTCTGTGCACTCTTGGATTTTAGGTCTGATGTTGCCCCCTTGTGTTTTTGAGCAGTTACTGCTGTTCCATCATCGGTCTCCAGCAGAAAGCTGGGGTTTGGCTCTGGGCTGGCAGATCTCGCTGTGGGTAGTCGAACTTGCTCCCCCCCCCCTCCCCCAATGTGCAAGTTTGGTCTCTGGGCTGCTGCTTGAGGGTTTCCTTGTTTTTGAGTTTTTTCTCCTTGTTCCTTCTCCTCGGCTGTTCTGCTTCTGGCTGCACTAATGAAAGCTTTCTGTGTCTTCACAGGCTCTTTCTTGATAAGGATATGCCTAGGTATTTTCTGTTTGCTTCCTTCGCACATAAAGGGTTCTGCTCCATGAGAATGCTTTATGTCTCTTACGCCGCTGCCCTTCCCCAACACTGGCCCTTTGCTGGCAGTCTTTCTGCCTCTCCCGTCTGCTCTGGTGCCTCTGGGGAACCAACGCAGAGAGCCCCCTTCCCTTCCCCTCCCCTCCCCTTCCCCCTTCCCTTCCCTTCCCTCCCTCCACTTCAGGCTTTCCAAAGCACAGGTAGGATTGCCTGGAAGGCCCCCCAGTCCTCCTCACCATCTTCCTTCCTCTGCCAGCCATGCCTGAGAAGTCCAGGGCTGCGGTCAGAACTGAGAAGACCCCCCACAATTGGTCCTCCGAAGCCAAGCATTGAAGAAACTGTGGCGTTCCATGTATGCCCCAGCTTCTTTGGAGGAAAGTGTTGATCAAATCTAATAAGCCCATTGGAGGAAGAAGAAGAGCTGTTTTTTAAAACCCTGCTTTTCACTACCTGAAAGAGTCCCAAAGTGGCTTAGAGACACCTTTCCCTTCCTCTTCCCGCAACAGACACCCTGGGAGGCAGGTGGGGCTGAGAGAGCTCTGAGAGAAGAGCCAGCATTGGAAAGCAAGACCTGTGGGTTTTTCCCTGCCTCCCTTGTCCTCAATAGATGTGAGGTTCTGGTTCTCTCTTGGCTGGCTTTGCAGATGTCACTGCGGTGAAGTCCGGTGTTCCTCCGCCTCTTTTGTGCAGTCCTTCAGCCTCCCCTTTTTGTTGGCGCTCTCGCTATTAGGATAGATGCCTCTTTGGCGCCTAGTTAGCAGGTAGCTCAGGATGCTTCTGTGGTGTTGAAAAGAGGCCTGGCTGATGCCTGGAAGATGGTGGGGTGTTTCACAACGGGGCTTGGGGGGAAATCCCGGTCCCCGAGCACTGTGGGCATCTTTAAAATCATGCTCCTGGGGTTGTGTTGTT
The DNA here is from genome assembly GCF_049243985.1 of Paroedura picta. Lineage (NCBI taxonomy): Eukaryota > Metazoa > Chordata > Lepidosauria > Squamata > Gekkonidae > Paroedura > Paroedura picta. The sequence goes on along the minus strand of NC_135383.1, from coordinate 2,390,285 downwards.
GACCAGGGCAGACTTCCTTCTCCTCCTTGTTCTCGTGCTGGCTGCTGTGCAAGTGACCTTCATCTCCCAGAAGAAAGCAGGATGGGGGGGGCACCATCAAAAAAGCAGGGTCCTTCTCAACTGGCTCTGACGTTTTTAGCAGCAGCACTGGAAACTGTGTGTCCTCGTCCTTGTGGAATGCCACCCCGGGGGAAGGTGCCGCCTGCACGGGGCTCCCTGGGAGGGTCTCAGCGGAGCCTCTGTTGTGTCCCTCGCAGGACTTTCTACCGCTTCGAGGCCGTTTGGGACAGCTCCCTTCACAACTCTCTCCTCTTGAACCGAGTGACGCCCTGTGGAGAAAAGATCTACATGACCCTGTCTGCTTACCTGGAGGTGAGTGTGTGTTGTGTGTCTTGTGCTGTCGGGCCCTGAGAAGGGCCACTGCGGATGCTGCGGTGTGCTGGGGGAAGGCGGCCTGTGGCCCTCTCTGAGTGCCTGACACTTCTTCCAGTCCGCAGCACGAGATCTTTCAAATACAGGATCTTTTTTCTCTCTCCATGTTTAATTTTTGAGTCTTGCAACCCCCCCCCCCCCCCAAAAAAAAAAAAAGTAGAGAAACTGATTGGTGTTGCACTTAAATGCAGAAGGTGTGAGTCCAGGGGCACCTAGACTTAAAGAGTACCAGCAGGGATATAAGACCGTATCCAAGCTGCAGTGTGCCATATCAAGAGTGACTAAACATCACAGGTGTTTCTGCAGAGCACCTGCCTATGCATGAGATTTAACTCCAGTGTTAAAAGAATCCTGTGGGAGATGCTGGGTCTCTCGGAACCAGGTCCGGCCGGCCTCTGCTGGCCTCTCATTCCACACAGGGACTGTTGGCTGAATTGAAGCCCAAAATACAGCTCTGTGCTGGGGGGAGCCTGGGACTCCCAGGAAGGCGGCATGCGTTCCCCCTGGTTCCGTGGAGAGAGGGGACATGGCCGCCTGCTTAGTGTCTCCCCTCGGCTTCCTTCCAGCTTGACCACTGCATCCAGCCAGCTGTCGTCACGAAGGATGTCTGCATGGTCTTCTACTCCCGGGACGCCAAGATCTCTCCTCCTCGCTCACTGCGCAGCCTCTTCGGCAGCGGCTATTCCAAGTCCCCGGATGCGTAAGTTGGAGGATGCGTCTGCTGCCTGCGTGTCGCTTGTGTGGCCGGAAGGAGTGGGGTTAGTAATGCTGGGAGGCTGAGTCCTGGACTCTGCAGAGCCACCCTCTGGCGCAAGGAGGCCTTGGCTGCTGGGCTCGGAAGGCACCCCTGCCCTTAGGGGGGCAGCATCGAGGATGCAGGTAGGCTCTGCAGGTGGCTCATACGGTCTTAAGACGTAGTAAGGGAAAACTTGCATTAAAAGGCAGTGAAAAAGGGGCTTCTGGACTAGCAGAATCAAACAAAACTCAGCATCTTGTCTTAGCTGGACTTCTGTTGCTCGTTTGACTTGAGTTTTAAGACTTGGATTAGCTCAGCGATAAAGAAGCCCATGGAATTCAGAGAAACTGAAAGCTGCGTCAGGAGACTTGTAATGTATTCTGTTTCCATTTTTTTTTAAAGCAGCCTGAGGAGACATTTGTTTAAATTAGACATGTGCTGTGGTGAGAGGGCCCTCGCCTGATCTGGGGCCATAAGTTCATACGGACACATCTTCGTGTGATTAAATCCTAGTGGTGTTGAGTTCTCCCTTCAGTTTAGTAGAGGGGCTTGTAGAGGCCTGTTCTCTGGCTCTTGGGTTTATTTCTCAAAATATGGTTTTGTTTTCTTCATCTGGTGTTGTTTTGTTTTTGTGTGAAACAGCAATCGAGTAACTGGGATCTATGAACTAAGTTTGTGCAAAATGGCAGACACGGGCAGTCCAGGTAAGAACCCCCATGGCCTGCACGTATATATGAATATTAGCTAGGAGCCTTGGCTCAGGGGCAAAGCAACTGCCTGGCATGCAGAAGGTCCCAGGTTCAGTCCCCAGCACCTCCAGTTAAAAGGACCAGGCAGGAGGCATCAGACTCTGCCTGAGACCCCGGAGAGCAGCATTGACTTTGATGGACTGATGGTCGGGTTCCGTAGAAGGCTGCCTTTGGGTTACTCTTGAACTGTTATCATTTAAGCATTTGGTGGGCTTGTGGGCGGCCCCTCTCCAGCATGGGCTCGGGGTGGCCGACTACAGTCTCGTGAACAAAATCCCCGTACAATAAATATAATCAAAATCCTAAAAATGGATCAGTTAAAAATTATAAACCAAATATTTCCGTCATCATTTCCCTCTCCGTAATGAGCCGGGGATCACAATAGATGGAGCTCCAATTTTTGACCAGCCTCAGATGGAGGGAGTTGGACCTGGCAAGAGCACAGCCCTTGGCCTCAGCCTGGGGGAAGAGAGCTGTTCTAGAGGCCCTTTGGCTCTTGGAGAGTTCTGCAAGGGCCTGGCTCTCTGCTGGCTGGCCGCCTGCTCCACCAGGCTGGGGCAGGACCCAAAAGGCCCTGGCTCTGGTCGAGGCCAGGTGCAGCCCAGCCCAGTGATGGAAAGAGGCGAGTAGGAAGCGGCAGCCTTACTGGCAGCCTCCGGGGTGGTGGTGGTTCCGTGGCTGTTAATTTGAGCCGATTGCTTCTCAGGGATGCAGAGGAGGAGGAGGAAAGTCCTGGACACTTCCGTGGCCTATGTCCGTGGAGAAGAGAACCTGGCTGGCTGGCGGCCCAGGGGGGACAGTCTTATCGTGGAGCACCAGTGGGAACTGGAGAAGCTGGAACTGCTGCATGAAGTGAGTTTCCCGTCGCTGAGCTGTCACCCAATAAGCAGCTTGTTGTAGCAAGTTAAATTGTTAGTCGGAAGACATCCCGTCCCGTCCCGGCGTGGCCTGTCTTGAGCTCCGACCCTTTCTGCTTGGAGCCTTGGGAAAGTCAGGGGCTGGGGGGGGGGGGGGGTCAGAAGAATTGGTTGCTTAGGCTGTGGGAGGGCGAGGAAGGCCCTCAAGTGCCGTTTCTGTCGCTGCTCAGGTTGAGAAGACCCGCCACTTCCTGTTGCTGCGTGAGAAGCTGGGCGACACCATCCCCAAGTCCTTGAGCGACTCGCTCTCCCCCAGCCTCAGCAGCGGGACTCTCAGCACCTCCACCAGCATCTCCTCCCAGATCTCCACCACCACCTTTGAGAGCGCCGTCACGCCCAGCGAGAGCAGCGGTTATGACTCGGCAGACATCGAGAGCTTGGTGGACCGGGAGAAAGAGCTGGCGACGAAGGTGCGGAAAGGCTGAGCCGGCAGGGAGCCCTTGAGGTGCCCTGTAAGGCTGCCCTCACGGGGCTGTCAGCATTGTTAGGGCTCTTTCTGTTGGGGGGACGGGCAGCTGGTGTTGTGCATCAGAGAGTTAGGCATTGCTGGTAGCATATCTGTGCCCTTCACTTGGTGCCCAAGGCAGACAAAGCTAGAAAGTATACAAATATTTTTATTATAAATACATAGGTATGCATTTTAGTAACAGGAATCTGCCAAGAAATCTAAACATACCAGCAGCAAAGAGTAATGAAAGCAGGGAGTAAAAAGCTGCATGTTAGGGAGAGAACACAATCAGAGTAGCCCTCGGAAGCCAGAGAATCCTGCCTTCAAAACAGGAGTGTTCAGGGAGATGAAGCCTTTGGGAAATGTCATTGGGGCCCTCAGGGCTATGGGACCACCCTTCCCACCAGGGGTAGCTGAAGGTCATGGAGAAGGTTTCCCTAGCGACCTCACCTTTTCCACACCTCTAGATTCCCTTTTAGAAACGGCCTGTCTCCTTTCTTTCCAGTGCCTGCAGCTTCTCACTCACACTTTCAACCGTGAATTTAACCAGGTCTACAACAGCATCAGTGATTGTAAGGTATGTGGCCGATGGTTTGCTGAACTCTGAGCAGCGGGTCTTGGGTAAAAATGTCAGAGGCTGATTTCTGTGTTTAAAAGGAGGTGGGCTTCAGTTTGACTTGCCCCAAGCTCACTGGCAGGCATTTCCTCCCCTCCTGCTAGCTGTCCGATATCTCTCCGCTTGGACGGGACCCCTCAGTATCGAGTTTCAGCAGTGCCACCCTGACGCCTTCCTCCACCTGCCCCTCGCTGTCAGACTCGCGGTGCAACTCTGTGGATCAGAAGTGAGTAGAGTGGATTGGGAAACTCTCCCCTGGCAGTCCTGTCCTGCAGGCAGGCTTCAGAGCCCGCTGCCCCATCTGTGTCCTTCCTTCCTGTCCTCATTTCTTTTTTCCTGGCTGAATTGTGTGTGTGTGTGTGTTTGTACATGCTGTGGCAACATGGTGATACAAGTGAATTTATGCCCCAGAGTGGAGTCAAAAGCAAGTTGCTCTGAATCTGGGTTTGGATTTTGGGGGTTTGCACAAACCCCAGCTGGGTGCAATGAATGCAGTCTTCCTTTTCATTGGTGGTTGCCTGGGCAGGCTAAGCCATTTTCCCCTCTTTTGTTTTTTACAGGACTCCAGAAGCGAACTCTCGTGCCTCCAGTCCTGGCGCAGAGGGTGAGTCGTTCCAACTGATGCCCCCCGTCGAAGCCTCTTACTTGGCCAGGGCTGGCAAAAATGAGTTTCTGAACCTTGTTCCGGATATCGAGGAAATCAGACCTGGGTGAGTCTCAAAGTTCAGACTGTACCAAGTGATGGCGGTAAACTTGGGGGAGGGAATGTCAGTCTCCCCAGTGTTTCCTCCAACAAAAACCCACAGATTCTGGCCTCTCTGTTGGTAACTGTGTGGTTGCTGGGGTTTCCCCCGACTGAACTTTTGTGCTTGAATTACAAGAACAAAAATGAGGTTTGGGCTGAGAAGGAAGGCTAGCTCAGAATCCAGCCTCCTCGGCTGACCGTCCAGCCAAGCTGGTTTTGCTGGAGCTTCCTGAAGGGACCTTCTGGCCTCTGTATCCTCCCTGGAGCCATAGGCTCAGCCCTGCCAAGAGAGCCCTCTCCAGCCAGGTGCTTCAACCTACAGATCCCCTCTTCTGTGTTCACCCCCAGTTCTGTGGTCTCCAAGAAAGGCTACCTACACTTCAAGGAGCCGCTTTCTCCGTCGTGGGCCAAGCACTTTGTGGTGGTCCGTCGCCCGTACGTCTTCATCTACAACAGTGACAAAGACCCCGTGGAAAGGGGCATCATCAACCTCTCCACGGCTCAGGTGGAGTACTCAGAGGACCAGCAGGCCATGGTGAAGGTCAGTTGCAACGTCCTTTCTTTGAGGGTGGGGATGGTCAGTTTCCTGACTAATCTTGGAAGAAGGAAGGGGGGCCTTTTGCCTGGTCTGTGCACTCTGTGCCTTTTTGGGTGTGGAGGATTTGCTCGGCTCTTTCAAACGGCCTTCTTTTCCGAAGATGCAGGGATGACAGGGCAGTGAAGGGGCAGTCAGACCCCCGCCCTCCACCAATCCAGGGTGGGATCGCTGAAGGGATCCACTGCAAAGGGGAGCCTGCCCAGGCCTTGGCTGGCCAGGAAGGAACTCTCCCTACATCCCCTTTCTGTCCCCCACCCCAAAGTGTCAGGCCTGTCAAGCGGGCCCCATAGTCTGCAAGTGACTCCGACAGGATTCAGGGACTCCTGAGAGCTCTTGTGCTGTTTAACCCTTCAGACCCCCAACACGTTTGCCGTGTGCACGAGGCATCGTGGCGTCCTGCTTCAAGCCATCAACGACAAGGATATGAACGACTGGCTGTATGCCTTCAACCCTCTCCTCGCCGGCACAATACGGTAAGAGGGGCAGTCTGATGCGGTTTGGGGGTGAGCAGGAGACTTTTGGGCTTGTCAAGGCCAGAGGGACCTCTGCCCTGAAGCCTGGCAACTGTGAGGGCAGCAGACTTAAAGAGACCAGTGGCGTTTTCAGCTGGGGCTCTGCATTCAGCTGCGGAGAAGAGGCCAGCGAGGATATGGGTGTGGAGCAGAGGTCGAAAAACCTGGCCTCCTGGAGCAGAGCAGGTCAGACAAGGAAAGCAGGAGGTGGTTGGGGGTGGTTCTTTCTGAAGAAAGAAAGAGCTGCAGGCGAGAGGAAGAAGGCAACAGCGTGCCCCCATCTTGCTGCCGACATGGTCTTGGCACCACCCGTTGGAGCCCCTGTCCCTAGCGCTCTGTCGGCTTATCCGTTGTTAGCTTTGAGACGTGTCGGAAGCAGCTGAAGGGTCGGAGGTGCCCTGGGAGGTGCCCTGGGACGGAGCTGCCGTCTGCTCTTGCTTCATATCAGAAATGCCGGAACAGGGAGAGGGGATGAGCTGCCGGGCAAACGAGGAAAGGGCATTGAAAGAGTTCACAGAAGACTGATTTCCCTTCTCTTCTCGTGCAGATCCAAACTTGCCCGAAGACGCTCGGGCCAGCTGAAATACTGAGTCCACACGGGGTCCTCGTCCAATTTTTTCTCCTCTCTCACACGCCTTCGGATATAGATAAAGCGTTACCTCTCATTTCTCTGTGGTTCTTGAATTTTTCTCTTCTTGTATGTAACCCTGTGGCTTAACTTCCCTCGTCTCTCCCTCCTTCCCCACCCCCCGGCACTTCCCCCAACACTTTGAACCTTGTTCCTGCCCTGTTTTCTTTTTCAGTTTCTGTTTTCACCTCTGCTGAAAGTACCAGTCGTAGCATGTGGCCAAACAGATGAAACAATATGGTGGAAATTTAGAAAGTGGGGTGGGTGGGGATTGGGTTCCAATTTCTCTGCACGATTCTTCTTTAAAAAAAAGGGGGAATAATTTTGTTTCTCGGGGTGACCAGTTTCTCATTCCAATGGACTTTGTCTCTGTGGTGTGTGTCGTCTCCGTCGGGAATCATCCTTGGCTTTTCTCCTGACTTTGGGTGATCTGGCAGTAGCCGAAGTGCTGCTCTTTGGATCGGGGGCCCTGTGGGATGGCGAAGACCTCTCTTGTTGCACATGGGACCAAGAATATGGAGTGCTTGCGGATTTGGACAGCTTCATCCCCCAACGTACATTGACTTTTATTTTTACTGATAGTATTTCAGAGCTGCTCCTCTCCCATTGGGCGTTCCATGGCTTCCAGTTGGCACCTATGCAGCTTTCATGCCGTGGGACTTGGCTGAAAGGAGGGTTGTTTTGTTTTGTGTTATTTTTCCTTTTGTAATGAGCACCTGTTGGTTGCACAGCCAGCTTCTCTTGGTTGCCCTGGTTTCTCACAGCTTGGCCAGTGAACATTGGCTACTGGAACCCACCTGCATTGAAAATGTCTAGACAGATGGGTCCTGCAACAGTTCCAACTTGCAAGGGATGCAAAATTCAGCAAAGCGTCTCTGTTTTGGGGCTGACAAGACTAAAAATCTTCTCTCCCTCTTGTGTGTGATTCAGGATCTAAATACTGAACCCTCTTTGACTTCTGGGCTCTGCCCTCTCCTTCCCTGCACACTGGTAAGCCTTTCTCCCTAAGTCACCAGATTTCTTTGTGTTCAGATTTTTTCTTTCTTTAGATGCACACGGGAGCTTTTGCTCAGTCTGAAGCAGCCCTGCCCAAATGCAGGTTTTCCTTCTCACTGCAACTCGTGAGAACTTCAGCCTCTGTGAAGTGCTTCTCAACCCTCTGCTGAAGGTTAAATTAAGCTCCTCTCTGTGTGCCGAAGTCCTTTTCCGAGCCCCCGTTGGCCAGAGGGCACCTTCTCCAGCCCGCTTTCCCTTCTGGGGCTTGCTTTAATCCAGGGCACTGAAGCCAGGGAGCACTTTCCGCAGCCTGGGGTCGCCATCCCCACAGTGCATTCGCTTGCTGTCCATCCATCTTAGGAGGTCATCTTGCTGGGTCAACTCAGGAAAGACCATCTTGATTCACACCACGCTCCGTTCTGAATAGAGGCTCTCTGGCCTGTAAATACAGGAGGAGCATTTTGGCAACAGTGTGACTTCACTTCCTTTTGAGAGGTCGTGTTTCAGCCACGCCTGCATTTGCACAGAGCTAGGAAGGTCCAGGCAGGGGGTGTCTGTAGCAGAGCCCTGTCTTTGGGTCCGCAGGGGGTCATGCTGCAAGAAGTCCTGCTGCTTTTTTTGGACGCCCCTGGCTAAGTGAGGTTCGTTGGGAAAGGAGGATTACTTCCGAAGCTCCAGGTCATCCTCTGGAAGGGTAAAGAAAGTCTCTGTGTTTTTTGTTCATTGTTCTCCGTATGATGTATAAGTCTTGGCACAGTGGCAATGTGGTGGTTGTTGTCCCCCCCCCCCCCAGTTACACAACAGGCACACTATGCACTGGTCCGTGTGCGTGTTTGTGGGTGCACAGACAGAGGCTGCTGCTTCAGGAACTCAGCAGGTTTTGCAACGGTTTTTAAGGATGATTCCGTGAGTTGCTGCAGCTGCCACCTGCAGTGACGCACCAAGGTGGGGGATCTTTGTGGAACAAAGAGATCCTAGAAACGTTTACGTGGCAATATTTATGTGCGCACTAAGATAACTTTCATGTCTGTTTTTTTTAACTTGGAACAAAACTAGGCTGGGAAGTCTTTGCTTTGGACAGATCCTTTGCTCTGTCTGGGAGTGAGCCCATCAGCACAGTGGGTTCCGCCTGAGCACGAAGGAGTGGGGAAGAGGGGCCCGAGTGGGGTCAGAACATACCTTGCTGCAGTGAAGGCCGCCTCGGGTCGATGGGGATGAGCCACGCAGGCCAGCTAGAGGTGCAGGCTTCCGTTCCCCACCTCAGTGGCCGTGTCAGGAACAGGGCTTTCCTATGCTCTGGGAGCACCGTCCGAGCATCCTGCGTGGAATCCGGCCCGGGCTTGGGGTTCCGTGGTTCCCGTCCCTTTCTGCAGAGCAGATAGGAACATGCCTTCTGGGAAGCCCCTCAGTGCAGGCCAAAGAACCCCAGAATCTGGAACCTCCCTCCCTTGTGAAGCTGCAAACCGCCTCAAGAGCAGCACGAGGTCCTAGAGCCAGCCAGCTCTCAGGACCGGCCATCAGGGGCTCTTCACCGTGCCATGGGCCAGCCAACCCACTGGGCATGGGCTCTGTTGCCAAGGTGGGACTGTTGCCTCTTGCCAGGGGTTCTGCAGCTTTCTCGGTCGAAGGGCCACATTTTAAAAATAAAACCATTTGGAGAATCATGAGGTGCTTGGTGTCAGAACCACACACGATTTTACACCGGAGTGTTCAGGACCAGTTTTTACTTTGATTGTTTTAAAGCAATGCACTTTAACTCTTCTGGCCAGTGTCCCCTTGCCCCAAGGAGCCTGACCGGGGGCGGGAACCAAACTAGTGGGAAGGTTTGCCCCAGTCTCCTCCCTCCACGCCTTCCCTGCGGTGCCCCAAAGCAAAGACTTTCCTTTTCCGCTGCTTTATCTAATAATTTACAGGGAATATTTAATTTTGTTTTGTAAAGAAAATGTATATTTATGCATCTGTAGTTTAACTGCACACTAAAATAGGACGAGCCTTTGGGCCCCTGCCCATCGGCATGTTCTGTGAAGGATTAACATTGTCTTCTGCCTATGCATCCAAGGTACTGCTCTCCCCCAGCAGCAGCGGCCGGTTGCAGTCCTGAGTCATCCGGCTGGCTTTTTTGCTAACCTGCTGCTTTGAGGACAAGGGAGGAAGCTGATGTTGCTGCTCTTGAAGTTTGGTTGAATGTACACGAAACAGGACTTCACCTTGCACGTGTCACACGTCTCCCACGGGGGCTTCACCTGCCCTCCCTCGGTCCCTGTACTCCCCCCTCCACCCCCAAATACATTGCAGGAATGTATCAGACTTTATGCTGCTTCCTTCAAACAGAAACCACCAGTTTGGAAACAGAAAAGGAGACTTGCTTATTTTGTTGTTGTTCCAAAGGCCATTTATACTATCAGAGTGCAGGTACACGAGGCGCACTTTCAAATCATATTTGAAGGGAGCTGGCGGTTGCAGGGCTGTTGGCTTAAGGCTGGTGTGGCTTGTTTGACGGGGGAACGCCCATGCATTTGGGACGTAGAAAAAGGTGCTTAGCTTTCCACATTGCTGATGTGATGCTCTTATCCAGAGCAGAGTAAAGCTACACCCGTATCCCCTGAAGCTGGAAAGGTGGGCCACACACCCAGTATCCTTTCTGGGTGTGGCTTTCCTGTTTCCTGAAAGCATTCCGTTGACGTTCCCCCCCTTAGCTTGCAAGGCATAAGTGGCCTTCTGGAACAAATCTGTGTTATTCTTCCCCCGACCCCCACCCCTGAAGTCAATCTCACGCGGGTGAGAAGTACATTCACAACACTGCCCACCATTAATTTCCAACTTTTGTTCCTCCATGTTTTATTTTGTAAATATATCTGATGTTTGGAGCTTGGGTATACAAAATGTAAATACAATTCATGTATTTGTACTAATTCTGATCCATTTGCTGTATAGCCTTTAGGTGTGCAATGCAAATACTATCTAACTCTTGTGTATGGTAACTTTGCACCACTGAACTGTTAGTGAACAAGGTGAAAACTAATAAAGATGCAGCCTGCCAAGGCCGTTAGCAAGTTACAGCTGCGTGTGCTGCTCCTTCCGCTCTGTCGCCCCGGGTGCTGTGTTGGTCAGGGGTGGGGGTCTCATGAACCCACGAAGCCACCTTCTCCTCAGTAAGACCCCTGGTCCATCCAGGTCACCTCTGCCTGCTCAGAGTGGCAGGGACTCTCCAGGGTCTGAGATCACGTCACTTATCACTTGACTCTGTTACCTGGAAATAGCAGAATTCTTCTGCATGGCATGCAAGTGCCCCACCACCGACACGCGCCATGCTGCCAAACCTGGTACTTTTCACTGGAGATGCCGGGGACTGAAATTGGGACCTTCTGCTCTCCCACCAAACCACAGCCCTTCCCTCTGGAGTCCCTGCTGAGAGAGCTCTGGCAGGACTGCACTGTGAAAACGTCTCTAACAGGACTGTGACTAGGTCACCCAGCTGCTGCATGTGGAGGAGGGGAGGGGAATGAAGCTTGGCGCTCAAGATTAGAGGCCGCTGTTCTTGACCACTCGACCAAGCTGGCAGCATCCTCGGAGGCTGTGGTCCAGTGTGTGCTGAAGAAGAGAACCCGTTCCCTTTTTCTATTGGGAAATTTTATGTTGGCCCTTGGAGACTTCTGTAAAAGTCATCCCTCCTTCCTTCCCTCCCAGAAAAGCTGTGATGTTCTGTAGGGGCTGGGGCTCCTGCTTATCTTCCTAGAACATAAGAAGGTAAGACATGTTCTGTGGGATCAGACCAGTGAAGGTCCCTCCAGTCCAGCCTCCCGTCTCACACAGCAGCCAGCCAGTTCCTCTGGACGGCCAGCCACCGGGCAGAGAGGCCAAGCTTGCTTCCTGGCAAGATGGAGGCTCCTGTAAGTCTCCACGGCTAGTAGCCCTGGCTAGCCACCGGGCATAGATGGAGCAGTCTGTCCAGTGGTGCCTTCGCATCTGGGGAAGTGCGTGTGTGCACGAAAGCGCCCACCTTGAGTGAAACTTTTTGGGTCTGAACGGTGCCCCTGGGCTCAATCTGCTCCGCCGCTTCAGACCCACTCGAAGCAGTCTGCCCTGGGCAGTGATGGGCCTCCTGGTGGCTTCTCTTGAGGGTCGCCAACCGCAGCCTGGCCTTGCGCCTTTGCGCCCGGGCGGCTCCGTGCAGCGTCCAGGGCGGCCGAGCGCCACTCGCACCGGCTGGAGACGGCCGGGCCGCGTTGGGCTGAGCGGGGCGGGGCGGGGCGCCGTTGGGCCCTCCCCGCGGTGGGCGGCCCGGGCGGAGGCAGGCCGGCGTCTCTGGCGGGGGGAAGGTTCACAGCCAGCTCCGCCGCCTGCCCAGCTCGAAGCCGCCCTCGCCCGCACGGACCGCCGCCCGCCCGCCCGCCAGCGCCATGGCCCAGTGAGTCTCCCCGCGCGGGCGCCCCCTCCCTGGGCCGAGATGCGCTTACTCGGGAGTAAGACCCCGGGAGCTTCCAGGAGCGCCTCCTTCGGCCACGGTCCCTGGGCCTGCTGGCTGCTCGTTCGCGGGCCCGTTGACGTCAGCGAGGCTTACACCCGAGGAGGCGCGCGTAAAGGGCACGCCGCACTGCCCGGTCAGGTGCATGCTCGCGGGGAAGTAAACGCCGCAGAGCGTGCTCACCGGGGAAAGCGCGCAGGATCGTAGCCCTAGTAGCCGCCCTCCCCCCGGCCATGAAAGGCGGGCACTGATTTCCCGTCTGGAAAATCCTGCTTGGAAATACTTTTTTCCTCCTTTGTCAAGCTCTGATCGGAGGGGGAGGAGGAGGAGGGGGAGCCCTTCGTACGTGCTCAGAGGCACTTCCGCTAGCGATTCCCAGGACTGAAAGGAGGCGCTGGGCCTTCAGACTGCCCTGGGCATCTCTGCCTGTAGCTGCTCTGCTAAGTCTTTTATTACGGAGAAACCACTCTGTGTATGCTCAGAGGTGCTTTTCTGCAGCCGTCCTTTGTAATGGAGGGTGAAAGGAGGTGCTGGGCCGGGTTTGAATGGGTGTTTTGGTTTTTAAAATCCTGTCCGCACTTGGAAGTCCAATCTGCACATGTTCAGGGGTTCTCTTCAGCTCTGTCACCTCCTAGACAAGTGCTGATCTTGCCCTTGAAAATATGGCTTATGATGATTGCACTGAAATCAACCCCTGCGCAGTCTCCTACCTTTCAGGGTTGTTGTAAACACCTTAGGTAAAAATGCATATGCAGTGTTTTGGCTACTTAATTTATAAACGCTATAAGTAGCGTCATTTATTTTAGGGGGCTTTTCCTGCTGAAATACTGTTCTTGTGAGGGCACTTAATCTGATGTTTAAAGGTCTTGAATTTTAACCCACAGGGAGCGTTTTGGTGCAGATATGTGATATTTAGGAAAATATTTTTTGTGGGTGATGGGGGATGAGTGGTTATACAGGGGAGAGAATTGGGCTTTCCCCCTTACTGCCAGGGGCCAATATTTTGATGAATCGCTTTAATTTCTTCTTAGGAATTTGATGCCAAGTGGCAAAGAGAAAAGTGTATTTATTCCCTAGATTCTCAGGGAAAAGCTTTGGCTGCAATCTTTCTCCCAGCCTTGCTAGTTTTCTGTCTGCAGGGTTTTTTTAAAGGAGCGCTTAGTTGTCAGACCTGTCCCTGCTGCTGCAGCCTGAACTTGTGCTTCCCACAGTGACCTGCTGCTTCTGCTTCTGTAAACTGGGCCTAAGAAGTTGCAGCTACTCAGGTGCAGAACGTGGGAGGCCTTGCTCAAGGCAGAGGTGGTGTGGGGAGGCAGGGTTGCCACACGCTGGAGTTTTACTCGGCAGGGTCAAGTTTTGCAACTTGGAATGATGTGAAAGAGCAGAAACTCTACTGCTGGGTGATGTAAGCGGGCTGAGCCCACCTTCGGGGCTTAATTCTCCCTTTCTGACTTGGGCGTGGCAAGGGCTGTTTCTTCCCTCTTGTCCTTCCTGAAATGTATTTTTTTCATCTCTGATGAGGAAGTCTCTTGTTGAGACAGGGAGAAGGAAATTGAATGTGTCTGTTTCAACTTTGTGTTCCCTAAATTGGTTACCTAATAAGCTGAGTGTGGTGAGACTGAGGCATGGGCAGATGGTGCCACCCAGAGGGCACCCTCCATGCATACTTCCAAACTGGCCTTTCCTGTTCTTGGGGGGGCTTTGGCATGCTGATTGGCTGGCTGCTCCAGCTGATGTGACCTGAGTGAGATCATCTCTGTGCTCCCTGGCTATCCTGGACCTCAGTGGCAAGCATGCTTACAAAGGGACTTGTGCAAGATACATCTTGCCTCCTCTGATCTCTTGCAGAAGGACTCCCCCTTGCCTATGGCATCCTCTGTTTCTCCATGGTCTGCTGGGGTGGGCGGGGTTACATGCAGGACCAGAAGGAAAACTTGCTTGTCCCTGGATATGGCTAGGGATAGAATACAATATTGGCTGTAATGTCATCATCTTGTACTCCTGGAGGGACAGTGTAGAAAGGTCCCCCCCTCCCGGATCTGCTCCCAACTGTTGGGACAGAAGGGAATCTGTTGGGACAGAAGGGACCCTGTTGGGTCAGATTGGCTAGTAACCTTCAGGGATCTTTTGGAACTTCTTTCCTTAGAGGTTCCTGCAAGCCCATTGCTATATTTTTATTTACCAAGCTAGTCACCTGCCCTCCGAAGGGCTCCCAAAGCAGCACACATGAAAAAGAATAATGCGCTAAAACCATTAATAAACCCTTTCCCTGAATACACATCTTTAAAACATTTAACAAACAAATGCATACAAAACATTATTTAAAAAACAGTGGTTAGGAAGGAGGGCATGCCAAAGAAAACAAAGTCTTCCTTCATTGGCGCAAGATAGCAATGGAAAGGGGCAGGTGAGTCTAATTGGGGAGGGAACTCCAGAGTTTTGGTGCCACAACCAAGAGGACCCTCTCTTATCTTGCTACCCACCTAATCTCAGAAGGCAGGGGTGCCTGAAGTAGGGCCTCCGAAGACGGCCACAGGGGCCAGGCACATTCATAAGGGATTGGACCATCCTTCAGGGGTAGCTGAAGGCCGCCAGGTAGCTGGTTCATAATGCAAACCAATCGCTAACATGTTATCCTGCATCCTTCTCCATTTCAGAGCAGACATTGCCTTGATCGGACTGGCTGTCATGGGGCAGAACCTGATCCTAAACATGGACGATCACGGTTTTGTGGTGAGCAAAACGGCTGATGACACTTGCAGGGGGCCTGGGTGGGGGTGGGGTGTTGGTCTTAAGTGTCACTCCGCACAAAAACTCTCCACAGGGTGAAGTGTGTACAGCGGAGTGATCCTTGTTCTGACACCTTATGAGCTTCAGTATTTACTGAAATGCAAAACTAGTTTTTTTTAATGGGTGTGCTGTAAAAAGAGGGGTCCATCTTGCATTTGCATACAGGTGAAGTATGTCTAATAGTTTTTTTAATTGTGTATGACATTTTGAAAGGGGTCCTTTTACTTTCAGGGTCACTGTCATTTCAGGTAAACAGAGTACATTAGAAAGAGAAATCTGGGAGAGCTGAGGATTGTCTGTGCGTGGGGTCTAGGGCTTGCTGCATGCTTATATGGAGGCTGTGTCCCTGAATGATCAGTCTGTGGAATTCTGCCAGAAAATTCTGCTGTTCAAACCCAAAGGTTATTTTTGAGGAGCTGGGCCGTGCTAAATATGTTTGGAAGCAAGCTGTTTGCTAGGAGAAACGTACAATACAAACACAAGTTGTCCTTGAAATGGGAAATAATATTCCGGGGCAGGAATGAGTCTTGGTGCTCGAGGAAAGTTGTTCAGGAGAGGTGCAGTTCCAACCTCTCTTTCTTCCCCAGGTGTGCGCCTTCAACAGGACAGTTTCCAAAGTGGACGACTTCCTGGCCAAAGAAGCCAAGGGCACCAAAGTGATTGGGGCTCATTCCTTGGAAGAAATGGTCTCCAAGCTGAAGAAGCCCCGCCGGATCATCCTGCTGGTGAAGGCTGGGAGTGCCGTGGATGATTTCATCAACAAACTGGTGAGGCTTCTCCCTCCCCTCCCCCTTTTCCTTCTTCCTCCTTTCCAGCTGCCACTGCCTGCTTAGCTTGGTGTGCCTCTTGCCATGGCAGTTCCATCTTCCCTCTTTCTTTTTTGGAACAGTTTTGAGCCCCATCTTCAAAGCAAATTTTCTTGAACTCCACCTTCTTTGTACCAGCGGCCAAACTGAATCCCAAAGCTTCAATCTGTACCTCTCTTGCCCACAGGTGCCACTGCTCAGTGCTGGAGACATCATTATTGATGGAGGGAATTCAGAGTACACGGATACCACGGTACGTGGGACGGGCATTTGTGTCTTCTTTGTTCTCCGCAGAGCTCATTGCACGGTGTTTGGATTTTGAAGTAACATTGTTTCCAAAGCTGCCATATTTGGTAGTTTTAAACAAAAGAACACACCCACAAATATTGTAGTCAGGTTGCAAAATCCAACTTCTCTTTTACAGAACTCATGTTTCTGTTTATACTGGAATAGGAAGCACAAAGTCTCTGTTACCACCTAATCTTCCCCTTGGGATAATGAATGGTTGCTCTTTCTCTTTTCTACACAGAGACGTTGTAAGGACCTAAAAAAGAAGGGAATTTTGTTCGTAGGCAGTGGGGTCAGCGGTGGAGAAGATGGTGCCAGGTATGGCCCCTCCCTCATGCCAGGGGGCGCCAAAGAGGCCTGGTTAGTATCTATTTCCTTCTGGCTTTAACTCTTTGGGATACTGCAGGTGGCTCTTGTGGCAATTCCATCTTCACAATCTACATTATCTAACACAATCGTATTTGAAAACTCCTGTGTTACACAGTTACAGGGATCTTCACTAACAATAGCCAAACTTCCCAGAAATAGGAGCTTTTGTGCCTGGCTTCCCAAAATCTCAGGCATACAAGAGGTCCTTCCTAACACTTCCCACCTAAGATCCAGATGCAGGATGGCCACTAAAGCTACAGGGACTTATTCCGGCAGGCTGATGTCCAGTGCCTGGCCTGGGTGCAGTAGCATCCATCTGGCTGCCTCTTCCTCCCTTGGGGCCTCGAGGTGAGGCCTCTTTTGGAGATGCCAGTTTTGCATGCCAAATGGGTTTTCTGCTGGTGAGTGATGGCCCCTTCTATCTGATCTAGACCGAACTTCTATAACTCGCTCTCCATGGGCCATCTTGTATCCCTGATCCTGAAATTGTAATTGGTGCAGAATGTGGCAGCCCTGATTCTGATTAGGATCCCTTGGAGAGCTCATATCCAACCTGTCCTCCGGCAGCTGCACTGGTTATCGATTGTAATCCAGGTCAAACTTAAGATGCTGGTTTTGCCGAAGAAGCTGCTACTCACAGTTGTCATACAGCAGTGATTTCCTTCTTGAACTAGGTTCTGGCGTGATCATGTGCTCATGACATTATGTTATCAGGGATGCCTCTGTCAGGTAGTTTGTTGACCGCACTGCTCTTCTTTGCAGGCCTCACATCAAGACGATATTTCAGAGCATTGCAGCCAAAGTGGGAACTGGGGAGCCGTGCTGCGATTGGGTATGTTGTGACAACAGCACTTCTGAGAGGTCCGGTTGGGAAGGAGCATGTTGCAATGTCTGGACTTGTTTCTGTGACATGGCTTGTTTGTTCTCCCACCACCACCATGTTGAATTTTTGCCTTTATGAAAACTCTGGCTCTGCTTTAAGGTAGAGAAGCAGATGTTGACCTCTCACACGAGAGGTCCTTGTCAAGCTCACTTCTGGAGTCAAAGTCTCCCCCCCCCCGCCCCGTCCCCTCAAATACCTCCACGCCCTGAGCTTGAATTTTGGTTCATATGAAGGCTGGGATAGATGTCCTCCATGTCCAAGATCTCTCGAAATCGATTTTGTAGAACTGAGTCAAAGGGCTGAATCTGGGATGTGTGGAGTCTTGTTTGATGTACTCAGGAGGCTGCTCAAGAGAGGGAAGCTTAACTTTCATTTGTGAGCAGATTTCTAGCTGCTCTGTGGAGGAATTCATCTTCCTGAGTATCGAGATGGCTGCCCATAAAGGTGAGGTGTTCTCTGAAAGAACAGCCAGGTGAACCGTCAGGGTTGTTGTTCACATAGCAGGATTTGCTAGCTGGTACAAAAGTTGATGAGTCATCCCACGAAACTGACAGTCCATGGACTGAATGGGATGTCGGTAGGAATAATGAGCCATGTTTTCTGCTGGTGGAAGTCTTCAAATGTCCCATCTTCTAAAATTAGTGTGTCCCTAGAAGAAGAGAGAAAACTGCTTTCATCCATTGCAGCTGAACTCTGAATGGCATCCTCTTCTGTTTGTGTCTGGCAGGTGGGAGACGAGGGTGCTGGGCACTATGTCAAGATGGTACACAACGGGATCGAGTATGGAGATATGCAGTTGATTTGTGAGGCTTATCATCTGATGAAGGATGTGTTGGCGATGGACCATGATGAGATGGCCAAGGTGAGTTTGGACATGAACCCAGCTTCTGCCCTTGATAAAGCTGCAGTGATTCAGTCAATCAAAAATCTTCAGATTGACAGAGATGTCATGCATTTAAGACAAGATATATAACTAAACCTAAACATCTTATACCCAATTGATGGTTACGTCAAGAATATTGTCATCAAATCTACATCCTAGACTCTGAGAGCTCTTGCACCTGTACTCAGTGGTGGAGGAAAGTAAATCAATTTAACAGAGTGTGAATGAAAACATTCTCTTGAAAGTAACTGCCAGCCATTTTTCCAAACAATTAGAAGTCAGGAACTAATCGGACCCCAAAATGCGGTTATAGAGGCTGTGTGCTTCCTGAAACTGTCTTCCAATATGGTGCCTCCTTTGAAAGTACGCATCATCTACAGGTCAAGAAAGAACACTTTTCTTTCTTTTATAGCTTCTTGTTTCATAACCATGCGGATTTAATTGAGTCAGCTAAGAATTCTTTAATTGGCTATTAGGCCTATTATAATAGAAGACATTTGGTCTCCCTCACTAATTGGGACTGGGAGATCAAATCTGAAATATGTTTGCGAGGCTTGCTTGTATCTCTCTCCTGTCTTCAGAGAAGCCTTGGCTGGTAGTAGTTTTGAACTTTTCCATGAACCTTGGCTTGATAGATCCTCCACTCAACCAGGTTTGCATTTGAGGGTTCCTATTAAGGCCTGGAAATGAAGATTGTTTGAGAGACCCGATTAACCTGCTCACAAGGAACACTTGAAGGCTGTGTGGATGATGTGCCTCAAGACAGTGAGGGAGTCCACACCCTTCGTTTTTAGCCTGAAGGTGGGAGGTGGAGAGCAACAGAATGTGGAAGAGGAATAATTGGCACGTTGGATTTCAACATGTAGAAATCCCATTTCAGCATGGAGAAATCCCATAATGTGTCCCAAGTTCCCTCAGAAGCCTCTCTGCTGTTCCTCTTTAAGGTCAGTAAAGGGAGCATCCCCAAAAGACTGCTTGTTTATGTTGATCTTTCCATGCACTGTTCAGCCGTAGGGGGGTTATTATGCCAATAAAAGTATTTTATTTGTCTTGAAATGTGGACTAACAGGCCTGGACAGAACTTCATGTGCCATGTTCATGCACCTGGAACAGTCCTAGAACTTTGCCAGCAGTTCTGTGGCAAAGCTGAAAGGCCTTTTTAGAACCAGGACAGCCTGGTTGGTGTAAAGTTTCAAAGCCTTCCATCATTATTTGTCTTGCATGAAGCTTGTGACACTAAGCATTAAACTTATACATCTAAAGCTGTATGTTCCTCTCTTCCTTGCCATATGAAGGACAATGGGCTGTCCCCATAGGACAGGGTCTTATTGCCAGTGGCACCAAAATGAATGTGCACTCTTCCCAGGGAAATTTTCTTTGTCCCTTCCTTATTCGTCTTATTGGACACAGGGCAAAAGTAATGTTGGTTTGGAAGGCATGCAGTTTTTGAAACATTTCTGGCAGTCTTTCACACATTTTGGTTTCCTGTTGATTTTGTTGTACAGCTGATATTTTTGATTATATTTCTGTGTTAATGTGATTTTGAAATGATAATGGAGAGTTCTTTTGTTTGGGTAGATTTTTCACCTGCCAGACACAAGCCCAACAGGATACCATTCTTATGCAAGACTTTGCTTTGTTGTCTTCTTTCTTTCTTGCCCTCAGGTGTTTCAGGACTGGAATAAGACAGAATTGGACTCCTTCCTCATTGAAATCACTGCCAACATCTTGAAGTACCGTGGTACTGATGGCAAACATCTGCTTCCCCAAATCAGGGACAGTGCTGGCCAGAAGGGCACAGGGAAATGGACTGCCATCACTGCCTTGGAGTATGGTGTCCCTGTCACTTTGATCGGTAAATTGTTGAGCTGTATATTTCCCCTGAAATGTGGTGATGATTGGCGAGTGATGAACGGAAGGTAAAGTGTAGGGATGCTGAGATCAGTCTGTTAAAACTTAAAATGAGCCACATGAGGTGATTGTTTGGGGTATTTGAGTTTGCCATGTGAGTGGAATCTCCAGAATATGAATGTCAGACATGCTCTTAACCAAGTCATCTCCTCTGACTGATGTCTGGCTTCAGGGTTGTCAAGCTGAGGTCTTTCCCAGAACTGAGAAACATGATCCTTTAACTGTTGATTGAACTTAGAATCTTCTGCATGCAAAGCACACACTCTGCTGCAGAGCTCCAAGCCCTTCTCTGCCTGCCTGGACACAGCAAATCCCCATCCTTTGTTGTGGATATTGGCTCTCTTTCAAATACCCAGGCTCCTTCAAATTGGGTTTAGATGGGGCCCATGAGACTGCACCTCACTGGAAAGGGCACACCTGCAGGCTGGTTTGAGTTGTCAGTAGCAGAGGAAAGAAATGCCCTGACCCTTTAAGAGAAGCTTAATGCATCTATAATATCCCATTATTAAATGGAGAGGACATGTTTTTCCTCCAGGTTGTTGGTAACGGCAGTCCTTATGCAAGTCCTCCAGCTTTGCCAGTTGATACGAAACTGGTGTTGTTTTTTTTTTTTGTCCTTCTCTTTGTGTCACCATGACTTGCAAGTCTCAGCCCCAAAACAGTGGAGTCATTCCCTCCCTCCCTACAGAAGACTGTGGGTTGGGCAATTGTGTGCGTGTTGAGGGGGAGAACCAAAGAAGCCTGTCACCATGAATATGTAGAAAGAAGTATGAGTCACTTGCAGGAATCTAGAGTGAGTGTTTACTCTTCTTTGTAATCAGTCAATCCTTTTTTTTTTTTTTTTGCAAAGGCCATTCTAATGTAATTCCGAACAATTAATGTGCAAATAGCCAAAAGAAATAAGACACCCTCAAAGTTAAACACAGACAATTTTCTAAAATAAATAAACCTTGTGCCATTCATCTATAATACCTACTGCAAAAGACTAAACTGTATGCGATTCCCCAAAATTGTACAGAGACCACTTTTGTGAATGCTCATCTTCAAACACCTGTCATCTTGGAGCTGTATACTTCATTCCCTCCCGCCCTATAATATGGGAATGTTTGTCACTTTGCAAAGCTACCTGTGTTGTTCATGTGGTAATAGCTCTCGTTGCTACCACTTTGAGTTCACATTTTGTGACCTTGGGATCTCTTTTGTCCAAAGGGGAAGCGGTCTTTGCCCGATGTCTGTCTTCTCTCAAGGACGAAAGGGAGCAAGCCAGCAAGTTGCTGAGTGGACCCAAAGTCTCGAAGTTCAGTGGCAATAAAGCAACCTTTCTGGAGGACATCCGCAAAGTAAGCAAGTCCTCCCTCTTGACTGTTGATCCTTTCCAGTGTGCTTTTGAACTGTTTTGATTAGTGTTCTTCAGTGGGCATTTTATTGAGAGGATTTGTGCTGCCCTCTATTTATGCTGTTGTGTGATGTTTTTAAGCTGTCTCCTCTGATGTTGTGTCCTTACTTTGGGATTCAGAGGCATCACAGCTAGTGGGCAGACTTTTTCTCCATAAATCTAATCCCCCTTTAAATGC
Organism: Paroedura picta; assembly: GCF_049243985.1. Taxonomy (NCBI): domain Eukaryota; kingdom Metazoa; phylum Chordata; class Lepidosauria; order Squamata; family Gekkonidae; genus Paroedura; species Paroedura picta. The sequence goes on along the minus strand of NC_135383.1, from coordinate 2,368,939 downwards.
TTATGGCTATCACTACATCCTCTGGCAGTGAATTACACATCATAATCACTCTCTGTGCAAAGAAGTATTTTCTTTTCGCATCGCTGAATCCACTGCCCGTCAGATCCTTGAATTCCCTATGCTGGGGATGGTGGATTAATTCTGCTGGATGTGGGTCCCTAGCAAATGCTTGACCTTACTGTTACCTGGAAATGCCCTGGGTGAGTTCACTTTCTCACCTCTTCTTCCTTCCTTCCTAGGCTCTCTATGCTTCGAAGATCATTTCCTATACGCAGGGCTTCATGTTGCTGAGGCAAGCGGCTATAGAGTTTAGGTGGACACTCAATTATGGCGCCATCGCCCTCATGTGGCGGGGAGGGTGCATTATCAGAAGGTGAGTACAGAGCAAGGCTTCTATTAGGGTTGTGGCTGTTTATTAGAAGGAACAGTCCCCTCTCAACGTGGAGTTTGGCTGTTGTATGCACAGAACTGAAGAAACACCATTAATGGGACAAAGTGAAGATTTTGATTTCCTGATAAATTCTTTTTTTGAAAAGCAAGTATTTGGCTCTTATGTGCCATCTAGTTGCAGCCAACATGGTGACTCCATGAGGTTTTCCACGCAAGAGATATTCAGAGGTAGCTTTCCATTGCTGGTTTCTGCATAGAAATCCTGGACTTTCTTGGTGGCCTCTCATCCACATACTTGCCAGGGCTGACCTTGCTTAGTTTTTAAAATCTGATGGGATCTGGCTAGCCTGGGCCATCCAGGTCAGGGCCTCTGGCTCTTTACGGCTGTGCAAAAATGCTTGAATCTTTTGTGAAGAATGCCCACTGAAGTCTCTTGGTAGCATGATAACGTTTCTAGCAGATGGGATAAGAAATTGTGGTGACGTGTCATGGTGACATGGTGACGTGTCATCTGCATAGGTGTCCAGGTAGGCCTCCCAGTGCTGTGTTTCACCACTGCACTCTCATTCTATGATGGGTACAGGCATAGTATGCAGTATGATCAGCAAAATTAAAGTAGAACTGTAATTCCCTGCTTGATTCACAAACCCTTTGTTACTAGACCATCTGCTCTGTTATTTATTCTATACACGTTCTGTGTGCCCCTTACAGTGTTTTCCTGGGGAAGATCAAAGAAGCTTTTGATCGCAATCCTGACCTCCAAAACCTACTGTTGGACAACTTTTTTAAGACAGCAGTAGAGAACTCACAGGTGCGTTTCCCCTGGAAGAGGGAGGGCAAGAAGAGAATGGATTATAAGTCTTGAAAGTTGCTTCATAGACATGCAGAAAGTCATGCAGCGTGGAATTCTGCATGATTACACTCAGCTTTAAATGTCAAGTCTGTGGACTTTATTGCTCGAAAGATACACCTGAAAATGTGTGGACAGTGATTGGTGAGATCTCTTAGTAGGATTAGTAGTGGTCAAGAATGGCAGTCCTTAGTCTTTTTCAGCCTGTGGGCACCTTTAGAATTCTGGTACAGGGTGGTGGGCACAGGCACAAAATGGCTGCCACAGAAGGTGGAGCCTGCCATAAAATGGCAGCTGCAGTAAGCAATCACACAAAGGAAGCCTCAAGGAAAAGGGAATAGAGGGATAATGTTTGAAAATACATTGGGGAAGAAGAGAAAAGAGAACAAAATCAGCACTATTCTGGCAGGTACTGCCGAAACATTATTATCTCAATCTGCCTAGCCAATTGGATCTCCACTAGCCAGTCAGAAGCCCTCTTGAGAAAGTGACCCACCCACTTTTTAAAATCACTTGACCCACCCACTTTTTAAAATCACCATGTTGGGGACCTCTGATTTCAGTGATGTATGCAAAATGTAGGCTGGTCAAAAGTAGAATTTGTTTTTCTGATGCAGTTTTGTCTGATGGATTCTGGACTCTTCAGTCCTGGCTTTCTCCCACACCCCCACCCCGGTTCTTAGACTCGTTTGTAGGCTTGACAGCGCCATACTCTTTCTCTCTCCTTAAGGAATCATGGCGACGTGCCATCTGCACAGGTGTCCAGATTGGCATCCCAATGCCATGTTTCACCACTGCACTCTCATTCTATGATGGGTACAGACGTGGTACTCTGCCAGCTAACCTGATTCAGGTAAGCAAGTTTGACAGTATCTAATGGATAGAAGGTATTCTGAAACTTGTTCCATGTTTATCTTCTTCCCCTTAGTAGATGGACACACATGAATGAACATATGCACCTGCCATTGACCGAGTTACACCATCATCTCAATGTTGTCAACTCTGTTTCCCAGTGGCTTTCCAAGGTCTGAGAGGTCTTTTCTAGTTCATTGACTCAAAAACCCTGAAGTAAAAAGCTCTGGGTTGAACCCTGGAACTTCTGCATGTCAAGCTTGTACCCTGCCAGTTACAAATACTGCAGTTGAAACACCATAGTCTTCCCACCCCCCAGATCTAAAAATAGTGCAAGCAGGATTTTGTACAAATTTTGTTTAACCAGCCCTGAGGCTTACCTGTAGTCTGTTGAACCAATTTCACAGTATTTGGGCAGCTTTGATATTGAAAGCATTGTTCTGTGTGCCATCTCTTGCAGGCTCAGCGGGATTATTTTGGTGCCCATACCTACGAACTGTTGTCACAGCCGGGCAGGTTCATCCACACTAACTGGACAGGACATGGGGGTTCTGTATCCTCTACAGCGTACAATGTCTAGCAGGAACACTGAAGGGAAGACTACTGTAGACTCAAGACATTCCTATTGTTGTCTATTGTGTTCCTGTGGCACTTTTGCGACAACACACCTGTGCACTCCTGTTAAAAATACATTCTTGTTCATCTTGTAAGGAAGCCAAAATAAAAACTCCTTTGACAGATTATATTCTGCACTTCTTTGACATGCTTGGTGAATCTCCGTACAGAAAAATAATCGTCGCTTTATGTCTGCAGACAATGCTATGCTTCTGTGGGGCTCCTACTGGATTTCTCTCCTGTCTTTATGTAGGCTTCCCCTTAAAGTCAACTTGGAAGACTCCAGATGGTACAGAATTCTGCAGCTCAGCTGTTATCACAGGAGCTAAATAAAACATGCCCATTCTACCCATTTTGCAGTCACTCCATGCACTGCCCATCTGTTACCAGGTTTGATTCAAGGGACCTGGCCAGCACATACAAAGCTGTTTGTGGTCTTGGACTCTGGTATTCGCATGTCTGTCTCCCCTTTGTGATCCGTCGTGGCAGCTTCACTCAATCGAGCAGGGCCTTCTGTGTGCCATCCTGCAAAACAGCAAAATCAACAACTGTTTGTACACATGCATTTATCTGCAGTGGCCCTTACATGGTTGAACAACCTGCCTGACGAGATCACGAAAGGCCACCTGTTTCTAGCATTCCACAAACTATGTAAAACCGAATTGTTCAGGAGGACATTTTTATAAAGGCAATAGGCTTTATTATAACGGAAAGATTCCAGAATATATGTTTTAATAAAGGGAAAGGGACAATGGACTATACCATTGTGTATAGTACATACCATCTGTTGTATATTATCTTACTCTCTCTGCATTGTTTTTCTCCTTACATAGTACCGTTTCCTGCATTGTTTTAACATATATAATACATGGCTTTATTTCAGATTTCTGCAATCTTAGTCCTATTGCTTCATTAATTAGATCTCTCATCCTGCTGGGTGCATTGATTTACATTGTGTGAAGAATTCCGAGGCACCCAGTGAAACTCATAAACGGTAGATATGGAACAGGACAAGTATCTCTTTGCACGAGGCCTTGTGGAACTCCCTGCCCCAAGGATAAGGCGGTAGCTCAGCTTTAAAAGGGGATGAAGCCATGTAATAGAGGATAGGTCCACCAGAGACTCCTAGCCATTACGGGTGCATGAGACCCCCACCTGTCTGGTGGCAGCTTATCCCTGTGTGTTAATAGCTGAGGGCAAGAGCAAGGAAGATTGTGGCAATTGCTGTCCTGCAGGTTTGCTGAGACATCCATCCAGGGAACAGCTAAGCCCAACAGGATGTACCTTCTCATGCTCCTGCAAAGTTTCCAAGCAGGGCATGCAGTCCGCGATCACGGAAGGCAGACTTCCATCCGTCTCTCAAAAAAAACCCCGAGCAATATTCACTTTATTATCCGGGGAGAGGGCGGCCCACAGGCCTGGCGAGGGCACACAGTGGCATCTAGTGGTTAGTGCTGGGCATGCCACAGGAAAAAAACTTATCAGGAAGAAAATGTTTCACAGTCAGAGTAGTTCAGCAGTGGAATAGGCTGCCTAAGGAGGTGGTGAGCTCCCCCTCACTGGCAGTCTTCAAGCAAAGGTTGGATACACACTTTTCCTCGATGCTTTAGGATGCTTTGGGCTGATCCTGCGTTGAGCAGGGGGTTGGACTAGATGGCCTCTATGGCCCCTTCCAGCTCTATGGTTCTGTGAATAAGCGCGTTCAACGGGACGATGAGGAGGGTTTTGATTTTAAGGCTGAAATAAACGCGGACGGGGTTTGGTTTCTTTCTCCCGCGCGGCAGGAGGCGGATCTCTCGCCCCGGCCTCCCCCTCGGCCGGCTGCGGTCTCCCAGGGCTGCCCAGGGCTCCTCTGCCCTCCGGCCCCCAGCAGGTGGGGCACACGGCGGCTCGCACCTGGAAGCCCGCTTGGCCGGCCGCGCAGGTGGCGCCCCTGAGGTGATCCGACCCGCGTCCCCTCAGCCTCCCTCCCCTTCCCGCCCTTTTCCCCTCAGAGCGGAGGGCGGGAAATCCGAGCGCCATTTCCCCCGCCGGCTTCTTCCGGGAGGGGGAGGGTGTGGTTGTGAGTGTGTACGTGGGTCCTGAGGGGGCCTTGTCGTCGTCGTCGTCGTCCCCCCCACCTGTCTTGCCATGGCGCGGCGGAGGGGCCCCGAGGAGCGGGACGGCGCCTTCCCTGAGGCGGAGGTAGCGGCCCAGGCGTCGCCTCAGGGCTGCGGGAGGGCGGGTTGCCAGCTCCCGGCTGGAGAACGCGGGAAGAGTTGAGGGCGGGGGCCGTTGGTGGGGGGCGGGGCCACAGGCCCCACCTTCTAGGGCAGCCATTTTCTCCGGGGGGGGGCTGTCTCTGCAGTCGGCGTGGGAGCTGGAATTCAGGGGGGGGTCTCCAGGTTCCCCCTGGAGGGTGGCATCCCCAGGCTGGCTGGGCGGGGCCCTCGGTGGGGGCGGGGCCCGACAGCCCACCCTGCAAAGCAGCCGTTTTCTCCAGGGGAACGGAGCGGGATTTGCAGGAATCTCCAGGTCCCTCCTGGAAGCTGGCATCCTAATACTGGAAGATGGGGGGGGTGTATTTTTTATATGCCTAGACAGGACCGGTCTGCATGTGTGTGTGTGTGTGTGTGTGTGTGTGTGTGTGTGTGTGTGTGTCTATATTAGGGGTGAATTACGTGCCTAACAAAGGCCTGCACCACTTGGGGTCCACCCACCAAACGCAGTCTGCTAACCATGCTGGCGAGTGATTTGTAAGGGGACCGACCCCGTGTGGGTCAGCCTAAAAGTTGATCCCATTGCATCATTTTGTTTTCAGCAGTGGCCAGCCAGAATTTTTCCAGGGTCTCCACAAGCAAGGCATGACAGCAGTTGCTCATCTCCAGTGTGTAAGGCAAACTGCCTCTGAACATGGAGGTTTCATATACGTAGGAATAACTGTTGGGCCTCTGCTTGGTGGTTTTTGCCCAGTCCCCTTTTATTTAAGTGGCCATTGGCCCCTCTTGTGGCAGTGATTTCCACAAGTTGCATGTTGTGTGAAAAAGTACTTTTGCTGTTTTGCCCAAACATCATTGCATTTCTCCCTGAGTTCCAGTATTATGGGAAAGGGAGAAACGGGTACTCAGGTTTCCTATTCTTTTGCATCATGCATAACATTATAAATCTCACATCACATTTAGCCAACATTTTGTTTCTGTTGCTTGCCAGTGGATCACAAGGTGTGCAGGCCTGAGGTGGCTTCTGGGAAAGTCCGTGTGTGGGTATACAAAGAGCCTTCTGTAATGCTTTTCCTTTCCATCCTCTCCAGAGATTGAGGGCTGCCGTGCATTACACTGTCGCTTACCTCTGCGAAGAAGTTGCAGAAGACAAAGGGATCCAGTTCAGTAAACAAGCTATTGCTGCTATTTCTGAAATCACCTTCAGACAATGTGGTATGTTTCTTTGTACATATATATAGTTGTCTGTTGAAGCAATCAGCATTTTAATGCTTTTCAAATATAGAATTGGAATTTCAGTTGTTCTGGAGCTGGCTTGATTATTTGTTTTGCTTTTCCTAGCACTAGAGGGAGTCCTAGACAAGTTTTGATAGATCCCTCCTACAGCAGGCCAAACATCACCCCCCACACACACACGCAACCTGACTTAACTTTAACAGTGTATTTTTTATTCAGAGCTCTATGTGTTCTATACATACATGTGAGCTTTTGTATTTTGTACAGAATGTGGCATGCTTAGAATATCAGAATACAAAATAGTTTCTAGTCCTCTTGATGGGGAAGGAAAACGTGGGAAAGGATGTGCAGTGACTGATGGTAGCTCATCTCTAGGTGGTCAACGATGCCTGTGTCTGTCTTCCTTCCTTCCTTCCTTCCTTCCTTCCTTCCTTCCTTCCTTCCTTCCTTCCTTCCTTCCTTCCTTCCTTCCTTCCTTCCTTCCTTCCTTCCTTCCTTCCTTCCTTCCTTCCCGCTATATATTATATATATATATCACAAATATTGAGACTAAAGACTTTTTCCATGAGCAGCTGGATTGTGTGTGCATGTTCCGTGCTGCCATATCAGCTCAGTCAGTCAGTGAGGAGCACAATACAGTGGAATTCATCAGATGAATAGAGAGAGAGATTGGTGAGCAGTAGATAATTGTTCTAGTGTCCATGATCAAACTACTGAAATTATTCTTTCTAGACCTTGGGGGCGAGGAAGAGTTTGAGATAACTTATTATTTTCCTTTTCAGACACTTTTGCGCAGGACCTTGAAAGGTTTGCTAGGTAAGTACCATGGAAAGATGTACTACTAAAAGAAAGAGAGAGAGAGAGAGAAGAGAGTGGGTAACCTTTAATGGGCCGTTTATCTGACCTATACCACACTAAATTATTTTTTATTATTATGAGAGAGAGTGATTTGGATCCAGTGGGGCAGAGACAAGTGGATGAGTGCATATAAAGTTCTCTCCTATCCTCCCCTCTGCTAAGTAGTTCCCTGAGACCCCCAATGATGCAGGATGTGCAGACAAAAAGTCACAAGTGCCCCTCCCCCCCCAGGAGAGCCAGATTACCACTGCTTTCTGCCCCAGTGGAATTTCTAGTGATAGAAGAGGAGGGGGATTTCACTTAATTCTCCCTCCCTCCCTCCTGAATGCAGCAGACCCCCCCCCCACTTCTTATCCGTGCAAGTCCTAATTACTTCAGCATCATTGTTTGGGGGTCTCAGGGCACTCTGTAGGGCCTGGTGAAAAAAATCTAAACGTTGAAAAGTTTCCCTCTTATTCTCCCTGCTTTCCCCAGAATTGAACTGATGCTGAGTTTTAGAATCAGGCTTTGATGAAACCATTTATGTTTTGTCAGAGCCAAGAGATCCATTATTTTGTAGTCTGAATGCAGGGCATTGATTCAAGCCGGTAAGCTTTTCTTCCTTTCCCCTACCTCAAGCTCCCCCCCCCTTTGCAAACCGTTGCTGAGAACTTGGCTTAAAAGAGTGGTTGCATTTTCCAAAGATGTGTGTAGCTCTCAATGACTCTGGATCCTTTGGCAGAGATTCCCCCCCCCCCTTCTCTTTTTTATTCTCAGAATTGCTCTGGAAGCCAGCATAAGCGAGAAAATGTATGTACACAACACACACACAAAAGGCAAATTGCCTGGAGGATAATGACGCCTTTGTGTGTCGCCTTGCTTCTGGAGTGGGTAGTGTTCTGCCTAATGTAATTGCATGCAGGTGTATAGCTGAGCAGCAGCCAACAGCGGTCAGAGGGTCCCCTTTTGTAAGGAGCTTGTTAGTAGCAAATAGAACCCTTTCAAGAGCAGGCTAAGTAGGTGGTTTGATTTCAGCTTTTTAGAAGAGCCTGTCCCGTCTTCTCAATTCATGGGCTCCTGTCTTTCAAATTAGAGCTGTCAGGAGTGCAGAATGATTGGTATATTTTATTTTTATGAAACTTGAGTTTTGAAAGCTAGAAACTTTTTTTTTTTTTTGCACTACAGACTCCTGGCAAGTAGGGTTGTCATTTTGCAATTTAAAAGTTGGATATGTGGATTGAAAATATCCCAGTGGAGTGAAATATCCATGGCTGCTTTCACACGGTGTTTTCCCAGTCATACTTCTCTCTTCGTCCTTCATCAGCTGTGGTCCCAGCAGGATTCTAGCCAGTGCTACTTAAGGCAAGGGGGGAAAGGGAGGGGTTGGGAGAGGGCAGGCAGACTGCTGGCCCGTCATAGCAACAAGATTACAAAAGCAGCAGTGAATCCTTCTGCTGGGAGAGCAGTGGCTGGAAATGGGGAGATCTGGCTTGGCCTAACCCGTTTTGAGGGAGGAGCTAGAACATGACAGTGACTATATGACAGGATATTAACAGCCTTTCTGGAGGAACAGCAAGTCGTGGGGTTCCAAACATGCTTGGCGAGAGAAACAGATGCTTACATGTAAATAGTAGACATCTCCAAACCAAGATGTGAGATCTGGATTGCTTGGAGCTAAAAGTGAACATGGACACAGTGGCATATCAGAAACCTGGTGGAATGGGGGGAAAGACGGTGGGATATGAGTATTCCTGGATATAGGTAAAGGTAAAGGTATCCCCTGTGCAAGCACCGAGTATGTCTGACCCTTGGGGTGACGCCCTCCAGCGTTTTCATGGCAGACTCAATACGGGGTGGTTTGCCAGTGCCTTCCCCAGTCATTACCGTTTACCCCCCAGCAGCAAGCAGGGTACTCATTTTACCGACCTCGGAAGGATGGAAGGCTGAGTCAACCTTGAGCCGGCTGCTGGGATCGAACTCCCAGCCTCATGGGCAGAGCTTTCAGACAGCTCGTCTGCTGCCTTACCACTCTGCTCCACAAGAGGCTCTTATTATTCCTGGATATAAACCTAGTAAAAGGACAGCGGTTGGCACAATGGGGTAGGCATGGCTCTGTGTTTCAAGAGAGGATACAGATTCAAACAAGCTGGGAAACACAGGAGGACTATGCTCCCCTGCAGCTACTATGGGGAGAGAGATTAGGCCCCAAAGATAACTACTGAGGTCGTATTATAGCCATTCTGTTCAAAACTTTGAAGAATGATCTTGAGGTGGAGGCAGACATGGCAGAGGATGCAAGAGGAAGATATTGTAACTGGGTGACTTCAGCACATTGCATTGTGTGCAAGTGTTGAGTGTGTGTCCCAGCCTTAACAAAAGGACAGCATTTCTAGCTACATAAGTGATTGTCACAGAACTAGCTAGAAGGACTTGGTGCTGATTGGGACTCCCAGACTTGGTGTGAGATGAACGTAGCCCTGTTGGGAAGACTGACTGCAGTGCTGCACAGAAAGTCCATCAGTACAGCCACATTTTAATTCAGAAGAGGAAACTTCATAAAAACAAGGGGATTAGTTAGAAAGAAGTAGAAAGGGAGAGTAAAGAAGGTCAAATCCTTTCAGGATGCTTGGAAATAATTTATAGACACCATAATTAGAGCTCAGATATAATGGATCCCTCAGATGATGAAAGGTACCATTAAAGCTAGGAGGATGCCAATGTGGTTTATGGGCAAAGTCCAGGAAACTATAAAAAGCAAGGCGGACTCTTTTAAAAAGCGGAAGTCTTGCCCAAATGAGGGAAGTAAGAAGGAGCAAAGGATAGTAGAAAGGTAAGCAAAATGAGAACTGGGGGGAACATGTTAATGAAAAAAATTAAGGCACACATTAAAGCATCATCTAATTACATCAGAACCAAATCCTAGGCAGAGAGACAGCTGAGCCATTAAAGGATCGCTATTGGAAGATAAGAAGATTTCAGAGAAGTGAATGAATTCCTTGGGTCATTCTTTGTTACGAAAGATTTGAGTTACAAACACTGGAGTTATTGTTTTCAGTGTGGGAATCTGTAGAATTGATTTAAACAGGTATAATGTCTGAAGAAGAGTGCATGCACTTGAAAGCTCACGTCTTGAAAAAATCTTTGTTGGTCTTGTTCATGCCACTTTCAGGGTTCCACCCACATCTTAACCTTTGCTACTGATGTTGCTCCCCCCCCAAGGTCCTTTGGGCCTCACCGGACCCACATGTCTCCTTTGGGTGGGTGCAGGATTCCAGACAGCATCCATCTAGTTCATCTTTCCGTTTGCCATTTGGGGCACTTTGCCAGTCCTGATTACACCTCCTTTGCCACCAATGGCAGCTTGCCCCTGCCTGCCTGAGTATTCATTCTTCTGTGTCACTGGAGGTCAACTTACTTGTTGCAAATTGCACTTCTAAATCAGTGCCTTTCTATAACGGATAAGTGTGTGATTGGGCAAATCAGATGGGTCTTGAATGACTCACAACGCACCTGGTCTGTGCAGTGAGATCTCGAAGCCAGCTTTTTTTTTTTTCATTTGGAAGGGTTTGTTGAAGGACACCCACCCTTTCCCAAAGCTTCCTTTAGTACTAGTTTTGAATGTCACAAGAAGCTTTGGAAAGTGCAGGTAGAAGAAAACGTGGTAGTCGTGTTAACTTTTTTTTGTTTTTTTAACTTAAGTGTTAAAATAGATTTAAAAGGCAATTTGATCCGAACCATTATTCATTCTGTGAAATCTTTGTGTGTTGCCAGTATGGAGAGCCAGTTTGGTGTAATGGTTAGGAGTGTGGACTTCTAATCTGGCATGCTGGGTTTGATTCCCTGCTCCCCCACATGCAGTCATCTGGGTGACCTTGGGCTTGCCATAGCACTGATAAAGCTGTTCTGACCGAGCAGGAATATCAGGGCTCTCTTAGCCTCTCCTCCCTCACAGGGTGTCTGTGGTGGGGAAAGGGAAGGGAAGGCGACTGTAAGCCGCTTTGAGCCTCCTTCGGGTAGAGAAAAGCGGCATAGAAGAACCAACTCTTCTTCTGTTTGCCTGTCTCAGCACTTCAAATAATAAAACGCCCCCTATATAGATAGAAAACAAGTGTGCAAGGGGATGAAAACAATGACTAGTTGTGAGAGTTGTGGGTGGGTTGGGTGTGAAGGGGCCTTGGTGGAAGGTAGCCATGAGAAGCTAGCATTCTGAGGGCCTCTTTCCAAGCTCACAGTGCGGTGCAGTCACTCTAAGCATGTTGAACAGTGAGTCCAAAACTGCTATGGTCATGCTGACAAACTTTTGCTGCCCTTGAAATCGCATCCTAAGTTTCTTCTGTCCCTTCAGTATCAGTACAAACACCTTTGCTTCTCTCCAGCCAGTAAGCATTCCTGTTGGCGTACCGTGTTTTGATAGTTAATCTGTATTTCTCCTAATTCTTCACACAGACATGCGAAACGAATCACAGTTAAAACGGAAGATGTGAAACTTTTGGCTAGAAGGAGCAACTCACTGGTGAGATGAGAACCTTGCTTTCTCGCTACGTTATTTCTGAATGAACCAATATCAGCTCCTTCCGCATTTGCTTTTTCTGCTTGGGATTAGATGACAGTCTGGCGAGAACAGCGCTGCGTTTAGACACCTCTTGCTTTTTTCACTTTGCTTTTATAATGTTATCTTCTTTCTCTGAAGCGCAGTGACGCACGCTGGCTTTATTAAAATTATGTTTTCCTGCATGCTTAAAGTGTTGTACTGTGCTCTGGATGCTCACTTTGTGGATGGAAGGGTATGATGTCAATAAAGGAGACACAGAGCTGTTTTCAGCTTCATCTGTGCATCTCTTGTCCTGTCTGTTTCTGGCCAGCTTTGGCTTTATTCATTATTTATTTACTTCACATATTCCACTCTTACCCCCAATAGGACCCAATGTGGCTTATATAATTCTTTGCCATTCTTAAAACAGCCCAGTGAGATAGATTGTGACTGGTTCAAGGTCACCCTTCCAAGGCACAAGTGAGAATTTGAAGCTGGGTTTTGGCCTGTCTTTTGTCTGTGTGGCTAGGCGTGTAGCTGTTTCTTCATAAACACAACACCACATTTTGAGTCACTCTCCTCCCACCCCAGTTAGCATGACTTCTAATTTTAACCTAATGTGAGAACATTTCTCCTTCCAGCTGCTGTCTGAGCAACATGTTGCTATCTTGGAAAAAAAAATTGTGGGTAAAGGGTGCAGTTGAGTTGCGTGTCCTTGAGCTAACAGCTGCAGCATGGCTTAATTGGGCATGGAACGTCTTGTCAGGAAGAACAAGATGGTTGCTCCTGTCTATGATCCGAGACTGCAGCTGTGCTGGTTAATAGCCCTCTTTTTATATACACGTTTATTATTAGCGTCACTCTAATAGGGGAGTCGAGGCAGAACAATACGTTACAAGCCAAAGACCTGAGGCTTGCATTGGAATCTGCCATGTTGTGTCTATAACCACACTCGTGACAAGGAGTACAATGCAAAGAATAACTAATATGCTAGACTGGAATCTGTTTGGAAGACTCAACCAAGTGGAGATTCACACCCCACAGATAGATGCATTATTTATATGGGTCAATTGACTGAATAAACATACTGACTGACTGACCCCACAGATAAGCTCCTTTAAACTGGATCAGAACACTGGTCCCTCAAGGTCTCAGTCTGGCAGCTGCTCATCCAGGTCTCAAGTAAGGGTCGTTCACAAAATTTCCTACCTAGTTCTTTTAGCAGGGGATGCCAGGGATTGAACCTGGGACTTTCTGCATGCTAAGCAGAAGCTCTTCCATTGAGCTGTAGTCCCACTGAAGTCCTTTAAATGATCACAATTCCCCAAGGATGCTTTTAGGAAGATGAAACTACCTGTAGCCTGAGAATTGCTACAATCCTGTTCTTTATGGACAGATGAGGCAGGTGGACATGTAGATCAGTCCTTCTTGGTCATAGTGCTGGAATCTGGGCCCTGTTTCAGCCAGTGGTATCCTTGCCCTCTCCTTTACCTTCCTCATCGCCTCTGACAACCACTTTTATGTATCTAGCTAAATGCTCTCTCTCTCTCTCACATACACACACACACATCCTACACACTCAAGATGCTTGATTATAGGGAAGATGCTGTTACTATACCCCACTAGCATCTTTTGTTGATCCTTAGAATAATTCATGCCCTTTGAATTTTTTATCCTTGATCTGCATCCACAGCCTTTCAACAATGTGTTAGGACATTATTATTTTAGAGGACATTTTGGAATGTTTTTCATATTTCTGATTGGTTTCTTTTGTGACTGAAGTCTTAATGTGATTTGCTGATCTTCTGTGGTGCTTTTCTTTTAAAAAAAAATTCAGTGGGAATCTTATCTCTGACTACAAGTTACCTGTCAACACTATTCTGTCTTCCTAGTCTTTGTATCACACATTCTTAATCATCCATTGTTTGACACCTCTCTTTGGGGGCCCATAGTTGCTTTTTTAGCTGGCTGAATGGCTGATCCTGGGAATTATAAAGGCTTTCTCTGTTTCTAGCTGAATTACATCACACAGAAGAGTGAAGAGCTTACTCTGAAAAAAACGGAAGAAAAAGCAAAGAAAAAAAAGTCATCCACCAGAACCTCCGATGAGCACATGGGACCTGCCGCAGCTGACAGTGAAGACTCCAACATGGCCTGATTCAGTTTTTTCCTCTGGCTGTCTGAGGATTGTGCCTGTCTTTTGTCAAATAGCAAAAAAACAGCTGATAGTCATCAAGCAACAACAAAGAGCTGATATTGCCATCCCGTGTTCCAGTGTCTGCTTGCCCCTGAGCAGGTCTCACTGTGGGGTGTGTTTTGAAAAGTGCAATAGAATAGGGGTGTTGGTTTCATCTTTGAAAACACATTTGAGAAATGGAGACTTTACAGAATTTGGGAAAGAGGGACCTGTATAAATGGAAAAGGTATACAGCTTTTACTTTTTTGTATTTCCCAAGGGAAAACCTTCCCTGAATAAACAGAATTTATTTGTTCAGGCTTAAACAACACTTGTTATTCTTAAAGGAGTGGTGGTCATGTCAACATAGCTTTGCTTATAACATTAAGATCCTCATTTCTTCATTTAAGATTGATTATTATGATCAACAACCAGCCGAAATAAACTCACCAAATAGCTGCGTGTTTCTCAAGGGGACCCATTGCATGAATTTTGCCTTTGTTCGGAGCTCAGAGTCCAGCCTGAACACCTTTGGCTTATAGCCAGGGAATAAACTTCGTTTGTAGTTGAACATCTATCTATCCCTTTGCTATGCTGCTAAGACTGGGGATGATATGGAGAATTCCTAAACTTTGCTGCTGTCATAAAAAGCTCGTTTTGGTTGTACCTTGAGGCTGTTGTGCAGCTTGTTTGCAGTTGGCAGCCTTCCCTCCCTGCCTTAAACTCATCCATAAACTCCACCATTGTGAATCATTTGTTGCTAAATCACTCTGTTTTGTGCTCAAAGCGGCCCTAATCATTATGGGAATAATGGCAAGGAAATGAGGTTTGGTTGTTTTTTTGTTTTTTTTAGCAAATAAAAACTGCAAACACTGCTTAAATTAACAGTAAATGTACTTTAATGGCAACAGCACCCAGAGGCTCTAATTAAGGGTTAAAACCACACAAGATGCACAATTTGGAGATGTAATTGCTCTCTGGTTTGTGCGTCATTGCTTGAGCTGGGGGGGGGGGGAGAGTAGAGGCAGAGGAAGGGGTATTGACGATGGCTTGACTAAAAAAACAACTTATTAAGTTGGAAGTGGATGCCCCCTCCCTCCAAAAATACAAAATATAACTTGCCAAGCAGGTGTCTCTAGTAGCAGAAGACAGCCAAATGGCATTCCTCACTCAACCAACACTTGGTCTCTTCCTCTTGGTGCTCATCTCGTTCTCCTGGTCCATGAGGGCTGCAGCTGCAACATTTCCTATTTCGGAAGGGCTTGTGTGGAAAGACCGCAAGGTAAGCAGAAAAACTTCCAGCGTTGTGTTGCCAGTGTGATGAACGCAGCCAAAATTCCAAGTGTGATCTTGATAACTCTGCATTCATCTTTAGCAAGTTTTAAATGCTCAATTATCTAAGGGAAGGGAAACTCAATTTCTTTTTTTAGTTGGTGAAGGTGACGTTTCATCTGCAGATGCGTAAAACAAATAGGAAAATGCTCAGGGTGGACTCTGCTGCTAGTTTCTGTTAAAAATGAAAGTTCATAGACTTCCTTGTTTCTCAAAAAGTGGTATCCGTGTGAATTGTACGCAACTGACTAAAAATTTAAGTCAAGCAACTGAATCAAATGATTGCTTAAATTCTTAGTTCTAAGTAAGCCTATGTGTCTTTGTATCTTACCATTACTCCAGGCGAACTGCCAGCTGTAAGCATGTAAACTTGGCAGACCACAGAATTTACTTCAGAGTAAATGAGGTTAGGATGGGACTATGTGCCACCCAGCATTGGCACCCATGGGTCCTTCATGAGGCTGTAGCAATGCAGAAATATAGCCTGGCACACATACAGTGCAGTTCTAAGTAGAGTTAGTTTGGTCTAAGATCATTGGAATCAGAGAGTTTAGACTGGAGTAGCAGTAGAATCGATGTGCTAGTCCCAGACTGAAATTAAGCTTTAATACGTGTAATGGGTCTGAATGCATATTCTTACTCCATTTATTTCTGTTTTCATTCATCCCCTTTAGAGAGAGTTTAGCTTTTAAACTCCTCAGGCTAGGGACCCATTCTCATATTCTGTTAAACAGCATGCTTGTGGAAGTTATATACATAATACATATTTTATTATTTTAATGACAATTTAAGCATTTGTTTTTTACGTGCTGGGGACTCATGATGAATCAACGAGGTGGGTTAAATGGAAATTTTTGGCCTCCAAGATTATATAAACTCTTGGGGAGAAAACTAATCTCCTATTTGTTTTTCCCTTTGGCAGACTCAACTTCTTTCAATATTCTGTGCCTCCGGAAGCAGGCTGCTGGTGCTGGGGGGTTCTTTTGCTCGCTGTCCATTCACACAGCCTTATTTTTGTACATTACCCAGAGAGTCTTACCCAGTGTTTTATTTATTTAAGAAAACTGTCGGCCACTTTTCTACATTTCAGAACTTTAAGGTGACTAAAAATGTAAATAAGATGGCAGTTATTAAAACACATACACACAAGACCACAATTTAAAATCTCATAAGGACAGCCAATAAATAAGAACTAAATTAGTTGAATGCAGTCCTAACCTTGTGTAGGTCATATGAGATAAAATATTGGCAAAATAATAGTTAAAACATAATAGTAGAAGAGAATAACACATTAGTTAATAGCAAAAAAAATCATAATTAAAATACCTCCCTTTGTTGCTTCATGTCTGAAGCAGTTGCCTATGAATATATCTCATTTGTTCCAAGAGAGCTCTTCACAAGAGGGGGCCAATTTGAATGATGTTATTCATTATTGGACCCCTCCAAATGCCTTGTGGATGAGCCCCATCTTGCAGGCCCTTCAAAACTGCACCAGCTCTCAAAGGGCCTACAGTTCTTCCGGGAGTTCATTCTATCAAGGTGGGGGTCAGAACTTAAAGGTCCTGGCCCTGTTTGAAGTCAGCCGTATCTCTCGGGAGCCAGGGATTGCCATCCTATTTGAACTGGCCAAGCACAATGCCCCTTGAGGGGTACAGTCACTCAGGTGGTCCCTTAGGTATATGGGGCCCAGGGTGCGGATAACCTTGAAGGTTTAAAACCAAAACCTTGAACCTGATCTGGAATTCAACTGGGAGCCAATGTCAGCTGTTTGGTTTTGCTGTTTGAATGAGTGGCATAAGCCATTTTTACTGTTACCCAGAATTAAATTAACTATTAGTTGAATTCGAGTGCAGAAAATAGGAATCTGACAGTGTCTCAGCATCAGGAATGGAGGTGTACTCTGTTGGATGAGCTAGCTTTGAAATATGGATGAACGTGCCCTCAGATCTCCGTATGGGTTTCGGCTTTCAAAGATAATATTCCAAAGCTCCCCATTTATCAATGTAATTGAACGCTGCTATGGGCTCTTTAAAAAAAAGGTCATTAAAAAAGGTTTTTTCAAATCTTGAGTGCTTGATTTACTGTACTCTCTCTTGAAAAAGATCCAAGAACCAGTGCATAAAATTCACCATTAAAATGATACTTTTCATCCAAATTATTGGATAATCTACAGCTTGGAAACCTGATAGTTTATTAGCTGATCATCTATGTCATAAATTTTTTAATACAGGCTTTTTGATTGAAAGGTTTAGAGTAGGATTCTTAAGAGAGTCCACAAAGCAGGAAAGAAATTTTGCTTGCAAGTTGACCAAGAATGATGCAAATAGGATGTCAGCCCCTCTCGTGTCTCAGAACATGCCCACCTCCAGCCTCCTGGGAGAACGCTTGTTGAGTCCCTGTCAGTGAAGGAGCTCAACAATACTTCTTTCCTGCCCTGGGTTGGGAAATACCTGGAGAGATTTTGAGGTCAGAGCCTGAGGGCAGGTTTAGAAAGAAGGCGGCTCTCAGATATATATAATGGCATCGATTCTACCCTCGAAAGCAACCATGTTCTCCAGGGGAACTGATCTCTGTAGTCTGGAGATCAACTGTAATAGTGGGAGATCTCCAGGTACCACCTGGAGAATGGCAACCTTACTCTTGCCTCTGGTTGAGATAAAGCCTCCGTGAGGGTGGTGAGGCTCACTCCGAGCTGTGGACTGTCATAGCTCAACACTCGCCCTTTAAAAAAACAATCACTGTATATAGAAAACTAGCATATCAGGCAGAAGGATTTGACTGGTGTTCTTGACATGCTAGCTTTCTGTGTTCAGAGATCTTCAAAACGTGTGAGTGTTCAGTTATAACGTGCTTCATCCATAGATTTTTAATGCTACACCAGGACAACTTGCTCAGTGAAAACTGGACGCAAGAGAGGAAACAGGATCACACAAAAGTCCCAAGCCAGAGTAGCGTTCCAGGGCAGCTTGTTTGCTCCTACTTGTATATTACTATCTGTATGTGAATGTAAAAGACTTGTCTTGCATCTGAATAAGTACAGTATCTGTGGTTCCCCCAACTGTTTCCAAGGGGCTGGCTTTCTGTAGCAATACCTAACTTGCCTCTGCTTAACTTTGTAAGTATTTCCAGGTGCCAGCAGACATCAAAAGAAGCGAGGTGCTAGCTTTCCTCTCCGGGCTGGCTGACTGGGCGTCCTACATGAATGAGGCACCCCTGTCAAGGCGGGAGAAGACGGATCTCCGTCCCCGGCAAGAGCGAGCAACCTTTCCTCAGCCCCCAGCTCGTGAAAAGTCACCTTGCAAGAACTTCTTCTGGAAGACTTTCTCCTCCTGCTAACAGGACAGTGTCCCCAAGATGCTCTCTGAGCCCAGCTGGACTCTCTCGAGAGGGGTACAATCAGTGACGGCTCTCTTTTGGGAGCTAACGTTGTTGTGTAATTACATCCCTCCCCTTCCCTTTTGTCAGGGAAACACGAGTCTTGTAGCACCTGAAGACTAAATGCATTTTTAGTGACGCAAAAGCTTCTGTGAACCAGTCTACTGCGTTAGGTGTGGGGCTATCCTCCAACGGCAGGTGCGTACACAGGTACAAACAAGAAAGAGTGGTAGGCAAGTCATTGCAAAGTAAGAGATTGGTATATGACAGGGGTGGCCAAACTGTGGCATAATCCTGGCAGGGGCTCATGGGAATTGTAGTCCATGGACACCTGGAGAGCCACAGTTTGGCCATCTCTGTCTTAGAGGAACAACTATATAGAAAAATCTGTTTTGCAGCTTTCTGTGCCATTAGGGAACCGTAGGGAGGGGAGCAAATGAGATTTGTTGGGCAAGTTAAAGGGTTCTCTGCCAAGCAATTCGGACTCAAATGAACTGCCAGGCTTTGTAGATGAGACTGTCAAGGCACCAGGGGCGGGGATGGGGGTGGCAGATGGCATGCCCCAAAAGACTCCTCTTGTGCCCCACAGATTATAGCAAACTTAAGCCAACTATAATCCCAAATCGCTTGTGTTCCCCCCCCCCTGCTGTTTGCCAGTGCAGAGTTTGTCCCTGTATACAGCCATCTTGACATACTGAAATAAAACATTGCCGTGCATAACCAAACCTTTGGTGCTGTATTCTTATGTAGAGAGAACATGAAGTATAGTTATGGAGCGCATGCTTCCTCAGCACGGTTTCATCCAGTGCTTCTTGGTGCAATCCCTTTTTAAAAGCTTGCTGGGGTATTTTTGAACTCTGCCCAGACCTGTTTTTTGTATGAATTAGATGATATCAGAAGTATCCGGTCACTGGTATGGTCTCCTCCACCCTGCTTTCCAAGATCTGATCAGATCAAGCTAGCCTGAACTGTCCAGCAGAGGGGAGCAGATGAAAAACTTAACCTCAAATATCATGCAGTGGGCACAAGTTATTCAAATGGTACGAAAGCTTTAATAAGTATGTAGAAATGTGATTGTTAACCAGCCTAATCTAATGCATAGTATTCTTTTGGTAGGAAGAGCAGCCGAGAACGCCTTTGCACGGCTGCTTTTGAAGTAAGGCCCCACCCTGTCTATGAAACCGTGAAGGCAGGCAATAACAAGGTACGTTGTGTTGTAGGACAGTGACAGTGCAGTGGACGAAGACTCAGTCTCTTGCTTGAAAAGTGGAGAAGGGACATCAAGCGGTGTGAGAGAGACTAAAGGTGAGGGGCAATGAGAAAGTAAGATTGCAAATCAGAAATTTTGGGGTTCCGGGCCAGGGCTGAAAGAAATGGCAGCTGGAAACTCAGCCTGTCGTCAGCTTAGCTGGGCTCTCATCAGCCTCAGAAGATTCTCTGTCCTCCTTAAAACAACATTTTTCTGCATGTTTTAATATAATGCTCTCCAGAGATTGTTCGGACAGGTCCTCCTAAGCTTGTGCCAAATAATTCGCATGACGAAAGGCAAAGTAACATTTCCCCCTGTTTCAAGAACTGCGGAACGATGAATGCCTTTTGGCTACACGAGATCCTGCCAACTCGCTGCATAACACTTGGGATTTAAGAGCTGTCCTGACACGCTCCCGTGCTAGCTTATCAAGGCACAGTGTCCAAGTGCAGAGCCACCCAGACTCTTCTGGGAACGAGTCCCTCTTCCTTGCTGCTTCCCACATCGGCTGCCAGGGCCTCCTACTTCTTGCGCTTGGAGCTCAGCCACTCCCCCCAGGGCATCTTCTTTTTGCCCTTTGAGACGCTTCTCAAGTCGTGCAGAGCCTGCACCTGTTGCAGACGCCGTGAAAGCTCCGCTTGGCAGGCCTGCTGCAAGGCCTCTGCCTTTGGCTTGTCCCAGTTCAGGGCCGCAGCAAGGGATTCTGGGTCGTTTTTGAAAACCAGCTGCAATGAGAAACAACGAATCAGCCCCAGTCCATCACTCGGTCCTCATCCTTTCTGCCAGAGCCAGCAGGTCCAGTTAAAAGGATCTGAGGTGTTGGGAAGGACCTTTCTCTGCCTGAAGCCCTGGGCAGCCATAACAAGTTCCAGACAGCCAGGTGGACCAAGGGCTTCAGAGGCCTGAGGCAAGCCGTGCTGTGTCAGCTTCAGCCTCTCGAAGGATAATAACTTAATGGCAGAGGACTTGCTTTGCATGAAGAAAGCCCCAGGTTCAACCGTGTTATGGGATTTGTGGGAGAAAGTACTAAAATAGACTTTTCTCTCCCAGACACTTGGAGAGCCATCACTACTCAGTAAAGAGAGGCGTTCTAAAGCGGTTTTATATTTAAAAAATGGGCTTTTTGGTATCCTCTCCACGCCATTTGTAAATATATAACCCTCCTATCATATCCCTGCCTTTAGTCATCTTTTCATTTCACTGTGTCTAAACGGAAGCATTCAAATCCACAACTCTTTTGGGGCAGGCTGTTTAGGGTTACTCACCTCCAAGTCCTGACTAGACAAGCTCAGTTCTGGAGCAGGCTTTTCCCCGAGTTGGGTCAAGAGCTGGCTGCTCAGTGGTGTGGCAGGATCAGGTCCTCCGCTGCTACTCCCCAGGTCAACTGTATCCTTTCCATCCGTGGCAGTTTTCTCTGCTTCTGGATCTAGATGGGAACCAGAGGTGCCTTACCAGAAAGTGGCAAACAAACCTCTAGCCCTGAAAATGTATCAGCCCAACGGAAACTTTCAGTTAGAAATTCCTTAGATTTACTGCCTGAGGAGAAACCATCCAATTTCATGTTTACGTGCAATTCTGGCAATTCCAGCATATCAATCAGGGGCACAAAACAGCTCGTTTTCTATTTTTGGCACTGCAGTAATCAGAGGCCCACCAAAACTTCCTCCGAACGCCACACACCTGCAGCCCTTGGTACAAGGTGGTCCTCCTTCTTCAGCGCCTGCAGGTAGATTTCCAGAAGCTGCCGAGACTGGCGTTCCTCCTCCCGCCTGTCCAGTACCTGCTGAAGGGTGTCCTGCAGAGTTTGGATTTGGGGCTGGTTCTCAGCCAGCTCCTGAGCCAGTTCTGCGCACGGCACATCAATGAGTACCTGGAACAAAACAGTCACAAAGACCAAGCAAAAACAGAAGATTATCTTCCTGTAACTCCCCTAAATGGTATGCGGTTGAATCTGCCACAAGGAGACAGGGAGATACTACGTGTTTCCTCGTTTAAGCCCCTTTATTGTTTCAACCATAACTATTTCAAAGCCAGCACGAGAACATCTGTGCAAGACAGTTAGGCATCAGACAGCCTCCACTTTCAGGCTGCTTAATCACTCCCTGGAGAGAAATAACGACACGGGATGGATCATCAGCTTTCCAGGCATTGGACTGGCCTTTCCCGGAAACAGAATGCTTCACCAGATGGATTTATTTCCTAGATACAAGAAGAGGATTCTTATGCTCAGTACCCACCATAGAGGGCTAGGTGCTGTGAGTCAACAAAACACAGGAAGCCCCAGATTCAATTCCCTGCATCTCCCATCTAGATCAGGGGTAGTCAACCTGTGGTCCTCCAGATGTCCACGGACTACAATTCCCATAAACCCCTGCCAGCAAATACTGGCAGGGGCTTATGGGAATTGTAGTCCATGGACATCTGGAGGACCACAGGTTGACTACCCCTTATCTAGAGGGATTTAGGGAGCAGGCATTGAGAATGACCTTTCTGTGGCTGAAGCTCTGCTGAGCTGCTGCTAGGCCAAGCAGGACAGCCTGTGGGCACCTCTGGAATTCTGAGACAGTGGGTTGGGTGCAGCACAAAACGTCTGCCGCAAAATGGTTGTTTGAGCGTGTTTTCAGTCACACAGTGAAGGTCCTTGTGTCGTGGGGGCTGCTGCTGCAGAAGCAATATTTTAAAACCTCTGCAAAGGTGTCACAAGGCACTGTGGTACCCATGAGCTTGTTGGACCAGAGATCTGACATAAGGTGGCTTCATGTGTTCATAGCTCAGGGGTGGCCAAACTGTGGTTCTCCAGATGTCCGTGGACTACAATTCCCATGAGCCCCGCCAGCATGCCCCCCCCTGTACAGCTCCTCCTCTCTAGGTCAGTTGCCAACTTGACATTGGTACAGGTGCAAAACAGCTTATTGCTTCAACTCTAAGGCCCCGACTTGTATGCTGGTAACAGCCATCGATTCTAGCAGTGTGCGATCATATCTTATTCTATGCCCAGGATTAACAAGTCGATGGTGGGGAATGTAATTTGAGCGTTCCCAGCACAGGCTGTTTTGTAATACCTGGAGGTCTTGCTCCGACATCAAGATAATGGTGGAAAGGTCAGCCTTCAGTTGCCTGGCCAGGTGTCTCCATCGCTCTCCCTCACTGCCCACTCCGTCAGTCTCGGTGGTCTCTCTCTCAAGCCAGGCTGTGCCCCCATCTAAGAGAGGCGGTTGTCGGCAGAAAACAGCAGTGAGTTGTAGTGTCCTTTGAGCCACGATCAGTCCAGTTCTACTGAAGAAGCCCCAGGATTCCTTGGTGGTTTCGTTGCAATGACCTAACCTCCTTTCTGGTAGCCATAGCTTAGAAACGCACATGAACATGGCAAGAATCTTCACACTGTCTATTTAAAAAATGGGATAGGTCTCCTCCTGCCCTATGGATGGACCCAGCTAAGTGGGGTCGGGCCTGATTAGTATGGATGGGAGACTACAGAGGAATTGGTGGGTCACTGCAGAGGCAGGCAATGGCAATCTACCACTTAAGGTTTCTGATGGTGCCTTATTCTCTCTCATTCGTTTAAGAGCATGGAGGGAGGGACTTTGGAAACACAGAAGCAGCAGGTGGAAACTCCCCTTTTTATTTCATCGTACTGTACTTCTTACCAAAGTCAGGTAACAGCCCTGCTGCTCACCCCGCCTTGCATATACTTCTAAATTTTAAATTTATGACAGTTCTCAAAACTGATTTTCTTGTTCCGCAGTAATGTTTATTTTCAGACCTGCTGATCATTAACATACCCTTTTGTTTCCCTCGGCCGATAATCTGACTGAGCTAGAGGGGCTTTTGGGTGGCTCAGCGTATCCGTTGTCCTTCCTTTGGTGTTACAGTTCTGACAGACCATGGCCTACCTATACTGCTGCTGGCCCACTTCTCGTCCTTCGCCAACACCACAAACTTGGTGTTGGATGGCAGGCACAAGAAATAGTCCTCGTCGTCCACAATGGTGCCGTCATCAGCCAACACCAGGGTAATGGGATCTAGGCCCTTGTCCAACGCCAGGAGTTCGCAAGCTGTGGAAAAAGCAAAAGTTGCAATGAAGTCAAAAGTCTCCCCCCTGTCTTGCAGTGAATGTGTCCTTGTCCACCCCTTTGCCTGCTATTTCTCCCTTCTCCAATAAGCTTGGAGAGAAGGCAGAGAAATGTATTTGTACGAAAACTGAGCTTTGAAATGCACAACCCAGAAAGCAGGTTTGCAATCACTCTTTACTTCGGTCTGGCAAGCAAAGGCGGCCTTCTGCTTTGGCTTCCTGAAGCCCGCTCAAGCGAAAAGATAGCTGATTGTTTTCCGTCTTTCAAGGGATGTGCTGCAAACAACTACGAAAAGTAGCACACATTTCGGTAGAATTCCTTGCTCAGAGCCACCGTTGTCACCTCTGAGTAATTTGTGCTGCCTGTGGGTGAAGAGAGACAAGGGCAGGAGAGAAGCAGCCCTCAAGTAGCTACGATTCCGAACCGCTCCAGGCCATGAGTCACAGGCACAATTGCAATGCTATTTCTACTGAGCAAGCACTCAGAATTGGGATCTTTGCTACGAATCACTCTGGCTTCCCCACCCCCTCAAGGACAAGGGAAATAAAACTGCAAAGTAGTTCCTCATTCCTTAGGCCACACCCCGCCTCTTTCTGCACTTCATTCATCCCAGATGCTATTCAGTCTGTTTCCTTGGTGATCTCTGCACGGGTTGCACAGAAGCCTCTTCTGCAGCGTGACTCTGTCTCCTCACGACCTGTCCCAACAGAACTGCTCTTTGGGACCGGACAGTTAGAGATCCCGATTCCAGTTTAAACCAGACTGCGGCATCCCTCCATGCAGCTTCTTCTCCATTTCAGTTCTTCCCTTCTGTGTGGATGTTTTTACTTCAATTAATATCTAAGTAGAATTATTTTAATATTTATTTAAATTAATATTTATGCTACTATTTGTTCTCAGTGTAGGGAAAAGAAAATAACCAGGATTTTGGAGTCAGAAAAAATATACTCAGATTTACGCATGCACACACACGGATATAATATTGTATTAAATAAATAACTGAAGAAAGATTGCATCGTCCCTGCTCAAAACCGACTATTAAAAAATCAGCCAAGTCAAATTACCCCTAACACCATCTTTGTCACTGATTCCCCAGGGCTCCCCGGCTTTCAACAGCTGCATGACAGGCTGCAATTCAACCGGTTCCGTTTTCCCTGTGAGGGAGAAACTCTACCGGTGGAATTTCTACCTGCAGAATCTGCAAGGTATGTAGGTTGCTCCTGCCCGTCCCCTCCCAGAGCTCCTCACCCTTTTTTCGCAGCTCCGACAGGCAGGAGGCCGCCGCCCCGTACTGCTCCTGTCGGCCATTCCGCCTGATCAGGCATTGCTTCAACAGGGGCAGCGCCGACCTGGCCGCCGTCATCGCTTCGCTTCCGCGCTTGCTCTGGAGAAGCCAAGCGGGAGAGTCGCCCACCCCTCTCCGCAGGGAGCCAATCAGAGCAGAGAGGGCCAAGTGGGCTTTTTTCCCAGCGGCCCTTCCGCGCTCCCTTTTCCTGGTGCACTTTGGGAAATGTAGTCCTTGCGCTCCCATTGAAAGTTAAGCATCAGTTTCTGGAGGATCTGCAAGCATTGGGGATGGGGGCAGATTCCTTGGCATCACATTCATTTAGGAGGCTGTTTCTTGCCCCAAACTAACTGCCTTCCACAGAATCAGACCATACGCCCATCAAATCCAGTACTGTCTAACTGGCAGCAGCTCTTCAGGGATTCAATTGGAGGTCTTTCACACAATCTGTGTGACTCTTAATTGGAGTTGCTGGGGATTGAACCTGGTCACTTCTGCATGCGAAGCAGAGGATCTTACACAGAGCCATGCAACTACGTTATAATTAACAGTACATGTCAAGAGTGGTGGACTGTAATCTGGAGAGCTGGGCTTGATTCCTCACTCCCCTTCCACATGCGGCCAGCTGGGTAATCTTGGGCCTGACACAGTTCTCTTAGAGCTCTCTCATCCCCACCTACCTCACAGGCTGTCTGTTGTGGAGAGAGGAAGGGAAAGTTCTTTGCAACATGCTTTGGGTTATTAAAAACCCATATCTTCTTCTACTGACTCCAGAAGTACACATCTGAATCTTAGCTGTCCACCATTTCCCCACCCTCTCCAGGCCCTGCCCCAAAATCTCCAGGAATGCCCCCACCCGGAGGTGGCAACCGCCCCACCACCTAGTTCTGCCGCGAAGGGACAGAGAGGTCAGAAGCCGGGCCTCCATCGGGCCTTCGGCGATCGGCTGCTTCTGCCTGCTCAGGCGCTCCTCCCCCTCCCGGCGCGGGAGGAAGCCCTGGCGGATCCATGCGCTCCGCGGATGGATTAGCCGGGTCTGGAAACATGGCCTCCTCCGAGCAGGCAGAGCAACCTGGGCAGGTAAGCGGGGGCCGAGCGGGGGCCGAGCTGGGCCGGGCGGGGGGAGCCGGAGGGGCCAGCCCTGCAGCGGGGAGGGCACAAGGGGGGGCCCGCTGGAGACTCCTGGCCCCCCACCGTTCCCAAGGGTGAGGTGGGCCCTGGGCTCCTCAGTGGGGGGAGGGGGAGGCCGCCCTTGCAGGGGGACAGGCCGAGCGCCCCCTCCCCAAAGTGGGATACTGCCATGCGGGGGCGGGCGGGGGGGGGAGGAGGTGGGCTGGTCTCTGAGGGTGGGCAAGGGAGTAGGGCTGCCAGCTTTGGGTTGGGAAGTACCTGGAGACTTTGGGGGTGGAGCCTGGGAGGACAGGGGCCCTTATGTGGTGCAAGGCCCCAGAGGCCCTCCTCCCAAGCAGCCCTTTTCTCCAGGGGAACTGATCTCTGTCGCCTGGAGATGAGCTGTAATCCCAGGGGATCCCCAGGCCCTACCTGGCATCCCTGCTGGAGAGGGTGGCTTAGCAGGCTTTTTGTGTGTGTGTCCCCCTGGGGGGAGAAATACCTAGTGAGTTTTATCACCTGGCTAGGAAGAGGTGAGTGACCTTTGAGGGGAGAGGCCAGGCCCTGTCGCCTCCTGTTTCTTCTGATGTTAAGTTATGAGGGTGTCCAACGGGCCTTCTCTTTCTGCTTGAGCTCTGTGCTCCCCCCACCCCATATATCACATAAAATGGGAGGGGGGATCCTGGATAGGACCTCTGTGGTCTGGGTGTGGGGGAAGGCCTGCTCCATCCTTTGAGCTTGTTCCTGCTCAAACAGGGTGTGTGTTTGGGGGTGGAATGGAATCAGAGCACCTGGTCTGCTGTGGGGAAGACTGGCCTTCGCCCGCCATTGTGGAGAGTGGAACAAGGCTCCTGCTTCATTTTCTCATATACATGCGCTGGAATCCCAAAGGAGTGCATGTGTGTGTATAGGGGAATCTCTACTGCCCCCTTTTACAAAGGGTGGTTAGGTGAGAATTCCTCCATAGGTTCTTGTTCTCCTAGGGGACAGAAAATGGCTACTGCCTACCTAATAACAGGTTGACTTTGATCATGCTGGCTTCCTGTCCCCTTCTTCCATGATGGGGAGGAGTAGCTTGTGGAGCGCGGCTTGACCTTCTGTGTCCGCATCTTTCAGGGTGTTTGTAAATATTTAATTATTTCTACATATGGTTGATAGTACACCTTTCTCATAGGGACTCAAGGCAGAATTTACAGAGTGAATCCACTATGTGGAACAAAATGGGGCTTTCCTTAGTCAGCACATTAGGACTTAAGAAATCTGGAACCACCAGAAAGAACTTAAATAAAACATAGTACCAAAATCACACAATAGGGTCCTATTCACAGTAAGCTCTGCACAGCAGTATAGACTACAATCTCTGATTATTTAACCAAGTAAGTTTGGCAACTTTTTCCTACAGGGCAACCCTATCGCCTGCACAGGAAATCCATCTTGAATAATTCTGTTTTGCATAGCTTGTGCCCAGCCAAGAAGGCTGGAACTTCCCTGACCTCCTCTGGCAGGCTGTTGTGAGCTTGTGCCCTGTGCTGGGAGGAGATTTATGCTCTGTGCATTGGAAAAGTGGAGCGGGGAGGGTATCTGGGTCAGCTACCCTCCTTCCCCATCAGGCGGGACTTTCATACAGAAAAAAGACTTAACCCTTTTATCTAGGTTCTCTCAGTAATTCCGCTGATGTCATGAAAAATGGTTTGGGTGGGTTTCATAATCTTTCTGGGGAAGGGGATTCTTGAGAGAGGTCCATTCAGAGGAGGGCTCTGCTTCCCTGTCTGGAAGACCCACTGTGCCATGACCTTGGCTTAATGACCTTGCACCACGCACGTGCTCTCAATCTAACACCTCACAGGGTCGTTGTGATAGTCAAATGGAGGAGAGGAGAATCACATAAGCCGTGTTGGTCTGAAGTAGCACAATAAAATCAGAGTCCAGTTGCACCTTTAAGACCAACAAAGATTTATTCAAGACATGAGCTTTCGAGTGCTTGCACTTACGCCTTGAATAAATCTCTGTTGGTCTTAAAGGTGCTACTGGACTCTGGTTTTATTGTGCTATTTCAGACCAACAAGGTTACTCATTTGAATTTAAGCAGCTTTGGTTCCTCAAAGGAGAAAGACGGGGATATATGGAGTAAATGTATAATATGCTGAGAAATCTCACCCAGAGGACGGCTTCCAACTACAGCGGGGAGGTTGCCAATTAAAATCCTTGCCCCACTCCATAGTAAAACATCACTGTGTAGGGAAGCTAGATTGTCAGGGAGAATGCTTGCTTAAAGACAAGGACACAATTTTTCTCTGAAAGGGAATGTCTGATGTGGGAGTATGCAAACAAGCAGTGCCGCCTGCAGTCTGGGATGGAGCAGTTTAAGGAGGGCTGAGCATGTAAGGAAAATCTGCTCAGCATAAGGTGTGCAGATACCTTCCAGGCAGGTGTGGCAGCCAAATGGCATTTGGCAACATGTAAATACTGGATCTTACACTAAACATGCATAACTGCATTTATTATGCTGTGACTTGAACTCAGTGTTCTCTCATTTGCAACCATGAGACCTAGAAACTTAGCTTTTTGTTTTTAATTAGCAATTGAACCTGTTACGTGGCTGAGAAGGCCGACGGGTTCTGTGCTGTCTAGGGATGGTCCCTGCTCTTGATTGCGAAGATGTATTTCTTTTTTAAAACTTCCTTCCTTAAAGGTTTGGCCTCCTCTGCAGATGTCCACCACCCCTCTCCTTGAGTCCTTAACTTAACCTGACTTGATTGCTGTGGTTCAATACCCTACAGTTCTAATTGGGTGAATCATTCAGGCTGGCTCCCGAGAGGACTGGAAGCTTTTTATATCAGTATGTTTATGTAAAATTCAATAAAGCTTTTGATGAACAAGAAAAGGGGGAAATACTGGTTTCTGTAAGAGAAGAAGAGAATTAGAAGTCAGGGCTGTACTTGAATATGACAGGTTTCCTGCGTGGAACTGAAGAAAATCGTCTGCTTGAGGAAGAGTAGCTGAAAACAGCATTATGAAGGGAGATGTATGGGATGATCTCACATTGTAAGGAGCTGCACATGTCGTTTGCTGTGGAGTGTGCATGGAAGAGCATCATGTGATCCATTATCATAGGGACCATATCTTTTCAGGCTTGGCTCATCCACACTGGCTCCCGATTTGTTTCCAGGCCGAATTGAAGGTGTTGCTTTTGACCTTCAAAGCCCTCACATAATCGCTGGGCATAGGATGGCTTCTGGGAAACAGTCAGAGTTGCCAAACACAGTTTCTTAAGGGGAAAGGTGGCCAGCTAATGTCCGCAAGGACAAGCCCCAGGGACGTTGGGGAGGGAGTTCTTGTAGATAAATCTGCAGGAATGTACAAACCTGCAACAGGTTGGATAGCCTTCCTGTCTAAAGATTGCCATTTGAAGTCCTTCAGTGCATGGTTGCTTGGAGGCGATAGGTAACTTGCTATAGGTGAGCAGGAAGCAGGTGAACACTGCCCATAGCAGAGAAAAAAGGTAGGCAAGCAGGAGGGGAGCTGGCTACACAGAGCGGGTCAGGATCTGGCTATTGTCCATGCAGAGATCCAGCCCTGACCTGAAGCCTTTATCAGGGAACCCCCCCCCAAAAAAAATAAAAATAAAAACCCCTCTGAGATTAGCTCCAGCCCATCAAAGTTAGATGTTAGTGTTTGGGAATTTGGTTTTCTTGTATTTTCTACTGATCTACAGAATCCAGCACCTTAATATTTGATGCTGACTCTTAGGAATTTTCAACAAAATCAACACTTTCCCCCTCCTCTTGTTGCTGCTACCAGCATTTTTTTGTGTTTGTATGTGAAATCTCTTTAACCACAAGATGGGAGAGGAAACCAGATAAAATCTAATTCGCCCAGTCAATTTGAAGCTGAGCAGCCGGGTTCAGGTTTGTTTATTGGCGGTCTCTGCGCTCAATTGAATTCTCCTCCTCCACCGGCAAAATGGCTTTTCTGTTTTTCATGGAGTCTGGAGTAGGATGGGGCGGGGAGGAGGAAGCCAGAGTCCAAACTGCATTATCTCGACTGAGCGATTATGTTCCCTATTCCTTTCTTTGAAAAAAAAATGCTTTGAAAAGAGGATATAAAGCTAATAGAACAAAACTATTAGGGCAAAGTTGGCCGAAGATGAATGGACAAAACAGACCCCCCAGTTCTAAATCACTTGTTATGGGGGGGGGGAGCTCCAGTTGCCATCCCACCCCCTGTCATTTCCAGGCAAAGGATATGAGTTAGAAAATACCTGTCAAAGTAGACCAGGCTTTCTCAACAGGAGTTTTGTGAAACTGGGGTTTCTTGACGGCCCAGGAAGGGTTTCCCCGATTGGGTGGGAGTTAGCTATTGGGGCTAGATTCCCAGAAGCCCTCTTTCATTTGCTCCCCAAACACCAAGGATACAGAGCAATTTTGTGGCTACTGGCCACCAGTGGACCTCTGCTCTATCCACTTATCCATTCCCCTTGAGCTGTCTATGCTTGTAGCTGCCATGACTTCCTGCAGCAGTGAGTTCCGTGTATCAATTACTCCTCGGGTGAAGAAGAACTTCCTTTTATCTGTTCTAGGCCTGCTGCACATTCAGTGCATTCCTGTATTGAAAGACCAGCCCACCTATGGACCAATTCTGCAGTTCCTTGGGAACGTATGTAATGCTCCAGTGGGACTGTCATTCTTACTTTTCATGGAGCGCCTGAAGATGTGGGTGGCAGTAATTTGTGCACCCTGCCACTTCTGGATCACAGAACCCCACCAAGGGTGTCATCGCCCCCCCCCCCCCCACATTTAATGTAGTTCCTGCTGGGATCTAACCAACTCCTTTTCTACCCACCTTCATCTGCCTCCTTAGAAGGCTTTGTGGTCGCTGCAATTAAATAACCGTGTTTTACATTTTCCGAGCCACTTCCTTTAGGACACAAATGATCGCTAATTAGTGCTCAATTGTGTACTGAAACTAAAGGTCTTTGTCTTTTTTTTTTTGAAAAGTCAACATGTGGCATCAGCTTGGGGGAATCGATAGAAGAAATTAAACAATAAACTCGCCAGCTGCAACATCTCTGAGCCCCACTGGGGGCAGGGGGAGAACCAACCGTGACCAAAATGAGCTGAAACCAACCGTGTAGTAGGGTATGGTGACCAGGGCTCATACTTGATGGGGCAGCGTTTGGCACCGTCAAGGCCCTGTGCGTGGTGAGAGCTACAGATCCTGAACAGTGTATACCAAGTGACATCCACCCCAGCAGGCAGAGGATGGCTTGATGGTGCACACGGGCCACAGGCAGCCCGGCCCCCCAACAATGCCCCCCTCAAGCTGGGCATGGCAGCCATTCGTGACAGTTGCCCGGTGTAATCCCTCATGGTCTTTTCTCTGGCACCGATGTCAGTGTGGGCCCCCTGATGGCCGCCAGTCCCCCATCCCATCTTTCCGATGGCGGAGACAAGCTGAGGGACTCACGGCCCGAGGCAGCTGGACTCTTGGTGGGGGTGGCAGGGGGCAGGTTTGTAGGTGGGCATTTTCCTGCAAACCGGCCTTGGAGCCACCAAGCCCTGCCCATCAACTTGTCCCGGGCACAAAACAGGGTAGGTACACCACTGCTGAAACATTCCTCTGAGGAGAAACTCTAGGGCAGGGGTAGTCTACCTGTGGTCCTCCAGATGTCCATGGACTACAATTCCCATGAGCCCCTGCCAGCGAATGCGTGGTGGTGGTGGTGAGGTTTGGTGAATGCTTGCAGGGGCTCATGGGAATCGTAGTCCATGGACATCTGGAGGGCCGCAGTTCGACTACCCCTGTCAGCTAGGGCAAGACCACAGAAGGAGCAGGTACTGGGGATGCTGGCCCTGGTCAGTCCTGGGGGAACCAGTGTGCACAGAAGCTCCCCCCAAGCCAGTCTGACACGGAGTCAAGCCCGATTAAGCCTGCCGGGTTTTAGCAGGCTTCGGTGCACTCCCGCCTGTTTTACTGTGGAGCTTTCGCCCCTATCCTGGCACCGGAAGCTTAAGGTGCTTTCCCGTCAAGTTCAGGTCTGCTCAGAATGCTGCTTTTGCACTAACTTCGCAGGCGTTGATTTATGCTCTGCCATCATTTATTAGAACAGCCTCTTAGCGGGGGCATAAATTACCCGTGTGTCAAAATGTGTTTTTACTGGTATTGCTTGTTTTAGCAAAATTTACAGCAGGTTACGGGGTGTTCCCAGGCACAGCTTCTCAAGGTTGATTGTGCATTCAGTCCTTGCCGCTGCTTCCCTTTGAAGGCACTGAGAACACACCTCTCTGGCTTCCGCAATCCACTTTAATCTTTACTTGCTCTTGTGTGTTGGGTTTTTTTGATGTTAGTCTGCTTTTCTGTGCTGTTTATGCTGCTTTTATTGTTGTAAATTGCGCTCATTATGTGTCCCCCCCCTTTTAATTGGAAGATGAATTCTTTGGTTGGGGGCTGCACATCTTTGGGTCTGAGGGGGGAGGATGGGGGGGATGCTCCCCATGGGAGCGAAGGCTTTTTTCCAGTCTTGGTACATTCACATCTGGGGCAGTGTGGTCTCGGATTCTTTAGTGCTGAAGTGGGTCTGCTTTGGGGGGGAGCCTTGGTTGGCACTCTAATCTAACCTCACTCTTTTCTTTTTTTACAGACTGGAACTTCTCCTGGAACCGAGAGTGGGGTATCCCGTGACGCTCTGGTGAGTCCCCAGAGAGGGAGTTCAAAAATGTAACTTTCCTCTCCAACTATTCGACTTAATCAGAGTGTTTTTGCTGGCAAGTCATTCTCCTGAATTGCTTCAGATTGTGCCTTCCTTTCCAAGACTAAGACCATTAAGGCAGAAAGGGCTAAAATGTCCTGTTGGTAATCTCTGAACTCTGAGACTTCCAGTACTCCCTTGGGGGGCTTACCTGCTCTTGGTCAGAGATTTCTCATTCCAGGAGCATCAATGTCCACGTTGGGTAATGGCTGCTGGAACAGTGCTTTGGTGATGGTGGTGGGGTCTGGTTTAATCTGGATTAGCTCTTGTACTCAGTGTAAAGCAAGTCCAGGGGGGTTGTAGCTCTTAACTAAGAATCGGATGGCATGAATAGGACCCTCGTCACCCTATGATACATGGACATGCTTTTCCTACATTTGAGGCTAGCGTGAACCACCCAGTTGATTTTTATCTACTTACCTGTTTTCATTCTTTTTAGTCAGTCTTTGTCATTTGGGCTCAAGGCGGATTACAGAGAGTGAGTAAAGACAATCAACAACGTCAGAGATTCAGTGAACAATGAAATAGGGTTTGGGGTGTAGAACCAACCAGTAATCTGAAAAAGAGAACTGAAGCAAAGCACAGTTGTTAACTCAACACAGATACAGAACTACACAGTAGGATTCCAACCCACAGCAACTGTACACAGTAATACAGACCACAGTCCCCAATAATTTATCCAAGTAACTTTATGGCACCTTTTGGGCAGTGCTACTCTATTGTCTGAATAGGAAAGCCCTCTTGAATAATTCTGTTCAGATGGTGACAATTCCATGAATTGGAGGAAGGGAAAGGAGCAGGTAGGGTTGTTGATGCAACCTGTTTGCTACCTCTAGTGACCCATGGGTTGCCAGTTCCCCTGGCTAATCAGTGGCGGGATGGAGAGGTAGGGTTGCCATATCCCAGTTGAGTAAACACTGGAGATTCGGGGTGGAGCATGGGAAGGGCCATACAGTCCACTTTTCGAAGCATCCCATCTTCGGGGAATTGTTCTCTGTAATCTGTAGATGAGCCATAATTCCAGGGCATCCTCAGGTCCCAACTGGAGACTGGCATCCTTAAGTGACATTAATGTGCTGCAATTTCCCCCATCCCTTCATCTGCATAGCCCTACCCACATCCCTGTGCCTTGGCTGCTTGTGTGTACTCTGTTCCTATAGTGTGTGTGTGTGTTCTGTTCGTACCTCTGTCTTGCCCCCAGATTGCTCAAGCAAGTTTGCGTATGTTTCCCAGCCAGGTCTTTTTCCCCTGGCACTGTTCTGTGCAAGCTTCTGGTGGCTTTAGCAGATTGTCATGTGGCTTCCGACCTTCAGTCTGGGCCTTAATTTATTATTTTTTAATTTTTAATATATATTTTTGCTGACATTAATACCTGTGCTTTTGCAGTATGGTTTCCACCAAGCTCTGCACCAGCTCTGCTCTTTTTTCCTTTCACCCCCCCCCCAACCTCTGTGCCCCCCACCCTGCAGGCTGACAGAAATTACCTTCTGTTTAATTAACATCTTCTCCCCCTGCTCTTTATATACTGCTGCATAATTGCTCAGAGGAAAGAGGAACGCATAGCAGCTATATATCTATATATAGCCGTACGTATAAAATAAAAAATAATTCATTGGGAGAGAGAAGAGGGGGAAAGAATCACAAGGCCAAGCCAGACTCCCTGGAATATAGTCTGATCTCATGAGGGCCAATTTCTACTTAGGGAGAGCTGGGGTGCCAGCTGTGGAAAGGGGTCTTTTTCACTCTCCGTCGGAATGATTTTCTTTTTTCTCCCTGCTTCCCACCACACATCTCCAGAGGCCTTCATAAATCGGCCAATTACTCCTCGTCTACCATGCGAGGTATTTTATTGCGACAGACCTGGGGTGTGTGAACAAGCGGAGAGGATTTCTTTGTTCCAAACTCAGTTTGCTTGTCCAGTTTCATCCTGAGGCAGTGCGTGCCTGGCCCTGCCCCATTTAGACCTTTTCATGTACGTCAGGCTGAGAATGACCCAGCTTTTATTCTTGGAGGGTCAGTTAAGATGAGCACTCAGTCTGGCTTCTGTGTTTGCATGCTGGTGGTCTGTACACCTTCCTTGCCCAGAGACTCCCTGCAAGGAACTACATCCCCTTATCTGTGGCAAAAGAGCACAGGTGCACAGTTGAATCCGAGTCGGTCCTCTCCCCCCTACAAACAACCGTGGGGTTTTAAACTGGGATTTTGTCATCTTAGAAGCCTTGTTTATGGAAGGAATTTAATTCTGCATACCTGCTTACATTCATCGCAAGGAGCTGACATGAACTTTATGGTATGGCGATAAGAACTAGGATTAAAATGCAGTACAGTTTCTCCTTAGCACTTCTTTCCTTTTAGGTTTTTCATAGGAATCATACCTTCCGACTTCCCCTGCATGACCACGAGGGCTAGTAACTTAATTAAAACGTCACAAGTGAAAAGACCCAGCCTGTGGCTTCAGTGCAGCGTGTGCCAGCCAGTCCCCTTGGAGTCACCTCCTCGCGTTCCGAACGGTCTCCCTCTGAACGAGGAGGGGCAGCGCCTTTTGTCCGCCGCGGTGGGAAATGGACTGAGGCGAGAACGGGGGCCGCCATCCATATTATTATTATTATTATTATTTTTAATTTTGGCCTCTCATTTCCCTGCTGTCGGTTTTGGCCCATTAAAATTTGCCTGGCCGCTCGGCGACGTGAAGGGTAACCTTGCGGGTTTGCCCGGTGTCAGCACCTCGCTGCCATGCACTTTACAACGACGTTTGTCATCCGTGGTGTGGGATCGGCCTCTCCTTGAGTCCAGATGCTCAGAAGGGGGGCACCCCCCCTTCGTGGACTCCCGCTCCCCGTGAGCTTTTGTTTGCTCTGATCCTCTCCATAATCCTTCAAGCAGTTTCTGAATTCTGAGCAGGTTCTGTGTTCATCTCTCTCCCTTTACTCCCCCCTCACCAACCAGGAGCTGGACATGCCCTTCAAGCAAAGACCTTGATTTGGTATTGTTTTTAATGCACGTAGCTGGTTACAGTAGGGGAACACCCCCCCCCCGTTTTTTTCTCTGAATTTAAATGGACAACCCCCCCAAATACCTTCTTCTTTCTGTTACATCCAGGATGCATTAAAATTTTGCTCCAAGAGAATGGAGCTTCTGTGTGAATTCTTGCCAACTGAGCAGTGGATTTTCTTAGTCTACACTTGTTGAAATTTGCTGGTCATGTTGGAAGGCCAGAAGGGGTGCAGAGGAACAAGAAAAAAGGCCATCCCATTACAGAGGGCTTGAGCAACTTCCTTAGGAGAAAAATGGAAACTGGTGGGTTGGGGGTCAGCTGAAGGAAAAATGGCAAGTGACATGGTTATAAAATTGTGCGTGGTGCGTGTGTGTGTGTGTGTGTGTGTGAGATAGAGAGAGAGAGAGAGTACTTTTCCACACTCTTATATGAGTAGAATTTGGGGCCCCTTAGAGGAATGAATAGGCAGCAGAATCAAAATATATCAATTTTTTTACAGTGCTTCTTCACCCAGTGTGTAATGACCATATGACATTCACTGTCACAAGGTATAATAATAGCTACTGACTTAGGTAGCTTTGAAAGATAAGTCTGTCAATGGCTGCTAGCCATGCTGACTGAGGTGAACCTCCACATTCAGAGGCACTAAGCCTTTGGATCACACTGCCAGAAGGCAACCTGAGAGGAAGGCATCAGCCCCTATATCCTGTTGCTGGCCCTCCAGAGGAACTGGTTGGCCACTGTGTGAAGGAAGATTGGACAAATTCATCAAGTAATTTCTATCGGTGGCTATTAATCAAGCTAAAAGGAGCCTCCTGGTCCAAGGGCAGTATACCACTGGGAACAAACATCTGGGGGAGTGTAGACACCTGTTGCTTTCATGCCATTCTTGTATATAACCCAGAAACGTCTGGCTCTAGATCTCTTCTTAAGTCCTGTCTATTGCTTGAAATATATCTTATTTGAAATCTTTGTATCCCAAACTCCTCACTAAAAATTTGACCTGAGATTTCAGCAGATGTCAGTTGCATTTTTAAAAGATATACTAATAGTCCTTCCCCCCCCCCCAAAGTCATGATTCTTTCCTGGTGTCTCCAGCCTGTCCCATTATTGCTGCGAAGTCTTGCAGTTCTGTCAATCTGCACAGTCCAAAACGACCCCATTTCTTGTGTCCCGGTGGCGGTTAAATCCAGATGTTTGGGGAAGCTTTAACAGCTGTTTCTGGGGGTGCTCGGCATCAGCTGTGTTCATGAAAACTACACAGAAAATATTTGCCAATTGTGTGCACGAGTATTCACCAAGCACGTTGCATTTTTCGTCCTTGCCTCCTGGCACATTACAGGTTTCTGGTGCAGCTGGAACAAAGCTGGAGTCATGTACGTGAAAGCTGTTTTCCAGAATAAAACTCTGCAAGTGTTAACGTTGCTGCTGGACTCTGGCTTTGTTCTCTGACCCGACGACCCACCTGAATCTGCCCTGCTGGGTTGTTGTGAGGATAAAATTGAGTGATGTTTTGGGTCCCCAGAGGGGAGAAAAGTGAGGCACGAATAAATAAATAATAAACAGGTTGCATTTGTAACTGGAAGCTTCT
Organism: Paroedura picta; assembly: GCF_049243985.1. Taxonomy (NCBI): domain Eukaryota; kingdom Metazoa; phylum Chordata; class Lepidosauria; order Squamata; family Gekkonidae; genus Paroedura; species Paroedura picta. The sequence continues at coordinate 2,331,496 of NC_135383.1, read as the reverse complement.
CCAGGCGTGGGCCTCTGTCACCTTGCATTCCGTAAAGCGCGCACACATTGATCTTCTGTGTCGATTTCACTATATCAGCGCACCGCCTAATTACTACCGGAGGGGAACAAAGGAGGGAAATGTCAAGGGTTTCTTAGGCACCCCTTGGAATCCCCCCCCCCCCGACTCAGTTTGACCACCCGGAGGACTTGCGCAAACAACCATAAAACCATTATAGCCCCTTTAAGGCAGAGGGGTGTTGGGCTGCCAGCATCTCTTCTCTGGCTGACAGTGCTAAATGCAGCAGGAAGAGTATAGCACCAAAGAATCTGTCTTTGTCTTGAGGCATCTAAATGCAAGTTAGTCCCCCTCTCTCTGGAATGATCTCTTAGAGCAGGGGTAGTCAAACTGCGGCCCTCCAGATGTCCATGGACTACAATTCCCAGGAGCCCCTGCCAGCGTCTGCTGGCAGGGGCTCCTGGGAATTGTATTCCATGGACATCTGGAGGGCCGCAGTTTGACTACCCCTGTCTTAGAGTTTTGCTAAATGCACAGGCAAGCCTTGCTGCAGCATGGACTAGAAACTTTTTTTTTTTTTTTTAAAGCAGGATTCTCGGAAAGGCCCCTTTAGGCTAGACTGGGGTTGACCGCCCGCCACTGACGAGATGGAAAATGTCTCACGCAAGGCAGAAAAACTCTTTTCGGTTGCTGTCGGGAGAATCCATTAATTTGTCAAACCGTTTTTCTATTATGCTTGACCTCTTGGTTAGTTCTGGGTCGAATCTTTTTTCCCTCCCTTTTGGCTTGGTTTTGTCTCTTTCACTGCTGACTCTGTTCATCATTGAGTGGCTTTCTCTTTTCTTTGTGGTTCGGGCAAAATACACTCTTTTAATCTGTCGATTCCTTTTAATGTGTTGATCTGGACAAATACATCAGCGCGCGCCGTGTCCGCAGATGCAAATGTACTCACCGAGAGAGCCTGTGGAGAGGGGAACTGTCATCTCTGCTTAAGTCGGTGCGCTGCGGATCAATAGGAATGCTTCCTTGAAACCCTTCGCAGCCCAGGGTGAGAAGTTATGCTTAATTGAACGTCATTTGTTTTCACCTCCCACCCCGTACAGGTGGAATCGGCCTCTGCCTGGAGGGGTAACAAAGTGTGCGATACTCATGAACACCAACACCATGGTGGGGCATGGGCCTCTGTGTGCAGCTGCAAGAAATTATGGGTTGGAATTGGTAGGATGAGTGTTAGGTAAAGCAGTGCTACAGGGAGTGCTACGGGGAGTTAGGTACAGCAGTGATACAGCTCAGTGGCAGGGCGTCTGCTTGGCTTGCAGAAGGTCCCAGGTTCAATCCCTGGCATCTCCAGTAAGGAAGTGCAGTCTGTAGTTGATGGGAAAGACCTCTGGCTTCTTGGAGAACTGTTACCCGTCTGAGTAAACAGTACTGGCACTGTATAAGGCAACTCCATGTGTTCACGCAGTATGAGAGCTGTACTGCATTCAGACATAGCCACGAACCCCCGTTTGACCAATCCTCAGCAAAGTTGTGATGCTGGAATGCAAGCTGGGCTTGTTGGTTGGAGGCTAGCTGGGATTTCAAACTAGGGTCTTCAGCTGATTTGTGCAGGATTTGTAAACTGCAGCTGTCATCAACTGGATTGACAGACCACTGTTTGTCGAGTTGCACCGTGCCTTGAAGATGCGTCTTGCAGAGATGGAGTTTGTTATTTTGGTCTGGTAGGCCAACTAGGGTTTGATAGAATAAACCATGATTTAAACTAACCACAGTTTATTGCAATGTCAGATCAGGACTTTGGTGTCATATGATAGGAGAGGTCCCTCGTTCAAATCTCATCCCTGCCAGCGATATAGCAGGTGGCCTTGGGTGACTCCCTCTGCCTCAGTGCCTCGCGTGTAATATGGGGATACTGGTGGCCTACCACGCTGGCTTGGCAAGTGGGTAGCCACCCCAGTCCAGTCTAACCACCACCCCCATCTCCAGATTTAAATGGCCGCTCAGGTGTGAATAGGCAAGACCTGAAGATTGTATGTCATTCTCCTACCACAGGGGTTCTGTTGTTCATGACAAACCCACACGGAGGGGGGGGGGCAGGGAAGGGGGTACCTTGGTTGGGCAGAGCTGTGCTGACCACGTGGATCTGGAATATGGCATACTGCCACTGTCTTTAATGCAATTAAAAAAACCCCTCAAACTATCATATAAAGATAAGCAAACACCTGTTTGAAGGTAAGCCATGTAAGTCATCAAAATTTCTGGAGTTTTGTGGTTGTGGTGCTTGCAAAATTCTGGGTGTGGCAAACCCATCCTGCTACAGCCCTGTGGTGCAAGAGATGCTGCAGGTGCTTTGCACACATTTCATTGTGCGGACAAGATCCGTGGTTCTCTCCCTGGGACTGCTGGTTAAAGGCTCTCAGGTGCTGGGCAAAGATCTTGCTCTGACCGGTCGTTTCAGAGGGGAGCTACATTCAAGACCATAAACACCTCAGCGAGCAACATTTTCAGGGCATGAGCTTTTGGGCACTCAAAACTCCCTTTGTCGTGTCGGAGTCCGATGAAGGAAAATTTGACTCTCAAAAGCTTCCATGCCCAAACCCTTACCTGTCTCTCAGGTGTTACTGGCCTTGAATCTCACTCTTTCTGACCAAGGCGCTGGAGAGTTGCCAGCATTTTGACTTGCCATACGGAGGTTTCCGATGTCGGTACAATGGGTGTGATCACTTTGGTTGTGAAGAGCTGCTTTTTTTGGGAACTACTCACCATGACGGTCAGAAGCCATGTCCGGAGATGAGCTGGGCATTGTCCCAGACTTGTGCTTGATCTCAGCCAAAAACCGAAGCAGACCGTTGGACTTGACCCCATTGGCCTGGGAAGTTGAGCAGCCAGGTGGATTTCTTGTCTCCTCGGATGGTCTCTGCCAATGACCGGGTGCCCAGGATCCCTTGCTAGTTCTTGCTATGCATGGTGTATCCTGTAGAGGGCAGCAGCCGCCCACAATTCCAGCAGGACTTGCAGAGTTTGACATTTGAGATTTCTTCTTGCACAGTGTACTGTTTCCCTCGATGCATTTGACCCTGTCTCTGCACTCCCACGAGCACCGGGCACTGTAGCCCTCAGGTGGGAAGACTTCTTGCGTGAGTCCCACAGCTGATGGGACGCTCCCTCCTTTGCACATTTCTGCTTCCCTGGTTTGCTTTAACCGCAGTGCCGTGTCATGTCTGGGCCCCACTGACCACAGTCAACGATATTCAGGGTTCCTTTGAGCCCTCGCCTGCCCGTGGAATCTCTTTCTTTCAAAACCTGACTGATGCGGTGAGTTGGTTAGCGCTGTTCCAGATGTGATTTTGAACCATGGTTTAAATCTGTGTGTGTTGGCAGGTAGGCAGGGTTGCATTTTGTGTGCCATCAGGGGTTGTGTGCCTGGTGACAGCATGAAAGAGGGCCTTTTCGGTGGCAGCCCCACGATTATGGAATGCCCTCTCCAGGGAGCTGCAGTTGAAAACATTTTTATTTAGGTCTTCGTTTGACTGCTTTTAGCTGTTCTGTATTGGCAATCCTATTCAAGATTTTAAATTACAGGTTTTAAAAAACATTGTAAACTTCCTCAAAGTAAAAAGGCAGCTGAAAGTAGTTTAGCCAAGAGGTAAGTCCCTGCCCCAAGGAGCATACATTCTGAATTTCAACACACGAAATGGGGAAGGTTGATGAACAGAAGAGAAAGAGCAGGAATTATAGGATTCAGTGAGCTGGCCAATCGGTCCCACCTGGCATCTCTCTGTCACGTTTTCACACACATCCTTCCTCTGAGGGCTCAGAGACAGGCGTTTGATTATCCCCTGCCCAGTCCATCCTGGAAACAGCCCAGCGAGTCTGAGAAAATGACCGGCCAAGGTCACCCTGTGAGCTTTATGGCAGTGGGGATTTGAAGCTCCAAGCAAAGCTTTGTTTGGGTCTGACTTCTGCTTGTGTATCGAGCAAACCATTTTGCAGTGTGTTGGGGCCCTCTGTGGAATGGGGTTCGTGTGCCATCCTGCTGATGCCCGTGAAATGCCCGGGCTCCTAGCTTACTGCGTGGCAGCTTGGATGTACCTTTGGCTAGAAGAAGAAAAAGAATGGCTGGCGTTTTTTTAATATCCTGCTTTTCTCTTTCCAAAGGAGTCCCAAAGCGGCTTACAAACACTGTTTCCTTCCTCTCCCCACACCCAGTCATCCTTTGAGCTAAGTGGGGCTGAGGGAACTCTAAGAGAACTGCTCTGCAAGAACAGCTCTAAGGGAACTGTGACTAGCCACCCAGCTAGTAGCATGTGGAGGAGAGGGGAAGCAAACCCAGGTTAGATTCCACTGCACCACACTGGCTCTTTGTAGGGCTTTTCTTCCTTTTAAATGCGCATGCTGTGCCTTGTGATCAGTTGATCTCCAAGGTGACTTCGAACAGATTAAAAAAAAAAAGAGAGAAGAAGATGGCTTTAGATGAAGCATGGCCACCGGCTCATCTCTTAATGGCAGAGCGGCTAAGGGACGCTGCGCAGCAGGGGAGGGGGGCAGGACGTGAGATGTTAAAGCCGCCTCTGCTGTTCTGTTCGGCTGGGAATAAATCGAATAAAGGACTGTGGGGGTCTCTGAGCGCTGCCAATTGTTTTCTTCACATGCTCGGGGGGTTGTTCTTCGTGCCACACCCTTTGCCAACAGCCCCCACAAATGGGACGGGGCCCTGCTGCTTTGGAATTACTCTGCAGGTTGCTCTTAAGCAGCTCGCATTCCACACACACACAAACACACACACACACACACACCTCCCCCCCCCCCCAGGCCCAGAGGGTCCTTAAGTTAGGAATGCCTGTTGTCAACACACAACTTATTCTTTCGCCCAGTTTTGTGCTGGCATCCCCGGTTTTATTCGTGTCTTCCCTGCCGTTCGTGAACGAAAGTAACGTTAAGCTTTGCATCTATTTAACAGGAACTATTTAGCGCAAAGAGGCAGCAAACAGCACGGGTATCGAGGCTTGGCTAGCGCATAGAAACGAGATCAAGACTTTCTAGTGGGAGACTTGCGGGGTGTGCCGTGTGGTCGCTCCTCTGACCCCAGCCTCTCAGGCCCAATTCAGGAATCGCTCCGTGGGAAGAAAGCCTCTATTCCCCTTGTGGGCAGTCCTGTCTGCTTAACAAGCCGCTGAAAAAGAGCTCCCGGCGGTCATCCGTAGTTGAACTGCAAAGTTGCCTGTGCGCAGGCTGGAACTGCAATGTGCAGCTTGTCAGGCGGAGGGGTGGCGGGATGGTTGCCTGCAAGTCTGGGGGGGCAGCGGGCTTGACGTGGTTGCAACAGGCCCCCAGAGGATTCCCGGGACTGGTTGGAAAGGGGGTTTTAGCCCCACGTGTGGAGATCTGGCCAGATTCCGCCTCCCTGTCTGATGCTTTAGTGGGTCTGTCCTTGTGACTTTTTAGTGGGGTTTCTAGAGGGGCCAGGCTGTCCACCGTTGCAGGCAGCGTGCTGGGCTAGACCAGGGTGGCTCGTGATGCATCAAAGCATCACTTCCTGTTCCTGCATAGGTGCTTTGCAACTGCTAGACAATGCGCTTTTGATGCACTTTGCCTCCGGATTTTTCTGTGTCAAGTGGCGAAATCCCCCTTGCAAACTGTCACTGAAGTGGATTGAAAGTGCATTATTTAGCATGTGCAAAAGCATTCCCTCTCCGATACCACAACTTTCACCGCCCCTCTCCTCCAGCACCCTTTGCAAGTGGGCCGTGGCTGCTGCCCTCCACTTCACGAGCCTCCCCTCCCCTCCCCTCTGTCCCCTCTCCCCCTTGCCCTCCCCGTCTTTTTGAGCCAGGCTGTACACGTTTAGCTCATTTAATCTTCCTGTCATAAGTCAGGGCTGTAATTGACAGGCCTGACACAGAGAGTCGCAGGCTGCCAGCGGAGATATAAACACGGCGGCTTTGCGGTGATTGAGAATTACAGTCGGGAGCCCGCTGCGGTGCCTGTCCTCTGGCCCCTCCCTTTTTGGGTAGCCCCTCTCCTCAAGCCCCAGGGGGCCACGTTCCCCACACCACTGCAAAGTCCCCCGTGAGACAGTAGATGACGTGTGCATGTAGGGTGCCGGGCTAGGGGGACCCGAGTTCCGATCCCAATTCTCAGAACGACGTAGTTCATTAGGTGACCTTGGCTGAAGCCTTCTCTCTCTCTCTGTCCCTTGGCCCAAGCCACCTCACAGGAGTGTTGTGGGGATAAGAGAGCCAGCTTGGTATAGTGGTTATGGTGTCGGAGTAGGGTCTGGTCCGTGTCCTTCCCAAGCTCCTTCCCCAAATTTCCAGGAGTTTCCCAACCTGAATCTGGCTACCCTACCCCCATCACCCACCAGTGGCCTTAGTCGTATGCTAGGCTGAAAAGTCTTCTTGGGCACACAGCTGAAGCTGCTACAGCAGGGGTAGTCAACCTGTGGTCCTCCAGATGTCCATGGACGACAATTCCCATGAGCCCCCGCCAGCGTTTGCTGGCGGGGGCTAATGGGAATTGTCGTCCATGGACATCTGGAGGACCACAGGTTGACTACCCCTGTGCTACAGTGCTAGAAACAGTTGGTTTCCTCTCGGTCACCCAGAGAGCATCGGACCAGGTAATGTCTGAGCAGTACTTGTTGGTGCTTGCTACTCTAGCCTAGTCCTTCACACAAGATTTGCGTGTTTCTTGTGCATGTGGCAGGGGCCGTCCCTTCCTCTCCAGCCCGCTTCAGGCCTAGCGTGTTGCGTCGTGGGGGAGAGCGAAGGAGCAGAGAGCACCACGCAGGTTGGTGTCGGGAAGCCGCGCGAAAGCCCCGTCCGCTGTCTAGTGCGGGATTCTGCATCGCTTCATGCCGATGCTTTCCCCAGCGGAGTCTCGCTCGCGAACGCATTACATGTATTATTGCAAACCGCGCAACATAAAGAGGGCATTTTACGAAGGGGGGATAGCAGAGGAAACATTACGGACAAGACCTTTTATAGCCCTTCCATTATTATGGTTTAAATCTTGACGTGGTCTTTATTTGCAATGACATTGGGACCAGTAAAGCCGAGTTTTCGCCCTCCTCCCCCACCCCTCTCCCGCCCCACCCGCCTCTCCTTCGCTCCGCTCTGATCCTGGAGCCGCTTGCCGTGCCGGGATGATGGGAAACTAACAGGCAAGAGAAACCTCGTCCTCTGTCTTCGCCAAAGCTGGGCTTCTTTTTCTTCCATCTTTTACTTGCAGTGGAAGATACAAGGCATCCAAGTTGCTCTTAAAGTGTATGTCGTCCCTGCAGGTCTTTTTCCCTTCGCAATTTCTGGTAAAAAAAAATATTGCCAGATTTTCAAATCTCTGTAGCTGGAACTTTTCAGGATATCTCTTGTTAATCAGTCAAAAAGCCCTTGAAAAGGAAAGGTCATTTTCCGAATGGCATTTTTCTGTGTGCAAAGTTGATGCTTGTGTTTTGGGGTTGTTGTTGTTGTTTTTTTTTAATAAACCCAAAATACCTTTTATGTATTTACAAAAGAGAGTTTGGGCAGGATTGACTCTGCTCCTGCTTAGGAAATATATTCATTATAATCATTCGCTCCAAAAGCCCATCAAATAGAGGTTTGTCGGAATAAAATGACCTTAACAAAAATGTAAATGATCATCTGCATGTTTCCCCCTTTCTGTTTTACAAATTGAAGCCATTTTTGAAGGAATAAAAATATCTGAAAAGTGAGTATAAAACAGTTGTATTTTTTTACAAGACATCCCTTAGCACTGAAAATATGATGGGTTTCTTCTCCAAGATTTAGGAGTCTGGACAGATTTAAAAGAAACAAACATAGAAATTAAATGCTTTAAACAGTAAAATTTTAGAACTGGATTAAATGAAGCAAACCAAAGCAGATAACATGTGTCTGTGTTTGGATAGATATCAGCATTAATGTGACATCTTAATATCGGGAGTGATGTTTCCACACTCAAGTGTTTTCCAAATAACTTGCAAAATGCACAAACATATTAATGTTCGTCGAGTTCGGTTTGATTTTTCCATTTGTTAAAATTCCTAATAGGTATGAAAAGGCTCCCGTTTTTGGTGGTCAGGCTCTCTTGCATATGTGCATGAAACTGGAACAAACCTTTACCAGCCTTTTCCCAGTGTACCAATTTATTTCCCTAGCCTGTGGCTGTGGTGGTGTTCTTTTCTCTTAAAATAAATTCTGTGTTAATGTGAGTGGAAGAGAGCGAAGCACACGGAAAAACTTTGTGGAATGAGAAATCCGGACAAATGGCCCAGGAATGGTTTGCAAACCTTGCCACCTTTGTGGGCAGCTTTTATTCCAGCGCAGTGCTTGTTGTGTGTTCTTGTCTTAGGCAGGAAGGATCACATCTTGCTTGCTCCCTCTTGAACCAGGAAATAAAAAGCAAAACATTACCAACTTCAAATCACAGAGGAGAGGCTTTGCCCCTCTAGACTGGAAAGGGAGTTTGACCACACTTAATTTCAAAGCTACTTAGCAGTCATTGTGAAGGCAGGAACTCGCCTAGGGTGAATAAGGACTCCCTCCAGGCGAGTAGGAAGAAAGAAATCATAAACTGGCTAAGGATGGCACCATGTTTGTATAGGGCTTTCCAGACAACTAGCCTAGGTAATACAGGTTGACGGGCATGCCATACATGTTGTGTGTTAATAACTCTTGTGGACTCACTTAACAAGGCTTGTGCTGCAAACAGGGTTGCCAGCTCCAGGTTGGGAAATACCTGGAGAATTTGGGGGTGGGGTTTGGGGAGGGGAAGGACTTCTCTGTCTCTTGCAGATAGCAGCTGGCAGTTCTAGTTGGGGACTTGGGGTGAAATCTGGCCATGCTAAGAGAAAACTACTCATCTTGGTTTCCGCTTTTGTTTTGGAATAGAGTGGCGGCCTCTAATCCGGAGCATCGGGTTTGATTTCCCACTCCTCCTCCACATGCAGCCCGTAGGGTGACCTTGGGCTAAGTCACAGTTCTCTTAGGGCTGTTTGTGCAGAGCAGTTCTCTTAGAGCTCTCTCACGGGGTGTCTGTTGTAGGGAGAGGAAGGGAAGGCGATTATAAGCCGCTTTGAGACTCCTTTGGGTAGTGCAAAGCGGGGAATTAAAAAACCAGCTCTTCTTCTTCTACTCTCCTTAAAGACGGGAGGGGGGAGATGTGCGTGCCGTCATCCGAGAGAGAGCTCTCTCCCATCTTTTGAACAAGTTGCCAATTACTCCATTTCAGCTGGCTACGGCATGCCTCTTAAAAGGGAAGGTTTTAATCTAGTTGGCCGCTACCCTGGCTGTTAAGCGCAAGTTTCATTCATTTATTTATTTATTTCTGCTGGCTCGCCCACCCAATGTTACTCTCAGGGTGGGTTTTTTTAAAAAACTTTTTGGGCTGCAGGCCAGGGTGTACAGACGGCCCCTGGGGGGGGGGTTGCCATTCCACAGGCCCACCTTTGTTTCGCTCTGGAGCCATCGTAGCGGACGGGGGACCGGTTACGGGAACGGATCTGTATTTAAACAGCAGCACAGCGTAGGGATCTCCCCGGCAGGGTATTAATGCTAATTCATCTGCTCGCCCCCTGCCGAGCGCGTTATTTGTTTAAATCTGTGGAATCCCCCGGTGCCTTTATATCCTCAGCAGAGCCAGCCTTCGCTCCCTGTAATTATTTAACATTATATGCTGATATAAATTGTAACGGTTAAAGAATGGTAATGAGGAAGGGGTTGGGAGGGGAAGAAAACACAGAAGTTAACCTTAGGAATGGCAGAGTCAGCTCTTAAATAGCAACCGGCAACTCCCCCCCCCCCCCATATTTTCTCCTTTCTCTCTCCCCCCCCCATCCCACGTTCACAAGATGCTCCGTTGATCAGACTAGGGGGGTGGCTTCTGTGTGTTTTCTCTGGATCGTTCTTGGCAACAAGCCGGCCGGGGAGAGCTTGAAAATTCCACAGACTATATACAGACTGTCACTTGTGTAATGTGCACACACACGCACACGTTCTCTCACATCATTACGCACGATGCCGGCACACAGCGGAGCTGGCTATGTCTGGCTAACACGTTTTGATGTGGATTTGGGGGACTTGGGGGCATTGTCCCCCGGAAAGAGGGCCCACTGGGGGATACGCAGCCAGAGGGTCCGTTCAGAACCCATTGGGTATTTGTTCTGCTTCAGTTGGGGGAGGGACGGGGACAACACAACATGAAAGTGTGTTTAGGAAGTTTGTGCCCTTTGCTGTCGACAGTGGTTTGCACGTAATTAATGTTGTGTGTATGGATTTAGAGGAGGGGGATAGTTTGTGTTTTCAGGCTGTGTCATGATTTTCCTTGTTGATTTCTCATAGTATGTGTATGGGGGGGGGGTCTGTTTGTGGGCATTATGCGCAGAATTTGCCCAATTCTGTCCCTGTCATCTCCAGTTAGAAACTGTGTGGAATTCTCTCCCCAAAATTCTTTAGGATTGTTTAGCAGCCTACATTTATTTTTTTTAAGGAAGCTTCTGAGTGCTGCCCCAAGAACACCACTGAGAAAATAATATATTGTAAATACATAAAGGCTCACTTAGTTTACGGATGCCAGCCTCCAGGGAGGACCTGGGATTCTCCAGACTACATAGATCAGCTCCCCTGGAGAAGATGGATGCTTCGGAGAAGGGACTCTGTGGCCTTGTACCCCATTGAGATCCATGTCCTCCTCAGACTCCACAGCCAAATCTCCAGGAGTTTCCCACCAGGAGGTGGCAACCCTGTCTCCTGTTGGTGGCTGGGCAGGACCTGACCACTCTTCTCAGGATCTGTGTACATTTGTGCAGAATTTAATATCATCTTCTTTTGAAATTCAGCTCGATTCAAGTCAAGCAGTAACTTAGAGGCCGGGATATGAGTTTTTCAGAGTCGACCCTCCCTGCTGAAAGCCAATGCAACATGCTGCGAAGGACACCCTCCCCCCCCCCCCATCTCTGAGAGCGAGAGAGCGCATAGAGAGCTGGCATGGAGCTCTTGCTGGATTCGCACGGCAGTGTGACGGTTGGTCGAACTCTCCTGGAAGGCTGGCCTGGTGCCAGCCTTCACCACAATTCATACTGTGTCAGTTTAATAAATGCACTACTTAAATTATGAAATTACAAAAGAAAAAAGAGAATGCACTTATTCAGACTCTTAATACATTAAAAATAAGGCATTAAAACACTGACTTCTCCCCCCCCCCCTTTCCAGAATCAATAATGAACAGGAAGGGTTGTAGACATTAACAGTCATGGACATTCAAACTCTTATACATAAATTATCCAAGAAAAATGCACATAAGACTTGAATAATGTAAATACATTAATGCATTTAATAATTTAAACATTAAAGCGCAGGCAGGAATTCGCGGCAGAGGCTGTTCTGAGATAAGCAACAGCCCTGGAAGTTGTGTGTCCCAAGATCGATGGCCAGTTTCCCCTTGAGAAAACGTGGATTGGGGGGGGGGGGGAATCATGCCATGTACGGAGCGTGTGGTCGCTTGTCCAGAGAACTCCCAGGATGTCTGCCATTTTCAGCCTGTGCCTCCCGCCTCTTTCTCTCCCACCCGGCCCCACCTTGCATTGTCCTCAGAAAACCAGACAAAATTCTATATTTTTTGCATGCCTCCCAGATGTGTGAAATTAGAGAAACATCAGTGACTGCTTCCAACAATAAAATCAGAGTCCAGCAGGGGCACCTTTAAGACCAACAGAGATTTATTCAGGGTGTGAGCTTTCGAGTGCAAGCACCCTTCCTCAGACTAAGAACTTCTGTCATGACAGTCGGAATATGCTACTCTGATGATAGATCCACTTATTTGAGGAGGAAGCGTGGCTTTTGGAGATCAAAGCTTCGGGCCCTGTGTGGCAACTGTTGTTGGATTATCCCAGCCTTTGTTGCCATTCCTGTTTTGCCCATAAAGAAATGGGGGAGAGGATTCCTGCCGCAGCTTGCCTTGAGCCTGGCTGGGTTTAAGTGGTGGGTGTTTCCCTGGGATTAAAAGCATGAAAGGGAGACCATCCCAGCTACACCTGCAGTTACTTACATCTTCCCCGGCCTGATCGATCAGTTGCTTAAAACGTTTTGGGGAGTGGCTGCTTATTCTGTAGACGCTGCTTTCTGCCGTGTCCTGTCATATGATTATTCCACCCATATGTCTGTCCCATGAAAATCAGCTTCCCAGTTTTGGGGCTGTATCGGAGTATCATTGCCAGTCTTGGTTTAAGGACACTTCTGCAACCGAACAGGACTCCAAGGCCCAAGGGCTCATCCCAAGAGTCTTGTTTCAAGGTAGGAACACCATCAAAATCTGGCCCAGCCAGATCAGACTGGCAAACTCCTCATTTTAAAAAAAATAATATTTTTATTTTTAAAAAAACAAGATAAAAATAAAAGGGATGCAAAAGAAAAAGGACCATGCAACAAACTATATATTTTAAAAATCATTATACATTACTAGGTGTATTTGTTGTTGTTGTTGTTAGGTGCGAAGTTGTGTCCGACCCATCGCGACCCCATGGACTATGATCCTCCAGGCCTTCCTGTCCTCTACCATTCCCAGGAGTCCATTTAAGTTTGTACCTACTGCTTCATTTACTCGTCCCCTTCTTCTTTTGCCCTCGATCGCTCCCAGCATTAGGCTCTTCTCCAAGGAGTCCTTCCTTAAAGCAGTGTAATACGTTTATATGCATTACAACACATTTCCATACAGTTTTTAAACTGTTTCTCATTCAAAGTTTGTCTCCATAAACACCCATCTCTCAAATTTCAAAACGGATCTCTTTCTCAAACAGGTTGTTTTCGCCATTACTATGTAGTCGGCAGGTTTATTGTCCCTTTCTTCTAAGCTTAGAAGTCTTTATATTTTCACCTTCCCCAAAGTTTTGCCTTGAAAACTCTACAGAGTCACCAAAAGTCAGCTGCGACTTGAAGGCACTTTACGCAGTGTGTGTATCACTTTGCATTTATAATAAATTTTTGTTTTTTAAAAAAAGTGGCCTGAAAGAAACCCATCGGGCATGCCAGCAGCTAGAATTTTGGAGTGAAAAGGTGCAAAAGCAGCAAAGAAGAATGCAGACATACACTTGTAGTTTAAGCGTGGGGAGTCCTTTACCCAGTTCCTAAAGTCAAGGGAGAGGATGGGCACGCCTGGCCCAACAGAGAGGTGAGAAACTTCCCTTAAAAAAGAAAAGAAAGCAAGTTAACACTCCCTGGGACGCTGAATGCTTCACTAGGCACCCACTTTTCTGTGCTTGAATTGTGTGGTGCAGGAATGAACATAGCCCTGAATACATGTTAGATTGCGCAAGAGATATCTATCCACTCTGTTGCAAACAGGGCTGCCTGCTTCTGTAGTCACCTCTGGGCAAGGAGGCCTAGCCCCTTGACAGCCCATCCAAATGATCTTTTGCATCTCCCCAGACATCCGGGCCTCCGTGCAGCCAACAGGAGCCTAGCGCCTGCTGGAGGAGAAGCCCCCTAATCTCATCAAAAGAGCACTTAGTCCGCGTTGGTGGAGACCATCGAGCCGAAAAGCATCCAGACGGCATGGGCTCTTATCAAATCACTCGTTGAGCCCAGCTAATTAAAATAGAGCTTCATTTTTCTGACCCGTTGTTTGGCAGGAATTCGAAACGGAACTAACCCAATTTCTGCGTGTTTATGAGCCTTTTATTGTATCAGAAGTACTTTTCTGCAAAATGTACAGGGCCAGTGCTAAATGAATTGATCTACAGCACAGATGCACTGCGGACCTGCTAATGATTTCTCCTTCAACTCCCTCTCAGTCTGCAAGCAAGACCTGACTTGGGAAGACAGAACTTCCCTTTTCCATGTCGTTGTGTCCTCTTCTGCCTAGTGCATTACGTCTCGGGATCTCAGGGCCATGTAATAACTGGTCATTTCTGCCGGGGTGAGAGAAGAGAAGCAGGAGCCTCTTGTTGCTCTGATGGACTGTCCTTCGGAAGAAGTTGGTCGAACTCCACATGGTGGCTGGGGATCTTGCACTACTACAGCTGATCTCCAGGTGACAAATCAGGGGGAAAATCGGCTGCTCTGGAAGATGGGCTCCATGACATCATACCCTCCTTAAACCTGTGATGTCATTTCCAGGGCGAACCCAGAAGTGATGCTCTAGGATTCAGTAAATACTCTGTGGTTTTCCACTGAATCCTACAGAGGCATGATGTCACTTCCGGGTTTGCCCAAGAAATGACTCTCAACTGCAGAAGTGCCCGCTCCATAGGATAACTAACCAACCTTACAAGGTGATTGAAAGGTATTTTGAGAAGCAATTAGGAAGGCATAATCCAGCTCAAGTTAGTCCTTAGAAAGATTTAAACACCCGCTTAACTCTGCCGGTTGATACCAATGGGGCTTAACTGCACTTAATTGGGCAAATTGTTCTTGACACTTTCACTGATTTGTTTTCTTTTTACTTCATATCTACCGTATTATTAAGCAGGAAATCCGTGGTGTTGTTTTAGCATCTGAGCGAAGAGGCCCGGAGCCTTGTATGGTGTAGCTGTTAGGGCCAGAGAGACCCAGGTTCACATTGAGATTCAGACCTTTGGCCAATCATTGGCCGGGTCCAGACATCACACAAAGTTTAATTCACCCACGGGATTGTTTGAAGTCTGCTAGCTGTGCCGTGCAGTGGTTAGTGTAATGGATTAAGGTTGAGATAAACATTTTGGATCAAGAAGAAACTATGTAAGAAGACTATGTACTAGATATATGTTCCCATGGAAAACAGCGTCATGACTTGGAACCGTCTCTCTCCGTTTGCCACCATAAGAACCTTAGGATCCTCAAATACCAACATGCTGGTGGTCCTCAGCCTGAAAGAACTGCATCTGGCCTCAACTAGGGCTAGAGCTTTTGGGGCCATGCCCCCAGCCTAGGGGGAACGAGCTGCCAAATGAAATCCAGGCCCTGACGAAACTACTCAAAATGGTGCTGTTCCACTAGGTCTTTGGTTGGGTCTGGAACAAGCCAATATACTTAAAACAATTGCGGGCCTCCCTCTGTTCTTCTCCACTAAAAGGTGAACTCAAGGGGGAAATCACATTGAGCCCCATAAGTTGACTGACAGGTAGATTGACCGATTGGAGTGATAGGCAGGAGAATGTAGAACAGCAAGGTTTTATTCAGTGTTTTAACTGTGATTTTAATAGTATGATGTACGACATATAAACACGATATAATGTAAACCTCCCTGAACCTAAAACTAATAATAAAATAAACAAATAAATCAAGAAGCCCCTGTTTCTAGTTTCCAAGGTGCTCTTTGGTAAACTAGACTCCCAGCTTCGTGGAGAGAATATCGGCCTCCCTTACTAACTTCTTGTGAAGAAGGCCAAAGTATGTGCAGGTTTTTTAGATCCTTAAAAGCCTGAAAGTATTTCCTTTTTCTGTCTGTGTTGCTTCGGAAGTTTGCTTCTGCATCGCTTAATGTTTTGCACAAAAATAAAAACGTCATTCCTTTGTTCTCCATTAGAAAAGTGCAAAAAACAATACTAATTTCTGCTTTAACTCTGGCTTTAGAACCTAGCTTGGGGGTGGGGGTAGGGATGAAGCCTTTGATTTTTAGAGACTCAGATTGTAAAGTAAATTAAAAAAAAATTTTTCAAAAAAATACACAGAGAAGAAAAAAGCAAAGCCTGGCTTAGAAAAATACATTTGGTCCATTTGGAACATAATGAAATATAGAAAAGACTCAATAAAAGGGCCTTTATTACTTTAAATGTTTTAAATGTGGAGTTTTTAGCCATCAGGTTAATGTTTTTGTATCATTTTTTGATTTGATTGGGAGCTCTTTTCCAGGTATCTTTGCCACTTGAGTGCTAATTGGATTTCTGCAGATAAATGGTGCTAGCTTGAAGCCCTTACCTCACTGCGTTCTTACCTCAGCGTTTATTTTATTTGTTTTTACTGTAAATGTTAATAAATCTTAGGATGTTTTAAAAGAGTGGGCGAGGCAGAAAGAGGATCTCTGTAGGGAAAAGAGGGGAGGGGTAGAAGGATGCTCCCCCTCTCCTCAGAGCTCCAGGTTGCAAGATTTGGAGGGGGGGTGGGAGTGGGGGGGTAGAACCATCTTCTTTGCAATCGTGGCATTTTATATATATAATATATATTTAAAAAGTGGCTCCTCAGCCAAGCAGCGATCTATAACCCTTGAGATAAAAAGCGTTGATTTCTCCAGCAGTTCTCCAGACAGAGCTTGGAGGCATTCAAATTGGCTTACCATTGATGGGCAGGGGAGAGAAGAATTTGGCGGGCCCCATTTCAGAAGAAATACATGGGGGCTTTTAAATGGAAAATTGGAAACCTGTCAGCAACGTTTCTCAAGCAGCTGGACAAAACCAGCTGCCCAGGATGGGGTGGGCTGTGGTCAGATCTCTAGATAAGCTGTAATTTGTTTTAACCATGGTTTGCACAACAAACCCTGGTTAGTCTACAGCAGGGGTGGCCAAACCGTGGCTCTCCAGAAGTCCATGGACTACAATTTCCATGAACCCCTGCCAGATTCCCGTGAGCCCCTGCCAGCATCATGGGATTTATAGTTCATGGGCATCTGGAGAGCCACAGTTTAGTCACTCCTGATCTAAAAGAAGCAAGTAGCAAGTCCACGTTTGTGTACAAACCTATTTGTTGCCTCCATCCCAAACAATATCTTTCCTACAATTGTTCTGCTTTCACACGTGTAAATATCACATTCTGTTGCAGGATACAATGGAAGGTTTCATGTAGTTGGGGTCTGCCTGTCTTCCTTCCATTTGCCTTGAGTGGCAGCTGTCCAGGTTCTTGGACAGAAGTCCTTCTCAGCCCCGATGACCCATGAGTTAAGGATGGTGCCGAATTCTGCAGCCCTCCTGTTCTGACCCCCTAAATTGATGCTTTGTTTCTAGCAGGGAGGGAAATGGATGCAATATTCAAACGTTCCTTTTTTTGTCGTCGGTTGCTTATAAATAAACTTTTGTTTGTTTTTTGCCGTCCGGTTGCAGACGACTTCTGGTGACGAGGCAAGAGATGGTCAGAGGTGGCTTGCCTCCTCCTGTGTTGTGCTGCTGGGCTTTCTTGGTGACCATTTCAAGTCCTGACCAGGGCCGACTCTGCTAGCTTCCCAGATCTGATAAGGTCAGACAACTCGGGACTAGGGTTGGGCGCTTCGGCCTCCGAAGCAGCTGTTCGCTCCCGACGCAGCCTGTTGGCGCCCAACCCTACTTGGAACACCCAGGGCAGATGAGCAGAGGCGGTTAGCCATTGCCTCCCTCTGCATTGCAACCCTGGACGTCCTTGGTGGTCTCCCATTCACCTGCTCACCAGTCGATCCCAGTTCAAGGCTCTTCCCTTGGGGCTGGCTCCCCCCTCCTTTTCCCCGTCGCTCCTCCATGAGTTGGGCTACTTTTGTAAACCTTTGTCCCAAACGAATCCGAAGCGCACAACTCGCAGAGCTCTGCAAATGTGCGGCGCATGTTCGGAATGTGCTGATGCATCGTAGTGCTACTCGTGTAGGTAAAGGACTTCTCCCCCCCCCTCCCTCCACGAAGCAGATAATTGGTTATTAATTTTTTAGTAGGTAAAAAATGTAATTGTAATAATGGTTGACATGTGCTGACTGCTTCAAGGTTTAAGGAAAATGAAAAGGGAGGGGGAAAAAAAAGAAAAGAAAGCCAAACCCCAGGAAGATCTTGCAGACCGTGTTTTGATCTGCTTTTCCGTGCAAGTTGCCGCTGCGCCGTGGTTTCCGTCGGAACCGTCCCTCCCTCCCCACCCTCCGTTAAAAGCAAAGACCACTCCTGCACCCAAGCTGGTTTACAGCAGCTCTGTAAGACTGCCCCTCCCTCCCCCGGGGTGCCTCAAAGTTCCCTGGATCGCTTGGGGCCATTCCCCCTACCCTATGACTGGTGGGTCCAGTCCATTCACTCTTAACGGTCAATGGAGCCATTTTCTCTGACCTGCCTGGCAGGTGGTGACCAAGGAAGAACAGAATGCAGTCGTCTAGGGCAGGGGTAGTCAACCTGTGGTCCTCCAGATGTCCATGGACTACAGCAAACGCTGGCAGGGGCTCATGGGAATTGTAGTCCATGGACATCTGGAGGACCACAGGTTGACTACCCCTGATGTAGGAGATGGAATCCTGCTTCTAATGTGGGGTTCCCCAACGTGCTCCCCGTGGGCTCCAGGGGATTGGCTGTGCAGATTTTTTAAAACTTGCCTTGGCGGCAGGTGCCTCCACAAGGTTCTTCACTGTGGCCATCTTTTCGTGGCTGGCTCCACCTCCCGTGGAAATCATTTTGTGGCCACGCCCACCACGCCATGCCAGGATTCCGAAAGTGCCTGCAGGTTCAAAAAAGTTGGGGAACCCCTGTTCAATGCAGCCACCCAATTCCCTCGGTGTGAAAAATTACCCTGACAGGGAGAGCCCTCCTTCTCCTCCATGCACAAGCTAGTCCTGATCCTGCTCCCAACAGAGGCGGATTATGAGAAAACCACAGCCGACAACAGACTCGTGCATAGATGCAACAGGCAACCTCCCGTCTGAATTCTGCACCTCCCTTTGCTTTGCTTCCTTGTCTCCCGTTAGCATTTCTGCGGCGTTCTGGAGAGGCCAGCTCCGGCCTTCCTCGTTTGCGGCCCTCCCAATCGCCTGGACTCGATTTCAGAGCCGCCGGGGTGGGGGGGTTGGAAGAGGAAGCGCACGTCTTCCTGAGTGAATCCATTTTGCTGCCCTGATAGAGTCCTCTCCGCCATCACCGCCCCTCCCCGCTTCCCCCGGTAAGGTTATCATGACAGGTCTTTGGTTTTTAAAAATAGTGAACATAATGGCCATAAAAGATGCCGGATGGCCCCCTCGGGAAACTGAAAGGAGTCCATTCATTCATGGAATATTTACTGTGCGGCCGACAGCCCTACAAGCCGATATTTCATTCTCCCTTGGCCTCATTGTTAGCCTTGGTCTCCACGTAGCATCAGGAAAAGAGCGAGGATGTTGTCCGTGGCAGCTTTGTGCTCAGGCAAAGGACGTCGGTGCCCACATTTTGGAGCGCTGGCCCCATAACCTGGCAGAGCTGAGCGGGGAAATCCCAACAGTATCCTTCACCCACCCTCTGTTTACTCACTAATGTTCATGAGCCAGCTTGCTGGGAGGGTGGTAGATAAATTGAACAAAAAATGGGGGCACAACCGGCTGGGAGTTGGGTGTGGTTTGCCCACCAGGAGACCCTCCCAATGAATTGCCTATTGTCTTGTCTGCCGCCCTCCAGAACTGACCGCCCGGCTATTGCGGTGATGTTTGACGGCCCTTGGTAGTACGTTTGTGGGTGGTTTTTCAAAATTCAGAACAGCGTTAGATTTTGCAGCGTTTTTGTATCATGTTATACCATTGCACCGTGAAAGCCCCCTATTAAGAGGTGCCAGCACAGCATAAAGCAGCCGGTGGGTAATACGACCCATCCAGAGTCTTGAAGTAGGGTTTGCTTCTGGGCTTTTAGGCCCTATCACCATAGGCTCCTGGTAGGGTCACTCTGGGAGGCAATGGGCTATGATCCCCTGGAAAGGAAGGTGCACCCTTGAGTAGGAATGGGAAGGAAGTTGACCTTCTATTCTCCTTTCCTCGCCCCTTAGGAAGGGTGTCCAGAGCCTTCTCTGCCAGGGTTAGGGTTAAGAATAACAAAGTTCTATTTAAGGTGTAAGCACACTTCTTCTGATGCAAGGAAATTTCCTCAACCATTGCATATAGGTAGAGAGAGGGTGGGGAGGTTTAATTTTGGGGAAGGGCTAGTTGCTTGCCTAAGAAACTGGGTGATTATAGCTGAGATTGGATCAAGGCAGTTAAGATCTGGGAGGGGCAGTAAATTAGCATACAGATAGAAGTAAATGGCAGTAAAGAGTACATGGTCCCTACCTCTGTACAATTGATTATTTGCAAGGTTGGGCGAATGTTGAGGCAGTCTTGGTCTGCCTCATGAGACCTGGTAACTTGGAAATGAAATAAAACTGTGAATCATAGATTTCCTGCCCAAACTTGCAAAAAAAACCCAAGGTGAGCCGGGGAGATGTATTGTACATTACTTTTAGTGGTACGAGCAACGTAATGGAGACAAGATCAGACTCTGAACCGGATGTCAACATCACGTTTTAATTCTCCCCCCCCCCACTTTGTGAGAAACGGGCCCCAGAGACTTGCATTTCTCAGTAAAAGAAACACAATTTCGATGCTATTTTTGTGCCTGTTGCATAAAAGGAGCGAACGGATCATCGTCCATGACAGCAACACAACGGAGGTCAGCCGCAGCTGATGGTAATAACAGCGTTGAGAATCAAAGAGAATCACAAACAGCCATATTGTCTTATCCTTAATTGTAGTCTGGGAGGGAGGGAGGGAGGGGGCGTCTGGGAAGGGCCCATCAGGCCTTGCATTTTGAGCCTCGGAAACGGAGATGTCACCTCACCCCCCCCCCCCCCGGCTTCTCTGACATTCATGGAGATATTCCACTCCTCTGGTGTGATTCAGCTCAGACGTCTTGGGAAATTCATTAATTGTACAGCTTTGTTCTAGGGATCATTTTTTAAAATTATTTAGGAAGAAGAGTTGGTTTTATACCCCGCTTTTCACTGCCCAAAGGAGTCTCAAAGCCGCTAATGGTCTGTTCTCCTAAAGCTTTTATTTCTTTGGAGAAAACTTTTAAATGACGCTGTGTGTGTATAACCGTCCTAAGTTTTTTAAAATTCTGAATTCTGGTATTTTAAAAGATATCGTGCTTTGACCCTTGATGTCGTGGTTAGGAGCGCGGACTTCTAATCTGGCGAGCCGGGTTTGATTCTGCACTCCCCCACGTGCAGCCAGCTGGGTGACCTTGGGCTCGCCATGGCACTGATAAAGCTGCTGTAACTGAGCAGTGATATCAGGGCTCTCTCAGCCTCACCCACCTCACAGGGTGTCTGTTGTGGGGAGAGGAATGGGAAGGCGATTGTAAGCCGCTTTGAGCCTCCTTCTGGTAGAGAAAAGCGGCATAAAAGAACCAACTCGTCTTCTTCCTTGTCAAAGATACTCTGTTAGTTTTTTTTTTAACTGGCTTTGCATCACTTACTCTGATGTTGTTAGCCAAAGGGTGTTGCAAGGAGCTTATTTCCTAATTTAAAAACCATCTACCATAGTCGTTGCCACTGATTAGAAGCAATTTATATGCAATTTGTTAACTCATGATCACCAAATGTTTTCATCTAGAGCCAAAGCCTAAAAAAGAGAGCAGGCACCAGGCGAGAGCTCCAGAGGAGATGGTGGGGCCATGGATGACTGTGCATCATGGAGTGGAATCTAGTCAGTAGGTTGTGCTTTGGAGGGGCAGACCCTCATCCAACCCCCTAACCTTGTTTGAAAATTGAACTGGCTTTCTAGTCTAACTTCCTAAGGCAGGATGGATAAGGTTTTCACTGCAGGGATGCTAAGGTGTAGCACAGGGGTAGTCAAACTGCGGCCCTCCAGATGTCCATGGACTACAATTCCCAGAAGCCCCTGCCAGCATTTGCTTCTGGGAATTGTAGTCCATGGACATCTGGAGGGCCGCAGTTTGACTACCCTGTAGCATGATGCCATGCACGGCTGACGAGACAAACCCTGGTTCAAATCTCCACTCTGCCATGCAGACCCACAGGGGACCCCTTCCTCTCGTTCCGTCTCCCCTCCCTCACAGGGCTGTTGTGAGATAGAACGGTGAAGGGTGGGGGGAACACGAATACCCTGTGCTGATATAAAAATGCTGCTGTTTTCTCAGCTGCGGAGAAATTTGAGTCTAGCACAGAGGAATTTAAAATAACTTATCTCCTCTTATCTGCAGGGCCTCCGTCTAAAAGTCATAATTGGGGCCTAGACATTTTGAAATATTTCCTTCCTGGCTTGGGTCAGGATAATTTCATTTTCTGCGCATAGGCTTGCATATGCTGCTTTTAAGCCTTGGAGATGGCTTCTTTTATTCTATACAGATTTATTTGCAAGATTTATAAACCTTTTTTTTCAACATTCAGAGAGGTCAGCAAAGGCAATTGGAAGTCATTCTACAAGGATACGGTACCCAAAATATTAAATCTGATTTAAAATAGACACACACACACACACTCCAGATTGAAAGGGTAAAGAAAACGATGAATTCCATAATTGAAATACCGCCTATTTAGCAGAATGTTAGCCCGAAGAAAGAGGTGTTTAGCCCCTCTCCAAAATGGTCTTGTCTGGTCTCCTTGGAGAGAGTTTCATAGAATAAGCCAAAGTTGACGAAAAAGTATTACTGCCTTTACTCAATTTCAGATAGTTGGGGCTGCCGATTCTTGCTTGCCTATAGATTTGGGGAGGGGGGGGGGGGGAAGAGCCTCCGGAGGGCAGGTTTCGGAGGGGGAGGAGAGTACAAGGCCAGAGACCCCACCCTTCAAAGCAGCCATTTTCTCCAGGGGAACTGATCTCTCTCACCTGGAGATCCGTAATCCTGAGAGATCTCCAGCTTCCACCTGGGGGTTGGCAACTGTGCAGGGGCAGAAGGAGGGGAGCCCCCCCCCTCCGTAGGGCTGCCAAGTGTAAACTGGACCCTGGGATTTGGGGTGGGGGACGGTGACTCCGCCCTGAGCTCTGAAGGCCGTTCTCCTGCATCCTCAGCACGCACATTCCTGTAAAGCTCAGAGCGCGTTTTCTGTTTTGCTTTTCAAAGGGGCATTTTGGCTATCAATCTTTTATGTTCTAACCTGGCCCAATAAAAACTGAAGATGGACAGATATTTCACTTTGAAACCCAGGCTACTTTGCGAAGTTGTTTCTTTCGACGAGGGCTCCCCCCCCCCTCCCCCGTATATATCAAAGTGTTTTAAGAGTAGCTTGGGTCAATAATGCCCTGCTTTAGAATTCCCTAAATACATATTTACACGATAGACCTTAAAATATATTAGCTGCTCATGTCAGCCTCTGTACAATTCTATCATGGATATTTTATGCCCTTTAAGAAAGGATACAATTTTAAGGGGGGGGGGAGTGAGTGTGGCGGCAGATATCTCTTCTTGTTTTGTGTAAAATCGTACATAGGAAAACCTTTATAGTTGTTTTAAATAATTAAAGAGGAGGAAAAATCCCTTGAACTAAACATCTAACTTGCTGTAAAGAGTCTATTTAATTGGGCCTGCATTGCATATTATACCGAATGCGTTCCGCGCCAGTAGCTGGGATTGGGAGAGCAGTGACTCATTCAGAGATACAGCAGGCAACCTTCTCCAGGTTAATCTGCGGTGCAACTGCGTCAAGAGCTTTTGTGTGAGCCAAGAATTGCAGACATGGTAGGCCTGATCCTGCACAGGCAGGTGGGAAATTCTTGAAATAACGAGGATGAAAATGAGGGAAGGGTTTTTATGTTTTTTGCCACTTTTTTGTACAAAATGCCTCACTTGGAGAGAGTTAGCTAATCAGGGGAAGGTGTCAGTTCACTGCAAATATTCTGCTTTGCTAAATGCGGGGTGCCTTCCCGGCCCCATCCCACAGTGCAATACGAAATTCTACATACCAGAATTCAGGGGAAGGGCTTTGGCTGAGGATCAGAGCGTACAAAAAATTCCCCAGTCCAATTTAAGCTGCAGATGTTGGAAAAGAGTTTCCTGGCTGGGTAGGTCTTTGAATTCAGGTCTCTCAAATCCTAGAACTGTACACCGCCCTCGTCCTTGTCCCTGACTCTGAGAATATAAGAACACCCCTGCTGAATCAGACTAAGGATCCGTCGGGTCCAGTATCTGGGTGCTTCTCGTATGTACATAAACAACCCCGCCCTGACCTGGCTAGCCCACAGAAGCCCGATCCTGTCAGATCTCAGAAGCTAAACAGGGCCAATCCTGGCTAGTATTTGGATGGGAGACCTCCAAGGATTTGGCTGGCAGTTCCTCCAGTGAACACTAGAGGTCATGACATGGAGGCAGGAAATGGCAAATCGCCTCCAAACGTCCCTTGCCTCGCTGCCAGACAGTCCTCGGACCTCCTAGGTATACTACGCAAGCCAAACAATAAATAAATACGGGGAACCTCGCAAGGAGCTACCAAGACATGTGAAAAGGCAGGGGTGGTCTGCCCTGGCCTTTCTCTGCAGAACCTCTCTTGGTCTCTCAGCCAAGTACTGACCCTGCTTCATTTCCAATAGAATCATAGAGTCGGAAGGGACCTCCTGAGTCATCTAGTCCCACCCCCTGCACCGTGCAGGACACTCCCAACCCTGACAGTGTAACCTGCCACTGAAGTATGCACAGGTCTATATTAAGTCCACATAATGCCATCTCTGTTCCATCAGAAATATTATGGATCGTAGATTGGGGATCTTTGCCATGACTTGTGATATCTTTCTCCCTTCCAATTCCCTCCTTTTCCTTCTTAACTTCCAAGCTGAAGAAAAGTCCTGTTGAATTCTAAAGCTTGCTCATTGCTTCCCAGCTTCTTATGCACCGGATGGAAAGTATTATGTTTCTATTTCCTTTTGGGTTTTTAAAAATTTCCTAATGTATCTTTGCAGCTGACTTTGTTTAATGTGGGCTACTTTGTGGGAGAGGAGCATCGAGGGAGCAGTATCTCCTTTTGAGGGTTAACCTTGTTTCCTGGTTTTAATTCCTGGACTTTTGTGTTCACATGACGGAAGGCCGCCTTAAGCAGAAACTAGAAAGGTGGGCTACAGAATTTGAAATGAAAAAAATGTGTGTGTGAGAGAGATTTTAATTGACTGTTCGTATCCTCTGTAACCGGCTGGGTCCTTGTCCCAAATGAGAGAAACCGGCTCTCCTGTGGTGCCCCCTTTTCCCTGCCTGCTGTTCCTGGTTTCGGGAGAAAAGCCCACCCCGCCCAGATGCCGCCTTGCCAGGTTTGCGGTGGGTGACTGCAATGACTTGAGAGCCCTGCATTTAAAGCAGATCTGGGGATTTTGTCGTGCTTTATAATAAAATGCCAAAAAAGGGAGAGAGAGAGAATATTTTTCACCCTCTTCTCCTGTCCCTGTCATATGTTGGTTTTAATGAGCAATTTTAAGAAATTGAAAATAAAAGGGGAAAATGAATAGGTGTTGAACCAGCCTGTGATATGTAAATGCCAACTAGTAATTACCTAAAACCACAATTTTCTTTCTGTTTCATCTCGCAAAACATTTCATTTCCACCGAGTGAAAACACTTAATTTGGGCTGCGTTCCTTCGGCGGAGGCTGGGTGACGGAGACGGTGTTTCCCCCGTGGCTCTGGCTAGGGGGAGCACGAGGTCTTCGCTTGGACTCCTGCCGTGCCTCTCTGGTTCGTTCCCAAGAGCATTTCATCCCTGAGCCCCAGAATATTTCTGCTTAAATGCTGGCGGAAGGAAGAAGATCTGGGCAGTTCAGCAACCTGTTTTGTGCTTCTGGGTTTAGTTTACTGCTACAGATTACCCCCCTACACACCCCTGATACTAATTGGTAGCGATTTAATTGGTGTGTTCAGTTCCTTAGAACAGGGGTAGTCAACCTGTGGCCCTCCAGATGTCCATGGACTACAATTCCCATGAGCCCCTGCCAGCGAACGCTGGCAGGGGCTCATGGGAATTGTCGTCCATGGACATCTGGAGGGCCACAGGTTGACTACCCCTGCCTTAGAACATCAGCTCAGAATTCTGTGTTAAACATCTTGCCCACATTGTACCCAAAGGCAGACAGGTGAATTCAACTGGATCAGTACAAGCCAGGTTGGAATATGCAGCCAGCCTTCGAGTTACACAGAGTTTTTCCACTGGCCCAAAAGTAGTCTTCTTGCCTGCAGCATTTTGGGCAGCTCTAATGCTTCTCACATTTTTGGGTCCTCATATTTTTGATTGTTGTTAGAATTCCACACCTTTTAAAATGTTGAGTTTCAAAGTAAATTGGCTTTTATTTTTAGCTGTAGAAAAATTTAGTGTGGAGTTTTGCCTCTTGATTTTAAATCTTTGGGACTGATCCCACTTTTAGTCAATAAGATCCAGAAAGGTTCAGATGACAACCATCATCAAATCATCAGTGTTCATAGGATAGGACAGCAAACTTTCAAGCTACAGAGAACGCTTCAGCGGGAAGCATGATTTTGGTCAGAAGAGATCTGTGTAACTTGAAAGCTGGCTGTATTTTCCAGCTTGGCATGTATCAGTCCAGCTGAACTGTCTGTCTGACTTTGGGTACAATGTAGGCAAGCAGGCATTTTTTAAAACTTAAAACTTTGGGAACTATAGAGTCACCAAGTCTTTGGGTTCACGTTTACTGTCTAGCTAAGTGGACATTGGGTGTACTCCCGTGCTCCGAAGAGAATTCCTTCATGCTGAAGATGTACCACACAGCAATGCTTGAAAAAAAGTGGTTTATTTGGGGCTGAAAGCAGAACAAACAAGATTAGAATTGCCCCTCTCCATGCGTTTCCCGGAAACATTTGGTGACCAGTGCTAGAAGACTAGAAAAATGCTAGGCCTGAGCTGATACGGGCAGCTTCCGTCTCCTGCCACATAGAAGCTACGGGGAAGTCTGTTACCTCCTGTGGGCACTCTTTACAACATGATCCTGGACTGGATGAATCCGTGGCCTGATTCAGCTGGGCTTTTGTGTTTCTAATTTACTCCCCTGCCTATTGATCCGGAGGCAGTTTCTGCTTGCCTCTGGCAAATAGGCAAATTATGTGTTTGTAAGCCTGGATTAGAATTAATATTTATTTGATTGTTCGATTTATTGCCTGCCGCTCCCCAAACGCTCACGGGGGTTATAATCCTCTGTTAAAATCCCAATAAAACCCCATGAAACTGATGAAATGGGCCTCAAGGATGCACCGGAAGCGAAAGCCAAGAGGTACCAGAATGACTGGGATCTTTTGTAGGTTACTTTTTATTTATGTAAGGCATTTATACCCCCCCCTGCCTCCAATGGCAGCTTGCACCATTTCCCTCTCTTGTCACTTTATCCTTCCAACAGTCCTGCAAGGTAGTTTAGGCTGAGAGAAATGGGCAGTCCTAAGGTTACCCAACAAGCTTCCATGGCACAAGCGAGGATTTGAACTTGGGTCTCCTAGCATCTAGCCTCATTAAGATAGAGAGGGGTTCGGAGAGGAGAAACAGGCTGAAACGTTAATCTGCTAAAACGTAAGAGGCAGAGGGCTTAGGGGAGCACCGAAAGGAAGTGTTTTAGTTTCAGGCACACCCGATTAATCTGTGGGTACTCATTGCCACATGATGCTGTCACGGCCACTGGCATAAACAGCTTTTACAAGAATCGTGTGATTATATGGAGGCTAAGACAGTCAGCCAGCCAATTAAACAACACTTAATTGATTTCGCCATCTGCCTTTCACCTGATGCATCGCGCACTTGATCGTCCAGATCTGCCTTTTACCCAGACCTCTTTATGTGTGCCTTTTCAAGATACCGCGGGGTTGTGCTGAGCAATTCTCTGCCACTCAAGGGCATCATGGACAGGATTTTTTCTCAATCCCTTATCAAAATGATTCATCAGAACAAAAGTATCTTAAAATTATTCCGATGCACACTTCCTGGGCTCTTTGCTCTAGCCTAGGGTTTTTGATCAGTCTTCATCAATTAAGCCTTGCAGGTCACTACTCCGCATGCAGCCAGCTGGGTGACCTTGGGCTAGTCACGGTTCTGTTAGAACTGTTCTCATAGGGCAGCTCTGTTAGAGCTCTCTCAGCCCACCTACCTCGCAGGCCGACTGTTGTGAGGAGAGGAAGGCTTGGCTGAGAGTGGCAGGAAATAAATCAAATAAATAAATTAAAGTATGGCGATTGTTAGTAGGGCAAAGTGTCTCACCGTTAATGTATAGGAGCATTAGCACATGACAATGGGTGCTGAAAGTCCAGCTGGGTGGGGTTTCTTGGGTGTGGTCCCCCATGTTAGTTATTATTTTTTACTGGTTCCATCTTTCTCCCCAGCGACGCCTACATCGTTCCCCTGCCCTTCATTCTGTCCTCCCAACAACCTTGTGAGGTAGGTTAGGCTAAGAGTGTGCGGCCAGCCCAGAGTTCCCTGGCAGAGGGAGCTTGAGCCCGGCTTTCCCAACCTAGCAGTTCGGTCATTATGCCACACTGACTCTCAATTGCCAGATAAATTCCCGGGTCCCCCCCTCCCTCCCTCCCTCCCTCCCTTGAATATCATATAATAAACGCCCTCTTGCCTTTTAAATCGATGGGAGATGGGCTGACGCGGAGTCAATGAATGTGTCAGAGCAGCGGCTGCAGTGACCTCTAATTCTGGCGAAGGGAGGCTGCGGCCTCCGCTAAGAGACCGGGAACACAGCCTGCGTGAGCACATTTTCAGCGGCGTTTACGGCCTCCGGCGCATCCGTCCTCAGGACAGCTGACTGCCTCAACCTCCCGGTGGTTCCTTTGGAAAGCCCAAGGCCTGTGCTGCTGGGGTTCTGTTTCCTCCAGGTTTTGCCTCCGGGTGTGAAGGTGCTGCAGATTCCAAAACGGGAGGGTGGGTCATCCGTGAGAAGAGGCTCGGCCCGAATCGGACCCCCCGCGATGTCAGATTGCAGTGGGAAACTCGCACGATTCACACCAAGCCAAAAGCCCTGCAAGGAGAAAGCTTGGGTGTCAGAAAGAAAAGAGCCTT
This sequence comes from Paroedura picta, assembly GCF_049243985.1. Taxonomy (NCBI): domain Eukaryota; kingdom Metazoa; phylum Chordata; class Lepidosauria; order Squamata; family Gekkonidae; genus Paroedura; species Paroedura picta. Next base: position 2,302,891 of record NC_135383.1, on the reverse strand, counting down.
AGTCTGCCCTGCCGTTTTTCTGTGTGCAGAATTTGGTTTCCCATGTATGGGAAGCCTTTTTTTTTTCATTTACAGACCCCTCACCTGGCGTCTGACTTGGGACAGATGCAAGTAAACCATCTGATATGTATCCCCCCCCCAAACTCATTCAAAAATGATGTGTCCATTCCTTGTTTTTTTGTCAGAATGGCAAGATGCCTTCTGACCTGCAGGCTCATTTTTTACATTTCGGGTAGGTTTCCTTAAAAAATGAAAAAAATCCTGACTCTGTAGCGTCCCTAGCAACCTGGTGGTAAATTAGCATTCAATTTCAGCGGTTTATGAAGCTTCCCTTTGGCTCAGAAGCACTTTCCGGGTGACCAAGACGTACAGAGAGCCAGCCCTCATTTGCCGATCCCCTCCAAGTCCTGTCTTCACAGAAAACGGAGAAGCCGGCTGGCTGGAGGATCCATGTGCTGGAGAGGAGAGGGAGAGCGATTAGGGGTGTATGGGCACGCACCCCCCCCCTCCCCACACTTACCCAGAGAGAGCTCTATCTGGAATCTGGAGGAACCGTGCCTCTTTAGCAAGATATATGGCTTCATAATTAGCCGCTTGCATTTTTCCGCGAGTGCTAGCATCAGCGTTCTGCCGATGTGTTTCCCTGATTAACAGTTGCTTTGCAACTATTTTGTTGTGCCACCGATGACCGTATTTGTCAAGTTGGGTCTGACAAGAGGACGGATATCTCCCACCCGCCTTGTCTTACTTAAAACACAGCATTTTCTATTCCCCCCTCTCCCCTTCCAAAGGGAGGTGGCATTCCTATTCCTGCATCCTGATTCCAGCAGGCTTTGGGGCCAGCCCCGAACTTCAGAAGTCTGGTCTTCCGCTGAGTCTTTGTTTTCACGAGTTCTTCTCTCTCTCTGGATACCTCCCTTTTGAGTTCCAAATTGTAGAAGCTTTTTGCTGCACCTGGTATATGAGCTTTGCCAGGCTTGGAGACCGTTCTGTTTGCTCGGCGGCTGCGGCCTTCTGCCCTTAGTGGCAATAAGTTTTGTGCTTCCGTTAATCCCACTGTGTTTTTAATATTAAACTTTAATCTGAGGTTCGGAGCTTTTAAAACATTGGCTATAGATATATCTAGGTGTGTCTATGTTGTACAGTGGTCCGTCTAGCTGACTGGTTAGTCCAGCTTGGCCCGAGTTCATCACGCTGGGGTCAGCCCCACTTGCATGGGGGACCGCCAACAAGGACTACCGTCGCTGTGCCGAAGAAGCCAGTGAATGGCAAAGCGCCTCTACTTGCTTCACCCCTGGAACGCTCCATAGAAGGAGTTGGTGGGAATTGTTTGTGACTTGACTGCATGTAATGTTTGGAAATTTTTATACAGTTTTCCATGATTTTACGCTCATGCAGCACAAGTGTGGATCCCGTGAATGGGCAGGGAAGATAGCATTATAATGGTATCAACTTCAATTTAATTTATTTATTGCATTTATACCCCGCCCTTCCTCAGAGGCTCAGGGTGGCTTACAGTTGTCAGAGTTGAAATTTCAGCAACCAAGGAAATTGCCACTATATATATATAGGAATCATATGATAAATAGGATCGTTGATGTGTTAGAAGTTCAAATGACTCTGGAACAAGCCAAATTGAGTGACCCCCGCATTGATGCAAGCCTGCCTTTCAGAGACCACCACTGGTAGCAGCAGTATGCATCCGCTTATCTACCTCTAGCAATATGGGAGGAATCAAGTGACACTGATTGTCATAGATGTTGAAGGATCTGGGCCAAATGGCCCTTGAAGCAACGGCTGGTGCCTGACACTATTTGTTCTAGCCTGGGGGTGGCCAGACTGTGGCTCTCCAGAGGTCCATGAACTACAATTCCCATGAGCCCCAAGGGCCACCCTTGGACTAGCCTACAAGAGGCCCTCTAGGGCAGTGGTGGCCCACCAGGAAAGTTCCCTGTTGGTTAAAAGGCCAATACACCCCATTAAAGACATTCTTTAAAGGTAGGACATGTCACCGGGAGAATGTGTTGGGGCTACCGAGGCAGGACTTGCATTGAGGAAGACTTGGGTTTGAATCCTGGCTCACTTCTGTCTCTCTCTGGGAGATCTTTCCCCAATGATACAGTCATAACCTAACCCAAGTTACAGCGTCTGAGTCCCTCGGTGGAAGGACAGGGTCAAAATGAGATAAATAATAAAAAGTGTGTGGGGAGAATCTTAGGCATTTGTTCCCTGAGGACTAGAAACTTGACAAATTGGAACTGTTCTCCCCCCCGGCTTCAATTCTATGTGAAGACGTTCCAGCGAAAGATAATTCTGGACAGTTGTGTGGGAAGGGAGGGGTGGGGGAAGAGAGGGAGAGAATCTTTCTCTCTTAGCTATAATTTTGTAATGTCATTTTCAATCAATAGACCTTTAGCAAAAAGATGAGGCCGGTGATGGAGGAAGGCCCTTTAAATAATTTAGCTCTCTTTAATGGAGCGATTTCATTTTTTGATAGAATGGCTTTATTGAAAAGTAGATGTTTTGCACGCTGGAGCCTCCCCCCTTTAAAGCCCGTGGACCATTAACAAAAAAAATCCCAGAGAGAGAATATAGCTGGAGCTTTGCTAGGAAGTTCCAGCCCAACTTGGCTTAATTCATTATCGCCTGAGTTGTTAGCGTGTGTGCGCTTGTGTACATAGGGGCTTGCAGGGGTGGCCAAACTGTGGCTCTCTAGATGCCTGTGGACTACAATTCCCATGAGCCCCTGCCAGTGCTGGCAGGGGCACGTACAGGAGCACCTAGTTAAGTTGATGGGCAGCGGATTTATGCACTGTGGCTCCTTATCTTGTGGAACTCATAGACACAGGATGCAGTGATGGCTGCTAGCATAGAGAGCTTTAAAAAGCTTCAGACTGATTTGCTAATGGCCGCCGTCCATTCCGGTTAAATGGAGCCTCCATGTTCAGTGGCTGTGACCTCCTTCAGGCTGAGACAACGATGACATGAACTCAGAACAGGCAGCTCGAGTAAACCGTCGGCTGGCCCAAGCGCCTCTCTGGAGTCGCCCCCCAAGTGTCCTGCTGCTTATTTCTAATGTTAATTTTTAAAAAAACACATCAGATGACAACATGTAATTGGTTAGCTCAATCAATTAAACGTCATTTGACCAATTAAAAAGGATTAAACAGGCCACAGATTTTTTTTTTAAAAAGGAAACTTAATTATTTTAATCTGAATCCTAATCCTGAAAAATCTCCTTGCGTGTTTTGCGGAATTAAATATAGAAGTGGAACTGATGCGTACTCTGAACTCTCTAGGAAGAAACCCCTCTGTTTTTGCCATGGAATCCCCACATGATCCAAGGATCCTGGGACATCATCTGGGGCACATGCCCATTGTATGCAGGTTGCTTCTATGAGTTTTTGAACATGGCTTTCGGCACCTATGAGTAGAGATTGCACCCTACAATGTATACCCAAGGCTTTTAGAATTGCCTTGTCTCCCCAATGGGGACCTAAAGCAGTTTACAGCATTATTCTTCCCTCCTTTATCCCTCACAACAGCCACCCTGTGAGGTAGGCTAGATTTAGAGAGAGAGTCCAGCATTTGAACCCCCTGCATCTTGCTGACCTACTTGCTTCTGTGTACTGTGGGGAAGGTCATAAAGCTTTCAAGGAAGGATCCTGTTGAGAAATCCCAGATGTCCCATAAACACAGTTTGGAAAGCACGGCTGTACAGGATCCGGTCCAGTACTCATTTAGACTAGCTCTTTTTCTGATCTGAACTTGAGTTTGGCACCCTTCTGACCTTCTTTTGTCTTGTTCCTGGGTTTTGTTCTCTAAGTTCTCTTCTTAATTCATGTGGTAAATAAATCAATTGATCTAGCTGACAAATTATTATTTTTTAAAATCCTTCAAAAACAGCTTTCTGAAAGTTACCATCACCACAACTTGTGCCAGGTTGTTCCTGAGGAGGAATATCTGTCGCATGATGATGGTCTTCTCTTTGCCAAAATGGTTTATGTTCAACAGCCCCATAGGTGATCATCTAATGTATAAGCTTTGATCTTTGTGAACATCCCCATTTTCTTCAATGTACTTCATATACTTGAGAGCAGTAGTTTGGCAATACCCGTGCCGTACTCCGACACTATCAGAAAGATTAATTTCAGCACCCTGCATGCATTTCTTGGTTTACATTTATTCCTACTCCAGCTCAGATTCAGCAAGGCAGCTGGATGCTACCCTCTCTAACTCTACCCTGGAACCTTTGGCTTTATGCAGATGCATCAAGGGACTGTTGTCAGGGAAATAAAATCTTGCAGGCCTTTGGATCCAAATAAAGGTGTTCCTCTTTTCTCTTTGCTTCTCCCTTCTTCACACCTCATAGATCAGGGGTAGTCAAACTGTGGCCCTCCAGACGTCCATGGATTACAATTCCCAGAAGCCCCTGCCAGCATTCGCTGACAGGGGCTTCTGGGAATTGTAGTCCATGGACATCTGGAGGGCTGCAGTTTGACTACCCCTGTCATAGATTCACGTCATCATAACCCAGGCTTAGACCATGATTTGAGAACAAACCGAAGTTTGTTGCTTCGTCCGTTTCATCAATACAAACTGTGGTTTGTTGACAGCCAGGAAAGTCTTGACTCTCTGAGCTTTGGTCTTGTTCGGTATATTCATTATCAAGTTGTGAATGATACACTGGCATGAAGTCCTGGCCTTTTTCTCTGTTGGCCAGAGACAGCTAGGAACCTGGATTGACATTGGGCTTTTGAGAGGTTCAAGTGGCTAAGCATCCATCTTGGAGAGACTTTGGGAGTGAGCACATAGCTAGGCCTGAGCAAGTGTTCCTGTATCAGCATCGTTTTCTCCGGAGGAGCGGAGAGCATCGCACGGCTAAGAGTTCCCAAAGAAGCAAGTGATTAATATAATAAAAGTAGTTTTTGATACGCCGGCACGTCTCCGTGTCTGCTTATTCGGACATCTTTCTTGTTCAGCACATTTTCTCTGCAGTTATTAATTTGTGGCATTTATGCTTCTGCAATATCCATGCCATTTAAATGTGCAATTTCCCTATCGCCGGCATTTCCAGCGAGACAGATCAAGAGGAGCATAAACAAGATCAAAGTGGCGCTTTATGTGTCGCGGAGAGGTGGGTGGGCTCTATATTATTTTACGGCTCCGTGGTGATTGAATGCTAAACTTTAAAAAGTGAATGCGTCTCCCCCCTTCTCTCTCTTTTGCCTTTCTCTTCCCCCCCACCCCCACCCCCCAAAAAAACTGCAAAGTGTGCTGGGACTTGGTCAAATTTCCCGTTAAAAATAAAAATATGAATTTCATCTCCCTCCCCAAATTCATTTATCATGCTTTTTAAAAAGGTGTTTTTTCTGCTTTACCTGATGTCTAAATTGGATTGGCTCATTTATGCTGTTCTTTACTGTATCCCTCCGTGCTTTTCTTAAATGAATTAGTAATGACAGGATACTCCATCATACCCTCTCTGCAGCCACTTTAAGGGGGAAGCCGGGTGATCTAAACCTTTTAACCTATTAAAGATGATTTTCCCCAATTGAATCAGACCCACCGCAGGTGTAATAACTAATCATTTAAACTACACCTGCTATTATGTTTTTTTAAGCCATTATGCATGTTGGATAGATGATAATTCATGTATATTGCATTGTCCGATGGATCCGTTTTGCCTACACTAGGTCTGATTAATGTATTTAAAGAAATAAGAGATGCAATTTAAAAGGGGGGGGGGGAGAAACTACACACACAACGTTGATGGAATGCGCGTTGGAGTACCTAGAAAGGGCCATTAAAGCCCATCAGAACTCTGCTCCCTGACCCGAGATGCATATTTGAAAAACAGGTGAAGGCAAGCATTCCAATCACTGCAATAGGTTGGGGGTTTCTTTGAACGTTTTGAAAAAAACGGCACGTAAACCTTAGTCGCGACTCCCCCAAGCTTGTCAAATTCGATCTTTCCCTCTGGCCTCCCCTTTCTTGAAGATATCAAAGTTCGCAGTGCTGTTAAGAGCGCTGGTTCCCTTGCTCCCCTTTGATAGGCACAGGGCCATGGCCAGCACTGCCGGGTGACAGATGCACAATAATAAAACCAGAGTCCAGGGGCACCTTTAAGACCAGGGGTAGTCAAACTGCGGCCCTCCAGATGTCCATGGACTACAATTCCCAGGAGCCCCTGCCAGCGAACGCTGGCAGGGGCTTCTGGGAATTGTAGTCCATGGACATCTGGAGGGCCGCAGTTTGACTACCCCTGTTTAAGACCAACCAAGATTGATTCAGGGTGTGAGCTTTCGAGTGCAAGCACTCTTCCTCAGACTATGATCTCCTTACATGATGCGTTAGGGAGCTGCCTGCTGATGCTCCGAATTTGGCGGGCACGGGAAGTTTCACCAACGAGCGTCCAAAGCAAAATATAGAAGAGGGCCAGGCAGGTTTTGAACAGTTGCTAAACAGAAGATGGAGACGACTGCAGAGAGCCTCTCTTACTGGCGGGATTCCCTAACAAATGGCAATGCTGTTTTATCATTCACGCACCATATTTCTAGAATCTAAGTAGACCTTTTGCCTGTCTCTCTTTGAGCATTTACGTCGTCTTTTTTGTGAGTTTTCATGTACCGTTTGTTTCTTTCGTGCCGTCTTAATTTGAATGCGGAAACGGTCATGAATTTTAACAGCTCTGTTTCAGCAGAATTTTGTCTGTATGATTAAGGGGAAAGGCAGCTGTGCCCTTTGTCCTCAGCAGGGAAAACCCATGTCGGAATTTTAGATTTTTTAAAAAGAATCCAAACCCCACGTTCATGCAATTTGGTAGCGTTCCTATTTTCTCTGCACCCCTTAACATCAGTCCTGTGTTATCTCCATGGTGTAGATTTGGTGGGAGGGAGAAAAAGTGTGTGTTGCCTATGGCCATCATCCACTAAATGGCCCCGTAACTATTATACAATATTCAGATTCTCAGATCTGTGCCCGGAAAGCATTAAGAAATTCAATAAGGCCTTGGAAAATCTTGAGGAAGGTGAGGCTTGAAAAGCAGATGTTTGGGGCTTTTGCAAATTGGCTTTTTCTGATAATTTTGATGTATTTTGTTGTAACGTTTTTGATCTCAAGCTCTGAAGGAAGCCCCCCTTCCCCCCTCCCCTGCTTTTATAAAAGGTATTTCCTTTAGGTTCACTACTCCAGGGGTAGTCAACCTGTGGTCCTCCAGATGTTGATAGACTACAATTCCCATGAGTCCCTGCCAGCATTTGCTGGCAGGGGCTCATGGGAATTGTAGTCCATGAACATCTGGAGGACCACAGGTTGACTACCCCTGCTCTACTCAATCTGGAGAGCCCAGAATACAGCAGGCGTACTCTCTTCATTCATTCATTTCCTTTCCATTTCTCATCTTCACAGGGTTGGGTTTGGGGGTGGGGGGGTGGGTAGGCCATTTTTACGTGTTTACCTTTGCATTTGTGACATCTAAAAACCTTATGAAACCACAAGGAAAAGTTTTGATTGTTTTGCCATTCTGAAAAAGCCACACAAAAATTACACTGATGCCATAGGTTTAAAGGCAGTTATAAATCTGGGTCATCCGATGTGTCCACAGACCTTAATTATTGCATCCAGGTGATCATGCTTTCTAACTGGGCATTTTGCTCTGAGTTTGAAGCACGTGTTTGTGGCTAAATAGTGCCGTGCATACGCGTCAACCGAATCTGGATTCTAACGTGTCCCAACTTAAATCTTTCTTTTCCTCTTTCCCCCAAATCCTTATCCATTTTCTAGATTGCAACAGCAGTGAAGTTTCTACAGAACTCCCGGGTCCGCCATAGCCCCCTCGCAACCAGAAGAGCGTTTCTCAAGAAAAAAGGTATAAAACTGTAATAATAATTCTTTAACTCTCGGGATCTGTCCTGTTGAATTTTTGTTTCTCTAGGGTCTTTCGGACTTCCTTTGCGCAATTTGTCATCTTGATGCATTTTCCCCGCTGTCTTCTTGACTCGGGAAAGATTTTCACATGTGCAGATTCAGGAGTCTTGAGAACCGAGATTTGGGTTTTCATCTGGAGCAGGACAAAAGCTCTGGGCAAATGTAATGCAACCCAGTGACTTGTGTTGTGAACTTCTGAATTTGTTGTCGTGCTCTCTTTCCTAGAAGCCCAAATGGTTAAGTGCTGCAGGCTTTCTTCTTCAGTTCTTTGTAGGACAGAGCAGGGTGGTGACCAGTCACAGGTGAAAAGGTCATTGCTTCGGAGAAGAGCCAGGCTGTGCAATGAAGTGTATGGGCCACAGTGGGTGTAAAGGTTAGGTTAAGGTTAAATTCGGGGTCATCTTCCTTCCATAGTCCAAAAGGTCAAGCCGTTGACTGCCTGGCCCTTTCAGAAGCAAAAGGGAACCGCATCTCATGAAATTCAGCATCGTTCTTGGCAGATGGAAGCTGCTCGTATGCAATTCCACCACAATTCTTGTGTAGCTGTGTTTTCTTTTTTCCCTTCTTCAGTATTTCTTCTTCTTAAAGGGCCCACTTCTTGTTTCTGAGGTCTCTTTTTTAACTCTCAAAAAGTTAGCCTAACTCCCGGAGGTTCCTGCATGCAGGGAATTTCTGCTTGTTCACAGGGCAGCATTTGGCCACAGAGGCAGATTTTACCATTTGAGGGACAAATGGGCCTCGCCTGTTTAATTCAGTGGGTATCGAGGCACCTGCTCTTACCTGGACTGCCCAGGCCCAGACCACAGAAGTCAGGCAGTGGAAGCCACCTCTGTTAGTCCCTTGCCTTAAAAACCCTGCAGGGCTGTCACAATTCAGCTGCAACTTGATGGCCCTTTACACACAGACACCCACAGAGCACCACCTGACTGCATGGTGGGTCTCGGCCATTCAGCGCAATGACACAGTTCCTCCGAAGCACGTGAATTCGGCATGTGTGATCAGTGTGCCCTGTTCATGTTTCAGGCATCTCAGTTGTTTTTTTCCTTCCTTTCGTGGAGCCTCCGGATTCAGCAGCCCCGCTGCGAGGTGTTGGCGACCGTGCGCTGCGCTCTTGCCGTTCCCCGGCTTCCGAGCTGGCTTGCAAAGCCGTCCCTCGCAGGCCTGCGCTCCGGCTGCAGGGGGGCTGGTCTTGGTGTTTCTGTTCCTCTTCTTTTTTTCCCCTCCCCTTTCCTTGAAATATGCGGACCTACGGGGAGTAATTAATCATAAAAGCTTTGGGATTTCAACTCTATCATCGAAGCAACGAAGCGAGGGAAAGCTGAGCCTAAAAGCTGTGTTGATTGCTCGCGGTAACCGGAGCCGAAATCCATACTTGCCGAGAGATCCTTTAGCGCCTCCCTCGGCCTCGTGCCGCCCTCCCCTCCGACAACGGGCCCGGGATATCGTGCGACACGAAAACCGCTTGAACATCTCCTTTGGCCGAAATGGCCAGTTATTCCGTGTCTTTTCTCCGTCTCTCCCCCCCCCTCCCCTTCTCCACCTCTCAATGACAGCTGGGTTAGAATTTCATTTGCAAAAGGAATTTAGAGCAATTTGGAGACAAACGTCTCGGGTGTTTGTACCTCGTTCCCCCACCGCAGGCTTCACTGAGCAGTTTTCAGTATCTGGAGTTCCATCTAATCTGTTTAATTTTAATAAATCCCTGACTGGGAAAGGCAGAGATGGGAGGTTGGGAGGGGGGGGGAGGGAGTTGGCGTCTACAGGGGAAGACTACGAAGGAGGCCTGAAAAGAGAGATTGTGACCCGATTAAAGGTTCTAATGAATTACTTGGCTAATGATCACCAAAGTGGAAACATACACTTTCACACTCACCATTTGATTCATTCTTTCTTTCTTTCTTTCTTTCTTTCTTTCTTTCTTTCTTTCTTTCTTTCTTTCTTTCTTTCTTTCTTTCTTTCTTTCTTTCTTTCTTTCTTTCTTTCTTTCTTTCTTTCTTTCTTTCTTTCTTTCTTTCTTTCTTTCTTTCTTTCTTTCTTTCTTTCTGCCAACCCACCAGTACACCACAATAAAAGATTGAAATAATTAAAGGCACCAGCGACCCAAAGGTCCTTGCACCCATTACTCATGCCCAGGCGGTTTCTTGTTGTGTGCCTGCATGCTCAGCCCTTGCCTCTTTCCAACTGACCTTTGGAGCGGTCAAGAGGTAGTTTTGCGGCATCGCTATATCCACTGAGATTGAATGACCCTACTGGTCCGGGTGGAGAGATGCCGCAGAATTTCCACCCCTGGGTCCCTGATATATGCTCCCCAATCCTCTTCCACATGCAGCCAGCTGGGTGACCTTGAGCTAGTCACAGTTTTGTCAGAGCTCTCTCAGCCCCAGCTGCCTCACCCGAGTGTCTGCTGTGGGGAGAGGAAGGGAAGATGATTGTAAGCCACTTTGAGACTCCTTGGAATAGTAAAAAGCGGGGTACAAATAAACCAGCTTCTTTTGAAATGGAGAGGCCGGGGATTGAACCTGGGATCTTCTGCATGCTAAGCAGAGGCTCTGCCACTGAGCCACAGCCCTTTCGCAGAGGCTCCTCTTTTTAAGGCTGGGTCACCTGATCTGCTCTCAGACCCAAGGAGCAAAGGCAAACGCTCCGGAGCCATCTGCTTAGCAGTAGACCAGACAAAGTGGTCCCCACGAGGTGACAGACCTCATCTGGAGAGATGAGTAGGAGGTCACGGGAAACGCTGCCCTTGTGCCGCCTGGACTTCATTAATCTGCTTCATTACCTAAGCCTCGCAGTAGGGGGGCGGGAAGCCAGGTCCTTGGCAAGAGGCGGAGGGCAGGAACCGGTCCCTGGATGCCCCCCCCCCCAGCCCACGGGCAACAAGTGACTGTTGTCGTGCTGTTAAGTTCCACAAGATGGTGACAGCGAAGGGGGGCAGCTGAAGGAGAGCAGGAGCAGGAGACAAAGCATCTGGCACATCTGTTGATCGCTGTGATTTATCCCCCTCCTACACCCAGTGGGACATCCTGGGGAAACTTGGCCCTACTTGGAGGCCATGGCTGCCCTTGGACAGGGCTTTGTTCGCACCTGCAGTACAGTTTTGGGCCTTGATATTGCCCCCACCCCACTCCCCAGATTCTGAAGCTTTATAAAAATAAAAACACCCTCCCATCATCTCTATTCCCCTCCTTCACCCATCCCTAGGGTTGCCAACGCTGGGCTAGGAAATTCCTGGAGATGGTAGAAGTTGGGGAAGGGAAGGGAGGGGAAGGGAAGGCCCTTAATGGGGTAAAATTCCATCGAGTCCACCCTCCAAAGCAGCTGTTTCCTCCAGGTGAACCCATCTCTGAAGCTAAGCAAGGTTGCTGTCCTTGGTGAGTGGTCTGGGGCAGCGGGTCAGTGGTAGAGCCTCTGCTTGGTTCCACCCCCGGCATCTCCACTTGGAAGGACCAGGCTGAAGGCGAAGTCAAAGACCTCTGCTTGAAATCTTGGAGAAGGCCTGATTCAGTAGAAGGCAGCTTCACGGTTCATGGACTCAGGGCTTCAGGGTACGGATTGGGCTTCCTGCACTCTCTCCTAAAGGTGGGCGAGACAAGAAGCATGAAGGGTTTTGTAGCCAAGTCATCATCTCCTTCCTTTCCCAGGTTAACGTCAACCAAGGCACAAAACAGCCATAGAACTGCACAGCCCAAAGTTCTGTGTTATCCGAAGGCTTGCCTGTTTTTTGCTCTGGTGACTGGTCAGTTCCTAATATCTGTGTGACTTGCACTGGTTTATTTTGTTCTGGATGACCCAATGAAATCAACCAGGTTGTTAAAATCTCGAATGTATCCGAGGGCCTGGCGTCCTTGCTTGGTGCAGGGGAGCCCAAAACGGATCGCTCCGGTAACGATAGCCAGGGAAGGTTCACCATTTGCGGGTGAAAGAAGCTTCCGAAAGGGAACGGATTCCAATTTAGCCTTCCCCTTCTTCTTCTTCTTTTTTTTATTACTTTTCTTTTTCATAATTTAACTCCATTTCACGAGGCAGTTTGCATGCCCTTGAATGGAAGCTCGTTACCGTGAAAGCTTTTTTAGCATTGATTTCATAACCGCCTTAATTTAATAGCTCCATCATTACTGAGAAGCCCTGAGAGTCAGGCCTGAGCTTTCCAGGTCACTGACCTTTTAATTACAAACCTTGTTCAGATGGCCAGGTTATCGACTGGACGGCTCCCAGATTGAGCCCCTTAGGATGGAAATGAAAACAAGGTTTACTCCCCAGCTTCCCGGGAAAACGAGAGAGAGAGAGAGACAGAGAGGGTGAGAGGAGGGGAGGGGGAGCAGAAAAAGAAGTAACCTCTTGCGTTTCTAAAATTAATTTTCTCCTTCAGCTTTGTAATTAATTTTTCAGGAGTGTCGCAATGAGGTTCAAGCAATTCTTTTTTTTTGCAAAGCAAAGGGCAAATCACCGCTCTCTGTACTTTGGAGACAGCTCTGCATGGAAGATTCCTTTAGCGAAATAGCCGGCTGGGAACCTCCTCTGTGTCCAACCGACTTCCCTCCAAATGCATTCCACAAGGTCCTAGTCCTTATGCCGTTTTCGTGTTTTTTTAAAAAGGGTTTGCTCCCAATCTCATCACCTGCCTCCCTTCCCTCCCCTTGATTTTCTGTGCCCTTTGCTCTCTTACAGTGTTGGTCCTTGCCTTGTGCTTAAAAAAAGTATTTTTTAAAAAAGCAAAAAAACCTGGACAGCCTGTTCCTGGGATGCACAAACAATGTTTTTGAACATCCAGTCAGCCTCAAGCATGAAGTGTGGGGGTAGTGTCCCAGGTGCATAACAGACATTCAGTAATCTTCACAACAGCCCCATAGGGTAGGACATTGTTGTTATGCCTGTATTCCAGGTTTGAGAAGTGAGAGCAAAAGGTGAGTGGTCTGACCATTTGACCAGAGGACTTCCTGTTTCATAGCTCAGCCTCCATTTAAAGATTTTCTGCCTGGCTTCTCAGGATTACGAAATTGGACCAAATTCCTTGCTTGCCTTGTGGAAATTTAGAATGGGGTGTCCTGAATTTACCCCTGTCCTCCCTAGAATCATAGAATCATAGAGTTGGAAAGGGACCTCATGGGTCATCTAGTCCAACCCCCTGCACTATGCAGGACACTCACAACCCTCTCGCTCATCCCCTGTCACGTGCCACCCCCTTGAGCCCTCACAGAATCACCCTCTCTGTCAGATGGCTATCTAGCCTCTGTTTAAAAATTTCCTACATTCCTTATAAGCCTTTCATATTTGGAGAGGCTAGAGAGGTGGATTCTAATCTGGAGAGCCAGGCTAGATTCCCTCCGCAAGACCTTGGACCAATAACTGGTTCTCTGAGAGCTCCCAGCCCCACCTGCCTCATGAGGGGCCTGCGGTGGAAAGAGGAAGTCAGCCACCTTGAGACTCCTTTGGGTAGCAAAAAAACAGATATAAAATCCAACGCTGCCGGTCCTTCCTGTTCCCTGGCAGAGCCGGTGGTATCCAAAGAGCCTCAGGCGCAAGAAGACTGAGGCTAGACTCTGCCTCTGCGGAGCTCTGGAAGAAACCCTGCTTTCTCCAGCCGAGGCAGGGAGGTGAGGAGTTCTCTCTCTCCAGGAAGCCCTAACCAGCCGCTCAGGGCAGGATCTTCCCTGACTTTTAGCCACCTTTGAAGGAAGGCGTGCTTAAAAACGCAGCAGGAGGCATGAGAGCGTTCAGTCGCTTTTTGCCGTTCTGTTCACAAACTTTTTAAAAAGATGAAATATTTGCTTGGCTTGCTCTGCGCTTGAGGGTTTGCCACTGTTGCACCTTGGCCAATGTTAGCTTATGGTCCTTTCGGTTCCCCAGTCACTGAGACCGTGGCCTGCCCAGCTCTTGCCAGATTCTTGGGAGACAAACACACCCGGCCAGGTCTTTCAGAGGCGCCCGCTTGTTAGCATGGCACAACTCCTTTGTTCGCCTGTTCTCTGCCTGTTGTAGTTACACCCCACTGTCAGGGGGTCTGCCGCCGCCGTTTTGCGCCTTGTTTTCCGAGCTTCAGACCGCCGGCTTGGAAACTGTGTCAGTGCATTCGTTCCGGAAGAAAATTAAAAAGCGGTCCGTCTCTGCAAAACGGGAGATGAATTAAAATGAAAAAAAAGAAACGAGGAAAAAAAGGCCGGGAGAGGAAGGGACGGGGCAAACTTAGTGCGTCCTTTTAAGTAATGTTTTCCAATGGGGTTTGATAAGTGCTCTCTGCAGCTTCCTGTCAAAAAAGATTCAAATCTCAGCGTTTCTCTCTTTCTGCTCTCTGCGCGTGAGCCCGGAAACCGCTCTCACAAGAGGCTGCCGTTTGCTATTTTAATGATGCTGCAGAGAAGCCATTGAGTGGGAGCGCCTCGCCAGACCTGACATCCTCTAAATGTACATTTATTTGTTCCATAACAGAGGGTACGAGTCACATTAAGTGTAATAGCCTCTCTCTCTGCTCCGGCCTTGCCCCGCGACTCTCTTTGAACCATTTAGCGGGAGCAATTCAGCGAGTTAGAGGGGCCGGCTGGTTTACAGCTTGGCAGAGACGGAGCGAGGTGGGCTTCCTTGGCCAGCTCCGGCCCAAGAGGTTTCACGGCCGCCTTGGCATCCCCTCGACGCCGTCATACTCAGATCCTTGGAGAAGGGATGGCAGGGACAGCCTCCCCTTTGTCTCCCCGTCCGCCTTTGGCTGTTTCGTCCCATTCCTCTGGAAACGTGGGCTGCGACAAGGCTGGCGTACATTGAAATTCCTTGCCTGATCAATCCAAACTGTGCAGTGCTGAGTTGTTGCTTCTGTTTGGCACCATCCCTTTTGTTTACACAGTTGTGGTGAGGGTTCACACACACACACACACACACACACACACTCCCTCCTCGGAGCTGCTGGAAGTCTCCTTCACTCACCGCTTGCTTCTGGGATTGATGGAGGGATTGCATATCTTTGCAGCATAAAGGATATAAAACTTGCCTTTTAAAATTAGAGGGAAAAACTTTTTCTTATTCCCAGCGAGCGGAATTTGGCACTTTTTCTGTGTGGTGTCACAGCATGCAGTCCGCCCTGGTCACGGGGTAGCTATTTTAGAGTGCTGTGTGCACATACATTCATCTTAAGACTAATACTTAAGATGTGCTGCCAGAGGATGTAGGGATGGCCACAGGAATAAACAGCTCCATAGGGGGATTAGAAAGATTCATGGAGGGTAGATTTGCCAGTGGCTACTAGCCATGGCAATTGAGGGGAACCTCCATATTCAGAAGCACTTAACCTCTGGACCCCAGCGCCAGGAGACAACGTCAGAGCTTCTATGTTGTGTTGTGGTCCCTCCAGAAGAACTGATTGGCCCCTGTGTGAGGCAGGATGCTGGCCTAGATGGGCCACCGGTCTGACCCAGCAGGGCTCCTCTTCCATTCTTATGAGTTCCTAGTTTCTTGGAGAGGTTATTTATTCCCTCCCCCACAGTTGTCCATGGGGCTCGAAACTTCTTGAGAAATGCTATACACACTGCATTGAAGGAATTCTTTTCCACCATGAGCATCTGAGGAATCAAACTACCCCGTGATTTTTTTTCATTTCATTTTTTTTTTTGCCTTAGGGAAACCCTCACTCTAGTATTTCCGCATCTTCCGCATTGCTCCGTTTAGTGTCCCTTCCTTCCTCTTGGTAAGACCGAGTCTGCATGCCTTTCAGACACCGCCCCCCCCTTTTGGGGCTGGGGGGGGACGTCGTTGCTCCAACCGTTAAGTGATCTCTCTCGTTCACCAGTCCTTGTTCCTGCTGGTTTGTGGTTTCTGTGGTTCCTCGCTGTGGAAGCAAGAGTTCTGCTTTCGGGGGAGTCAAAGCTGAACGTCTCTCCTCAGCCATCCTGCCGTAGAGTGGGGGGGGGGGCATACCTTTGAATGTCAGGGAGTCTCGGTTGAGGCAGGTTGCGTGCCGTCCCTATCCAGCCCTGCAGCCGCTGACCTTTTGGCACCAGCTCCACCTTCTCCAGGTCAAAAAGCTCCGCTGGTCCTTCCGTCAGAATTCTTTGTGGCCGCGATTTGGAGGGAGGGAGGGGTGGGCAGGGAAATTATTTCGTTTGCCCTCTTCCTGAATTTGGAATGATGTTTTCAGATGTTGTTCCCCCCCCCCCCGTAATATTTGGCGGATATTATGTTAGGAAAGTGGGTCGAGATTCATGTAGGAACCGGGTGGTGAGGAGGGGGAAGGAATTGCAGCAGAGGGGAGGGATCAGTGGGACTCCCCAAGGGGGCTTACTCTCCAGCCTTTTTTTCGGTGCCTTGGAAGGCATGGGGTGATGAAAGAGAGCCTCTCTCAAAAAGAAGGGGTGGCCAAACTAGGACTCTCCAGATGTCTGTGAACTACAATTCCCATGAGCCCCTGCCAGCACGTGCTGCAGAGTGCTTTTTCATGCCACCCACATTTAAATGGCGGACCTCACAGGATGTGGTCATGGCCACCAACCACTTGGAAGGTTTTAAAAGAGGAATGGACAAGTTCGTGAAGGATCGGGCTATCGGTGGTGACTAGACTTGATGGATATCTGCATCCTCCGGTCCCACAGGCAGTGTTGCTGGTGGGAGAAAGAAGCTATTGTGGGTGGCCTTCTCTGGAGGCAACTGGTTGGCCAAGGTGTGAATAGATTGCTGGACTTAACAGACCTTTGGCCTGATCCAGCGTGTCTCTTCTTATGTCCGTCTGGCACAGCTTGGATGACAAGGGCAGGAAATGGCTCTCAGGCGGAGGTAGATCTTCCCTCCAAACCTCCCACATCTGATCTTTTGACTGGAGATACCAGACAGGAGGTGTTCAGCACCCCCCTGAAAGGAGACGGACCCCCCTCCTCCATGAAACCTCCAACCAGCCCACCAACCCTCCTGCAACCCATTGACTTTGCAGCGCTGCGCATAATGCATAATGTTTTCTGTGAGTCACCAGAAGCCACCCGGAGCCGGTTCTGATCCTCCAGAGAGGGAGGGAGGGAGGTCGGTCAGGGTGGCTGCGTTACACAGTTTTCTGGAGCATCTTTGAGCAAATGCATGGGTTATATTAAAAACTGCAATCATATCAAGTTTTTTTTTGTAATGTTCTTTCTCAAAAAGTGCTCTGCTGACCTTATGCAGCAGAATTGGCTTTATTGAATTTCGCCAAAAACGCGTTTATAATTCCCCGGCACCTGCCTCCCCTCCACGCACTCCAACCCCACGCCCAATATTCATGTCCTTGCTCCCCGCATGGAAATGGCCCCTTTGTATGGTGATAAACAAAATTAAATTTGTCTCCTCCGACTGCTGACCTCCCTCACCTTTAAGGTGGTGTCTTTGCAGGAGGAGACAGAAGGCGCCAGCGGTAGGATCATCTTGCTACCAAGGGACGCTGGTGTGCGGGGGACCGCTGAGCAAATCAAATATTGAAATCTTTTTTCGCCTATTAGCAGTCATATCTGTCCTTTTGTGGGATTCTCCCCCCCCCCAACGTTGTGGCGGCTGCAAGGGGAGGAGGTGGGCTGTATTGAAGCGTTAGGACCAATTCCGTTTTCTCCCGTGTAAGCAGACGGTGAGGAACTGGCAAGTCTTATGCTAATCTTTAACTGTGTGTCTTCTGGATGAGGCCAGTCTCTTTTTCAAACTTTTCTCTGGCCATTGTGAGTGTGGGGGGGGGGGGGAGAGAGAGAGAGTGACGTGTGGTCAAGTCACTTCCTACTTATGGCAACACACTGATTTAATGATTTCCAAAACATCCTGTCATTAACAGCCTTGCTCAGGGCTTGCAGGTGAGTATTTATGGGCACCTTTGGCTTGAATACAGGTCATTCTGTGTGCATATTGAGCTCCATTCCCTCTCCCTGTCGTACCCTCCTTCCTGTTCTCACAGACCAATCTTCTCTTAGAGGGCCTTGAAGGGCTCTGAGATCAAGGTTTCCAAGAGAAGGGGATTTCGTAATTCCATTAAGAATGCATCCCGTACATTTCAGGTGGAAAATGTCATGGTGCAAGTAGGGCACGAAAGGTCCAGCCCTTCCTTGCTGCTTGTGCAGAGAGCATCTTGTATTCAGCGGTATCCTACCTCGGTACATGGAAGTTCTCTTTGCACTGAGGGGCTTTATTTCTGCATTGGGAACAGACAGGACTGTGCAGCTTCCCACCAGCACAATGCATTTTTTATGGCTAATAAAATCCCAAGTCAGGCCGGAAGTCTTACAGCAGACATAGGATCCAGACCTCCAGCGTGTGGTTGAACTATCACAATCCTTTCCTTCGTTTTACGGGACCCGCATTCGTCTGGAGCAAGCTGCCCTCCCTGTGTTTGGAAGGAATAATCTCACCTGATGAAAGGGCAGGCCTCCCGCGTTCTTTGGCATTTCGCCCCTCTTTGCCGCATTGCCCACTAAGCGCTTCCCTTGGTCATTCGCTTGGCATTTCAAAAGTCATTTCTCCCTCTCTCTTTCGTTAGGGGCAAGGCTGCATCTCCCGCCTGCCACGCCAGAAACCACCAGCGCCTTCAGAAGCCAGAAGTATAAACCGAGAGGTTTTTTTAAAAAAGAAAATTAACTTTGAGGATGTGGGTTTCATTTTTTTTTTTTTAAAAAAGAAAGAAAGAAAGGCAGGAGAAGCTGTGTTTATGAGCACCAAAAAATAGCAGCTTCCATTACTGTAATTAAATGGCGGCGTTTAACCTATCAAAGCAGTGGCGTGCTGCTTGCGAGAGACGAACGGAGAGCTGCGTTTTGAAATGATCGCTGCTTCCCCCAAGGGAATAAGAGCAGTTAAATAATTTGTTTGCGCGGTGCCGGGTTCCGTGTCAGCTAAATCGAGTGCCTATGTTTGGAGCACAGGAGAGGGGGGGGGATGGGGAGGGGGGGCCGTGGGGCTGTGCCCTTGGCTCGAATGCCCCGGGGCTCACTATTTACCAGCACCTGTGCGGCATTGTCAAGAACTGCATAGCTTGTTGCTGGCCATTGGCTCTCTGTTATCAGAGGAATTGTGGGCTCACCTGCCACACACACCCCAGTCTTGCATCATAAAGATGGAACGGTTGCTTCATTGTGGAATTCGTCCCACCCCCTTCTCCGTGCAATGAGATGGCTAAGAACAGAGGGGAGCAGAGATCGGTAGAAAGAGGGAAGCAGAAATAGGTTTTATTTTTTATTTTTTTAACGAACTTCCTGGGGAATTCTCAGGTCCCGCGAAAACTTATCAAGCAAGAGTATCTCTGATGGCAGACAAGGTATTCCGAAGAGCAAACCTGTCCTCTTTCTCCGCACCTGGCAGTGTTCAGCGCTTGAGGAGTATTGATTGTGTTCTGAGTCCCTTTTCCTGTTTGTGCGGGGGCCAAGGACAATGGCCAAGCCATGGTGTGTCCCGTCCTCCCCCCCCCCCCAAGAAATATCCCTTGGCCGTGAGCTGGGCTGCCTAGGCAGGCAAGCCAAGGTGGAGAGGATTCCCTGCAGGAAGTTTGAAAAACCGCCTCTCCGCAGCAACGGTTTTGCAAAGAATAAGTCATTCTGTCCGGTCACTGAACTCCCGCAGTTCAAGTACGACCAGCGTCGCATTCCCTGAGGGAGCAGCGGTGATGCCTCCAGGCTGACTTTTCTCCTGCTCGAACTGCCGCTTCCGGGTGCAGCTTCCAAGATTTATGCAGAGTGACGGCTTAGCAAAGCATGTTCTTCATGACCCTCGGTCACCAACCCGGCCGGGGTGCCTCTGGCATTTTGTCGGCATTCTGGATTCTTTATCCACTGGTTTTCCTCTTATACTCCTTTATTAATCAATTTGGATAATTAATTTGGACATGTTCCAGGGGGGAAAGCCCCCCAAAAGCTAAAACAATAAAAATTGTTCATTGTCAGCATAGGCCAAGGGTCCCCAAAATCTGTGGGCATCTTCGGACTTTGGCCACAGTGTCTAGGCGCCGCCAGAAAGCAGCCAGTTTTTGCTGGATTGTGATATGCGACGCGCAGAAGGACCTGCTCAGTTAGTCTCAGACCAAAACGCCCGACTTCTGGAATTTATGCCAGCCCTGGCCAATCCCCAGGCTTTGTGCTGCCTGCCAATCACAGGGGCTGTTGTTACACGGTGCTGTTCCCACCAGTGCCTCATGAGGGCGCTGAGGCCGGAGCGCAAGTGCTCCAAAGTAGCTCATTGATCAAGGTCTAGCCAGGGGTAGTCAAACTGCGGCCCTCCAGATGTCCATGGACTACAATTCCCAGGAGCCCCTGCCAGCGAATGCTGGCAGGGGCTCCTGGGAATTGTAGTCCATGGACATCTGGAGGGCCGCAGTTTGACTACCCCTGGCTAGGCTCTAGCTCTCAAGTTCAGACCCCTGGAAGCCCAAGGCCCTTGGAAGACTCACGGCCTCCGTTCCAGGCGTGCTAAAAAACTTTGTTGTCAGAGCGAGCAATAAAAAGCAACTCCCTTGGGAGTTCTTTCTTGTTTTGTGCTTTGTGATGTATGTGCGTGCGTGTGTTTTTGGGCAAAATAGCGCTAATAAGGGATCTCTTAAGAGCCGTGGCTGTTGTGGCAATCCCAGCCCTTGAGACTCGGAGCAGCCGCTAATATGCTTGCTGGGGCTCCCCGGGGGCCGGTGATGAAACTTCCCTCGTTTTTTACCACTCAAATATGTTGCTATGATCACTTCAAGTGCAGCCGCCCGCCGCGTCTTTTTTGCCTCACTTTCACGGGCCGACAGCAACAGGCGCTGTGAGGGCGATCGGTCAGTTGTGTACAGTTGCCAACTTCCACGCGAGTCCTGGAGATCTCTTGCGTTATGACTGATCTGCAGACTGCAGAGCTCTGTGTCCTTGGGGAGAAATGGCTGCTTCGAAGGGTGGGTGGGCCCCGTGGCCTCCTACCCCACTGAGGTCCTGCTCTTTGCCAAACCCTCCCTTCCCCTCCCCAAGAGCCACCACTAAATCTCGAGGCTTTTCTCAACCTGGAGGTGGCAACCCTGTGGTCATGTGCTTATCCCACCCTTCTTCTAATGGACTGGTTGCATGTAGCCCGTCTGATTCTCCCCTCCTTCCGTTTATCCTTTCAGCAACCCTGAGAAGCAGGCTAGTAGGACCCCCAGGTCAGCTGCAGAAGTTCACGATGGAGCAGAGACTCGAATCCAGGTCACCTTAGCTCTGTTTTCAGAGTCCAGCCACAGCCTCACTCTGATAGAACCCAGGTCTCTACTGGCTAATAAGTCTCAGTTCCTACCCAAGACAGAATTTCTAGCAGTCTTCAAGGAAATGCCAGCCTTAAAAGTTGCAAATTGGTTTTAAGTCTTTAGTTCAGTTGGATACCAGGTGAAGCTGACAGATGTGCCACAAACTTAGAAGAAACGTAAAGAAAGGGCGTAGGTCAAAGAACACATGAGTAACCTGTGGACCTCATTGCCACAGGATGTAGTGATGGCCCCATCAGACAGCTTTCAAAGGGAGATTACACAACATTCTGGTGAGTGGGCCTATTAATGAACCTCCAAGTTCAGAAAAGTGGAAGAAGGAGAGTTGGTTTTGACACCCTATGTTTCACTACCCAATGGAGTCTCAAAACGGCTTACCAGTTGCCTTCCTTTCCTCTCCCCGCAACAGACGCCCCCGTGAGGTAGGTGAGACTGAGAGAGCTCTGACAGAACTGCTCTGCAAAAACAGTTCTAACAGGACTTCGACTGGCCCAAGGTCACCCAGCTGGCTGCATGTGGAGGAGCGGGGAATCCAAACCGGCTCTCCAGATTAGAAGCCCCCACTCTTAACCACGATGCCAAGCTGGAAGTCCCAGCAGGAGACGGACGGACCCCGCCTGTGGAAGCCACGGCCCAAGCTGAGCAAGGCTGTTAACGAGAGGGCGTTTGAAGGATATTCCTTCCTAGGGTGGCCGCAAGCCAGAAGCAGCTCAATGAAACTTCATGCACATCTGCAGGCCCTTGGGGGAGGAGGGCAAAACAGCCCAGGGGCCTGGATTTCAGTTCCCACTTGCAGCCCCCTTTCACCGCAAAAGAGACAAGGCTCTTTTCAGCAAAGTGTGAGCGACACCTTGGGCTATTCACTGTTTGCCTTGGCTATTCTGGATTCCAATATTGAGATCTCTAACATCGAGATCATTGTTAGATCTATTGTATTGGTGCCACCCTCTTCTGAATATTATTCTCTCCACCAGGCTGAACTAAGATCAGAATTGTGACCACCGCCGCTATATGTTATATGTAACTTTTGCTGATGTTAGTTGGGGTTTTTATGGGGATTTTATTGTGTTTTAACTATTTATGTTGTAAACCGCCCTGAGACCTATTGGGAGAAGGGCGGTCTAAAAATTTAATAATAACAATAACAATAATAATAATAATAATAATAATAATAATAATAATAATAATAATAATAATAATAATAATAATATTCTTATTACGTCCTCAAGAGACCAAAGACAGACCATGAGACCACTGTTCAAACCTCTCTAAAATCCGCACTGTTTTTTAAAAAAATTGTTGTTATAATTATTGAAGAAACTCTGCTGTCCTCCTTGTTTCTGTCTGAAGATCGCGGGCTCCCAACGAACGGAGGACTCTGTCTGCATCCCAGCCGGTGCGTCAGGGGCGGGAGGGGTGAGACCTGACCTCTCTCTTCTGACAAGCGAAACTGTATCTCCTCTGCCTTTTTAAACCACTGATGAAATATATTTTGCGCTGGCTTATAATGCTGTGATTTATGCCGTGATACGCTTTGCGATATCCCGGTGTCCTTTTGCCTTTGTGTTTGAGGGTTCCCCCCCCCTTCCCTGGCTACATTTAATGTAATAGAGGTGAATATGTTCTCTGGGCAGGGAGGTTAGACAGACGTACCGAAAAAGAATGCTTGGCGGGAGGGGGAGAGGGAGGCACAATGCGAAACTTTCTCCCTCTACTCCAAAACTGACTCTCACATGTAAAAAATAAAAATAAAGAACAGCTGGAAGTGGGTTTAATCCAGAATATATCTGGAAACCTAGAATAGCCAGAGGGAACAATCTGTTCTTCCTTTTTCTCCCCTTTTCCCTTTTGGTTCTTCTCCCCCCACTCCTCCTCCTTCAGACGAACTTTATTCCAAACCTCTTCGAGGCCAGGTTGACAATCAATTCTTCATGCGTTTTGACAGGAAGTGTGATGTGCAGGCAGCAAAATGCTTCTTAGCCGTGGCTCCCCATGCAGAGGGTCCTTGGATCAATGGCAGAACATTCGCTTTGCCTGCAGCAGGTCCTGAGTTCAAATGATGGCATCTCTCTCGCTGTTACGTAGGGAGAACTCTCAGAGAGTAACCACAAGGCTATCCTAGGTTGGTTTGAGTTTGCCACAGGGTAGCCTAGTCCAGGGGTAGTCAACCTGTGGTCCTCCAGATGGTCATGGACTACAATTCCCATGAGCCCCTGCCGGTTCATGGGAATTGTAGTCCATGACCATCTGGAGGACCACAGCCCTAGTCAACTCTTCTGTATGGTTCAAAGAGCGTGTTGTTGTTTGCTATTTATTTTATGCCGCACTGTGTAACTAGGCATCTAGCAAGTTTCTTTCTCCTCTCTGGGCAACACTTTTTAAGCCCATTTCCTAGAGAGAACATCTGTTTTTGTTGAGCAAATATATAACTGGAGAGGGGAAGTTAGCATTTAACTGAGTAAATAAGATCCAGTGAGTGGAGAAATAAGGTAGCCACTGTGGCCACCTTAGTAAGGAGAGCCATCGTGGATTGAGTTGTTACAACATAGGTCTGGACGTCAACAGAGCATTTTCGGTGTAAGATCACACTGCAAACCGCTGCATTCTTTCCGGCAAAGCGCGGAGATGCTTGGGGGCCGTGAGAACCACACGTGCCCCCCTGCCTTTGGGTTCAGAACTGGACCTGATCTGTTCAGATTTTTTTTTTTGCGTTTTGTTTGGGGATCAGAAATAAACAAATTAGATGGGGGGGAATTAAGTTGGTGGGGGAAGAATGGGAAAGAGGGGGGTAAACTAAACCCATAAACAAGGTGATATATAATATTTTTTTTCATTCTCCTTTTAAATAAATACCGATCAGCTTTATGTTCGGAGACAATAGGAGCCGTTGGCTTAAATTTGCAGTTTACTGTATTTATGGCCGTAATATCAAGGTGCTGCTGTC
Organism: Paroedura picta; assembly: GCF_049243985.1. Classification (NCBI taxonomy): domain Eukaryota; kingdom Metazoa; phylum Chordata; class Lepidosauria; order Squamata; family Gekkonidae; genus Paroedura; species Paroedura picta. The sequence continues at coordinate 2,278,841 of NC_135383.1, read as the reverse complement.
GTAATTTCATGCCCCAATGAGAACTGCAAGGTCGAAGCAAATGCCTCCATCGGCATCCTGCTACCGCTCTAACTCATAAACAAGGCCCGCCTGGATCAGGTGGCTCAGAATAATACAGGCTAATGAAATACAGCCCAGCTTTCCATTACTGTTAGTTTTTACAGTGTCGTCATTACGTGTAATTTATGTTTAAAAAATTCAATTTTATACAAGGCTCTGGGAAATAGGGGTCTGCAGGTCACCCGACGACTTTTAACGGCTTTGGGGTTGGGGGGGGGGAATGTGTCAGGGGGAGAGAGAGGGAAAAGAGAGAGAGAGAGAGAGAGAGAGAGAGATCTTGCACCCATGCAGGCAGGAAAAGGCTATCCAATTAAATAAATAAAAACAGCTTTTTAAAAAAGTCAGGGTTTTTTTTGCCCTTGTTCCCCCCCACCCCACCCTCCTTTCCCTTCCCTTGATATCCCCCCTCCCTGGAGGTCTGTTTTATCTGTCATTTTTAGAAAGCCTTTTGCACTTTATAAAAAGTGGGGCTTGCCTTCAGTTCTAGGGCAAGAGGGCCGGTTATTTGAAAGGCAGGTGGCTGCCTGCTCAGACACGCAGAGTCTTCCGCCCATCAATCAACTCGGAGGTCCTGTAAATGACTGGGGAGCAGGGGGGGGAGCGAACAGGGCCGAGGAGATACTTAACAACCTTTCCCAAACTCTCGCCCCCCCCCTGACATTGGCATCCTCGCCTTCATTTACACCTCGTTTTAATATAGACTCCCAAAAGCTCAGCCAACGAGGCAAAACCGACACCAGGAAAGCAGACCGCTCTGCTTAACCCTTCCCTCCCAGGTGGCACTAGCCTTTTTAACCGAATCCCACACAGTTAAACCGTTTCTTGTTTTGCAGAGGGGAAAGAAAATGCATGCCCTGTTCAGTCTCAAATTCAGCACCTGCTCTGTCGGCCTGGACAAACGGGGCATTTGTTCCAGGAGTGAGACCCTCCCAAGGGGCTTGGTACATGGAAACTGGTCAGCCTAGACCAGCGGTCCCTCCTAGTTGTCACTTGGTTTCCCGAGAGTGGCTGGCCACTGCAGGCAACTTTCTAAGTTGGATTTCTGGAAGTGGGCGTTGGACATGGGTAGGACAATCTCGCTTGTGATGGTTGACCAGTCACCTTCAATAACGGTGTCATCCAGGATAGATTCAGATGGGTCGCCATGTTGGTCTGGAGTAGTACAATGAAATCAGAGTCCGGAGGCACCTTTAAGACCAACAAAGATTTATTCACGGCGTGAGCTTTTGTCAGACGAAGGGTGCTTGCACTCGAAAGCTCACGCCTTGAATTAATCTTTGTTGGTTTTAAAGGTGCCCCTGCTGGACTCTGATTTCATGGTGTCATCCAGGTGTGGGTTCAAGCCGTTGGCCGTCAGCCTGTGCCTACCCTCATCGCTGAAGTTTCTGATATGGGTTACGATCCTGGCTGCTCTTGGCTTTGCCGAAGCCTCCCTTCGATCATTGCTGCTGCAGTTGTGGTCGGGCGGTTCTCGTGATTCTGTTGTCTGGCTTGGGAAAGGAGGAAGCTACAGCATTCGACATTGCTTGGCTTTGTCCCCGTTAGGCACCTGTAATACGAGGATAATTACAGTCTACTTTACAGGGCTGTTGTAGGAGTGACGTTCTCCTCCCCACTAATTGTGAACCTCTCTCTCTCCTTCCTTCCTTCCTTCCTTCCTTCCTTCCTTCCTTCCTTCCTTCCTTCCTTCCTTCCTTCCTTCCTTCCTTCCTTCCTTCCTTCCCTCCCTCCCTCCCTCCCTCCCTCCCTCCCTTCATTAGTCAAGATTGCTAATTGGAGCCTCCCTGTTCAGAGGCAGCATACCTCAGAACAACCGCTTCTCAAGGGTTGTGAGCTTTGTAGTAGCCCACCTCTGCAGAAAACAGGATGCTGGACTAGAGGGGCCCTTGGTCTGATGAACGCACAGGGAGCTGCCTTATACTAAATGAGACCATCCATCCATGTCAGTCTAGGGTTGTGCAATTCGGCCGCCGTAGCAGCCATTCACTTTGGTGGTCGAATCACACACCCCCTGGACTCTACTCAGAGTAGCAGCAGGTCTCCGGGGGCTCAGGCAGAGGTTTTTCCCGTGCCCACCTGCCTGGGCTTTTAACTGGAGATGCTGGGGATTGAATCTGGGATCTGGCACAAGCCAAGCAGAGGCTCTTCCCCTCCCTTCTTCTCACATCTTCTCTCAGAGAAAGAGAGAGAGGGAATCTGTGCCCCCCATTCTCAGCACTCCCCATGCCCAGACCTCTCTGCTAGCGTGACTGAGGCTGGGATGCAGCTGCAGCAGGGGGTGAGGGGGTGGGGGTGGGTGGATTCAGCCCAAATCAGCTGCCTCCACGAAGAGGAGGACAAATGCACAGGGACATTTTTGTTGACCTTACTTTTTTAAAACTACAGAACCTTGAAGGATGAAATTGCCCTGGCAGGGCTTCCTTAGATCAGAGGACACTGCGCCTTTGACCCCACCAAAGTGTATTTTAAACTCTGCTGGACCTTTTGCCGTCTGCAAAAGGCCAGGCTGAAGGAAGGATGAGAGAAACCTCCTGGTTTTTTTAGGAAGGAAGATGACGGGCCTGCACGCAAAGCTGACTGCAAGATTAAGCCGGGAATCAGGAGGTCACCGTGAACTTGCCGGTCTCGGGCAAACTGTTTATTTTCTCTCTCCGTCAGTCATGTCCCGAGAGTCAGCTTGCTATAGTGGTTAGGAGTGCGGATTCTAATCTGGCAAGATGGGTTGGATTCCCCGCTCCCCCACATGCAGCCAGCTGGGTGACCTTGAGCTAGTCGCAGCACTGATAAAGCTGTTCTGACCGAGCAGAAATCTCAGGGCTCTCTCAGCCTCACCCACCTCACAGGGTGTCTGTGGTGGGGAGAGGAAAGGGAAGGCGATTGGAAGCCCCTTTGAGACTCCTTCAGGGAGAGAAAAGCGGCTTATAAGAACTAACTCTCCTTCCTCCTCCTCCTCCATCTGCAATGTGGGAATCCTGAGCTACCTTGTAGAGCTGTTGGAAAGATAACAAGAGAACAGGATGCTTCGAATACTAGGTGGTTCTGTATTTTCACACTATTATGCATGTCTGTTCCTTATCGCAGCTTCTGTTCCGGCACAAAGGGTTTTTAATGGTGGTTTGTTATTGGGCTCCTCAACCGGGCTTTCTTCCTGAATTACTGACATGTACTGCAGGTTTCCAAGAGCAGGGGCTTGGTGCTCCAGAACTGTGAAAAATTCCCTGCACTTCTTTTGTTGAAACTTACAGGGCGGGGAGGGTGTTCAAGAGCAACATTAAGGGTTTGGGGGGGGGGGGAGAGGCTGATTTCCTGACAAAAGAAGCAAGGGCTTGACTCACCTGTGAGCAATTAAGGGCTTCCTGGGTCTAGGAAGTAGACCAGATGGAAGGAGTGGGGGTGGAGTGGGGCCGAAGGGTGAGGGGAGGGGAGGAAAAGCTGGCAAAGTGGGGGGCCACTAGGGTGAAGGAGTAAGCAGACAGGGAGATCTGGGACGGAGGGGTCTGGCAGGCAGAAATGTACGACTCTGGGAAATAATAAAGCTGTGGAGGCAACCCCCCCTTTTCCCCCCTATTTTCCAGAAAAACAATCCCTTTTTTTAAAGTCAAACTGTGCTGTTTTGGCTACTTAGGAAGCTTAGTTTTATTCCAACAAATCCACTTATGCCTGGTGTTAAGATTCAGAGCCTCGTATCTTTCTTTGCACCAGCCGGGAGAATGAGGGAGTGGGGGAAATAAGAATTTCAAAAAAAGGAAATTTAAACGAATGGGGTTTAAGAGCCATCTCTGGATGCAGCGGGAGTTGTTCAGAAACTTTTTAAAACTATGCAAAACTATGGATCAGTTCAATGTAAGGTTGCCAGTGATTGACACCTGGAGTTCTCACACTTATTACACCTGGTCTCCAGACAATAGCGATCAATTTCCCTGGAGGACGGCCCCCCCCCGCCCCAAATCCCACCCACTCCTGGCTCCACCCCCAAAGTCTCCAGGTATTTTGTAACCCAGTTGGCAACGCAGCCCCATTGGCTACAGAGTCCCTGACTGAATGGTTTTCATGATTAATATGACAAAGGACCCATTCCTTTAGAAAAAATCCAAAGTGTTTAGCGGAAGAAGAAGAAGAATTGGTTTTCATGCCCCGCTTTTCACCCCCTGAAAGAGTCCTGGAACTGCTTCCCTTCCTTTCCCCAGAACAGACACACGGTGAGGTTGGTGGGGATCTGAGAGCTGGGACTAGCCCAAGGTCGCCCAGTGGGGAATCCATCCCAGTTCTCCAGATTAGAGGCTGCCACTTTTAACCACTGCAACCATGCTGGCTCTCCAGTTTAGAAACGGAACCGAACGAAACATTGTGAAAAGGTACGTTTTGGAAGGGGAGGAGAGGGGAGGGGTTATTTTTAGCGCCTCAAAATCCTGCGAAATTTCAGCTCAGCCCTTAAAATGTTCCTCAAAAAGAGCGACCAAATAATTCTTCCGTGAGGCCCTGCAAATCAGTGCAACTTGACCTCTACAGACAGCAAAAATATTTTAAGGTGTTAAGAAAATGAAGGGCTAATCCGTCCACAGACAGCTTCTTGGAGGGAGGGGGCTGAGGGAGAGGAAGAGAGGAGGGGGCAGGTCACGTTCTGTTTTTCCTCGCATCCTTCTCTCTGTCTCAGTCCTTGCTCCGTACCCTCTGCGGTTATTTTATTCCTTGCAGATAGCAATCAACTGGAAGGAAGTCTGTGTCTAATTTGCATGAGATTATTTAAAACAAAAAAAAGAGTCTGCATTAGTCAGGGTGATGGTAAACAACACCAAGCCTTTGCCTCCTTATAATATCGCGGCTCAGCGTGGCTTTCAAGGCCAAATGTAATTCACTTACAATTGGCAGCTCTCCTCCGTGCTCCTTTTGACCTTTTGGGATCGTGGTGGGTCAAGATACTCCCCAGCAGATCTAAAAGGTTCGCCTCTCGGAGGCGGGGTTGAGCAGCAGAGACAAGTGTGACCCGGTAGGCGTCTGTAGGTAGGAACCGGTTCCGTAGGGTGGGTCATTGTGCTCAGGGACCTTGTGGAGGGCAGTGCAGACTTCAGACCTGTTGAAGAGTCAGGTTTCCAAGTCTGGGGCCCTTCTACAAAACAGTCTAAAGCCTGAAGACGGTGCATAAGAACTGCGGATCGGACTGAGATCCATCTGCCCCACTGTACTGCTGCCGGAAATGGTATCTAACATCCAGTGCTGTATTGTCCGTATCTCCGGAGCGTTCCCCATCGCCTTCTTAAGAGGATTCCCAATGAAAACAGCAGTGCTTTCCCTAATCCTATTGTTGCTGGCTAATATGACTAGATTAATGCAAGAAACAAATTTTCATCCATTTTATCCCACCCAAACAGGACGCAAGCGTGGGATAAAAGATTCCCAGATTCCCAGATTCTCTGGCAGATTTTGTGCAAGGGGAAGAATCTGGGTTGGTTTTTAGGGACCCCCTTTCATCATGCACAAATTAGCAGTAATTGCAAGCCTTTCCTGTCTGATCCATAACGGTCTTTGATTTCCACAAGTGCAGCCACCCACCTCTTAACTCGCTTGAAACAGGGAAGCTTAGAGTTTTAATTTGCTATTTTTTAAAAAATGGTGTTCTTTCTCCAGCAGCTCTTTCTGTCATTGCTCCTCTCCTGGCCTTGTGTTGCCATCAGCAGAATGCTCTTCTTCTCCCTCCTCCTGCTGGCTTTCCTAGCAAGCACTTTCTCCCTGCCGGAAAAGGCAAAGCAGCTGTGCGGCTTCCTTCCCAGATGTTGGTCAGCAGCTGGTTCCCTTTCTTTTCCTCTCTCCCCCCTCTCGTTGGCCAAATCCGTTCCAGATGTTGTGGCCGGTGCAGATGGGAGGCCCAGAATTCTCCGCGTAGTGCCAGTGTGGGCCGGCTGGCCAAGCGGCAGTCTTTTCAAACGGGGCCGTAAACTTGGTTTCTGAAAGTTCTGCCTCTGATCTGTTCCGTTTCAGCTTTATTTCCTCCTGGTCTTCTGCATCCCATTCATGCTAATCACAGTCAGACCTGATTCTTTCTTCCCTGCTCCTTCCCCCTTCCCCCTTTTTTTATTTCTGCATTTGTCATAAAATAAAGCAAATTATTCCCATCTTCAGAAACGATCTAGACTAATTAGTCGTCTAACCCAATAATTAGCTTTTTGTTTCTCTGTCTGTTTTCCTGCATTATTGTTAGTTTTCTCCCCACTCTGGGCTGTTGTTGATCTTCCTTTTTTTTTTTATATACCATTACAGATTAAAATGAGGCACATTTGCAGTTGATGGTATATGTTCTCTTTTCTTTCGGGGTTTTTTTTTTCGGGGTAAGAATGGGGAATTGCAATAGAAAAGCTACTTCAAAAGCAGCCATAAACTCAAAGATAAATTAAGGAAATTGAATGAGCCACATTTGGGAAGTGGCGTCGGAGGCTAATACTCTGTCGCTTAAGGTTAAATTGCAGCAACTAAGACAGCCCCCCCCCCCCCGCCAGCCTGAGAAGCCAAATTTCAGGAACAGCACTCTGCTGCCAAACTTTCCCCCGAGTCCTTTGCTAGGGACACCAGCACCCAAAGGCTCAACCTAGCTGGGTGCTGGGAAGTGCAGTCAAGTCATGGTGAGGAGACGTCTGGAGGTAGTTTGCCATGGCCTGCTTCTGCATAGTGACCCTGGTCTTTTTGGGTGGTCTCCCATCTGAGCACTAACCAGGGCTGCCCCTGCTTAGCTTCCAAGATCTGTCAAGGCTGAGCTGACCTGGCTTACGTACGATGAATCTGTCCCCATTTGCCAGCCCCTGTTTTCCGGCCCTTGTCCCCGAGTCATGACTGCCCCAGGCTGGCCTAACACGAGACGTGGACCCAGGCATGTCACCGGTACTGGTCCCCTTGAGTGGGGGGTCCAGGTTTCCCCACCATGGTCATATGATCGAGGCGAGGGCCAGGCAGAACCCATCCAAGCAAAGGGAGGGGGGATAGGACTGAGCAGAGCAGCCCAAGCACTTCCTGGCCCCTGCTGGAGTGATCTAGTCTTACCGAGGAGGGAGGGGACTGAGGGGGATGATCCAGGGCTATGGGGAGCCAGGTAAGTCGGAAAAACATAGTCATGAGTTCGAACCATTTCTGGCAGTGGGCCCCCCCCCTTCTCGCCCCACTTTCTGCTCCAGTCTCTTGCTTCCTTGCCCTACCCGGAAGAGAACGCCAGGTGGAAACGAGGACAAACGGAGGTGCCAAGGAAGCAAAGGTGCACAAAATGATCTGCATTTCCTTTTTTCCCACCAGGCCTGACAGATGATGAAATCGAAGTCGCGTTCCAGCAGTCGGGCACTGCCAAAGACGAGCCGCAGCATCAGGGCCTTTCGACTCAGTTGGTACCAACTCAGACCCCTCCCCTTGCGCCATACAGTAAGTGACTCCCGAATAGTCGCCCCATGTTTTTAAATTCCCGACACACTCAAGCCCATTCGTGTTTCTCCCGCAGTACCTACATCTAACTGAGAGCCAGCGTCATGTGATGGCTAGAGTGTCGGAATAGGAACAGTGAGTTCTGGGTTCGAATCCCCACTCTGCCATAGAGGTTTGCTGGGTGACCGCAGGCCAGTCACATTCTCTCAGCCTGACCTACCTCACAGAGTTGTTCTGAGGATAAAATGTTGAATGGGAGAATGAAGAGTTGTTTTTAATACCCCACTTGTACCTTGCTTTTATACCCGAAGGAGTCTCAAAGCAGATTACGATCACCTTCCCTTCCCCTCCCCACAACAGGCATACTGTGAGGCAGGTGAGGGTTGATTCCCTGCTCCTCCACACGCAGCCAGCCGGGGGACCGTGGGCTACTCACAGTCTTTTTAGAGCTCTGTTTGCATGAACTGCTCTAAAAGGACTGTGACTAGCCCACGGTCCCCCGGCTGGCTGCGTGTGGAGGAGCAGGGAATCAAACGTGGCTCTCCAAGTTAGAGACGGCCACTCTGAACCACGACCCCACACTGGATCTTGAGGTAAGACACTGGGTTTCCGTTGGGGGAGAACAACGACCCCGTACGTGAAGTACATTTTAAAAAATAAAATTCCTGAAAACGGTGACTTTGTAGTCACAGTTGCGGAAATATATGAGAGTGAGGAAACTGTTGCAGGTTCGGATGAGAGGAAGCAATTTAAAAAATAGAGAGAGAGGAAAAATAAAAGGCTGTTGGACTAGATGGACCACTGGTCTGAACCGGAGGACGCTCCTCACCTTCTCATGAACTTGAGCCAGCAGCGTTGTGCAGCTGCAGAAAAGGCAAATGCAGTTCTAGGTTGCCACTTTAGGCTGCGTTAATAGAAGCAGAGCATCCAAGTCGTGAGACGTAATAGGCCCTCTTGATTACACGCTGGTCAGCTTTGGCAGGAGGATGCTGTCCAGTTCTAGGGGCCTCAGCAGGCGGTGAAGATGGTTTTATAGGGAGTGGTTAAAACCTGGAGAAAAGAAGGTTGCTGGGAGGTGTGATTGTGCTCCAGCTGCCTGTAGGGCTCACACATGGAAGAAGGCAGAGGTGCAATCCCTTGCTTTGTGCAAGATGGCCTTGAAGGGACCTTCCAACACCAAGAGGTGTGTGAGTGAGACCAAAGTGCAGGTGTTGAGCACCACTTTCCAAGTGTGACTGATCTCCTGCATCTCTCTGTGTTTGGTCTTTGGTGGTTCAGGCCAGGAAGGACCAGCACTTTGTGGAGATTTTGCACGTTTTAACCCAGGGGTAGTCAAACTGCGGCCCTCCAGATGTCCATGGACTACAATTCCCAGAAGCCCCTGCCAGCATTCGCTGGCAGGGGCTTCTGGGAATTGTGGTCCATGGACATCTGGAGGGCCGCAGTTTGACTACCCCTGTTTTAACCAGACAGGTTGGTCTATCGGGGTGGCCAAACTGTGGCTCTCCAGAGGCCCATGGACTACAATAGTTTGCCCACCCCTGGCTCTAGTGTTTAATTGTTTTTAAAGCCACAGGACGCTGTGGCTTTCGTTGTCTCCTGCGGCCATGAATTCCATAAGTTAATTGCCTGCTTGCTTTATTATTTTATGTTGATATATTTTTAAAAATGTGTCTTTTGGCTCCGTAGGAGCTCTCTGGATCCTCCAGATTTCATAAATGAAAAGTTAAATCCAGCATCGTGAGAAGAAGTGTTATTATTGCCTTGTTAATTACTTTCCTCCTCATTTCTCGTCCTAGCAGAAGTACCCAGGGAATGTTGAGAAGTTAACATTCCCTTATTTATTCAAAGCCTTTTGCAGAAAATCCAGGAACAGCGGCCGTGTTAAGTAACAGTCTTATTAGGACAATCAGATTGTCCCAAATAAACCAGCAAAGTTTTGGGGTTCTCCAGAACATTCCTTCCCCCCACCCCCGCATCATTAGTCAATAAAAAAATAAAAAAATATAATGGTGGGAGTTGGGGGAGCAAATGATGTTTTGGGCATGATGGAACAGCCAAAATGCTGCATTTTGTAGCAGTCTCAAAGTGAAGAATGCAAGTCTTGCAAACTTGGGTGAGAATAGGTGGTGGTTTGAGAAGCAAAGGAACGAAACGGTAACCGGACGCTCTGAAAGCGATCCAGCCCTGGTTCAGCTCTGTCTGCAGTGCCAGTCAAAACACCCAGTCCCCCTGCAAAGCAGAGTGAGAAAGACTCATGCATTATTTCTTAGCCTTTCTCCGATCGCGTGCGTAGCGTAGCCAGGGGATCCCATTAAATTACTCTGTAATATTATTTTAACTGCTGTTTTGATGTAGAAATACTTTAATGTTTTGAGGGCCTTCTGCCTTGAGGGCCCTGTTTGAATGGGAAGGGGGCACAGAAATGTTTTAAATAAAATGTGGACATCGATAAGAGAGAGGACAGATAGAGGCAAGTCACTTCGGGTTCCTGTTGCGTAAAAAGGCAGGGTATAAATGAAACCATTTTTAAATTTCTTTATAGAGATAAGCACACAAGGCAGGCTGTTGATGAGAGGTTGCAAAGCTGCGGGAGACTCCAGACCAGGGGTAGTCATTCGCTGGCAGGGGCTCCTGGGAATTGTAGTCCATGGACATCTGGAGGGCCGCAGTTTGACTACCCCTGCTCCAGACAGTGGTCACTGAGCTCCCCAAGCCAAGACAGCTGCAGTTCCTCATCTTGGAATAGCTAACTGGAGGCAGTGAAGCAGGAGGCCTTCCCAGATGCCTTTTACCAGATTTGCAGAAATCCAGTTGCTTTGCAAGTTTTGTTTGAGATTGTGTAAAACTTAACGCTCAGTTCTCTCCGATGACAGGACAGTTGCCTCTCTCCTTCCGCGTTGGTTCCTCGGGCTGCGGGAGCACACATGTGAGCCGTCCCCCCCTGCACTTTCGCCAAGAGGTGTCAAAACTGCTTTTAAAAAAAGGAAGGCGCCCTCACCCTCTAACTCCTTGATTTTGATTAATATAGAGAAACAAGACTTGGGCTGAGTGATAATAAAACTGATAAATGACAGCTGAATTACTTGTAGCGGTAATTTATTACATAAAATATCTTTTATTTGACATGCGATTAGTTGCTGGAAGCATCACTCAATCTGACTAGTTTAAACAGGCACCAAAAGTGAGCCCCCCCCCTCCCTCCTACCACCACTCGAGGAGGAAGGAGGGACGCCAAAAGTGTCTGCTGCCGGCGTTATGAAATACACTAATCCAACAGTGAGGACAACTTTGACGCTAAGTGTTCAAATGATTGATGGGGCTTGTCTGAGCTATTCCCCGCCCCCCCTAGCCCCCCTCATTGCATGCAGATTCCAGGGAGTTCTTCCCCTCAGGTGCACCACAAGACTTTGTGTCACCCCTGCAATGTTCTCTGGCGTTTATGGCCTTCGTTTGTGGGTGATGATTCGCACCTTGACACCTGTTTAGAGTTCAACTTCCCCAGGGACCTGTTGCTGTTGAGTCAGCTGCATCTTCTCTGCTGGACCTTTGGCGCTGACAACAGGCCCTCGCTGGGGGCAAATGAGAAATGGTTTCCAGGCAGAGAAGCCTTATGGAAAACAAATCTCTTTAGGACACAAGTGTGAGTCCGAACTCATCTTCCCCATCCCAGTGAAAGAAAGAAAAGTAGACCGTGGGAGTCATAATTAGCTAAGTTTGCATAGAAATAAGCCACAGGAGGGGAGGCAGCAGATTTGGTCTAACCACATCAGAGCTCAGAAGCTAATCAGAGATGGGGGGTCCACCAAGGAAGACTCTGCAGAGAGAGGCATGGACAAACCACCAAGGAAGACTCTGCAGGGGAAGGGAATGGCAAACTACCCCTGCTTCTCTCTTGCCACGTTGCAAGCCCCTACCTGGGGTCGCTGTAAGTCAGCTGTGACTTGACGGCCCTGACGTTTGTATCCCAGCCATGTTTAGAGGCAGCGTACTTCACCATTGGGCATTGCCACGCTCTCTTTCCTTCACGCTCCGGTTTTGAAATTCTCCTAAGCATTTGACTGGCTCTGCTGGAAAGCTGGATGTGATGCCGGGGGGCTCACAGCCTGAACTTTTACCCACAGTTGCGACAAAATTCTTTTATCTGGCCGTTTTTTGCAGTCGAATATATACTTCAATAATAATATGTCAGACGTTAATCATGTGGATGGGCCAGTCTCGGACTATTCAGATTTCGTCAGGTTTGTCAGCCCTGGCTAATCTCTTCGTCTGCCCACAACAGGCGTCCTGCGAGGTAGGTGGGGCTGAGAGAGCTCTAACAGAACTGTTTTGCAAGAACAGCTCTAACAGGACTATGACTGGCCCAAGGTCACCCAGCTGGCTGCATGTGGGGGAGTGGGGTATCCAACCCAAGGCTCCAGATTGAGGCTGCCACTCTTAACCACAACACCAAAATGTCTCTTCAGTCCAGTCCAGACGAGATGCTGGACTAGATGGACCGCTGGCCTGATCCAGCAGGGCTCTTCTTGTATTTTTAATGAGCCCGTTTAAGACCCTGGGCTTATTCCAGTCCTAGAACATGGGAAGCATTGCCATGTTCACACACACATACACCAGCAGCTTGGTCCCTCGAACCAGCAGAGTTTCGGAGCACTGGCAGAGTTTGCACGCTTTCTCACACACATCCCATCCCCTGTTCTGTAATGCCAGAGAGTTTGGTGTGGAGTCCTTGCCGGGGTGATTCTGCACCAATTAGCTTCCCTCCCCCTTTCTCCTCTGCCTTTATTTTTTGCCAGAAGACAGAATTGTTTCACACATATCTAAAACGAGTAAAATGGCATTTCAGCTCCTTGTCTTTATAGACTCTCTGAACTTTCCGAAAGATCATCCCGGTCCCTTTTCATTAATAATGAAAACCAGGGGGCAATAAAATGTTCTTAGCGCGAGCAGTACAGGAACGGCGGGAGAGATGAAAGAGGTGAAAGGGCGATGCTGATGGAGTTTTTCTGTGCGGGGTTATGGGGAGACCCACAGGTGTCTTCAGAGTCCTCCCAGAGGTCACAGCCATTGGCACAGTGGGGGGGGGGCGTAATGCTTGAGCAAAAAGCTGGGGCACAGTTTGCAGGGAGTGGTGCAGGATTTAAGCAAGTGCTGAAAAGTAGCAATCTCACCGCAAGACAAATTTAGGAGACCCATTTCGAGTTTGGGTTGGGAAGTTTAGAGTCGACTCCAAGAATTGAAATTGTTTATGATATGTTTCAAGGAACTGGAGCTGGGCAACATGCATCTAAAAAAAATGACTAAATTAAGAGACATTCTTAAGAGAACCAGCATGGTGCAGTAGTTAAGAGCGGAAGAATCTTATCCGGAGAACCAGGTTTGATCGATTGATGGATCTGTCTGTCCATCAGTCTGTCACCCATATTGAGCCAATCGTCTTGGGGTGGCTTGCAACAATATATAATAAAACCATATATGAATACTGGCCTCAGCCATATGCCTGGTGGACGAGGTCTGTCTTGCAGGCCCTGCGGAACTATTGTCAGTTCCATCAGGGCCCTGATGTTCCCAGGGAGCTCATTCCACCTGGCAGGGGCCACAATTGAAAAGGTCAAGACCAGTCACACTTCTTTGAGGCTGGGGAACTACTAACCGGTTGGCAGCGATCACAGCTCCAAATCAGGACGTTTCTCCCAACCAAGTTTCTCCAAATAATTCCTGACAGTCTAGGGCAGGGGTAGTCAAACTGCGGCCCTCCAGATGTCCATGGACTACAATTCCCAGGAGCCCCCTGCCAGCGAATGCTGGCAGGGGGCTCCTGGGAATTGTAGTCCATGGACATCTGGAGGGCCGCAGTTTGACTACCCCTGGTCTAGGGTGATCGGTAGGTGTGAAACCGAGTTTCTCAAGCTGATTGCCTCAGTTTGAATATGCACATTTCGGTTTTCATGCTTACTCGTGAGAAGTAGCTGGATTCTTTTGCGTTCTCATCATTTTGCATTTCTACCGGCCAGATATTTCTCCCTAGAATGAATGCATTTTTTAAGCAATTGTTTTTGCACCGTTTGCAGATAATATTTTAAAAACTGGAGAATAATCAGCGACAGCAATAAAAACAAGGCAGTCTGCAACCAATGACCGTGGCAACGCTCCTCTCCTGCCTTCCCTCTCTCATGGACTGCAGCTAAGGATTCCTGGTTTGAAACCAACTCCTCATGGGTGACATCCAAATGAAATGCTGGCTAGCTGAGGCTTTGCCTACTCCCCACACCCTGGGATTCAGAGCCCGGACCAAACTGTGGAGCGCAACAAATTCCGATTTGGCTGGGCCCCTTTATTGGGACATTCCTAGGAGATGTCAGACCAGGAATTTTGAGCCGTGCTTCACACGAAGAGCGATGGGAGTGCAACAACACAAGAAACAAGCTGCAGTTGGGATCCAAGATAGCCAATCGCAGCTTGCTGTGATGTTTGGAATCTGAGTGCTCCTGACAAGGTGGCCCAGCTTTCTGTTGTGGGATGAGGAAATGGTTTTAGTGCCGGGGACTGCAGGCTTCTGGGATCGGGCAGAACCAGCAAGATGGATTCCCTCTTTCTCATGATACTTAACTGTCTCCCACCAGGTCCACCAAGCTCCCGATGGCGGGATTACGGTGCTCTAGCTATTATCATGGCCGGTATTGCCTTTGGCTTCCACCAGCTCTACAAGGTAAGTGGTGCCTTGGATAAGAATGTATAGGTACAATTCTTTATTTACTTTTGCTGGCATAGAAGGAAGACGTCACCTCACTGTGGCTTACGAGCTAAAAAGAACCAGTGCTGTGGAATATTCTGGTGCAGAACCTGGAGAAGTGCAGAAAATCACACTTGCACACTGCTCAGTCTGAGTTAGGATTGAGTTCCCCAACTGCCTGAGTCCCCCTGATCCCTGTTTTCTGTCCCTAGTAAAACACAGTCCCTAATTTTTATTTAAGGGAGTCCCCTCCATACACACACTTCTTGGGTCTCTAGAAACTATATTGCCATTTGTATGTTACGGCTTCCTGTTTGGAGAGCAGATGCCTGTATGATCCCTAGCATCTGTAGGTAAAGAAAAGGTCTTTTTCTGACGGGTCATAAGAGCCAACATTGCATAGTGGTTAAGAACCGCCAACCTCAATCTGGAGACCTGGGTTTGATCCCCAGTCCTCCTCCTCATGAAGCCTGCTGGGTGACCTTGGGCCGGTCACAGTTCTCTCAGAATCTCTCTCAGCCCCACCTGCCTCACAGGGTGCCTGTTGTGGGGAGAGGAAGGGAAGGTGAGCGTCAGCCGCTTGGAGACTCCTTCAGGCAGAGAAAATCGGCATATAAGAACCAACTCTTCTTCATCGCTTCTGAAGAACTGCTGCCAGTCCAAATTGGCCAAGACAGGGCAGGATAGAAGCCTAGAGGATAAATAAATAAGAGAAGATGATGTTGAACTGGGTGGACCAATACCCTGACTCATTCATCTGCTGATAGCCCACATCTATGTGAAGATGAGCACATGAGCACTGAGGCGCTAGCTGGGTACACAGCATACACTTCATTCACTGCAGCTGCTGAATATATTTTGGAACTGTTAATACCCTGTAGGACAAGTTGATCCTGTAGTTTATCCTTAACAACAAATTCTGTTGTGTTAGGCTTTTAAATCAGGGGAGGACAGGCGAATGCTAAGTAAATGAATTCAGCATGCAGCAAACAGAGTGCAGCCTTCAGCAATGAATAATCGACACAGAAGGGACACAAGCAGTGGTTCTCGCTAGAAGGAGGAGGCTACTCTAAGCTTGTCCCTGCACTTGCTGGTGATGTGCTAATATCCAGGTTTGCTGAGGCTGACTTTGCTTACTGTGCTGTGAACAAGAGGGCATTAGAGTATGCTCAGGTACACTCTTGTTATCCTGTCAGCCCCGGCATCTTTTCCTCGGCTCCCTTTTGACGTTCTTAGTGCTTTTTGTGATAATGGAATCAACTGCAATATATACATTGCACCACCAAACACACACATGTGTCTCTGGAACCATGAGGACTAGACACCTGGTATTTAATTTAAAGCAAAGCTGAGCTCAGAATTGCACCTAAGATCTATGTCTACTCAAGTCTCAAGAAATATTTCAGATGCTTCCTTGGAAACCGTTCTAAGGCCTCCCTGAAAAAAGCTTTAGTCTCTTTCTTACCTAGCATTTAAAACATTATTATTAATTAAAATCCCTATAAAATATTACTGTAAAGAAAAATCAGCCCGAGATAGCGTAAATTCTCCCTACCACTATTTTTTTTTAAAATTCTGTATCAAAGTATCACAGTCCCCCAAAGTGGTATTCCCCCCCCCCAGGAGAACTAGCATTTGTTTTAACTTCTCAGAATTCTTAAAGAAAGAAAGAAACCAAGAAAATGCGCCATTGTTTGCCAGCAACGCTGTTAGATTGTTATCGTATCGTACAAAGTCCATCACTGTCCTCGTCTAATTTATTTTCGCAGCAGAACGGAGAAATTGCATTTTGTGGTTACAATTCATGACTAAGTGGGGAATTGAAAGGGGAGAGGAGAGTCTCTCACACTGTTCCCCTTCTGTTTTAATGGGCTCCCCGAATGGTGTTCGTGCTTGGGTTGCTAACCTCCAGGTGTTGGCTGGAGGTCTCCGGAGATTACAACTGATCACAGAGATCCCACAGAGATCAATTCCTCGGGGGAGAGAAATGGCTGCTTTCCAAGAATTACCCATCCCAGAGTTAGCAATCCTTTATTCTCCCCCTCTTCCAAGTGCTCACTTTTGTTCTAGTCACAGGTCTAGAACTTGCTTTAAAAAGAGGCAAATATCAAAGCTTGAAAAGACTGGCTTCTGCATACAGGAGACGCTTCAGCTTTGGATAAGTGAGTGAAGCAAGTCTTTAAAACGCAAATGCTAAAAGCTGTGCATTTCTCCCCCTTTTCCTTTTGCATGGGCTCCCACAACCTCCAAGGAACAGACAGCAGACAATCCTGTATCTCCATCCAGCACTTTGTTGGCACTCATGAACGGCTCCTAGGAGGGCCCAGGGGTTCCCCGTCGAGGGTCCTGGCCAAAGTACCCCCTGTTGTTTGTCCTTGATGTCCACTCACCCACCCAACCCATCCCTCTGCTCTTCCTCACAGAAATACCTCCTTCCTCTGATCATGGGGAGCAAGGAAGATAGGAAGCAACTTCAGAGGATCGAGTCGAACATTTCCGAAATGAGCGGCACCGTGACGCAGACAGGTGAAGATTAATGATTCCATCAATTCTTAGCCCCCTCAAAGCCCTTCTCCCTGCCTGCCCCCCTTCCCTTCCCTTCCCCAACCTTCGCCTCCATCTCCACTTTATATGGTGACTTCATTTATCTGCTCTGAGAAATCTGTTCACATTTGCAAATGAAGCTGCCGTCATTTCGGTTTAATTTGAAATTGCTTGTTTACTGTCGGCACGGCCTCAATTAATTATGTTTTTACGGAAAGGCTCCCAACCTCAGAATATTAATAAGGGGAATAAAATGACAGCCTTTCGTAGGGGCTGTAAAGTTCATTTTTAATTTCTGCTTCTCTGAGGGTTTTCTTTGGGTCCCCCCTCAAGCACCTTTGGGTGTCTGCCCCCCTCCCTCCCCGCTTTCCTCCTGAGAATCCAAGGTGGGGTCAAGAGAGGCTGTAATTACAGAGCGGCCCCCGACCCCAACAGCCTTCTCCGTTATTGGATCCATAGGGCTGCTGTTCATTACCCAGTGCCCCCATGATGACCCAGATTACCTGCTCCCTGTCACGCTGAAGGGAATTTTTTTATGAACCTGTTTACTAGACGGAAGCTCTGAATTATAATTTTCCTTTAAAAAAATTCCTCTGAAGCAGACATAAGCCATTCCCCTCGATCAAGAGTCAGTTTTCTTTCCCCGCAAAATCACTCCCCTCCCCCTCCAGAATCCCTTCCTCTTTGGCTGCATGATAACTTCAGCCTAACCAATCTTTGGGCTCTTCAGGTCCTTCATGGAACCGCCTAATCTTTAAGATCTTCTCCCAAAGGCCCCTTCTGTGGTTACGCCACCCTCACCTGGACAGTTCAGGCAAGGCCGGTCTTGTTAGAAGTGAAACCTTGATCGGTATTTGGATTTGAGGTCACCAACAAAGTCCAGGATTACCACGCAGAGGCAGGCAGTGGCCAACCATATCTGTTCCTCGTGCCTTGAAGACCCCTTAAGGGTCACCATAAGTCACCTGTGACTTAGTAGAGGGAAAATGGTTACCCAAGCTGTTGGAAGGGGGGACTGTGGCTCAGGGGAAGAGCCTCTGCTTTGCATGCAAAAGGTCCTTGCTTCAATCCCCGGCGTCTCCAATTAGAAAGATCAGGTAGTAGGGATGTGAAAGACCTCCTCCTGAAACCCTGGAGAGCAGCTGCCAGCCTGAGTGGGAAATACTGACTTCGATGAAACTCAGATTCACTGTAAGGTGGCTTTGTATGTGCTTATAGGTTTGCGTTCAGGCAGTGCACAGGTCGTTCCTAGAGGAAAATAGTCTTTTCTTACTGTGGCACCCATGTTATTATTTTGTTTAAAAACTTTTAAAACGGGGTGAGGCAAGTTGAGTAAAAACGATTTATGTAAACGAATAAGGGAGGCGTTGCAATCTCAGAAATGGCCTGCGGAAGAAGGCTCCCAAAACGCCGTGAAGCACCTTTTTATTGGAACCAGCACAAATGTCACAAAGCCCTGAAAATGGGTTTTGAGTTCCCCAAAACTCTTTGTTCGACTTGAGAATTCAGAACAAAAAACAAAGAAAGGGCAAGGACGGGGGAACGAGACATTTTGAGCATGGTGGAGAAAATACTCTCACAGATTGTTCCTGAATCTGGTTTACTAGCAGGTCTCGGCAGCATGGTTATGACATCACAACAAGCCCACCTCCTTAGTCCTTCCCACCTCCTTAATCCTGCCTTGATCTGTGGCCTGAACTGAGCCATATGTGAGCCCTCCGACATACCTTTTAATGTGCGCATCCATCGAGGGAGAAGGATAAATGAAGTGAAATTCTGCTCTCAAGCCCTGGAAATGGATTCTTCTCCAGATGAGTGCTGGCAGTAATGTCGCTGCCGTACAGGTGTGTTCACCTACCTGTGCACAAGTGCTGGGTGCAGTTGGGTTCCCGGTGCCCAATCCAGACATGTGTCAGTTTCCAGGCAGCGCAGAGATCTCCTGTGCCGCGTTCTTCCGTCTGAAGCCCTCGTGCAGATAAATGAGGCCGAAGCTCTTTAAGTCCAGGGAGATGGTGCAAATCATAAACCGATATAATTAGAAGGGAGAGGTTTCAGACGGATATACTGTGGGCTATAGACATCTATACAAAAGGAAGATAAAGTAGGCATGCTGGAGGTTAGATACAGTGCAGGTAGATTACCCACGGCGCAGATAAATTACGAGGGGTTAGAATGAGCTGACGCCCACCGATAAATCAGGTACGGGAGGGATAGAAGCGTCATGCAATCTGACATCACGGAGGGGCAAGCACACACACACACACCCCAGGTGTACTGGCCCATGTGTGTGTGTCTGCACCAATACTGATTTAATGACTCTCCTGTTTTCTTTTTTCCCCTCCTTCAGTGACTCAACTTCAGACAACTTTAGCCTCCGTCCAGGAACTTCTCGTCCAGCAGCAGCAGAAGATCCAGGAACTCACCCAAGAGCTGGCAACATCTAAGGTGCTCCCCCTTATCCGCCACCCTTGCAAACGACCCCTGACGTGCACTAGCCCACCTCCTCTCAGGTGTCTCCGTTGGGGCCCCAGGAGGAGGGGGGCTAAGAAGGAGAAGCCTTTCCTGAGCTTCCCAACTGCTCAGCTGGGGAACATCCCTGGTTGTAGCGGGGGGGGGGGGTGCAGCCAGGCAACCGGCTGTTTCTGCTCTCACCCCACCTCCATCACCCCCCCCCCGAGAGGTTTTAATAGAACTATAAAAGCAAAGCAATAAATAAAATTGGGGTATCTGTTTAATGCAATTAGAAATCCAGCACAGAGGAAAGAAACCCAAGTGTGAGTTTGATGGTAGGTCAACGTGGGAATTGAACCTGGGACCTTCTGCATGCCAAACTACTTCTGCCATGAGCCGCAGCCCCTCCTGGGGTTGCTGCGGAAGACTCAAGACACCTTTATTGGCTCAACAGCTGCTCTGGAAGAGAAAAGCCAGCCACAAAAAGAGACTTAGAGCACACCGGGGAAGGGGGATATTTTCAACCAGATAAATGACACGTGCTTTCTTAGGCCTGCGGTTCTGATCCCACCGGCCAAAGGCCGGGACTGGTTGGAGTTTTGTGTCTTCTGAGCATCATGCTGTCTGAAGGGCCCCCACTCAATACGCTTTCTGGACAACGAGCACTCGGAAGCCCAGGGCAACAGGGGAAGTATTGCCAGGGGCCTGCACAGATTCATGTGTCCCCTAACCAGAAGGTCCCTGGTGGCTTGGAGCCAGCCAGGAAATTAGGGAACTATTTTTGGGGCGTCTGAAGTGTTAAGATGAAAAGCATATGGATTGCTTTAAAAAGAGGAACGCTGTGCTTTGGTGGTTTGGGGAGTCTCTCAAAAGTCCCCCTCCCCCTGCTCCCCCCCCCTTTTGTTCTTTCTTTTAAAAATCTTTCTGCCTTTAAAATGGTAGCACTGGTTGTTTTGTGATCAAAACCGCATGTGTATAATACAGAGAGAGAGACTTGGCTGAACTTGTAAACTGTAAGTTTTAAAAGCGTGTGTTTTCTCAGCTGTGATGTAAGGTTGTGTTTTTTTGTTTTGTTTTTTAAAGCTGTTTTCCAAACTCCTACTGATATGCTGTAAAAAATTAAAAAGAAGTACTTTAAGTAATTTTTTTAAAAATCTACATTAAATGAAAAGAAATGGGGGGGGGGAATCTCTGGGCTTAGATCTTGTACAACAGTTTTAAAAAATGAAAAGGAGGCTGGTTTTAAAAAGCCCCAGATGTCAAATTTTATTTCTTAAAGTCCTCCAGCATCTGGCACCAGATGTGTTTTGGAAATCCGAGTCCCTTCTCAGGCCAGTGAGTGGAAACCGCTCTCTTGTTAATGTGCTTCGGTAGCTTTTTGAGGGCTCCTGGATTCCTCCTGCCTCCGAGGCTTGGGGAGAAGTGGATTCCCGGGGGAGGGCTTTGGGGTGGATGTCGTCAGCCACCGGTTGTGTCATTTGGCTAAGAAGGTGCCGCCTCTCAAGGCATCCGGAGCTGTTGCGGAGTAGTTTAAAAAGCCCATTTGCACACATTCGATGGGAGAAGGCAGTGGGGATTCTAGAGGCCTCCCCTTCAGACTGGGGGCGGAGAGGCAGGTGGGAGGGGGTGTTCAAGGATCCCCCAAACGTCTCCTTTTTTTATGTCAAGCAAACACATCAGAGGGAGAGAGAGTTTTAGCGCACACACCCCAGGATGGAAATCCTTGACGTAGGAAGGATTGACACAAATGTCTTCTCTGCATGATGCAAAATTTAATCTGCAGCATTTTTGGCCACAAGCTGTGGCTGTGGCTGCTGGCAGTTAACGGGATTAGAGAAAATAAGGGGGGGGGGATGCTAACCATGATTGGATTTATTTAGTTATATCCCACCCTTCTCCCTGGGGTGGGGCCAAGCAATTGTCATCATTCTCCTCAATGAGGATACTCACGACAGCACTGCGAGGTAGGCTAGGCTGAGAGAATATGACTGGTCCAAGGTCACTATTGTGGCAGAGAGAGGTTTCGAACCCAGGTCTCCCAGATTGCAATCTGACATGCTAGCCACTACACCACTCGTACTACAACGCTCTACAGCAGGGGTGGCCAAACCGTGGCTCTCCAGATGTCAGGGGCTCATGGGAATTGTAGTCCATGGACATCTGGAGAGCCACAGTTTGGCCACCCCTTTAGTGATTAAAGGTCGGGGCATCATTTCTCTTGGAGACTCTGAAATTTCTCCCCAACCACACCCACCCACTGTTCACCGTCTCTTCTTTAATTCTAGGCTACGACATCAACGAACTGGATCCTGGAGTCTCAGAATATCAACGAGCTGAAATCGGAGATCTACTCGCTAAAAGCATTGCTCCTAAACCGGTATGAAACAAGTGAGATTATGGGGGAGGGGTGGGGGTCGAGGTCAGCATATTAGGCCAGGTTCACACATGCAGGAGAATGAGGTGGCAGGGTGGGCTGCACCCTTCTTCTTCTTCTTCTCCTTCTCCTTCTCCTTCTCCTTCTTCTCCTTCTCCTTCTCCTTCTCCTCCTCCTCCTCCTCCTCCTCCTCCTCCTCCTCCTCCTCCTCCTTCTCCTTCTCCTTCTTCTCCTTCTTCAGCTCTGCCACTAAACTCCAGCCCCTCTGTTTGATGTGGGTCCATTCCTTAAAAGGGGTGGGGAATAAGAAGGATATTGACGGCTCTGCAGAACACTTATTAGTCTTGCAAAACTTTTCTGCAGGAACAAGGACAGCCGCCCTTTGTCTGAGAGCGAAGTGGACATCTTGTCATTAGGAGGAAATTCATTGTCCTGGTGGGGTGTGTGTGTTTAATGCGGCTGTGGAGATAAGTGATTTTGGGAAATATATTTGTTAAAATAAATAAATAGAGCCAGCCAACACAACCTCCTGAGCAGCCAAAGGAAGAGGCGGTGATGCCCGAGCGGAGAAAAGAGTCCAAATTGAATTTCCTGATAGCCTTTATGATACCGGTGAATAATGTTGAGCGTTAGCTCATTTGCATGCAGAAGAGATAGACACTTCAAGAGCAGCGGTCTCCTGAGGCTGGGGTTGGAAGAGGAGTTGCAGGGGCTTGAACAGGGCTAGTTCCCCACCCCCAAGGACATTGGGCATGCCATGTTAACAAGAGGATGCCAAAACGCCAGAGTCTCTCAGCAGCCCCTCTGAAGTTCTGAGTCCTTATCTCCGAGACGCTCTTTGTTTTAAAAAACTTCTCCTTTTTCTCCTAGGAGGCAATTCCCTCCCTCCCCCTCTGCCCCCAAAATCCCTTCCTGGCAGATCCCAGTTAAGCCCTCCTCCCCCTCTAACCCAGTCACCAACAACCACAGCACCAGCAGTGACATCTCCCCTGTCAGCAACGAGTCCAACTCCTCCTCGCCCGTCAAGGAGAACCACAGCCCCGAAGGGCCGAAGGTCAACTGCCATCTGCTGGGCACGGAGGAAGGGGGCGAGGTAGTGATCGACGTCAAGGGACAGGTGCGGATGGAGGTGCAGGGGGAGGAGGAGAAGCGCGAGGACAAAGGCAAGGAGGAGGAGGAGGAGGAGGAAGAGGAGGAGGAGGAGGAGGAGGAGGATGACGACGTCAGCCATGTGGATGAAGAAGAGTGCTTGGATGTCCAGACAGAGGACCGGCGAGGCGGGGATGGCCAGATCAACGAGCAGGTGGAGAAGCTACGGAGGCCCGAGGGGGCCAGCAACGAGAACGAAATTGACTAGTGCAGCTGGGAGCTCAGCGCCTCTTGGTCCTGCTCCATTCCCTGGGCCTCTGCCTTGGCCAGTGATCTCCCCTATCTCCCCCACCCCTGTGATTCACCACGAGTATCGTTGTGATCTCCTAGAGAGCCAGGTGGCCACCACTGAGTACCCCACCTCTCAGTGGTTCCCCTTCCCGACATTGGAACCCTTTTCACATCCCAGTTCTGTTGAGGGTTTGGTCGCTACTCAGCCTGCACCACAGTTAGGGGAAGTGGGATCTCCTTGCTAAGAATGTCCCTGCCACATCGCCCCAGGCTTCCTGCCCCTTCCCACCTCTCTTCCATCACCACCTGCCAAGGTCACCCACCGAGCCAGCGTTCCATCACTGACCATTGGGCTTCTGCCGTTCGCGTGGCCCCACAAACCACCCACCCCTCCTCTCTCCCTGGTTGATATTTTTGCTGCATCAGCCCTTGTTTCCAAGTCATGCCCTTCCTCCACAAACAGCCCAGCCTTGAAGAACTGTGAATGGCCCCCCCACCACCACCGCCGCCGCCTTATATCACCCCCCTTCCCCTGGTGTTCCAGGGACAAAGGAAAGCATACAGAGCTCTGCAGGAGGTTGCCTTGCCACTTGTTCAATGAAAACTAGATTTTTTTCTGGAACCCATGCTGAAGATTTTTGGGGCCCAGCCTCCTTCATGAGTGACTGGTCAGCTTCCTCCCCCTGCCACTTTCTATTACCCATCATGCCTTCTTTCCTCTCCCCAACCCCGTTCTCTGTCTGCCTCCCCACCCTATCCAGCAGTCTGAAATTTCTCTTTCTAGTGAGGGGAGGAGAAGAGTGGGGGGCGGGGGGGGCGGGACTATGCAGCCGCAGCTGCACCTTAATGGGGGGAGGTGCCCAGTATTTTGGGTCCTCGTCCTCAGCTGCTAACCCTACACTACACCCTGTGGTTGAAATGATTTTCCCTGCAGGGAAATGAAACCAAATGTAATGGTTATTTGCTTACCCATCCCTCCCCCACTCTCCAGTTTGGACCTGCACCACAGCTACTGGGTCCTCTTGACTCGGTTTTTGGTGTTGATGATGGGGCTTTGGGTCCGTCATGAAAAGGTGGAACACCCATCATGCGAGGGTCATTTTTCCAAGGACCAAGTGCTCTTCTCCAAACAAAAACCCATGGTGGAGACGTGTTTCTCGAACCTCTGTCCCCTTCCCCTACAATGCAGAACTTCCTTCAAATTCCTAGACCAACTTCCCCTCACTTTTGCCTTATTGGGTAGAGAAAGCGGCACCAGACCATTGGCTTTGGGAAGCTCTTGCTTTGCAGCATCGTATTCTCGGCCGATCCAACCGGCCGCGTCTGGTTCCCGTTCACTTCCTGAGGAAAGGCCCTCGGTTCCTGCAACGTCTCAAGTCTCCCACCTTCTCGACCCTCACTAAAAGGAAAGCAGAAATGTGCTCATCCATGTGATCATGTATAGATTTCAAAATATAAAATATGATTGTATATAATTGTAATAAATATGAGTTACCACTATTTAACGCCAGGCTGTGGCTTTTGCGATTGCGGTTTTTCTTTTGCGTTCGGTTGTCTCTTTTCTCTGTTGGGAAGAGGGTGGATAAAGGGAAGCGGTCGGATGGATTCCAGAGCTGTAGCCTTTTTAAACATATATATAAGTTAATTGCCACGAAAGTAAACAGATTCTTTGTTCCAGCCCTTCTAGTTCCATATTCTTCATTTATGGGGCAGCTTACACAGGAGAGGTTGAGCAAGGCCTTTATTCTCTCCTGCCAAAAGGCACTCCTGCTGTGCTAATATATACAGTTGCCTTGAACCCTGGGGAAACAGGGAGCTTTACTGAATTGCCAAAGAAATGCCCCAAATAAAAGAGAACAGCTTGTTTGAGAGAAGAGGCTGCACATCCTTTACTGACGAACAGGTGCGGTTCTACAAGTAAGCTGTGAGTTCTGTAGGATTTTATTAAGTATGATGATGATTCTCGTTTTGTAAAACCTCATCATGCTGACAGGGGATCATGGGAATTGTAGTCCATTTACATCTGGAGAGCCACAGTTTGGCCACCCCTGCTGTAGGGACTCCAAAGCGAGAGATGCACAGAGCTCCTGCCTCTGCATAGTGGCCCCGGGTTTCCTTGGTGGCGGCCTCCCGTCCAGGGCCAATCTTGCTCAACGGCTGAGATCTGACAAGATTGAGCTATCCTGGGCCATCAGGTCAGGGTTCCTTGTTTGTTGGAGTCAATCAAAAGGAGGGAGCCCGTTGCCAAAAAGCTAATGTAGTCATTTGAAGGCATCTGGTTGGCTTCCATAGGGCACAAGATGCTGGATTAGATGGTATTCAACTGGGCTCCTCTTTAAGAGTTTTAGGAATGTTTTGGAAACATGCTTTGTAACTCCTATGCGCCTCCTAGAAAGGGAAGGCCGCTGAGGGCCGCTGGTAGAAATTAGAAATGATGCAAACAGACTATTTGAGAAAAGTCAGACCAAGTTAGAGGTGCCCTTGACAATTCAGGAATACTTGGTAAAATCTTGGATGTCAAAGGGGTGGCTGATTAAAGATTTTTAGCACTCTTTTGTGCTATTGTTTCTCCCTTTGACCATTACAATTCACTTATACAGATATTACAAATAATGAAAATGGGTTAAACCCATTTGTAAAAGCTGTGGATCCTCTACACTTAGCAGCAGTCTACCTTTAAACATCAGATGTTGGGGAACAGCAATGTGGGGCCAATCAATTACCTTCATGTTAAGAACATCAGAGGAGCCCTGATGGATCAGACCAGTAGTCCATCTTGGCCAGCCTCCAGTCTCACAGAATGGCTGACCAGTTCCTCTAGATGGCCAACAACAGGGCAAGGAGGCCAATGTCTTCTCCTGATGATGCCTCCTGGCTCTGGAATTCAGGGGTATAGTGTCTCTGTTCATGGAGGTTCCTCAGTCAACATGGGTAGTAGCCACTGGTACACTTATCCTCCATGCTGCGTTTGTGGTGTTTCCAGTGGCCTTGTAAAATAAACCATTCTCAGTTTCTATAAAATGTGTATTCAGGTTGCAGAATTACCGAGGCAGAGAATTTGGACTGCTTGAACAGAGAATCATTTGGTATCTTCTACCCGCTGGCAAAACAAAGTATAATTTGTGGTGCTTCCTAGCACAAGTTTGCTTTCTAGCAGGGAAATGCTACAGAGATTCAGAAACATAACTTGTTTCATCAATTGGCAGAATGATTTGGCCCCTTCTTAAAAATGAGTGATTCCTGGGTGGGTCCCCCCCCCCCTTTCTCTGTGCGTTTGGTACACAGTGACATTTCCATGCTGATGGGGCGAGAGAAAGGACCTTTCCATGACTGTATTTAGACCTGTTATTGACTGTAGTGATTTCTCTTTCCTTAAATGGATGAATATGTTCCTCAGGAGTGAGCCTCTCTCTCTTGCTCTCTCCTTTAACGTTCACAAAGAACATTACATTTAGCTAAAACAGGACAAATTTGAGGAGTGTTTGAAAGCAGCAGCTTTTCTTAGATTTCATTTTCTCCCCCCCCCCTTCTTTTTTTTCTTTCTAGTCTCCCACAAGCCAAGAATCCTTGTAAAAGGGAAACAACAGGAGTGAGTGCAGAGATGTCCTGTCGGTGTGCGTTTTATATACATAGAAGGATTTGAAAACAGAGAGCCACCCGGACAGCAGCAGTCCCTCGGAGAAATGTGGAAAAGTGGATTGCATGAAGCCTCTCTTTTCCAGTAGCTCAGAAGGTGACCCAGTCACGAGATTCCCTGTTTAAACCAAGTTGTTTTTCCCTCCCCTGGACTGTGTTGAAATATGCTGCAGTTCCATTTACCCAGCTTAAAAGACAGACATTAGAATAATTCTGTAGCCAAATTTTGCACCCTGTATAAAAGATGCAAACAAAGTCAGTTATTTCTTGTAGCTGCCTTATGCACCCAGAGCCCTGGTCTGTCTAGCATGGTCTACTCTGATTTGCGGCAGCCCTCCAGAGTTCAGCGACCTGAGATTCTTCGACTGAAGATACCCTGCGACCTTGTGCATCTGAAGCAGGTCTTCCAGTGAGCCAGGCAACTCTTAGTGATTGCATGAAGAAAGCATAGAAGCAGCCGATATAGCTCCAACTGAAGTGAATTTTTCCACATCAGTATTCAGGCTCTGCTAACTCTCGGTTGAGATGGAGACACACTCAAGAGCGACGTCATGGGTGCTAGAGGGATTCTAATTCACTTTAGGGATGTTGGGAGGGGAACCGGCACGAGACATTCGGTATTCTCTGTTTAATTAACACAGTGCCGAGGTGCGATCTTGTGGGTGTGAGGGGAGTCCTGTGCCCCCCAACTGCCCATTCATGAGGAGATACAAACGCATACGGAAATTAAATAGGAGCAGCTGACTTGATTTATTCATTGAACTCGTTGATTTGCATTACTAAAAATGCACCTCTGATTAATCAGCGGATTTTAACACTGTACAGTTGTTTGAGTCCAGGTTCAGGCTCTGCTCGTCCCTTGCTGGGAGAGTCCTGTGGATGAGACTGCTGGGAGCCCCTTGAGACCCAACAGCAAGTTCTTCTTCAGTTTGTTGGTCAAGCCAAATAGGCCTTGAAACGCTGCAAGTAACGGTCTCCATCTCAGAAGAGACATGTCTTCAGTCTTCTAGGATTGCAGCACAGCAGCAGAAATAAGATAAATTATTTTGGTCTGCCCCACCTAAGTGACCCATCCACAAGTTCTAAATTCCTTTAACCCACTAGAGATCATAACTGCCTCCTACCAACCACGATCTGCTCTGGATAGGATTCAAGTAAATCTTGCTGGGGAAAAAGAAATGCCAAATCGATGGGTATTTGAAGGGCAATTTAGGGTATTTTAAGGGAAATGCGAGCCTCTTGCGGCACAGAGTGGTAAGGCAGCTGTCTGAAAGCTTTGCCCATGAGGTTGGGAGTTCAATCCCAGCAGCCGGCTCAAGGTTGACTCAGCCTTCCATCCTTCCGAGGTCGGTAAAATGAGTACCCAGCTTGCTGGGGGGTAAACGGTAATGACTGGGAAAGGCACTGGCAAACCACCCCGTATTGAGTCTGCCATGAAAACGCTAGAGGGCGTCACCCCAAGGGTCAGACATGACTCGGTGCTTGCACAGGGGATACCTTTACCTTTACCTTTAAGGGAAATGCATCCTTTGGAAAGCAAGTTACCAGTAGGCATTCTCTTTTACGATAATAACTTTCCAACAAGTTTTCTTTCTGCTGAACTTCCCAGGTGAATAAATAGATACCCCAAAAGAGGTTCTTCTCCAGTCTTTGTTCAAATTATGCATTCCACATTAGATGCCCCAATTGGAGCATTTAATCCCGATTCATGACATTTTGTGATTTATTTAATTATAATTTGCACAGACCTGGGGACTGGAAGAGTGTGCAGCCCTTTGCAGACTAACGGGCTACCATACTTGTGAACCAGTAGGGTTGATGAGGTTTTCAGGAAGAGTTCCAAAAGTTCTTCCAATCAGCCTTCTCAACCAACCGTGGCTTACACAAACCAGACAGTGAGGTGAGGATGAGTTGGTAGAACTTATTGTACCACTGCTTTGCAGCTGGAGTCTTTGGGGAAGCTCCCTTCTGCTCAAAACCTCTTGCAATTAAGATGCAAGTGAGTAAGATGCAAGTGGTTAGAACCACTTTCGCCTGCATTGCAATTGTCCCATTTGTAGGAGGGACTTTATAAAGGGACTTTCACATCTGGAATCCACCACCTATGAGCCTAAAACGACGCCACCCTCAGCCTTTGCTGTCTATTAGCACCTGCACAGGTGAAGCTCATCCCAGTGATCAGCAGCTCCTTACAGGGAGAATGCAGCACCTGTTGCAGTTTTATTTATTTTTGTTTTATTTTGTTGCATTTATATTCCGCCCTCCCCTGGGGCTCAGTTCTGAATTTGTGCCTAAGATCCTCTGTCAGGTGGGAGGAAGCAGTGTGAACCGGAGCTCTTGACATTGTAGCTATTGTAAGTATGTCAAAACCCAGAGATGACAACAGATAGAAAATGGGGGTTTGACATTTGTCACTAAGGCAGGGCAAACAGAGGCAGTGCACTGGGAATCCAGAACAGTGTGTAAATTGGCATTGCTTTTCCTCAGCAAGGGGGGGGGAATCTCATCCTTCCCCTAAGAAAGCAAATGTTAGCCTAATAAAGGCACCAGCTGGACTGAAGGGGAAAACCGGCCTTTTGGAGAAGGGGGGGAAATCCTTTCATTAGAAAAATAATATATTTCATCCAAATAAGGTAAAAATATTTGAAATGGGGCAGAAGTGAGCACCAAGCAGTCTCAATAAGGCCCTTTCTGGAAAAGGAGAAGATTATCCAACTCTCAGCAAGTTTTGTAGCGAGTGTTTCAGGACAGAGAAATTTCCACAAATACTTTTCAGGGATTTGGCACTTTTGAAGCCATGCTTTCCCGTTCCCCACAAACGGACTCAGCCTCCTGTTTCTTTCTGGAGGGAACTTGGGGTTCGGCAGGAGAGCATTTTCTGTCAGAGCTCTTTTCTCCCTGGCTGAAAGAGGGGCTGCGAAGTTTCCCCCCTTCCCCAGTTTTGTTGTTGTGAGGTGGATATTTGTCACAGGGCAGACAGAGTGAGAGCTGCTTCTTCAGAAGGCTATTCAAAATGGCGTCAGTTATGTCTGTGCCGTTCTTATGCCTCAGTATGAAGGAAACGCACCTGCTTTTAGGGGGGAAGGAAAGGGTATCCGAGGTGCTCAGCTTTCAGACAGTTGGAATTAACTGCCTCATACAGACTGTTTTTATAAGAAAAAACATCATCTTGTCACAAGTGTTTGCAGTGGCAGATTGGCAGTAAGAAATCTGTTTGTCATTTCTGAGGTAAATTTTTTGAGGGAACTTCAGCCCACACTGGGAATCTATGAGGTGTTACACATGTTTTCCCTCCTCTCTCAATTCTTGTGAGTTTTGATGTGGTTTATGCCCCCAAAGTACCCATTTCAGGCCTTCTGCTCTCTGTCCTGGTTGGGGCCACAGACACCATGCTGGTATCCTTTGAGACCACAATACTCCTGAGTTACTGGTTCTGTAGAGAGGCCTGTGGCTTAAATTCAGCCTCTGGGACTCACTTTTACTCTTGGGACTCTGTCAAGAGTTCCTCTGCACATACGCAAAGTGCCCTCCCGTCAATCCAAACAACTTCTAGGGTTATGTTACGTGGCTCAAGAACAGGCAAGGCCCCTTTTGTTCACTGCAGAGTAACCAGGATTAGGCCCTACGTGTCTGGAGCCAGAATAGGAAGAAGGCTAACAGATGTTTTCCAGGCAGGGGTAAATCCTGACAAACGCCATTTTAGAGATGGACTCCTCCAACTCACGTGTGAGCAAAACGGGGGCTGTTAATTGATTTGACTGGACAATTTGTCAGGTAGGTTAATCGGTGAAAACTTGTTGCCTATGGTTCGCAAATGAATTGGGCAGATTAAAAAATGTTTTGCGAAAATTAAAGATTACAGAAACTGGGAAGGCAGCCTCCACCTCAGAAGTTGCGTTTGGCCGAGGGAATGCCTCTTTGAAGCCTGCCCTTGACACACTCTACTGCCCCATCTATCAATTTAATCAATTAATCAACTGAGAACTCACATATTTAACTACTAGCGGTTTTGATTCTTTAATGGGGAGAAGAATTATGAATGTGACTGAGCAAGTTCACCTCTACTTATTTAAGGTTAACAGAGTAGCCAAAAAAGAGCAAGAAAATGGCGGCCATTACAGACTAACAGTTCTCTCTTTCCACTCAGATCCCAAAGGAAAGATGGCCCCAAATTGCTGAGGGGCCACATCAGTGGGGTGCTGCTTTTGGAGAAGGGTGATGCGAACCCTGAGTAGTGGCTGTGAGAAGAGGGGTAAGGGCAAGACTCCCATAAATCTTCCACCGTTTACTTAAACCTGCAGCGTTTCTCTGCTTTGTTTGTTTAAAAAAATTCCCTGCCAAAAAGGAGGAAAAGCCATCCCTGGTTTAGCCTCCCAGCCTTGGATTGATGGACATGCATGGCCTTGGAGATCGCCATTACTCACCCTGGCTCCCGCAGGTGTGCATTGAAAAAAATTAGACTCAAAGTAAAAACAACAACAAATAAATAATTTCCAGTTCTCTGCAGAGAAACCATCAAAAATAGGGCAACTAGCGTTGCATAATTGTAGCTGGAGCTCAGATTTCAAATTGATTTTGGAGCTTGTTTTCAGTGCTATGGACAAGGAACGATGATGATAATGTCTAGCTTTTTTGCAGGGTTTTCAGAGTTCAGCCCACCTGGCATACCACATCTCAGCAATCTGAGAACACTCTTGTGAGGTAGGCCATTATAGATGGAGAGCTGAGGATGACAGGAAACAGAAGGGAACAGTCTGCCTAAGGCCGCCATGGGGTGTCCTTGGGCCAGTCACCCTCATCCTAGCCTACCTCAGAGAAAATTACCATAAATAATAAAATATAATGCTTGCACCCACATACCACTATATGCGGCAGCATGAGGCTGACCAGTAACTTTGTATATTAGATCCTTTCAGACTCTGCCTGATAACTGTGAGATTTGTCTTGACTCTCCCATTTAGTGTTCTTGCAATAAAAAGTTGGCAAGTGCATCGCCAGATGTGAGTTCAAGTGAACATTTGCCAAGTGGTACCTTAACCACAGAGAGCGAGCAAGCATGTGGGGGAGGGCGATTGTTGGCAAAGCAGCGTTCTTGCTCTTGAAAGACTAATTAAAGGTCTAATTTAGCTACGTTAGCAAAGCATTTTGCAATGCAGCTAAGATGCTAGAAGGGAGAACGGTTTTACAACTGAGGTGTGGTCCTGTTCAGCGTGAACTTTTTCTTTTCCAAAATATTGTCATGGTAATGCTGTTATATGGTGTCAGGAGAAGGAGTGGTAACTTCTGCAAAATGCAGTTGCTTCCTGCTAAACAGTGGTGGTCAGCTGTTGCTTCCAGAATTAGTTGGAGGTATTTGCTCATTTTTTAAAAAACTAAATTTTAGTTTCACTTTTTAAAAATATACATGATGGGCAATTGTGCAGGAACTGCATAAGTTCCACTTGACCGAAATTAACACCGCAAGTCCCATTCCTTCCTGAGCTATATTTCTCATGTGGCCTTGAAAAAAGGTGCTATTATTTTTTAGTTAATTTATAACAATCATATTTTTCCTGAGTAGACTGAGATACTTTGTCTGTGGTTGGCTTTGTTTCATGGCTTTATTGATTCTCACAGGATCAGGCCCGTTCATATAATTTCTTTAATGATCCGGCATACACTGCATAGATGGGGGGCTAAAGAGAACCTGTTTGGCATCTGGGTTTAGTATGCTTCATGCTTCAAGTAGTGCCTTGAGCATATGTGGCTGGCTTGAAGGGAACCGTGTGCCATGAGAAATAAGTCTCACAGCCTTTGGAATATAAGAAGGAAATGTATCTCCTATCACAAATTAGAATTAAGGCTATCCAAAGTGTGGGGAGTGTGGCTGCAGTTTACTGTTTGTAGAAAGCAGAAGCCATGCTCTCTCTGAAAAGGACCCTGCTCCAGGGTGTGTTTGTGGTAGGGGTTTCTTAACTCCCCCCCCCCCGCAGTGTCCAAAAGTTGAGTGTACTTGATGTACCAGTCAAGAGCTTGTTTTGAAGCCTGCAGGTTTGCCTCTCTCTCTCCTCCAGAAGTTGCAAAACTCCCAAATGTGTCTCAGATTGGGTGTAGGAGTCTCCGGCAGTGCCAAAAAGGCATGAGGAGCGTCTGTCAGGCCGCTAGCTGGAGCAGCGTGTACCTGCAAGGTGTGGCCGAGAGCTGCTTGCCCCGCTGTTCTTCTCTGTGCCTTTGCAGCCCTCTGCTTGCCTGGTGCTGCCTTTTGGCTTGGCCAGCCTAACCCGCAAGAAACGGCCCGGGAGGGGGAGGGGGAAGATTAATAATAATTGTAATAATAAAGGAATCTGGCATGTGTTTGGCAGCTGTAAGTCGCTCCCCTATGTACACCCTTCAAAATTCCATGAAGAAATCGGTGAACGCCCATGGGAGCGCCTGCTCCGTGGAGATCTTCGCTGCCTCCGAAGGGCAGAGGCTGGAGAAGAAACAGGGCCAAATGGTGGCTGCAGTGGGATGTTCGGGACAAGGTGTTTGGGAAGAGCTCTCTTGGTCCACTGGGCGGGCTCCTCCCTTGGGGTCCTCCCGGGTCAGGGATGGCATTTCCGCACTGAAACAAGCCACGATGTTTTGGCGCCGGCGGCTGGATATCCAAATTGTGCCCCCCCACCCCCCGTGGTTATAACGGCAGGCTAAATAATGGCCCAATTTGCTCCTCTTTAATGCGCGGAGCTGTGGCAAGCAGATGTGCCTGCGAGCGGTCGCGCCGGGAAAGCAAGCGGGAGGGAGGGAGGGAAGGAAGGAGCGGAACTCCTGCGAGCCACGAAACAGCAGCGACGACTCCGGCCTCCCGGGGCGGCCCCGCGAGCAGAGCCTGGGCAGCCGCTCCGGACTTTGGGGGGGGGGGGGCGGGGGGCGGGGGGGGGCTCCGTGGCTGCCCTCGGGCCTCTCGGCAGCTCGGTGGGCTCTGCTGGGCCGCCAGCCCCTGGCACGGCGCTCACGCACCAGGGAGCAGAGGGGGCTGCCACGGCCTGCCTCTGGGCACCACCCTGGGGCGGGGGGGGGGTGTCTCCGGCCAGAGGCGGCCTGCCTGCCTGCCTGCCTGCCTGCCTGCCAGGGGCTTTGCTCCGGGGAGACCGACACCCGCGCGAGAGCCTGGCGGCGGCATCCACAACCCCTCCGCTCCGCTTGGCCTGGCTCTGGGACCTCCGAGGGAGGAAGGGAGGCGCAGCAGGGGCTGTGCAGGGAGGGGAGGCGGCCCCGCTGCAAGCGCCTTGCTCCGCCGCCAGCTCAGCGCCTCTTTGCGCGCTCGCCCCCCCCCCCCCCCCCGCCCCGGGCAGCCGCCGCGGAGCTTCTGCTTCTGGCCGAGCCCCTTCCCGGCTGCCTGCTCCAGGCCCGCCACGACCCTCGCCGCCCCGAGGCAGAGGCCGGCCCTCCGAGCAGGAGCCCTCCGCGGCAGGGAGCCCTCGCCTGGGGCCGCCGCACTCCTCGCCGGGAGACGGAGCCCGACTGGGCCTCGCGGGGGTCCCGCTGAGCACAAGCGTCGGGGGGCGCTTGCCAGGTCCGCTTCCATCCGGCCAAGATGTCCGCGGTGGCCCCACAAGCAGGGCCGGATGGCGAGAGTCCCGGAGGGCTTTTTGCCGGGCGCCTTCCACTTGGAAGGCCACAACCAGAAGCGGCAGAGGAGGGGAAGGCTCGCCATGCTTTGCAGCGCCCCTCCCGCACTGTCAACACGCATGCACACCGTGTAAGTTCCAGGCAGAAGGGCTTGTGCCTTTGGCATGCCACTGCTCGTGATCGCTTTCCCCTCACTGTCATCAGGAAAAACTGGATGCTGGAAAGAAGGGTTTTTCTGTACTGTCCTACTTTTATTGACTAAAAAGCACCAAGCTCTGTCCCATTATTCTGTAATATCCCAGCTGCAGAGCGTGCACCGGCTGGAAGGTAAGCACATGCCCAGTTCATGGATTTAAATGGGACCACTGCCCTTCAGTCCATGCTGCCAGCATTGCAGGGTGTTGCCCATGCTTCCTTTGGCTGCCTCAGGCCCACGAGTTTCATCTTTTGCAGAAGCAGCAGCAGGGAAGGTCTACTTTAAGGGCTGCTTCCGTGACTAGAGGATATAGCCAGAGTTCATGGCCATGTGCTGGTGTATTTGTGTGCATGTGTGCATTTGGTCTGCGGCAGTATTCACAGCACCTCAAAGAGAGGGAGACCTACAGGAGTTACCCCCATTAGATATTTTGCGCCGCAATAGACACGGAGGAGCTGCAGAGGGGCCTCAGCTCTGGCGTGTGCGTGGGGCCAGCGGCCGTTGGGTTTCTCTGTAGCTGGTCTAGATTCAAGCCCTTTTTGGGGGCTATAAGCTGCTGAGAGTCAAAGCTGCCTTCATCAGATAATTCTCCTGCAGACCAACACAGCTACCCTCCTGAAATAATGCAGGTGGCGTATCTTCCACCCAGACTTCGACTTTTGACTATTGGGTGGCTGAAATGGAAACGCATTTACCTGTCGTCATAAAAGAATGTAGCAACACCGCTCCAAAGCATCTGTCTCTGCTGTTTTTAAGGCTCAGAAGGTCTGCTCAGAGACTGAGCAGCTTCCCAGAGCCCCAAGTGACCACCAATGCTTCCTCCCTCCCACGATGCCATCCAAGGGGAGGACCAGCCAGTGTAACCACTGGTCTAGGCAGGCAGTAGTGCCCCCATTAGGTCCATGAGGTGCTCCTGTGCTCAGCCTCTGGGTTACTTCAAGGGATGGATTGGGCTCTACCAACTGTGCTCAAGGCCTCGTGAGGCAACGGCCTGAGGGCAAGCAGGCTCAGTACCACCGCATGGCTCACAGCGCAAAGTGCGCCACTGCAGCACTGATCCCAGCTGTGAAACCTCATTCCAGGTCAGCAGCAGCGCAACTCCTTGTTTGAAGGCAAGAAGAGGGACAGCAACTGACTCCTCACTCAGCTCTAGATCCAGGGGGTGCTCTTGGCTGAATTGCAGCATAGACAGCCCCTCCCCCCCTTTATCGTCATCACAACCGTGTTTGGAGGACAGGAACTGGACAAGGTAGGTAAACAGGGATTCAGACCGAAATTTCACTGGTCCAGAACTCTGACATGCCACTCAATCCCTGCCGCCAATAACCAACACTGTAGCTAGCAGCCTGAATATTTTTCTTTTTTCACCACTGAGTAACATGCCTTTCCCACTCAATTTGGAATTAGGAAAAGGAGTTTTCCCCATTGAAACGTAAGAACTTCCAGGCAGGCTTGAACGTTGCCAATTTTTGTCTACAGCAATTCAGCTTTGATCCCAGGATTTTGAGACCAAAGAATTGGCAGATTAAGAAATGTCGCGAAATTCTAAAAGTGCTAGATAGAGTAACGGTAGTATAGTAGTAATAAAACAAGACTTGCATTCCTATTATATTACAAAGCAGAAAGCTGCAATAGTTTGGTTTTTTTGCTTGTTTGTTTTTTTCCAGTTTTTATTGAGTGAAAATGTCAAACCTTGCATCAGTCATGCAAAAAAATCAAATAAATAAAACACATATATTAAATTTCTAATAGCACTAAATTCAAGTGGAAAAATATTCAGTTCTTAATAACATAGGTGCTGAGGAGACCAAATTCAAGTAAAATCAGAGCACACTGTCCTGTTTTAGGATTCTTTTTTCACTTTCTGCATTATTTTTGTCTCAAAAACCTATATATAGCTATATATCTATACATATAGGGTATATACATATAGATATATACACACACATATATATGTGCATACATATTATTTTTATATTTATATATATATATACACATACATATTTATAAAACATTAAAAAGAGCATTGGTAATTCAAGCATCACTTGTTTTCTTCTCCCCACCCCTGACCCCACACAGAAAGAAAGGAAAAAAAATTAAAAACAAGAAAAAAGTACACATTTAAAATTCAAAATGAGCTAGCAATGGCTTATAGTCCTAGTGTGCAATATGGGTTTTACAAAAGGCTAGAATTCTCCCTCATCAGTTGTCTCTGTTTGTGTGGTTTGTTTCTCCTTTCTAAATCTAGGGACTTAAAAAAAACCCTTTTTGCTACTGTTTAAAAATTATTTCCCCTCCTTATAAAAATCATTTCCTATGAACTTTACAACCTTTTGGGAGGAGTGGCTAATTCTCCCTCTCTTCTCCGCCCCCCAAGAACCAGCAAAGAGTCAAGAGGGTCAGGCCTATAGATTTGGTTATTTGTGCATGTCTGTTGAAAACTCCTCCTGCCCCTTTTAACGAAGCCAATGTGTTCCACTGCAGCTCATCTATAAGCAAAGTGGGACCACTTTGTTGCCTGATTCTGCAGAAGACACTGTAAGACAGTTCCTTGAACAGTGCCCACAGAACACATGAGCCTGGCCAGTATTCCCTCTTAAGGTCATTGCTGCTCCTGGTGTCCCTCTCAGGTGTCGTGCCTTTGGATGCCATGCATCCGCCCAGGCGTCAGACAAGCACATTCACATGCTGTCCCTCCCTCTTGCCATGCCCTTCCTGGTCTGCAAATTCTATCATGCTGATTCGTGAATGGGATGGCTTCTCTAGGGCCAAAGGGCATACATTCTCCAGCAGAATGCACCACTGTGGCCGGCCAGGATGGTGGGGCTTATTGCTTGACCTAGTTAATCCCCCTTAAATGCTTTCCTTAATTGGTGGCCCTTTCCTTATCCAAAGAACTCATGGCGCTCCATGACAGTGTTGTCACTTGCTGTAACAGAGGCTTTTCCAGTCTCTTGACTGTGGAGGAACCCTGAAATACTTTTCAGGCTTCAAGGAACCCCACAAGAAGTGACCTGCCCCTTCAGAGAAGTGGGTGTGGAAATAAGGTGCAGGAGCTAGCCAATCAATCGTTTACTATTTCCATTGTGGAGAAAGAGACGAGGCCTGTAGATCAACAGGTAGGTGGGCTCCTGTGACGTCTAGTGAGGTCAGCAGCCACCTTAACTTGTAGCCCCAGGGTTCCCCGTCCTTCGTTTCATCCTCTGAGCCAAGGATTGTTAAGTGCTTCTTCCCAAATCAAGGTTGAAGGGCAGGGGATCCTATTTATAGACTATAAAATATACTCCCTTTCATCATTTTGTGAGTGGGGGGGAAAATAAGCAGGAGGTTTGAAAACTGGAGGGATCAGCGGTTGCATTTACTTTGATGGTCAGGTGTTTGGGGGGGAGAGGTGGGATCTGGGTGGGGAAAGGGGCTACATGAGAAGACCAAGTGTGGAAGGAGGAGATGAGACTGAAAACCAAAACAGTGGCTGACAACCACACAGGGAGGGAAACACAATGTCTGCTTTGCCCCCCTTCCTTTTGTTGCTAGCTGGTAGGCATTGACCAAGTATATATATATATATATATATATATATATATATATATATATATATATATATATATATATATGTATGTATGTATGTATGTATGTATGTATGTATGTATGTATGTATGTATGTATGTATGTATGTATGTACGTACGTACGTATATATATATATATATATATGTGTGTGTGTGTGTGTGTGTGTGTGTGTGTATGTACATGTATATATATACACACACACATACATACACACACCTGACTCCCTTTGAGAGATCAAGGATATGGAATAAAATCTAATTAACTGCCAATTATCTGTTTTTAACATTGTGAAGTTGGTGACTTGACTTTCTCTCTCTAGTGGGCAGAGTGTCGTCTTCTCAGCATAGGAACACTCTATGAAATCAGAGGTTCTCTCGTACTGGAAGAGAGCTGTCAAAAGGAGTGTCAGGCAACTATCAGCAGAGCCAGTAAGCCTTCAAAAGGCATCAGAAGACCACTTTTTGATGACAAAACTGCAGGGAAAAATAAACTCTTGGTGAGTTTACCATTTAAAACTTGAAATCCTGCCTTTCTGTTTGCGTTAAGTGGTGGCTGCTGACTCACAAAGTCAAAAACAGTCTTGAGACTCAGCCTTATATTCTTTTTTGTTTTGCTTTGAGTTACGGAACTGGGATCAAGAGTCTTCCTGCTTGGTGCCAGAAAAGGAGATTGCTCAACTCCCCGTGACAAAATTTAGAGCAAATGGAAATACCACCCTGTGTACAAACAGCCACACACAGAAATCAGTTTGGAACCTGGAGAGGGAGACAGTCATGTTTTTAAGTGACAACCAGTGACCTTTTAAAAACAAGCCTACCTAATTGAAATCTGAATCCAGAATTGTTTGCTGCTCACTATCGAGAGCTGAACAACCTGGAACGGTGAAGAACTTTGTAGCTTTTACTGTTTGACAAAGCTTTCTGATTGTTTGGGGGGCGGGGCGGGGGGGCAGAGAGGGATGCCCACAGGTGAGAGTGGGTGGAGCTGATAATTGAAAAAGAGTAACCAAATAGGATGTCAGAGGGTGAGGCAGTTCCCGAGTACTCTCTTGTATGGCTGCTCTCCATTTGCTCCCCCTTTAGAATGTTAGCCTTTTTACTGAGAGGAGAAAATACTGTACACCCCCCCCCAGCCTTTTCTTAGCTATTCTTGTCCCTAACCCCTAGTCATAAACCCTTAACCCCACCTATAGTCTTGCCAGATCCAGTTCCTGTCCTTCTCTTCAAACTGCCAAGTGGCTTGTGGGTATGATTGTTTGATCAAGGAATTTAATAAAACTCTGAGCCTTTTTGCACTAAAATGACATGTCCATTGGACACAGAGGGTTGATTTTGTGGCTGGCTTGGTTAGGCATTAACAACTCAAAACTGAAACCACCAAGTATTGGAAAGCAAAAGGACCTTTGGGGATCCAGGGAGTCAAAAGCAACAGCTGCTTCTTGGGGGGGGGGGGGGGGCTCTAAGAAACTTCCCATTTAGTGCCCATGTCTGTAGACGTGGGACTGGGCTTTCAATGCAGGGGATCCAGTTTTGTGTGCCACACAGTCAAGTCAACGTAGGGAAACCGGGCCTCTCGCTTCCCGTGAACGGCAATTTGGGATAACCGCAGCCCCACAAGGGCAAAGAAGCATTTCCATCCTTGGGTTCAGAATGGCATCATGTTTGAGTCCCAGTTCTAAGGAAAGAGGCCCAAGTATGTCCCAAGGGGGGCCTGGAAGGTTTGAGTCCCCCTCCCCCCTTTAGCCTACTCCCGCTAAAACAGTGGAAGGCTCTGCCCCCCCCCCCTTTCAACTTTCATGTAACATACTTGAGCGGTATCCGGAAACCGAGACCGCAGCCAGGGGCAGGAGGATTGCTTCCTTATTGTAGTTAACAAAACTGTCCTCAGGAACAAGGGCTAGTCAGGCCCGCTATGAGGTATTGCTGCTCTCCTTCCCTTCCCTTCCCTTAGCAGCAAGGCAGAACGGGGTACCCTGAGCACCTCCCCCCTCCTCCATAGCCTGTCCCAAGTTCAGGATGGGAGGGAGGTGGCTCTGAAGCAGGGAAAGGGGCAAAGAGAACATGCCCAGAGCAATGGTGTATGGCTGGGGAGGGTTCAATCCAAGCTCCTCTGTGAGGAATCCTTTCACTGCTACCCCATGCCCTTGACTGCCATCAGCGCTGGGCAGACGCCTCCTTCAGCCAGTCCTCCCAGGACTGTCCCATGTGGCGGGGAGTCTGGCAATATAAATAGCTCTTTCTTTTTAAAAAAGTTATTATTTTTCTATTCTTTAATAACAAAGAGAGTCTGGAAGAATAGAGAAGGATCCCTATTCCCAGCCCTGTTCAGTTAATTAATGCTTCTTCCTCTCTCTCTCTTTTTTTTAAACTGATAATAAATACCCCTTCCCCAACCAACCAAACTGCCTGAGACCCCACATTTCTCCTGTTCATTTGATGCTGGAGAAAAAAAAATATAAATATGAGTGATACTGACACCCCCCAGCCCCCCCCCCATGGCAAAGCACTTAGCTTGTGGCTTTAAAGGAACCAAATCCTCCTTTGCAAATATATATTATCATAGTCCCTAATATTAACCATCAGATCAGATGCTAGCTGCCCCCTCTCCCTGAGAATGGGAGGAGTATTAAAAGGACAAATGAGAACAAGAAAATAAAATAGGAGCTGGAG
The DNA here is from genome assembly GCF_049243985.1 of Paroedura picta. NCBI lineage: Eukaryota > Metazoa > Chordata > Lepidosauria > Squamata > Gekkonidae > Paroedura > Paroedura picta. The sequence goes on along the minus strand of NC_135383.1, from coordinate 2,238,242 downwards.
GGAAATAAACAACTCTGCTCCCCCCCCCCCCCAATATAGATTGGGAAAGGACCGGGGGGGAGAGGGAACGGTTGCCCTTATGGTTAGCACATCCATCTTCTCCACGGCCCACCCTCTCTGCATAAAAGTAAAGCGATTTGCCGCCTGCCACCCTGTAAACGCTGCGTCCCAACAGATGGTTCCTCCTCTGCCCCTCCCACGGGGGCAAGGCTTTCTTCATGTGGTCCAAGAAGTGTTTTTGCCTCCCACTCTTGTGCGTGTTCTTGGGTGGCGCCGGGATGTCTCTGTTGCGCTTCCCATCCTGCATTTGTTCTTGCCTCACATAGTGGGGTCCACTATCAATTCAGTTTATTTTTTTAAAGACCCAAATCCTGCTGCTGTCTGTAGGTTAAGTGGAGGCCTCTGGGGCAGCGGACGCTGGAGCTTGGTCTCCGAGGGGCCTGGAAGCAACGCTGTGGTCTGCAGAAGGAGAAGCGGCTTCTCCAAGTTCCCTAACGTCTTTAGCAGGCAAGCCCTCTGTATCAGGAAGCGACTCTTCAGAATCTGTGTTCAGATCCTCCTCTTCATCATCATCTTCATCGTCGTCGTCATCGTCGTCTTCCTCCTCCTCCTCTTCTTCCTCCTCATTCATTTCCTCTTCTTCCTCTTCCTCATCATGGGAAGAATCATCTTCCTCCTCCACGTGGCCACAGCTAGCTGGCACCTGGTCACGGTCTTGGGGGGCCGTGCCCTCACCAGCAGGGGAAGAAGCGCTGCTTGCTGCCTCTGGCGGCTTCTGACTGAGGTCCAGGGAGTCGTTGAGGCCTACGCCAGCGGCGTTCTGCAGGAAGAAGAGGGAGGTGTTTGCGTCAGTGCCGAGGTTGAGAGAGCTGTCCAGGCTGACGGAAGAGTTCTGCGGGTTGTACTCCAGTGTGGAGTGGGGGGGGCCCTCGGGGCCTGGAGAGATGGCCGGCAGCTCTCCTCGCTCCTGCTTCTCGTGTTTGCGCTTGTGCGAGTCCATCTGTGACATGCCCACCACCGTGTGCTTGCAACCTGGGTAGGTACAGTGAAAGTGGGAACACTTGAGTTTGTACTTGCAGTCGGACACCTCGCAGTCCACGCTGGAACTGAACTGGCAGAAGCCGGCGGCGCTGATCACGTCCTGCTTGCCGTGGTGCTTGCGGTGGGCTGTCACCTTGGTGCTGTCAGTGCAGCGGAAGCCGCAGCGCAGGCAGTGGAAGTGCGTGCTGTTGCCCGAGAACTGACAGTCGGGGAAGTTGCAGCTGAGAGAGGACTTGAAGCGCTTGAAGTCATCCAGCACCAGGTTATCGACACGGTCATGGTGCTGAGCATGCTTGTACATGTGGGTGCGGCCACAGAACTTGTAGCCACAGTTCTCCCGGGTGCAGTGGTAGTGGGTGACCTTCAGGGAAAACTGGCAGCTGGAGTCTTTGCAGTCCTCATAGAGGTCGTAACGCCGGAAGCCCTCCAGCATCATCCCTTCATCTAGCATCTTGCGGGAGGACGCGGTTTTGCGCCGCTTGCCGAATGGCGACATATCCTCAATGATCCAGAAGCGCTTCTTGGCCCCTGCTGCGGTTGGCATGGTGATGGTGTTCCCTGCAGAAATGAAGGCAGAGAGAGGAATTCAGGGCAGAGCTGGATCAGGACCACTTCTCTTTCCAGTCTGACTACATGCAGGGAAGTGGTTTCTCCTGACATACCTTGATCCCGGCACTTGGTGGCTACTCTGAAGGGGTTTAAAGTACAACCCCTTCCCCCACCCCTCGCCCCCAATTTGGGAGAAGGACCCTTATACTTAAAAATAAATAAAACCTTGGCAAGTGTTAGGACTTCAGCTGAATCCCAGGAGCCCCCTCAGTGGTTCTCCTCTGCCTGACAAGCAAGTGGGGGAACAGTCTGGATTAGCAGCTGATGGACACAGAGACATGCAGAGGATCCTTCGATCTCCAACAGAAGCCTCTTCCTTCTGTGAGCCCATTTGCAAGAAGGGCTGCGTCCGCCTTTGAAGACAGATGGATCCACCCCCACAGGACCTCTGATTTATACACGCCCAGACCTCAATCCTGCATTCACCCGCCTCTACCACAGTCCAAGCCATGGGGATGGCAAGACCCTCATGGGGCACCCTTTCTGCTAGACAGAAGCAGCACTCTGAGGCCCCTCCGCCCTCCAAGAACCCAACTGAGCCATGTGGGCAACACTCTCATCCAGACACAGGCCGTGCCAGGGGAGCTGAGAGAAGTGCTCCTTGGAAAGCTTGCTTTGGTCAGTACTGTCCACTCACACTGGCAGCAGCTTCCCAGGGTCTCAGGTGGATGTCCATCACATAAGCTACTGCCTGGGCCTTTTCATGCCAAACAGATGCTCTGCCTCTGACCCACAGCCCCTCCCTAGAGATGCAGCCTCAATTTTAACAGGCCAATAAAAACTGCGTTACACAGGGCTGAAGACACCTTGGAGATTCCTAAGTGGATTTTACACAAGTGTTTCCAGGTTATGTTTTAGAAAAACTGGTCGTATTGGTTTTCTGCCCTGTATCCACCATGAGCACAATAAACCACTTTAACTACAGCGTGGACTGATATGCTGGGGCAAATTCAGACAACTCGTTCGCCACCCTCTTATGTGCAAATAATTTCATTACATGGAACTACTTTTCTGGAAACCCGTTCTCTGTGAAAATCTCTCTTTTTAACAAGCCGTCTTTTGGTACTTTGGTAGAAATGCTACAGTGGGAAGATGAAGACAGGGTGATGGGGTGGCAAAGTGCAGAACGGTTTACCTGCCGCGTCCTGAACTAGAGGGACATCGCTTTTGACCGGAGCTGGAGTGGCCATGATGGGTGAGAACCCTGCTGCGCCGGTGGCGGGCATGACAATGCCCCTGCTGGATCCCAGAGTGGCACTGAGCAGGGAGTATGAGACGCAAGAGGGAGAGAAGAGGTAGGGGAGGGAAGGGAGGGGAGACCTGAGCAGGGCTTGTGAGAAAGAGGGAGGCAGAGGGGGTGGTTGTGGTGCAGTGTGGCTAACGTCATCGCCAGCAGCGGCAGCAGCAGCAGCAGCAGAAGGAGCAGCCAGGCAGCCTGGAGAAATGTGGAAAGAAAAAAATAGCAGGGGGGAAAAAGAACCAAAAGTAAAAACAAACAAAAGGGGAACAGAAAAACAAAAAACAGAACCAAAATGAGAACCCAAGAGTGTAAGCGATACAATGAAAATGGAGAGCTACATTCACATGTACGGAACAGAATCATAACAGAGAAGAAGATGGAGGGTGCAGGATGGACAGCAGGGCCAGTGAAGTGAGCATTGTCAGAGAAATAAGGAAAGAGAAGGGGAGGTTTGGGGACACCCCTGGACTGGGGGAGGCAGGGCTCTTGGATGAGGGACGTCATCTTATCCCCCTGTGTCGTTGGCAGGGGGGCAGCTGTGGTCAAGCAAGGCCATCCCTAGGAGGCCCTGTGGGCAGTGGGAAGGGCTGGTTCCATGAGCCCATTGGGGTTCAGGCTTAGTTGCCATCTTTTCTATCAACACTCCTTGTCTAGCATCAGGCAACAGGTGTTAGCTAGAATGTCCACATTTGGGCTGCGTGGGTCCCTCGTGCAACTGTCATGGACTGTATTAGGACTAAGAGTAATTATTATGTTAAAGCTGTTGTCTTCCCCATGGGAACACAAGGCCACATGAGAAGTTAATCGAATACCCCGGGGGTCCCCTTTCCCTGCTTTGATACCCTGACCTGACTACTATGCCCAAGATTTTTGGCAAATGTGCAAAAATTAATTAATTCCGTCTCGAGGAGCAAGTGCTACTAGTCTGAATACCTCCTAGTCTTGGTAGCTTCAGCTCATCTCTTACAGAAACAAGTCCATCCCATTCTGAGTGAGGATACTTTATCATTTACAAGGCTGTGAAGTATTGGGCAGTGGCTCCTTAGACAATGCAGACAGCGATTCCTGTGTGTGAATGGCCAAGGGGCTCCACAGTGGCTGAAGCGGAGCTTGGTCCAGTTTGCTTCGGAAAGCGTTGTGGTCTTAACCTCTCCGAAGCAAAGGCTCTCCGACCAACCGGCTGCCGCACTGACCTGCTGAAGTGCTTTCGTTGCCCACCGGCGTGCTGGAGCAGCTGCGGTCCATGTTGGAGGACTCGGAGGAAAGGCCCCCAGGGCTGCATCCCGTGTAGTCGATGTACTCGTCCGTCTCTGTATCCATCAAGCTTTGGGGTCCCTGAAAGGAAGCAGGAGTCCCTGACGATGCTGGGCTAGGTGCCATGCTACTGACTGGAGGGAGGCTTTCATTCCTTGGAGTGTGTCCAATGACCTGAAGCAAGAAAATCAATATAGGGGATTGGGGTGCCATGGGACTGACGTCAGCACCACAGCAAGGGCGCCAGCGTCCAAGCGGACATCTGTCAGCACGGGCTGCCTTTTGCCTCCATATATTGCTAAGGGAAGGGATGCCTGGGCGATGTTGGCGAAGGCACCAGGGCTGGCATCGTGAAAAGCACCTGGCTTTGGACTCTCTGAGTGCTAATCTTGGCAGTGGGAATCCTGCTGTGTCAATACTGATCCCGTCAGAGCCTGGGAGTGTGAATCTTGGCACCAGCAGGAGGCTCTGTTGAACTGGCTGAATTTAGCACCAGACAGTTTGAATGTTGGCACTGGCCCTTCGGTGCACGCCTGTGTCTGTGTGTCTTTGTGTGTTCTGTTGACTTTGCTGCCCTAGGGGGTGCCTGTTTATGTCCCACTGTCTGGGGTCTGGGAAAAGATGAAGGACCCTGGTGATTTGAGTTCCATTTCACAACCAACCAAATCGGGGCTACATGCATATATACCGACATCCATTAAATCTTTTTGGACCTAGCAGGAGTGCTTTTGGAATGGCTCCCATACAGTCTGAGGACTAAGAACCAGTGTGGATTTTATAAGAGTGATCTGCAAATGAAGAGCTTTACGGGAATCTTGCATCACGCTTGTGATTCTCTTCCTGGAACATTCACATCGATCTTAATGTAATCCTGATGCAACATTTTCCATGCAGAGCTGCATGTGGGAATGTGGATGGTTCAGCCCGCCCGTCCACCCACATCCTTTTGAAGTGCATCAGCTGTTGCGATACAGACCGCAATACCATGAGGACTCAAACGGACAGGTGAGGGTTCAGGCCGGCTGCCCTCCCAGACGTTTTATCGTTGGGCCAGGGTTGCTTACCTGAGTGGGAACACGGTCAAAGTTCTTGCCCAGCATCCTCCTCATGTGTTTCCTCGCATGGGATGTCATCTGATGCTTCAGCAGGAAGGAGAACTGGCAGCCTTCACGGATGCAGTGAAAATGGCTGTTAACTTGGTTGTATTTGCAACCTGAAACGGGAGAATGCAAAACCGTTTACCTTTGGGTTGCTTGCAACAAATGAACTTGAGGCACTGATTTCGGCAAGGCTGAAGCCATTCTGGAATGACCACTGAGTCTGCCACATTCTCATCCTCAAAGCACCGATATGAAGTGCTTTCCAATCTGACAGGGGAAGGCAGGAAGGATTCTAGTTTGCAAAGGGCAGAAAACACAGCTTATTTAAAACTGCTAAAACAGCCATTACAGTCTGTATTGTTCCACTGGTTTATTCCGGTTGAAGATAAACCCTTTTGGCTTTTCTCCCCTCATCCAGTCCCTGTAGGCCACAAAAGCTTCTCAGAAGAGAGGGAAGCGAGAAGTGACAGGAGTTTTTACAGCCAGAGAACTTAAGACAACTTTGTGAATTCTGCCTGCTTTGGTAGAATTAGAGAACCTGTGCAAGACCAAGCAGAATGGAGAGGGGCATTGGGGGATGCTCCCACTTGGCTTTTAAATTATATATTATTATTATTATATAAATGTAATAATAAATAAATAAATAGTCACAGGGTTGATCTGAACAGAAGGAAGCTCAGCAATAACCCCATCTTACTATGAGGCAGATCATTAAAAGGACACGGGCTCCTCAGTCCAAGGGACTCCAGCAAACAATACTTTGCACCGGGTGTGAGAGGATCACGTTGCTGTTTGAGCACGAGTCCGTGACCTTAGCCTAACAGCTCTTAGCCTCTCTGCTGGCCGCCTGTAAAATGGTAACAGATGCCGGCCTACAACACAAAGATGTGGTGTGATCAGCAGAGGCACCGAGAGTGGCAGGAGCTTGTTCTATACAGCTGCTGCTGGAGGAAGTGCGGACAACACACTGACACCTGCATTTCTTTTTGGACCGTCCACATTGCACCTGTGACTTGATTTGTCCCTGGAACAAACCTCTCTCATCATGGCTGTGGAGGCCTTTCTGCATGCGTAGCAATATGGGAAGGCCAAGGGGGAGACAGGGACTTACTTTCTTTGGGGGGGTGGCGGCAGACTGGTATTGTGAGGCAGTTAATAAAAGAGATCTGTTAAACCAGGAAGTCTCCAGCAGAAATGAGCAAGAGTCCAGTTGGCACCTTAAAGACTAAGGTCCCAGGGCACTTTAAAAAGTAACAAACTTTGAGGAGCTTTTGTGAGTGAACAGTGACTCCTACCCTGCCACAAATCGTGTTAGTCTTTCAGGGGCTCCTGGACTCTTGCTCTTTTCCACTCAGAAGAAGTGAGCCATGACTCACCAAAGTTCCTCCCTGCCACCAATTCTGCTCTTCTGCTACAGACAGACTAACATGGCTGCCCATCTTGCCCTCCCTCCAGGAAGCCCCCAGTTTGACTCCAGCCACAAAGTCGCCAGGTGGGCTTAGAGAAGGCCCTGTGTTTCTGCTCCAGCCCTTTCCCACAACCTGCAAGACAGCCTGCCTTGTCAGAGGTTCTCATGATTAGCAGGATGTCTGGCATGCTTGGTGAATACTTGAAATACACGCAGCATAGCTATTATTGGGGGTCCTCCTTTGGGATTTTGGGGGATGCCACATACTGGACAAAAAAACATTTTTTTTTTACTGCTCTCTGATCAGAAGTTCAGCTTGCTCTGGAAACCGACTTGGCCCAGCCTCTTTGGCTGGCAGTGTGGATCTGCATTTTTTCTACCCTGGTTCCCAATGCAACAGAAACATGCTTATGGGGATGGGCCATGAATCTATTTGTCAATGCTGATGAACAAAATTCATGAGGATTGTGAGCACATTTTTCAACATGGCCAAGAATGTGCCCCTACCCATAAAAAACAACAACACCTGTCCTTGTCAAAACCAGCCTGTGAACAGAACAGTGTTGTTCCCCCCTTAAGGACAAAATGCAGTTTTATTTTCTCTGCCAAGTTAGTCTTTGCGGAGATAATGCTCTGCCCCCGCCAGAAGAAACCCTTCCTCCCCCACAGCTCCACCTCGCCTGCCCTCCCTGTCCCACTGCCATCCTGTTCCTCTTTCAGGAAGAAGAACAAACAGTGCTGGCGGGATTGAAACTCTATCGGCAGAAGGCAGGTGAAGGCTTGCCCGTTGCCGGGGCAGCTGAGTGTCACGTCTCGCAGGCTGCCTTTGTCTGGCCTCAGCGATCCCCAAAACGCCACCGGTTGAGCAAACAACAGCAACCTCCCAGCCTCTGGATGGTCGTAAGCCAAGAGCCAGGTAAGGGGCGGTCCTGTGGTGTTTCCCGTTGCCCAGGTTACCTCTGGTGGCCGGCTGCCACGCCGACATAAATTCTTTATGAAATAAAAGCCAAAGAGTTCTTCTTGCCTCCCCATGCTGTTTAAAATCTCACATGGTTTTGTGTGCGAACACGCCTTGGGTTTCTGTAGGTCTTCGCTCTTTTTGTCCTCTGTCAATAGGTGCATGTGGGGGAACGAGGAACGTAAAGAGCACCAGGCCTTGTTTGTCCTCAGTTCTCCAGCAAAGGCCTGACACTGTGACAGCACAGAAGGAAGCCTTTCTAAGGGGCAAGAGGAGTCAATCGGATTAACGGCTGGAAGCTTGGTGCCATTTTGCTCCCCTCCCCACAATGGCAGAGGGGATCCAAACGGGCTGTGATGGACCTTTCCTCCGAGTAAATCTGAGTCTGGCTCAGAAACCTTTGATGCCGGAAGAAATTCCTTTGATGATTTGTCCAAAACATTTTTTTGTGAAAGAAAAGCATCGGTCCACCTTTGTACCTGGGCCTGCATCCTTGATACTGAAGGCAGTTGGGCCTTCTCCAGTGCTTCTGCTTTCAGGCCTACTAGCATGAAGTCCTAATCAAACAGCAGGGGACAGGCTGGCCCTGTGATGTTCTTTGAGGGTCTCCCTTTGCTTCTAACAGCTAGTCCTCACACGTTCAGCCTCTCAACATCTGCCCTGTTCTTTCCCTGACCTGTCCCTGTTACTATGCCCTCCTCCTGCCTGGCCTTTGCTCCTGTGACATCGTCTTCCAGTTACTTTTGGACACTGGTGCAGAAGGTGGGTTGGTTTTGTTAAACCCTGCCTCTGCACAAATCAAAGTTTCTCTGCTGGTACCTCCCAAATAAATAGTGCTTGGCCGGTCCATACCGGTCTAGTTTTTCTCATTTGATTTAGCTCAATTATGACACACTGCTCTTCCCACCTGAGACCTCCAGGGCCCGAGAGACTCCTCAGTTTAATTCTCCCAGAAGGTGAGCTGGAGAGCGTCTGCCTAGCCCAAGATCACCTGCCGGCTTCCATGGCAGAGTGAGGACCTGAACCCAGGGCTTCCACAGCCCAATCCAACTCTAACCACAACACCATGCTCTGTGTTCCAAGTCCAGCTGGCTCCTAAATTTTGGAAACACCACAGCATTGCGGCCATGCACTTTGAGGGCCTGGGCAGGTTACCCTCTGTTGTGATTCCACAGCTAAGCTGAGGGCCCTCCCTGCTCACCCGGCAGGCAGTAGCTGCTCTGAGCGGGCAGAGAGGGGCTCAGAGACTGAGGCGCTGCATGTGGGTTTGGCCAGAGTTAGGCTTGCTTTGTTTGCCACTAACTGCTGGAGGGATTTGGGGGTGGGGCGTGTGTACGTGTGTGGGTTGCGATTTCGTAATTGCTTTGGCACTGCCAAATATGTCTGATGAACGGAGCTGCCAACCGCACACCTTGGCTCTCTGCCACCTATCAGGTGCTTTGATGTGCTGATGTTCGGCTGGGTTGCTGGCATCAGAAGAGGCAACGTAGCACTTGCCTCCAGCACACAAGTGGCAAGGGATGCCAGGAGATAGGTGGGGCAGCCTAAAGAATGAGAGGATCTCCTCCCTGCAAGTGGGAAATATTGGCTTCAGCCGCCCGGGCATGGCACTGCATATCAAAGGCCTGCCCCTCAAGGTGCTGGAATCAAGAGGGGACAAAACTACTGGAAGATCTCTGGGTTTTTTTCTCACGCTCAGGTATCTAACACACAGAGCAGGAGGGAGTTGCTTCCCTGGTGCTGCTGGAATCCAGACTGAGGCATTGGCATTCAGCCCTGCCCTGCCATCGCACCAGGGCAAGCTTGTATCCCCCATTCTTCCCCTCATCTACATTCTGGCTACTTAGGAGCAGGATTCACCAAGTCAGTTTGTTAGGGGCACTTTTCCAAGGCAGGTTGTTTGCCTAACTGCAGAACTGGAGATAGATTTCTGACTGGGAATGAGGGCAGAAAGAGAAGTGGCATCAAGGGCATTCTGGTGTGTTTTTCACACGTCTTTCTTTTGGTGGTTGGCGAGGTCAGTGAGTAGCTGGCCATGCCACGTGGCCCGAGGAGAAGAGCCAGGGAAGGAGGCCTACCTAGCCTGCCACACTCCTCCCGCTTTGTGAAGTACTTGAAGCCGTTGGCTGCTCTCCGCTCCGCCTTCTCGTGCTTCTTCACGTGCCAGGGCAGCTTGGTGGTGATGTTGGTCACAAAAAAACAGCCGGGACGCAGGCAATGGTAATGGCCCCGCATGCGGAATTCACAGTGCTGGAGGGGGAAGACGATGACCAATCAGAAGGGTTAGTGCAGAGCAACCCACTTCCTTCCCCAGAACTCATTTACCATCTCAAGCCAAATGCCCACCGCAGCCACACCTGAGGTCTAGGGATGTGCGTGCCCCCAAAGGGGGGAGATGCGCGAGCATGGCCTCTGCCTTCCCATGCCCCTCTGTCCCACTGGTGCAGAAATGTCACCACAGCCACAACCTTGCCCCTCCCCCTCCTTATGGCTCAGCATTCCTCCTCCTCCTCCTCCCACCTTCTCAACTGAGTCATGGCTTCTGTTAATGTGTGTGTGCATGCGTGTGTATAAACTCTTAAATGTCTGAAGCGGAGAGAGCAGAGAGAAGCCAAGCTTAGTTAAGCAAGCTTAGCTTTGCCATTGTGAAGGTTTTTCCCCCTTTGCTCTGCCTTAAAGGGGACAGCCTTGAGAATCCCACATGACCTGCTCCAAGAAAGCCTGATGGGCAGTATGGAAGCTCCCTACAAATGCAGGATTAGGCATCCCTCTGTGGAAGGAGCCTTCCCTTTACTCAGTTCCCCCAGCCTCAGGCGTATTGTGGCTCCGCTCTGCTTTTACCTGGTTTGGGCACAGACTCTGCAGGGAGTAGTACGCGAACTGGTCTCGCACATTCACCAGGTTGTTATTGGGGTTGATGTGGTCCAGGCAGTGGGACTCGGCTTTCCCAGAGGTTTTGCAGACGTACTTGCAGTTCCCAAAGAGACAATGGAAGTGGAATTTGTTGGCATACTTGCAATCTGTTGCCAGACAGGGGTCGCTGGGAAAGGGAAACAGACAGAGTGAGTCTCTCTTGTCATCCTTCTAATTTCCAAGGCCACAATTATCCTCAGGGAGACCAGTGCCCCTTGGGAGGTGTGCACAGTTGCTGGAGGAAATGCCTGCCACTTTTGTGCCCTCCTCAACCTGAACTTGCCCTGGAGCCTTTTAAAATCATGAAAAGAGAGAAAGTTCAAGCAGCTGCCAAAGATCTTTGTGGGTCATTTATAAGATAGTTACCTTTATGGACCTTTGATACTAATAGACCCAAATTATATGACTTACAATATAAAATATAAGGTATATAAAATATGAGAATTAGGTAGTGGGTTGAAGACTTTGTTTGTATCCCTGGAAAAAAAACCAATTCAGAAATAAGTTTACTGAGGAAGTAATATACGAAAACAAGGTTTTATACCTAGGAACTCGTTCTGAATAAAGCTTTTTGCCATCGCCAGCTTGGAAATTTCTTTCTGTTTAAAGATCTTTGCGTAGCAAGATGCCACAGAAATCCATTAAAATAGAGCTTTATTGTTATCTTTAAGAGAAATCGATTAGATCAGGGGTAGTCAAACTGCGGCCCTCCAGATGTCCATGGACTACCATTCCCAGAAGCCCCTGCCAGCATTTGCTGGCAGGGGCTTCTGGGAATGGTAGTCCATGGACATCTGGAGGGCCACAGTTTGACTACCCCTGGATTAGATAATGGTCAGTTGATTCATGAGTTTTGGTAGGCTGTACGATACAAAACAACAGTTCTAGACTCAAATACTCTCCCCTCTGTGGGACACAGGAGGAAGTTGGGGCCTGCCACCTGGGCTGTTTTGTAACTCATATTAAAAATAACTTAACGTGAACAGCTGCTGCTCAGCAGGTAGGATAAACAGCGGAATGCAACCACCGTGGTGGGAAGAGAGGAGAGCGGTTCGGAACTTCATTCAGAGAAACTCTGAACGAATAAAAGAGCTTGCCTCTTCCCGGCAACGGGCCTCAGTCACTCACTTCTCCTGGAACTGGAGGAATCCGGGCTTGACCTGAGGCTTGGCATTCTCGAGGGAAGTTGTTGCCAACGGTGAGGTGGCCAAGTTAGGCACGGATGCCGGGATCTGAGACATGGTGGACGCCAGCTGTTTCCAAGCAAGGAGTGTGGACGCGGAGGGCCCGGATGCCGCATTCGGAGGGGCCACGTCCAGGGAAGAGGCGTTGGCCATCGTGACGGAAGAAGTGGATGGCGATAAGGGGGATAAGGAAGTCTTGGTCTCCGCAGCAGATGGAAAGGACAAGTCAGAGTTTATTTTCACAGCTCCGCCTTCGGTCCGGAAGTGGAAACTGGAGTAAGAGAAAAGCAGGAAACATTTCGGCCCCGGCTATCTTGTATGGGCCACACCTAACCACAGGCCCTATCTGCAGGGCCTGTAAAACGGCACTCTTCCACCAGGCCTACGGCTGAGGCCAGAACGAGTGCGTAACGTCACACTGAATGCATGGAGAAGAAGCGGGGAAACAAAGTGTGGGGTATTTATTGTTTATAAGGTATTCTCAACCGGATTTCAATGTGCTGTAAACCACCCCGAGAGAAGGGCGGTATATGACTTTAAATAATAATAATAATAATAATATCCTGATTGGTGCTCCACTTCCTGTTTTTTAAGTGTGCACATTAGTACCTCATTAATCAGGCGCTAACTTTACTGTGACATTCTTGTTTATATTGGACAGACGTCTCACACCGACTAGTCTTTTGCACTATCCTCCCCTCTTCCGGTGGCCTCCAGCTGAAAAGATCTCAAGTTGCAGGTGTTGGGAAGGACCCTTCTCTGCCTGAGCTCCTAGAGATTCACTGCCAGTCAAAGGAAACAGGAGTGAACGAGGTGGATCACTTGTCTAAAGCAGCTTGATTTGTCCCTCACAAGTTTCCCTTGGGACTCTGTGCGAAGGGCAGGGTAGCAGTTTCTCAAATCAACAGTAACAGGAAAGGACCTTTGGGGTGATTGGCTTGGAGGAATGGCTGCATTTGCCTGTGGCCATCTTTGTAGTTCTGGCAGGGGAAAGTATCCTTGGATTTTAGATGTAGTCCCTGTAACAGTACCAGTTCCAGATTCTGGGCAAGCAGGGCCTAGAGGCCCCCTTCTGCCCACCCCACAAGCTCTCCCACCACCTGTGATCATAGCTGCCTGCCCCATGTTCATGCCCTTTCCCTCACAGCACTAAATGTTGTGTGGAGCTGCTGGGGCCACCAAGGAGAGCGGCCGCTTTGCAACACCTGCATGCACTCCTCTGCCATTAGTGGAGCGGCCACAAGCAAATGGGCAGGGGGATGCACGGGGCCATGTGGCTGGGGAGGGAACAAGTGCAGGAGGCCTATGACAGAGGGCCCTACCAGCAGCCCTGGGCCATGCCAGCTGCCCCGCCTCAGAATACACAGCTAGATAATCAACTGCTTTATTGCTGCAGCAGGTCAAGAGCACTGGAGACAAAGGAGCTGGTTGGCAGTCACGGTCCCACCACGGCCACACTTACTTGGCGTGCTTTATGGCGCCATCCAGGGTGCTGAAGAGAGCTCCGCATTCTTCCACCACGCAGTGGAAATGCACTTTGTGGAGAAAGTCACAGTGGGCATCACAGAAGTCCTTCGTGCCAAACCTGCCCGATGGAGAGAAGCAAGAACAGGCTGTTTGAAGAGCAGCACAAGACAAGGTCATCACCTCTGCAAGACAACAGTGATGTCTTTCACCTTCTGCTGATGTGTCGGCAAGGCGGGGACTGCTTCCGACATCACTGGGCCCTTCACCTGGTGGCCTGTTTACTGAGCTCAGCTAGTCCTTGGTCCACTTTGGACCCAAAGGACAAGGACAGGAGCTCCCTTGTGCCAAAAAAAAAATGGCCTTGATAATTGATCAAACCAGCAGGATGCAAGAAAGGGAGGAGATCCCCGAGAATGGGAGGAAACCAGAATATGATTCCTCAGAAATGTCAGTGGGTTAGAGGGTTTTAATTAACTGCTTGACTTTGAAAGGATTAATGAATCAATTGAATTTAAATACATTTACATATTGAAAAACACTGCTGAAGGTGTCTTTTCCCCTCTTTTTTTGGAGGATCCTGGAGGAGGACAACTGTTTCTCTCACTTGTGAGATAACTTATAATCTTGTAAAAGAAAGTTGCTGTGCGGGAAGAAAGGCCCTTCTTAATATATTCAGTCTCATCATATTTGGAAAGGTGGAACGTTCCCCGTTACTGCTTTGAATTGATTTTGAAGAAAAGCAAGGTCAAATGGTCTCAAATCAGTATTGCTGTAACATACCAAAATGTCTTAAAATAGTTTAAGGCCAGCTCACTATTGGACAAGGTGAAGATTTAAAATATATCTCAATCTATTGACATTGGTTACCACAGAGCTCTGCCAGCTTCTTGAGCTGTGATTCTTTTTTACTAGAAGAAAAGCCAAACTAGTTTCAAAGAATAAAAACTGAAATGGAAAGACAGTCAAGTGCGGTATTGTATGAAGAACAGCAGAAGAGTTGGCTCTTCTATGCTGCTTTTCTCTACCCGAAGGAGTCTCAAAGTGGCTTACAGTCGCCTTCCCTTTCCTCTCCCCACAACAGACACCCTGTGGGGTGGGTGAGGCTGAGAGAGCCCTGATATTCTTGCTCAGTCAGAACAGCTTTATCAGTGCTGTGACGAGCGCATGGTCACCCAGCTGGCTGCATGTGGAGGAGCGGGGAATCAAACCCGGCTCTCCAGATAAGAAGACTGCGCTCCTAACCACGACACCAAGCTGGGAGCAGACCTCTCGCTAGCCTCAACCTTGATGGGATTTCAAGAACCTGAAAGTCCTTCTGGTTTTCCCAAGAGGAACTCTGGAGTTGGCAGAGCATTCATTCATTTATTTTAAAAACTTGTATTCCACCTGCTCACCCAGTTCAGGGCCCTCAAGGCATCAAAACAGGCAATAATAAGTAGTCATTGTCAGTAAGGAGAAACATAATTCAACATGCAGCAGAGCAAAACGACACCGGCTGAAAGTGCAATCCTAAACAGAGTTACAGCCTTTTAAGTCCATCGGAGAAGCAAGAAGCAGCAGCAGCACTGTATTGCAGAGGGGGAATTCCATACCATGTTCCCTGAGTTACTTTGAAAGACAGCATGAGAAAATGAGTGGAAGAAAGGGTCTAAATAATCCAGTAATGTCTCAGGGGTTCCCCAGGGGGAGTCCAAAGAGGCCTGGGTGAAAGGGACACCTCCCCCCCGCCTCCCCGGGCCGCCAGGGGGCTGAGGGTAAATGGACAATAGAAATGAGCAGAGTGGGAGGCAACAAATCCTGTCGGTAAGACTTCAGCTTGGATTCTATCCTAACTCAAGAGGAACAGTAAACAGGCCAGTACTGAAATCCTCGGATTATCATCATCTGAGAGGAGTCGAGAATACCTCCAGAGAGAAAGGACGACACAGAAGGAGCATGCGGGGAATAAGGTGATAAAGCCCTTGGTCCAGCCATACAGCATGTGAAAGAGGCCTCCACAGAGGAGTGTCATAGTCCTGGGCCTTCATACACATGATGGGTTCTTTTTTCACAGTAGTTGTAACATTGTGCAAGATGTGCATTGACAGTTTTCTGTGCTGGCTAGCACCCTAAGGAACGAGGGGCAAGTCGCGTGATGTTCTCAGTCTTGCCCCACCTTTTGAGGCTCTGCTGTCAGAGACATGCTCTCTCCATTCACGCAGCTCTGACCCCACCCTTACCTGCGCAAGTACATCTTCCAGGGCTCAGAGAGTTTCTCTTGGACAAGGGCCTTGACCGCCTTGCCCAGGTACTGCGAGGCATCCCCTGCTGCCCCGGCCTGGCTGCAGTCAGCTTCTGCCTTCAAGCCAAGAAGGTTGCCGAGGTTGGGGTTAGTCTGAGACATCTGAGGGAGGGAAGCAAATGCTGCCTGTTAGGGAAGAAGGCTGTCAATCCATGAGTGGTGGGGGTGGTGCTGGCAGGGAGCAACATTAAGCTCAGAACGTGTAGGACTCATGCCCTGTTCGGAGCTCCCTGGAAATCTCGGCTGGCCAAAACTGGATGCTGGAGGAGATGGGCCTTGTTTCTGATGCAGCAGGGCAGCTGAGGAAGCCCCAACTGGACTCTGGGTCAGAAATATGGTTCTTTGGGCTCTCCGAGTATCCTGAGACAACAGTCAGGTTGACACGGCAGTACAACCCCCACTAAGGTCCGTTTTCCTGCTTTTGAAACATCTAACCCCAAATGGCCAAAATCAATCATGGGTTTAAATGGAGAACAGAAAAATGCTGAACAGGATGGTGCAATCCGGCCTCATTAGGCGCTAAGCAGTAACCAAAAAGGGAAAACCCAAATGCCGAGGAAAGCAAAAAACAAAACCTAAACTCGGTGGGACTCCTAAGGGAAGGGAGAGGCAGAGGGAGTGGGAGAGCAGTCAAGCTCTTCTTTCCGGAGGGGGCCGCAGCCTCGCTGGCCTTTATGCTCAGAGCCCCCTGGGCCGGCAGCAATGCCTCAGAAGCCCGACAGGCAGCAGGATGCTCAAGCGGGCCTGTGAGGAGGCTGCACTGAAAGAATGGACGCAGCCCAAGTCACATTTATTGTTTAAAAGGACAAGAATGCACATCCCCATTGGGTTATGCTATTTAAAAGCTTCTGAAATCAAAAATTGTGCACATTTAAAAATAAATATTGGGGGGGGGGTCAGAGAGAATTTCCAGAGCAACAAACGTGGCACTGAAGACCCTGGTTCAAAACTTTCGAGTTTTTTCCCTCCTTCCTAATCTCAGACAGGGCAACGACAATCCTCCTGCTCATTTTTAAAAATATACATTTTAGGTAAATAAATAGAATCAAGACCAGAAAACAACAGAGTGGGGGACGGGGGAGTTGTCAGGTTTGGAAAGGAGAAACAAACCCTTTTGGAGGCCCTCCTCCTTCTGAAGGGACAGAGAAGAAAAAAGGGGATGTCAGAGGCTGCGATATATTTCTTCAGCCAGTTCATTAAATTAATTCGTAAGCAGTGGCTCTGAAATTATACCCGATGAAAAATGGTCTCAAAATTTAAATGGTACAAACTCATCTTATTAGAGGCAAAACATTAAAAAACAAACGCATCTCCCCCTCCCTCCCCACCTCGGCTTTAATTTCTCTTGGTGGGGGGAATGAAAGGCCTTTGATGGATGGCTCTTACCTTATTCATAAGCGAGGATAAAAGAGATGAATTTGCCGAGACTGTGTGGCCATTTGATTCATTACTGGAACACACAAACCAACAGGGTTTCGTTAAGACGTGCATACAGGGACTGCAATTAATTCTCCTTTCAAACTGCCCCCCCCTCCACCTGCTGCATCAGAAGGACAACATGGTATCTACTCTTGTCCCAAGAGATCTAGCCGGCATGGTGGGATTCAGTCGTGATCCAAGCAGAAGACTCTTGGTGGGCCAGTTAGTCCACCCAGCAGCCCAGATGGCTCCTCGTAGCCGGACACCCTGCTCAGCCTCATTCAGCCATTCAATGAATGAGGAAAGCTGAGAGCCTTCCAGCGGCTGAGGAAGTTCCCCAGAAGACCTTCCCTGTCTTTGCACTACTCAGCAGGATGCAACCGAACAAGGAGGCCAGAAGATGCATCTGGCTGAATCAAGCTGCTCTGTTCATTCACTTGGGCAAGCAGGGCTGGGATCAGATGGAGGAGGAGGAGGCTGAGAAAAGCTGAGTGAACGGTGCCTGTTTGGTGGACAGAAACGGGAACTTCTGATGCCACAATCTGGGGCCCTGTTACCATTCTCAAGTGGATCCAGGTGGTTGTAACAATGGGCTTAAAGTGCAAACCTTCCCCTCCCCTCCCCAGGAAGCTTTCCAGCAATGACTATGCAGCTGTCATCTGACTCCACCAACACACCGTCTCTTCCCTTACCCGTGATCCTTCACGCTCAGGTCCAGGCTGTGCTCCTGCAAGGAATCCTGGGTCGCCGTGGAAGTGGAGCCCGGACTTTCAGTGGCCTCCTGTTTGATCTGAGCTGGGTTAAACCGCCCAGGAGTGGTCAACTGCCCGTTCCCTGTATTAGAGAAAGCAGCAGGGGCAGGAATTGAATAGTCAAAAGAGTAAAGGAAGTCAACCAACATCAAGAATGACAAATAATGAGTCAGAAAAGTTTCTGAAAACAAACAAAAAAAGGGCTGTCAGGAGGGTGGAAGGGAAAGGTCTGGGATTGCTGGTCAGCATTTATCACTGGCTTGACGTGATGGGCTGTGACGTGCACCCCAGCGTGGAAATTCTTCAAGTGATAATTATTGCAAAATTATGTCAAAGTTGTCCAGGCTATGGGCCCTTTAAAGGAGAAGGGCGGAAGGAGCGAGGGGGGGATCTGATGTTCTGCACAAACTGTCATAACTAATTTGCGGGGCTGCCTCTTAACCGTTTATTAAAGACTCTGTTAATGCTGAGGCAATGTGGCAGCTTTAGACTGCTAGTCAAGCCCCCTTTCCATTCCCCAATCTCGACGTTGCCTTGGCGACCGCTCCGGCCTTCTCACTGAGCATGCCCAAAAGGAACATCTGCTGTGTCAGGTCTATCGAATCTGACAGCCAATCAGATTGGTTCAAACTGCGTGACCCCTCGCCCATCATGTTGCCCCCGACAAGAGGGTGCTCCTTCCCCCCCCCCCCCGGGAAGTGCAGTTTGGGTCTCTCTCCCTTGCCCTGAGTCTGCCACTGGAAAATTCCCACCCCACGCCCAAATGTCTGATGACTGGAGGGGGGGGGGCGGGCAGAGACGCCCCACAAAGTTGAGAAACAGGAAAAAAAAGCAGAGAAAAGGATGAAAAGATGGCAGGAGGCAAAGTTGCTGACAAGAACATGTCCGCTGAGCTTTTATCCACAAGCCCCAAGTGACTAAAATATTAATCTACCCGGAGGCACTACAGCTGATGGGGAACTGTTTCGCAGGCAGCAAGTGACATTTTATTTAAAAAATAAAGGGAAAAAATAGTTCCCTCAATGACCTTTCTCTGCTTTAGGAAAAAATAGCCCCTGCTCAAAAAATCAAGGTAAGAATAAAAAGCGTTTTTGAGAACTTCCGCAGGCTTCTCTCTTCCCTGCTTTCATTTCAGCTCCCCTCATTCTGCTGAGTTTTGGAGGCTGCGGAGAAGCCACCCGCGATGCCCCACTCAGACGGCTGGGACTACACTGCGTGGGGAGTGCAAAATCATTTATTGGGCCCCTGGTACCAACAGGCCCTCCATCACTTAGGAAGCACCTCAGGAGAAGAGAACTGGCAAGAGAAACCAGGGACCCAGCTGCGAGGAGAGCCAAGTAAATCTGGGGAAATTCACCACTTCCGTTGAATGCGCTTACACTCCCAGTGCCAAAAGAGCACCGGGAAAGGCCCAGCAGCTTGGCTACATATGCAGAAGTTGGCAGTCAAAGGAGCCGCCTGCCTTGGTCGGAGAGCCTTTAATATCTTGCTGCTACGGCACGGTTTTGCTGCGGTGCTACTTCTCAAAGATGCCAGGGGACGGAGAGGGGAAAGGGCCGCCTGCCTCTCAGATCTGCAAAGCGGAGGAATCCAGGCAGCCATTCCCAAGAGGCCCAGCAGGGCGCTAATCTCGGAGAGCCCACAACAGGATGGCAGAGCAGGGAGAGGAAGCCACCGACTGAAATGGATGCTTACAAGGAGTTGGCAAGGAGCCATCATTCATGTCAGCGTGTGGAAATAAGAGGGGAGCCAGGGAGCCATTTGTTGCAGTTCTACCCAGCAGAGTAAATAAGTATGCATCTGGTTGGAGAAGCTGCTAGATGGAACCCTCCCGTTTTGCTCCATGGGCTTCCCTAACGGCCCTCTACAGCTTTATCCTTGAGATCTTATTTGCTCAACATTTTGCGGCTCATCTTTTGGCCTTTTCGTGTCAACCTATGGCAAACTGGTTGAATTTTCTTCTAATACTTACAAACTGCGGCTGACCATGAACTCTCGAAAGCCTCTAAAAGTCAGGCAGATAAACAGCAAGTTGGGAGGGGGGGCACTGTCCCCCCCCCAGTGTATTCAGCTCTGGCTGACTTTGCTGCTTCAAAGCCGAACTAAAAACAGCCGTGTGAATCTGCTCCCTGTCGATTTCCTTTGCCAAATAATTGGCGTTGCCCTAGGTCTCTGGTCTTTGTTCTCACAGGTCCTTCATTCCTTAAATGTATCATTACGAAGGTGGAACTCTGCAGCTGGGTTTTGGGGCTGGGAGAAAGGATAGTAGAAGATTGGGAAAGACCGTGTGTGTTTCCAAACCAAACCTGCTTTCTATCTTGGCAGCTGATCTGGAAGGCAGTCAATAGAATAGGAGGTTCTTTTCCTCCCCCTTGCCTCAAATCAACATGTCTCCCTCCAAGCAGTGTTCCATACGGGAGCCTCAAACAATGTGGTGTTTCTGCTCCCGGAATCCAGTAGCGGCTTCCCTGAGGAACATGACCCATTCTTCTTCCCTGCTCCCAGTCTTGCATCCCACAGGCTGAACCACCTCCCTGCCCATCAGAGCCCCCCAGCAGAGATCATGCCCTTTCTCAGCTTGGAGGGGAGGCAAGGGACTCACCTGCTTCCACAGCCACAGAGGGCTTAAGTGCTGCTGCAGCCAACCTGGCCATCATGGGTGAGATTAAGCCTTTGCTGGCAGTGATCCTCTCTGTTATGGATGCCCCTGGAGTTGGCAGAGAGGTGGCCACTGCCTCGCCGGCACCTGAGACGGCCTGGGAAGGGGAATTGGCAGAGGATGCTGGGTTGGCGTTAGACGGTCCAGCGGCTATCAAGCTAGCGGAGCTGGCAGGCAGCGGTGTGGAAACCCGGCTGGGGATGATGGGGAAATAGGAGCCCGCCGATCCAGGAAGCGCCGCGTTGGAGAGCGCCAAGGCCAAGGGTATATTGCTGGGGAGGGTTTGGGAGAGCAAAGCAGGGATCTTCGAGGCCGAGGGCAGGCTGTTGGTGGCCTTGCTGGCGGCCTGCGAGGAGGCCAGCTCTGCCGCAGTGGAGGGTGCTGCCCCCGGAACAACCAAGGAGACGGAAGACTGCTGACTGGTGGGGGAGGCACTCAGGCTGGAGTTCTTTGAGCTCATGGCCGAGAAGTCAATGAGGTCGTCGTTGCTGGACTCTTCCTGCTCGTTGTCCTTGGCCCCCAGGAGGGAGGCGGGCAAGCCCAGCACCCCGGAGCTGCGGATGTGCCGGCGCTCGTGCTTGCGCTTGTGTGAGGTCATCTGGCTGGTGGAGGTGAAGGTGAAGCCGCAGCCGGGCCGGATGCAGTGGAAGTGGTTGGTGGCCTTGCTGTAGACGCAGCCCTCGTACTTGCACTCCTCGTACTTGTAGAACTTCTTGAAGCCGTCCTTGGCGTAGGCGTCGTCCTTGATGTGGTAGCTCTTGTGCTTCTCGATGTCGCACTTGTTCTTGAAGGTGAACGTGCAGCCAGGCCGCCTGCGAGGGGGGGAACGGGGCATTTTAGGAAAGGGATGGCAGCCCACCGCCTTCTCCCGAGAAAGGGCAGGGGGCTGGGAGCCAGCAGAAAGGAGATTGCTGGCCACACAGAGTGCTTCCTCTGGGCTCCTGAAGGGGTTATCTCCATCAAAACAAACCATGAATAAAGGCCTGCCCTAATCCTATGAACGCAAACATGGAGCTACGCATTTAATTCTGTGTATTTCAGTGGGGCTGTGCAGAGTCTCCTGACGTCAGAGGTAGAGCTGCACTGCATGCTTCCTTGCCCTCACCTATGGCTGCTCCCCCACCCCCCCGCCCAGCTAGTGTCCCTCTCTTGCCTCTCCGCAGTCTTTCTTCTCCAGGAGCCTCTTTCTTCTCCAGGAGCCTAACAAAACATACTTCTGGAGAACAACAGAAACAACACCCAGGAAACGCAGAGAAAAACATATACAGAACGTTGCAGACTCTTTTCTGTTTTGGGGCGGGGGGGGAGGGGGAGATGAACGGTGCCCACCTGCAATGGAAGTGAGTGGTCTTCTGCCCGTAGAACTGGCATTCCACAGTGCCACAGTCTTCAGTGGCCCGGAACCGCTGGAATCCATCGTTAATGAGCTGCGTATTCTTCTTGTGGAAGTTTTCATGGGTCATCACATCCGAGGTGCTGGTATAGACTTTGTTACAACCCACCTGGCACAAAGTGGGGAGGCAGGAGAGAAGGGGGTGAAAAGAAAAGAGGGAGAGAGAGCATGTTGTGAGCCTGTTGAAGAAAAACAGTAATGTTTCTGGAACTTCCCTGCCAGGGTGTGAAGTGTGTGTGTTTATCACTCGATGCAGAAAGCAAGAGGCCAGAAGAAAAGCACGGTGGAGAGAGAAATGTTTGTGGTGGGAGGGTCTGAAAGAGCCGTAAAATTATGGAGTTGCCCACTCAAAGGGGACCAGTTGACAGGTCAGGCTGCTAACAGCTTGTGTTCTGCTTGGCCAGACCAGCGTGGAAATCCAAGCACGGTCAGCGCATAGCCAAGGGGAGAACTGCAAGGTGCCACAGAGGCAGGGGCAGGAGGAGAGCCTTTCTCACCAAAGCCTGGAAATCCACAGTAGCCAGTGGGTGCATTTCCTTCCCTTGCACAACGATGAAACCATCCTTTATGTCTGGCTACACTCTGATAGGGAACAATGCCCTTTTGCCCTGATTCAGCTCTCCCATTTGCTTCATTTTAAACCTCTCTCTGTTGGGGGGGACGGGACAAGGCTTAAACCTCCCACCCCCACAAGTAGAGGGGCCGAATTTGCCATATTGAGTAAAATTCCAGTGGAATCCGACCATGCCATCATGCCCGCAGAGCGTGCTTTGTTCCCTCCCACCCGCTTCTGTGCCTCGTGTGCCAACGCCTGCACCATCTCAGAAATGAAGCAAACCAAAACACCTCCCCCCTTCCCCCCCCCCGGCCTGGTTCAACTTGGGCCGATTCAGAGGTAATAACAAAACATCTGACAAACACCCAGAAAAGGGAAAAAAGAAGAGGTGGGGCGGGGGGAGTAGTGAGGAGAGATCTGCAGCTATTTCCAAAAGAAAAGGGCTTCTTTCCACACTGACACCTTGAAAGAAGACAGACCCGGTGTAGTGTTAAAAGAAAAAATTAAACAAAAACCTTCTAGTGAATCATTTGCAAGGGGCTCTTTGTGTTAAAGCATGAAAAATGTCCATTTGTATAAACAACTAACCGTATTTTGTCCACACCAATTATGGACATGAAAGGGGGGGGAAACGCCCTCACAATGTCCACGGCACAAATACCGCTGTTTGAGAGATATTTTCTTTAATTGGGAATTCATAATGTTCCGACACCTTTCTTCTTAACATGGTCATTGGGCTTGGTGCGGCAGTTTCCAAGCTTTCTACCTTAAGGAAACCCTCTCTGCTTCATCCGTGAATGCTGGATGGAAGGGCCGCATCCCGAGATGACAAGGCAGGGCCACAGTGGCCAAGGATGTTTCTTGCCTGGATGGCAGGCTCCCCAGGGGCTTCTGATGGGCCACTGGGTAAAACGGGACTGGCCTAGATGGACCCGCAGTCCAGTCTATAGGGCCTTTCTTATGGTGTTCTGGCTGGCCTGGTGGACAGAAGGTATGTTCTAGGAATGCACATTCAGCTCATGGAGGATACAGGTTGACATCTAGGGCCTCCCTGGCACCTGAGCAAACTGACAGGCCACCCCAGTAGAGGAAGATCAGCAGGCAACACTGCTGTGCTCTGAAACTATCTTGAACCCCGTTCATCATTTTCTCATTGCAAAATCCCTATCAGTTTCCAATGAAAGCAGGGTCAGAAAATTACCTAAATGGGTCTGGCTATTTCTGTCTGTCCCATCTGGTAGGTCTTTTAACAATCATTTTGGGGCTTTGAGGGAGGGTGGATTTACAAGCGAGTGGACTCTGAAACTGCAAAGAGCTAGGCCATAATTCTTAGCACCCTCCTTCTCCTACTACTCTCCAAAGAGAATTCACCTCCCTCTCTCTCTGTTTTGATGTTGGGCCTTGATTAATATATGATTGACTTAGCAGCTGGCTACAAAGGGACTAACCCACTGCTAGAGGGCAGGCCTTGCACAGAGAGGCTGCATATCAAGGGGGGAAACAGCCGTTCTGCTGGGCCGTTTGGCCAGAGGAAGGAGCATCCTGGAGAGGGTTTGAACCTGATGCAACTCGCCAAAGGATATCCTCAGATAAGTCACAGAGGGGAGATCCTAAGCAGAACATGACAGCTTTCTGCACTTCTTGGGTTTCTACACCCAAAAAAGTTTGCCCAGAGACGAGAGAGGGTCACTGACCCCTGACTCCTGTCAGAGGAAACACCTTTCAAATCCTCCAGGGACATTTTGCAGAGAGTGGAAGATTATTGATTCCTGATCCTGGCACGAGAGAGAAATGATGTCTACGTCTACCTCTGGACTTCCTGGTTTAACAGGGACAAGAACATGGCTCCCACGCAGCTATGCCAGTGGTGTTCTGTTTCACTATGTTTCCTCATCCCACCCTGGATTCTTTCAGGAAACAAAGCTACAGTGCTAGTCTTTGCTAGAAGAAGCCGTCCGTTATAAATCCCTACAGCGATGCATTTGCTGCACTGTGGATTTGCACCACGTGGGAACACCATAGTATCAGCGGACGTGGGCAACCGACGTGTCTCCCGATGCCTTTCCCCGGCCAAAGGGGACTCCCAGGCTGGGCCCTGTTACCTGCATGCAGTGGTAGTGTGTGCTTTTCCCATTCAGGTGGCAGCCATGATAGTAAACGCTGCAGTCGTCCAGGGGGCTGAAACGCATAAAGCCGTGCTGGAGGGAGTTGTCGCGCTTCTTGTGCATATTGTAATGCCGGATCACATCTTGCTTACTTGTGAATCTCTGGTGGAAAGAGGGACATGCATAACATAGGAGATGCCAGCACTGAGGGGCGGGGGCCGTCTCTGGGCAAAAATTCCTTTGTACATACTCAGCAATGACAAGATTAAAGTAATCAGGAAGAATATTTCTACAATGGTCAGAGAAGTGCCCCTTGGCCAAACTAGGAAGGTGCAGAAGGGCTCTGTCCTCCCTCCAAGGTAGGCCCCTCAAGTAACTGACCCTCACTGACCCACCTAGGGTCCAGACCATAATCTCTCCGAATTCTGTCTCTCCATTTCCCAAGCAAGGAAGCCAGAACAGCCTGCACAAAATGAAGCCTCAAAGGGTTGACTGTCCCAAGGAAAGGGTGATAAACACTGTATGAAAATACTTTTAAAAAATGGTGACGGTATGTTTAGCCACCTGTAATTAAATATTTAAATCCTTTCCGTGATAAAAGACAGAAGACGTGTTGCTGACCCCCACATTTTGCTGCTCTGCTGAAGAAACAAATCCTGATCTATTTCTATTGCTCTTATTAAACTTTGGGATTTACGCGGGAACTCCAAAGAAGCCCTGAACACTGATTTCCCGGAGGCATTATATTACAGGAATTCCGTTGCCAATCACCCTTAATTTGCGGCCATTTATTACTGAACGCCATTCATTATAAAAATATATCTCGCCTGCAGGATAATTTGCATTTGTAAAAAAATCAGCCTAAAGCTGTATTCCCTCGTGGGATCAGGCATATCTCCCCTCCCCTTCCCAAGCCAGGACAGCTCCTGACTTCATCGCCACAGCTGCGCCTCTCTCTGCTTTCCTTGTTCTTCAAGGCTCAACATGCCATTAGAGGCCAACTCATCAGACAAGGCTTCTCCTTCCCAATACAAACTGGCCTCTGCTCCCATCCCTGCATTGATCCTCAGGAGCCAATGGCTGTACTTCCTCCGAGACACAGGCTGGGGCAGTCACCAAGCTCAGCCACAGCAGTTCCTGGGAATTCCTCTCCCCCAACACACAGCAAGAGTGGATTCACACCCTCAAATTGGGAGTGCTGGGTAAACAAACCCAGCATGGAACCAGGACATGACTTTGCAATTCTGCCTTGGCAGCTCTCCCAGCTACCCCAGGCTGGCTTCTGCCCTTCCTCCTCCTCCTCCTTCGCCACTCCCACCCCCTGCTATCCCTCCCTTAAACGAAACCGCTGGTCCAAGACCACTGCTCGTCTCAAGGGTGTTCTACTTTGGCAGCAGTTGATTCCAGTTGAATAGAGGAGGGTGCAACTGTGTGTGTGTGTGGGGGGACCCACACCTTCCTTTTACGAGAGAAGGGAATGCGGCAGCCATTTAGCGCAACCACAATTTAACAGGTGGGGTTGTATGGTGATGTTGCCCCAAGCTGGCATCGCAGTGGCTGAACTTGTGAAACCCAGGAGGCCCAAGACGGACGTTGGGAAAAGGTTCAGAATGCCCACATGTGTCACCCTCTTCCAGGACACAGAAAACAGTGATCTTGGAACACGTTGCCATATCTGCAGCATCACATCCTCCATGCCAAAAGCTTCCGGGGGCAGCTTCACTGCAGAATGGCTGTCTTAAGAAAAGCCTCTTCCCTGGCTGTGGAAAGATCCTGTCACCGGTGGGGAAATCAAGTCAAGAAGAGGGCATAGTTCAACCTCCTGGGCCGTTTTCTTTACCTGATAGTTGCACTCTGGGTCAAGGCAGTGATAGTGCTCCCGGTACTGGTACGCACAGTGAATGTGTCCGCAGTGCTGGCTTCCTGAAAACCTGAGAGGAAGAAGATGAGGAGAAAGGAAGCCTGAATGAAATGGGCACGTGCTTAAGGACAGACAGTGCAGCCCTCTTTCCCCCCAGTTTGGGTTAGTCGTACATTAACTTCGAGTCAGTCTCATTCTCCACGTAGTTTCAGAAGGAAGCTGTGTTTGCCTTTAGCAGAAGGAATTGCCCACTGGGAGGTTCAGGACTTCCAGCTTTCCTTCCCACAAGTGAGGCCTGGTCACCGTGGAGACAGTTTACTGCCTTGTGCTTGCCAACTGCCGTTCCGGGTTGCCTGCACTCATCCCTTCTGTGACCTGCACCCTTACAATGAAATTCTAAGACTAGGAGCCCCAAATTCAGCACTCAGATTACAGTATACCAATTAAACATATCTGCATAGAATTTGTTCATCTGTCTTAATTTAGATTTTAAACCACGAAGGTTTTCTGGAAACTGCCCCAAAGAAGGGTGTGACAAAGGTGAAGCACGGATGTGGAGGTGTTTCCAGGTTAGATCCCTAAGGACTAGAAACTTGCTTTTTAATAAAGTGAAACATGAGACAATCAGGATGTTGAATTTTGTAATCGTAGATTTTGCGCCAGTATGGCAAATTCCACGCCTGCCCCCCAATAATTGGCGTAACCATACTGAATGAGATCTGTGCCCGAGTCCTTCCTCTGGAATCATGACTAGATCAGGGGAGGTGCCCAATCTGGAATTGTTCTCAGCGGCTACCTGGGAATGTAGCTGGCATGGAGTGGAGACTCCTGCTTCCACACACGAACCAATGCCACAAAAACTTCTAAATGGCTGAAGGAAACAGCTGTGGGCCTCTTTAATTTTCATCCAGCGGTTGGCTCCTCAGTCAGAGCCTCAGATCTGGGTGGCAGGCTTCCTTGTAAAGCCCAACGCATGTGGGTCCACGGGGTGCCTTGGACTGGGGTGCTGACAGTGGGAAGCAGAAGAAGGTGGAAAGGACCGTAGGAGGGCGCATGGTGTGAAGGCCTTGAGAAGAGCAGAGAATGAGGACATTCTACCGACAATATAGAAGGCCTCGGGAAAACCAACCATCACATTGCATAGAGCATATTGTGGAGTAATTTGCAAGCAATGGGGGCAGCTGAAGGGAAGCTCTGAGGGGAAACGCTGAGTGCTAAATTACCATCTGCTGCAGGGTTCCAAATGCCATCCTGCACCATAGGCCGCGCAAGGGCCCTCAGAGACGGGGCATCCAAAGGGAGCTGTGAATTAAGGGGGAAACCCAGGTTCAGGCCCTGGTCAGGCAGCAGGAGGACGAGAGGAGAATGGCAGCAATAAATAAGGCATCTGCAATATGTACGAGGGGAGAGGTCAATTGTGGAGACAGCCAGGCCCCTAGAAGACCAAAAGGGGGCTTAATTGACAGAAGAGAGAAAGAGACTGCTAAAAAATTAAATCGCTGCTTTGCCTTGGCATTCACAAAGAGAGAAGGGGACAGATGCCAGAAGCAGACATGCCTTTCCCAAGGGAGGAAAGAGGAAGGGGGGGGGGGAGAAGTGCTGCAAGACATCAAGCCTGCACCAGAACAGGTGAGTGAGAAACCTGAGCTGATGCAGAGAAACAAAGAGGGAGGGGGGGGAGAAAAAGGGGTCAACAGCAAGCCAGGCCTTAGCAGCCAAGGGGATGGGCCTGCTGCTGGCCTGTCTGCGTTCTAAAAAGAGCGAGTTGCTCCAGAGGAATGCAAACTCTGGAGAATGGGCATGGGCTTACCGCCACTCAGGTAACCATAAGTGGTGCAAAACCCTGGGAATGGTTTCACACTGGATATTCAGTGCCCTTGGAAGACGACAGCTTCTTGAGCAACTGGGACTTAAGTAGCTTCCACCAGCACCTCACCTGACAATGGCTTCATCACCCTTGGAGACAATGCTCAGAGGACCCAACAGCTATTTTATTTCTCTAGGAAGCCATGACAGACAGAGGGCCTGGGCACTCTACAGAACAGCCAAACACCTCTTTATGCCCCCTTGATTTGAGGGAGACAATTAAACAGGCGCTGCTCTCCATCTGTAACCCACAAATGTAAAAAACAGTGCTCAACTTGGAACAAGCCATCCTCTTTCCTTCCATGTCCAATGGTGCAGAAGATTGCAACAATTCTGGCATGTCATCTCCTGGTGTGCCATTTGCCTGGAGACCTTTGGCTGCTTCCCCGCCTGTCTCTCTGGCTGACGGAGCATGAGGACTTGCCAGACTTGAAGTGGCAACCCTGGGTGGCCTTTTCCCTTCCTGTTGTACCACTTCCTCAGCCTGGAGGACTGCCTGCTGGGTACTCGGTTCTCCTGGCACCAGACGGAGCTGTAAATGCTTCCAAACTTTGCCCTGGCAACACAGGAAAGCTGCACTCCAGGCTCTTGGTGCTTGCTTCTCCAGCCCTGCCTGGCCGATTTCTTTAGCCCCCTTTTCCCAGACCTCCAACAGAGATCCTTGCTTTGCCCAAGAAGAAACCAAAGCTAGCACCAATTCTCCCCCAGGCCTGCCTGTATTGTTCAGCCTGCTAGAATGTCTTCATGCCCTAGGGGGAAAGTGTAGGATTGTGGTTTTTTGCTGGGGGACATTCCACATCCTGGCCACGAGTGAGCATGGGGGACCCTAAAGGAAAGCATGACAGAAAGTTCCTGAAGTTGGGGGAGGGGGCTGTTTTATAGCATTGGCCAGATGATGTTTGTCATGCACAGAGCAGAGGATTAGTGGTTTTCTCCCTGGAACAGAAATGGGGCAATTCCAAAAGGAAGGATCTCCTCTGCCACCTGATTGATTATTGGTAATTTATTATTATTATTATTATTTTACTGTTATTATTATATCGGTTGCCTTTCAGGGGACAAAAAGGCAAGATGCAAACATCAAAGTAAAGGCACAAGCCAGGTGAATCCTCAAGAAAGCCAGACTGTGTGACTTCCATTGGCGTGAAGGATCCCATCCCCACTGTCTGTATGGGGCCGGTCTACCAAGTCTTGCAAGTCTGGCAAGCACATTCCGTGCTGTGCCACACCCGGGGGGTCGGGGCCCGGGGTCTGGAACAGGGCTTGGGCAGTGGCATCCTCAGGCCACGGACCTGATCCTAAGAGGTTCCTAAAGAGCAATGTTTCTCTTGAGCTTTTCCTGACACTTGAAACAGTTCAAACTTATTAATTTTTAAAGGCTAGCATCTGTTTAGCTTCTCGAAACAGAAAAGCGTCCACGCCCCACACACTCGCTGGCATGTGCGTAAGGGCACACCTGCTAATTTTGCGCCAATGTCCGCCCCCTCCCTGCTTATTTACATGCATCAAAACACACTGCTAGGGAATAAGAGGGACAAGGGCAGACCATACAGAGCCCAATTAAACACATACTTCATCATGACTCAGTCAGCCACTTCCAGGTCTTACGTACCAGACTTGGATTTGTTTTGGTTTCAAAAGTCCCACAGACCAAATGGGCCCATCTGTTGTACGGGAGCACAATGTTGATGGCCACAAATCAGAAGGGCAGTAAAGGCAGCCATCTCAACCAGGCCAGGCTGACCTGGGCTTTCAACGGTCTCTTGTGGCACCCAGAAGTAAAAGAGGAGGAACAAGCAGGCCCTCGGACCCCGGTCTTCCCCCCGTGTCTGAGAAATGAGGGGCGCATGAAGCGCGCATGCCTTGAAGCAACAGGCACACTTCTGCAAAACCTGTGTGCTGGAGTGCTGAGGCCCACCACCCCAATCTCAGGCCTGAAAAGTCAGATGTCTTTCTGAGAGGTCCCCCCACCCCATGCCAGACTGGTGCAAACATCAGCAGGCCTGCGAATCGGTGGGCTAGTAGTGCCCGTCCCCTCCCCTGCCCTCTAAGGTCTGTGCTGAGGGCATTTTAGTGACAGCTTGTAGCTTTTATCAGGATGGAATATGTCCTATTGATTTTTAAATGTTTGATCTCTTATGTATTCTGTATTTAGGGACCTTGTTGTAAAGCTGCCTTCCATGAGATTTAGAGAACTGGGATGTAAATTATTAAATAAAAAAAATACAGAAAAATGCTCACGTCTGTGCAAAAAAAAGGAAAAGGGTGGGGGATTGATTTATTTATAACCTGTCCTACTCGGAACAGATAATGGCTGTTTTAAAACCAAGAATATCAATAGATTATATAAATATTATATTATATTGATAATAAAGCCATTGGAAACTTTAGAGAAAGTTTATCTGCAGAGCTAGGCAATCTGGCTCAGCCGCTCCGCTCCACCCCCCCCCCCAACATCTAACCCACAGGGAAGTCACCGTCATAAGGAGGAAGCAGAAGGAAAGGCCTGGCAGGCTGGACACAAGCCACACGCACTCTGCCCTCTCCTGTGCAAGGTTACGTGGTAGAAGAAAGAGGCCGTCAGCTCTGAACGCAAAGACCTGGGTTCAAAACCCTCCTCAAACATGAAACTTGCTAAGTTGCCTTGGCTGACTGTCCCCAAGCTGACCTATGTCACAGGTTTGTTCTCAGGATAAATGTCACCTAGGATGACAGACTCTCCTGTGACACAACTGCTACATGGCTGAGAAAGCCCTTCACTGCACCCCACTGTAGTGAGGGACTCAGGGAATCTTCCAGGGCATCAAGGTTTAGTCTGATGTGAACCAATGCAGTTGGTGTTGCAAAGCTTGTAGGAGAAAGGGTTAACATGCCTGAATAAATCTTTGTTGGTCTTAAAGGTGCTGCTGGACTCTGATTTCATTACAGCATTGAGCACTGGCCTCGATCAGAGGGGACCCAGGTTCAAATTCTCAATGGCTGTGACAAACTTATGCCGGTCCTTCCATGCCAGCCTGATCTACCTCACGAGATTGGAAATGACAAAATGGAGGAGGAACAGCCATGTATGCTCTCCTGACTCCTCGAAGGAAGCACATCCTGCCCTAAATAAATACATTTTAACATCCTGTCATAAATGAATACATTTTCCTATCGTATGGCCACAGCATGGGAGGACGCTGACAGGCCTGAAATTAAAACTCAGTGGTCATGATCCAGCATAACTCTGTGGGATGCCTCCTGGGCCACTGCAGGGCTGTCCAGGCACCCAGCTAGCTAGGGGGCTCTTCTAAACTTCTGCTGCAGTTTCCTCTTCTACCAAAGAGGCAAGCTGCCTCCCCTGTCAAAGTTTAAAGGGTGCACAGAGGGGGTCTTTCTTGTCAGCACGTTGCAAAAGCTTCCAAAAAACACTGCGGCTCTCGACCAACTCTAGATCAATTGCAGTTTTCACTTCCCCTGCTCTTTTGTTCAATGGCAGACCGTGTCTCGGGGCATGCAGGCCGGCAGGAGAAATTCTCCCTGCAAATCTGTTTCTCGCCACGCCCAGCATATCCAATCCACCCACAAACAGCATCCAAAAGGGGTCAGAGCTTCGCTTCCAAATTATTCGGCATCTAGTGTTTTGAGTTCATTCTCTGCTGAATTATGAATACCTGATCTTGGTTAATGTTCGTTAGGTGCTTTATTGTGTTCTTGAAGTTTTAGCAAGAGAGGCTGCAGAGGCAGCTTTGGAGATTTTGTAGCACATGTTTTGCGGACTTTTTCCATTTTAAAATTGGCTTTAACCCATGCTGGGGACCTGAAGGGGCTATGATCACTCCCAGGGAACAGGCTACAAGTGTATGCTGCTGTGTACACATGCACTGGATGCTTATGGCATCTGACACATGAGCGTCGTAGCATGCAAGATGCATGGTTTGCTTCATTCCTTTGAGTTGCCAGCTCTGGCAAGGATCACTGGAAAACACCCAGATAAATAAATACTAATAAAAATAATAAATACAGAAGTCAGCGTGCTTAGCAAGTGTTTACACACTCATTACTCTATAACGAAACGATGATGCGTGTGACGGGGGGGAAAACACACACAGAGACACCCACCACCCCAATTACAACTGAGAGGGAGAGGGGAGAAAAATAACCCTTTAAATAAATATTTAAGCAAGACAAACCATCTGCCGATTCACTAATAATAATAATAATAATAATAATAATAATAATAATAATAATAATAATAATAATAATAATAATAATAATAATAATAATAATAAAGAAACTATAGCTAAAAATATAAATATACGGAGGGGAAAGCAAGGCCTCCTTCGTCCTGAACTAGCTAAAGGGGCCTGGTCTTGTTGCATGAAAAGAAAGGAAAGATCATCCCTGGGCAGCTCTTGGCAAGGCCTCTTAATGAACTCATTAAGCTAATTGTGCTGCACAGGCACACCCCCCCCTGCTCCCCTTTCATTTAAAACAGGTTCCCTTGCTTTTTTAAGTACATGTAAATTTTCCACGGCTGCCAAAAGAAGCCCATGTGAGCTTTCGGATTTCATCTTGCAGGCATTGCCCATCGCTGACTGGTCCAAGGGGGACGGGTATATGGGGGGGGGGGATGTGCAGTGAGCTTCCACAGGCTTGTTCGAATCTATAATGAAAAGCCAACTGGAGCGGCTGAGATTTAAAGTGGAGGAGTGATGGGGTGGGGGCAAGAGAGTATGCTTGCCCCTTCCCTGCCCGCTGTTTCCCCCCTCCTCAATCCGGATTCCCAATTCCAGGCAGGCCTGTCCCTAACTGGCTTGCTGACTCCTCAGTGGAGAGCCTTCTGAGCCCTTCCGTGGTGACTGCTGCTTCTTGTGGTGGCAACGAGGACAGAAAAAAATGAGGGGGGGGGGTGATCAACCTGAAGCAACACCTCCCCCCCCCCCACTTACATTGTGCTATTAACTAATGTAGATTATAGGCAAGCCTGGTCTTTTTTTGAAAAAAGGAAAGAATGAACTAACTACCTGTTGCCTTCACTTTAAGTCAGCTTATTGTCAGGACATCCTGGGGAGGCCCATCTGACCAAGCCTCCTGCCACCAATGGAGGTCAGCCAGATGTTTTGTGGGGGGGAGGCCTGTGGTTATATCTCTGTGTGTCTGTCTCAGGTCCATTGTCCCTGCCAACTGCCATAGTGCTGAACATCTGTTAAGGGGCAAAATCAACTGTGGCCAGAGAGAGATGATCATTTTGGGGGGAGATGGTGGAGGAATGAACGAGGGCTCACTCTTTGTAGGGTGTCTGCATTCACCCCCCTCTCGCCCCTGGGACACTCCTTTTTGCAAGGAGTTTTGGACAAAGGGCAGGAGAGCGGGATGAAGGCCCAGCCCTCTGGACGCTGTTCTTTCTCACCCTCCTGCCCTAAGAAAAGGGAGCGGCTTCACAAAGGACGGGCCAGGGAAGGCTTCCTCCTGGGAGCAGGCAACATGGTGGCGGCGGTGGGAAGTCGGTGTGGATGTCAGAGAGAAATGGAAAGACTCAGTACCCATGACTGGTTTTTTACATTTCACCCCGACAGACAGACAGAGACCCCACCCCCTCCCCCTAGGCACTTCTGTCCCAAGACCCCCTCCGCCCCTTTCCCAAGAAACCCACAGGGGGGAGGGATCGGCCTACCTGGCAATATATTTCTGGTAAATATTTACATCTTCGGTGACAGCTGGTTTGTCAGTGGTTAATCCGTTCCTAATGAGAAACACACACAGGGCAGAGATGGTTAGCGAGGCAGTGTCACAACACGGTCCAAGCCCCTCTCTCTCTCTCACTGTCTCTCTCACACTGTCCTCTACAGCACAGTTCACATCCCAGGGTGGCAGTTGGGTGCCCAGGAACTTTGTGACCCTAAGTCAAAATAAGCCCCACAAGCCCCCTCAATCAGTATGGCAAGCTCCCACCCATTCCATTTGTCACCCACCTCTCTCTCTCTCTCTCTCTCTCTCTCTCTCTCTCTCTCTCTCTCTCTCTCTCTCTCTCTGCTTCTTGGAATGGCTGCCGATGTCTCGGTCCTAGATGTTAGAGCCCATATGATTCTCTACATGTGACACTATCTGTACAACCATAGTCTGATAAGCAAACGCATTGGCTAGGACAAGCACGTTGGGAGCTACCATGAACAGGAGGTCTTTGGGACAGTAAAAGTACGGGGGAAGCAGGTAAGCAAAACCTGCTAGCTTGTTCTATAATTCGCTGAAAGAAGGTAGCCTTCCCTGCCCTATGGGGTTTCTACTCCCCCACAGACGCTTTGCCCAGGCTGGCTGAGGGGAAGGGTGGGACTGCACCCTTCTTCTCCGTACCACCTTCTCACAGGCAGAAGACATGGCTACTTCATTCTCTCCCCGAGCACTAGCCTGAGTCCTGAGCAAAGAGCTATCGGCTTCCCAGATCCCTTAGAGGATTCTCGTCTAAATGCCCGGCACACGACGGAAACCGCGCCGAAGCTCGGCACTGAAGCCGCCTCACTTCCCCCACCCCAAGGAAGTTTTGTGGGCAGAGAAGAGAGTGCACTTGAGGTTCATCCCCGACCACGGTGGAAAAAGAGAGCGAGAGAATGAAAGGCAGGAAGGAAACAGAGCTGGGATTGTGATTAACAGCAAAAAGCCAAACATGTAGAGAGTTTGGAGTCAAACATCTGGCAGCTCTTGGCACTCTCCGGCTGGATTTGCACAACTGAAAATCGTCCCAGGCCAAATGGTGGCTGCCAGGTGTGTTGCAGCAAGCAATGTGGGCAGAGTGATCATGAGATTGGGACCAACTTGATTTTTAGTGTGTAACAAAAGGGGGAGGGAATCTTCTCGCGGTGACCATAGAAGGAAGCCACCACCAGGTTATGTGTGCTGGCATCTTTTAATCCAGCTACAGCCAATGCCCTTGTTCATGTCCTTTGCTCGGCTTCAGTCCTACTGGCCATCATATCTAAAATTCAGCTCTTTCCCTCCCTTCCTAGCTTCTTTTGCAGCACTCAGCCTCTCCAGACTCCCAGCACCCGTTCTGTGAAAGGCAGAATATTTGAGAAGAACAGACTGTGCAAGAGAAGCAGAGGAACAACCGGCCCAGCAAAGGCTGCCTGTGCCCCAGCACCTATTTTATTAGATTTATTTTATTCTACCTACTTCTCCCCTGACAGTTGACAGCTCAAAGGTATATTAGCACAGGAGGGATCGGGAGATCCTGGCATGTCTCATTGACTCCTTTGACAAGTGGGAAAGGCTTCCTGGGCGGAGATAAGAGGTTGCACTTACCTATAACTGCTGCTCATCAAGTGTTTTTGTGATTGCACAGGAGATCGAAGATGAACTGAGCTTGCAAAGGGGACTTGCAAGCTGTACCAAACTTGTGAAACCGGAATTGTCGGCTGCTGGTTGGCTTACTAGGTGGGCCACTGGGGCGAATGCACAGGACAAAGCCAGATTCCTTGTTGCCTCTACCAGCATACCAAAATAGGAATCGATACCTGGGTGGTGGTGGTAGATTTTGGCAGCGGCCCACCCATCTGGGTCACACAAAAGGTGTCCCTAGGATCTCTGGATCTGACATTGCCCAATAAATATAAATATAAATATATACGCACACATGACTGAGAATTTACTGAAAATATTCTAAACATGTGTCCAATTCTCAACACTCGGCCTCAGCCATCAGCTTGCATCTCAATTCAAGAAGTGGCACTTAAAGGATGACAACAAGATAATCACTAAATGCCATGATTCTCTCTCCCCCCCCCCACTTCCCTTACAGAAGAGGGGCAGACTTACTTAACTGTGGAAACCGTTCCAGTTGTAATGGAGTCCGTCTTGGAGAAGGTGGACTTCAGGTACTCTGGAGTGTTGAAGGGCAACGAGGCAGGCTGCTCGGGCCCAGCCACCGATGTGCTGCTGGGGGTACTGGTGAGGGGTGCAGGGCCCAAACTGGGCGTTGGAGCTTTGACTGGGGGGAGCTTCTGGATGTTCCTGACATCGTACTTGGAAGGACGGCCCACTTTGCCCGTCTTGAAGGCGATGGCCCCTCCCATGTCTGGGCTTCCTTCTCCCGGCTTGAAGAGATGCAAGTACTTGACGTTCTCCAGGTCATACTTGGAGGTCTTCTTGTAAGTGTTGCCGTTCTGAGGTCTGATACTTTCACCCGTCTTCAGCTTCTGGATGAAGAAGTCATACTTGGAGGCCCGAGAGATCAGCCCTTGCACCTGGGAACTGCTGGGTGAGGGCAAGGGCAAAATGGTCGCTTTTGTCTCTGGCAGGATGGAGGCATCGGGCGCCGGTAACCGAATGGGCTGTCCCAGACCTGGGGGAGCTTCTTTGCCCAGTTTGCTGGTCAACTCCTCCACCTTGGCTTGGTGGATTGGCCACGGGACTTGTTCCCCCGCCTTCAGCTTGCGGATATACTCCTCGTACTTGGAGAAGCGGGCCCTCTTATTCATGGCATCCTCGCTGGCTAGGGAGGTGGCGACAGCCGCTGTGGCAGCCTCAGAGGCAGAAGCATTCAGCTTGTCGAAGCTAATCTTGCGGGCGAGCTCGTCCCGCATGTTCTGGTCGTCGTAGCCAAACATGCCCAGGAACTCGTTCATGGTGGTGGCAGCATAGTCCCGAAGAGATGAAGTCTCCCCTGGAGGAACCAAGAGAAAGCCAGAGAGCTTGTCACTCAGGAGGGTGGCCTTCTCCTCCCTTCCTGTGCCAGTCTCCGGAGGAGTGGGGAGAGAAGGAAACATGATCTACTGACGTTTGGCTCACTTGTTCGGTTTTACGACTCTTAAATTAATTTGTTTAAAAAAAAGTAATTAATACTGGGGTAAAATAAAAAGAGTTCATCAATGCCAGGAAAATCAATTTCCTAAATGTTCTAGCCGATGGCTTTTCAGTACATTAAACAAAGTTTCATAAATGTCTCTGCACTCTTGCCTTGGCCTAATATGAAGAAGTAATTTTACTGGAAGTGAGGCCCCTGCCAAGATGCCAAAGGCGTCACAGCGTCCCTTCGGCGTGTGAGGGGGGCAGCCAGGAGGCGGCCGAGAGGAGGAGGAGTGTGGTGAGGAATGGGAGAAGAAGAAAGAGGACAGGAAGAGTGGGGTGTGTGTGTGTGTGTGTGTGTGGAGGGGAGCAACAGGCAACATATGAAGGAAGGAAAAAGGCTGAGGGCAAGCTAACAGGGGAGAGCGATGTATTTAAAGACACTGGCATAACTGAGAGTGAGAAGGGAGGAGGAGACAGCAGGATGAAATAAAGAAAAAGAAAAAAGTAGCAAGGACAGTGAAAAGATAAAGGGGAAGATCCACCATGAGGAATGGGGGGAAGGGCAGGAAATGACCCATCGGTCTCCCTTACCCATCTTGACGCTCTCTTTCCTCAGGACCTCACGGGGCTCAGTGTCCTTCCCATCCCATCACCCTACCAAAGAGTCTGAGGTGGATTCGGACACTCAGCCACAGGGTAGCACAGTGACAGAATGAAACACTGAAGCTACCCCAGAGTGCTCAACATGGGTAGGACCATTCATGTAAATGCTGTGGTATGAGCCATTTCTTTGAGACTGCAAGCCAGGTTTTCAGAATTGCAGACTACAGTTTTGTACGGGTCTGGTCTTAGAATCTCCTCCATCCGTCTTTTCGCTGGTGACATCTGATGGGCATTGTTCCCTAGTCATTTTGGAAAATGTCTAGAAAAGCTTCTGCAAAGAGCGTTGCCTCAAGATGTGGCGAGTCACCGTCTGGAGACAGCTCGACACCATGCCAACCCCCCCCCCCCCCAATCCAACCCCATCAGGATATCTTTACTAGCATTTTTTTAAAAAATGAAATGGGTTATCACTGTCTCCTAAGCAAGAGAGAGGGGTCACACAGGGAATCATGAGTCCAACATATGAACGAAGCTTCCATAAGGTTGGCTCTTTATGCCAAATCCCTCTCCGACCAAGCAAAGTCAGTTGTGTGAATCACGTTGCAAGAGCAGAGTGAGAGCTGATTCACACAACTTTAAATTACTCTTATTTTATAGAGCTGAGATCAGCTTGCACAAGGTCACCCCAAAGGTGGGGGTGAGATCTGAACCGGGATCTTCCCACTCCGGACCCTAGTCTTTATCCATGAGACCACAAGGGGTCTCTTAACACTCCTCCCCCCTTTTAAAAAAAAGGATCTGCAAGTAGATGAGCTACAAACCACCGTGTGCCAAGAGATTTAAGACTGGCCTTCTACATTCAGAGGTTACAGACCTCTAAACTGTCAAGAACTCTGATAGCCAGACACAAACCAGTCAACTCTCCTATGCCTTGGAACCAGCACAACGGACTAGACAGTACTTTGGGCCTCGCATTTGTTTATTCTTAATTCAGGTTATTAGAGAAAAGGGAAAAGACAGATACTTGTTGTCCGTGGGGAAGTGCTTTTGCACTCTACCGGGGGAATCCCGCATGGGGATCTGGGGGATGGTTTGGAGTGGGGACTACCAACTATTTCTGGCAGTGAGATATGATGAAAGTGTCATCATGGAGTGAGAAGATGTGAAGAGCATTTCCGAGGGTGGTACCTCTTTCAACCTGGAAACTGTCCTTGATCCCTGCATTTATTTATTTATTTATTTATTTCATTTATTTCCTGCCCTCAGAGTAAACTGGCCGGCCCCTCTGTGGATGACAGAAGCCACACCAAGGCACCACTCACAGGCAAGTTTGGGACTGATGTCTTCTTGGGGGGCACTCTGGATATACAACCCCCCCCCCAAACTGACAACTTTGTGAATTAGCCAAAAGAAGGCATGGGAGGGAAGAGAGATTCGAAAGCCCCTGGATAAGAACTGAAGCTGCTCTGGCAGGCAGAGGAGGCTGAGAGCAGCTCTGAGTCAGTTGGAAGGATGAGAAACCAGCCTGCTCAAGTCCCTCGGAAGTGGGGGATCCCGGCAGGGAGGATTCTGCAGTGAGGGATTTTCCAGACTTCCCTGCAATCCCTTGCAGGCTCCCAGCTTGTTTCATTGGACTCATAAACCACTTCTCAGCCCAGAAACGAACTGCTAAGGAGGCCCACAAGGCAGTCTGGGTGGAAGTGGGAAAGGGAAAGCGGGGGTGCTTTACATTCGTGCAAAGGAGGCATGAAACGTCGCTCCTCTTGATGTCCTTCAAGCTCCCCTTATTGTCAATTAACTTTGGGAAAACTTTCTTTTCTAAATCAGAGGAGAAAGGAAACAGGCACAGAGCTGGGATCCAAAATCAGATCTCTTAGATCCAAGTCCAACTCTCTATCAGTTGCACGAGTGATGATGTCAGGCCATCTGCACAAGATATGTGGGGACAAAACGGGGAGGCTGTAAAATGACAAACGCGGTTCCATGTGGCACGTGGGGTGGGACAAAGTAAAGCTGGACAGATTCCGTTCGGGGGGCTTCATGAGACCAAAACTATACAGACAAGGCCAGCCTGGCAGAAAGCATGGGGCTTGTTGGGGAAGAGGGAAGGCCCAGGGGAGCATCAAGAGCCTTTGCGGAAGGAGAGGAGCAGGAGGAGGACTGTGCAGAATGACGGCGGCTGCAAAAGGAGGGAAGAGCCTGTCAGGCTTCTGCCTCAAAGGAGGCCTTGGGGCCAAACGCTGGCAGGTGCTTTGCAGTCCTTGGCCAGGGAAGGCGTGGAAAAGGGGAAAGCCGCCTTAAGGGCATTGGGCTCATGTTTCTGGATCAATTAATGGTCATGCCGGAAGGCTCACTGACACTTGCTCCTCCCCACACTAGCCCCCCCCCCCCCAAATTCATTCTGGCCACAGAGCAACCTGGGCTTAAAACATTTCAGGATTTAGGAAGCTTGACTCTGCCTGTGACTGCCGGGATCTCACAGCGCCACTTAGAGGGGAAAGAAGGAGGGGGGAGCATGGATTCACCTGTGCCACTTCCTCCCTGGTCACCCTGGTGTGCCGCAAGCATCACATTTCATGTTCATGCACTGCGCCACTAAAGCGTTTCCTCCAGCCTCAAAGCTTTTGCCCTTTTGCTGCCTTTCCCTGGTGTAACCCTAGAGCCCCCAACAAAAGCCATTAATCCCCTGCAATCCTGCCTCTCCCAGGTCTAAGATTTCCCTGTTCCTGCTAAATCCGTCTTCCCCGTTCCTGCTTT
Organism: Paroedura picta; assembly: GCF_049243985.1. NCBI lineage: Eukaryota > Metazoa > Chordata > Lepidosauria > Squamata > Gekkonidae > Paroedura > Paroedura picta. Next base: position 2,198,053 of record NC_135383.1, on the reverse strand, counting down.
TCATCTCTCCTAGGACCTGTAAAACGATCCCCTCGCGTTTCTCTCCCCCCCCCCCCCACATACACTCCTGGTGTGGTGAAATCCCATCCAGTCCTAAGTCAAACCACACAGAGAGCAGAGAGGGAATCTGAAAGGGGAATTAAACGACAGTCTCCTTTTAACAAGTCTTCAAGATGGGGAGGAGGAGGGAGACTTTCCCCTCCACAGTCTGTCCATCTCCTTCGCACAGGAATCCTGCAGCAATTGTCAAGTCAGGCCAGGCAAAGGTTAAGCAGCCAAAAAAATAACAGAGACAGAACTTGGGAAGTAGAAGAGCCATAAAGTACAGCAGAGCAAGTCTGGGACTGACAGCAAAAGCAGTTCTCTGCCTCTTGGGGCTTCGGGGCTCTTTGAGGAGTCTCCTGGCAGGCCGTCCTCCTGGCTTCCCAATCTTCAACCTCTGCTGCGAGGTGCCAAAAGGGCTCCCCCCCCCCCCGGATTTTGCCACTATCCATTTGTGGGCATTGCCAAAGAGCAGAGATCTGTGTGCAGCTTGGAGCAGCCATCGTATCACAAAGGATTCAGAGTTCGCAGAGAGAGAAACCCGAAGGGGGCTAAAAATAGCCGGCAGGAACACACTATATATGGAAGGGAAAGCCAAAGAGCCCAACTGGAGCAGGAGGCCTGGGCTCCGGGGGACAGGCAGAGGGTCCAGGCAGAGTTGCGCTTCTGCGCTGACCAGAATAGTGAGGGGGGGGGGAGAAGCAGGTCGGGCAAAGCAACAGCACTGCTGGGGGGCAGGGAGGCCCCTCAAGGCCTTGGGGGTCTCCAAGGCACATGAGAGCCACCCGGGATCCCTTGCCAGCTGCTCCACATTTCCTTAGGAATTACTCTTAGTCATAAGACCTGAGTTCTGGCTACCCTGGTGAGAAGGTGACCACTCCCCCCCCCCAAAAAAAAACCAAGGAGGAGGAGAATAACTCTTCCTTCAGAGAATACCAAAGGAATGACACCTGTGAGTGCTACTGCAGCGGCCGGTGTGGGAGATTTCCAAGATGCTGCCTCCGTTCAAGATGAGTCCCAAGGGCCAGGAAACCCAGCAGTTCTGCTAGCGGCCCAATCCTCCTGGACAGCTCAGAGTCTCCCAGACTGGGGAGGGGCCATGGCACAGTGGGAGAGCCTCTGCTGGGCCTGCAGAAGGTCCCGGGTTCAAGCCCAGGATCTCCAAGTAAAAGGACCAGGCAGGAGGGGATGGGAAAGACCTTTGCCAGAGAGCTGCTGCCAGGAAGAGTGAGCAAGCCTGCCCTTGGTGGACTGAGGGTCTCATTCAGGGTGAGGCGGCATCGCATGGCATCCGGGCGTGCAATACGGAGGCTCTGCTCGGAGCTCTCTTGGCTGAGTGCCCCCAGCCGATTGGCCCTCTGTGAATTTCCCTCCTGTCTGAACCCACCTGAAAGCTGCCATGCTGGGTGGGTGGGATCCTCTGTCAATTTAGACTTACAAAGAAAACATGTTGGGAAAAGAGCCCTGCCATATGGTGCTTCCGCACTCCCTGCAGACCAGCTCTCTGCTTTTAGTTCCTTCCAGAATTCCCCGCTCTTCTTAACTGTATATTTTTGGGGTGTGCAAAAGCAAATCCCAACCGAGGAAGCTGGAACTGGGAGGAGAAGGGGGGGGGGAGAATTAAAACAAACTTAAGCGGGGAGTCCGGGCTCAATCACCTTGTGCCAGTGAAAGACAAGGGCTTTCCTATCAGAGGAAGCTGAAGGTCACACTTTTCCTCATTGATCTTGCAATGTTTGTTAATTACTCTGTCACTGATGTGGCGAAGGATAATTAAACAGCTCTGTTTATATCTTATATGCATAATTATGTGCGTTGCCACTGAACTCACGAAGGCTGGAAAAGAGGGAAGGGACAGATGAACGGAGATGAGTTTCGGCTGCATTATTAACGGGGGTGGGGGGGGGAGGCCTCGGACGGAAAACACAAAAGGCAGAATTGTTGATGGAGCCATGAGATTGGGGGAGGGGGGAGAACGGCTTGTCAGAGACGTGAGAATGAGGACCAAGCGTCAAGCAAAGTTATTAAACCTGAATGGAGTGAAGCCTTCACTTGAAGATGCCCTCCCCTCTGGGGTTTCTGGGGCGTCAGTCCCGAAGGGCTCCACACGGGGCGGGGGGGGGGGGGGCTGCCTGCATTCTAAAGCCGCTGCTATTGGAACAGGCTTCCGGCTCTCACCCTGAGGTGTCCACTGGAGGCTTCCCAGAGGAGTCCCAATGGCTGGAAGGTCCCCCTCCCTCTGTGGGCCTGCCGGAGCCGGGTTCAAACATTCCATATGGCCTGGGAGGAAGTGTGACCGAGGGCACGAAATACAGGGAAACAGAAGGAAAGCAGCAATGCAAGAAAGGAACAGGTGGAAATTGAGAGAAAGGAAGGAAGGAAGGAAGGAAGGAAGGAAGGAAGGAAGGAAGGAAGGAAGGAAGGAAGAAAGAAAGAAAGAAAGAAAGAAAGAAAGAAAGAAAGAAAGAAAGAAAGAAAGAATCATTTATTACGGTATGTTTCTTTTGGCAAGGGCAGCCCAGTTTGTCCACAGAGTCAAGACACGAGGCGGCCGCAGGCTGAGGTGTTCTTGCAGGAGCGGCTGCCCTTTGCCAGGGAGGCAGTGGCAGGCAGCGGAATGCCTCTCCAGGGGCAGACAGGCAAAGAAACCATCTCCCACGTGCCAGCTAATCTCTCCCCACCCCACCGTGTCACCCTCCCTTCTCCTTTCACCTTCAACAGGGAGCACAAGACGCCAAGGGGCCTGCAGCGCAAGCCAGGGACGGGGAGGGGGAGTTGGAGGGGGAGGGGGAGGGAGAGCGGGAGGGGGAGCGAGAAACTGCCTGCTGCCACCTCCCTGGGGCATGGATGCATCAGGCATTTGCACACATATATGCATTTGCACACTAAGGCTGCACCCTTTCCACACATGTGACTGTAACAACTTTCCAGGCACCTGAATTTGCAACACACTTCTGGAAAATCAAGAAAGGAAAAAGATAATTTGAACGCTTTGATGATAGTGCTTGAGTTGCTGTTTGCATGTATTTTGTTATCTCTGTTTTATCATGATACTTTTGCTGGGCAGTTCCAAAGACTTACAGGCCACCTTTTTGCTTCAATGGGAAAGTTTTTACAGAATTTTTAAGGCGTTTGGCCTGCTGTACTAGATGTAGTAGTTACAGTTAATGTTTTAGATAATGCTGATATTTCCTACTGCATTCTTCTGTCATTCACCAAACAATATATAGAGCCGGTTAGCATGTATTCGATATGTTGGAAGGAGGGACAGTTGGTTGTTTGAAAGGTGGTTAGAATGTCAGACGAGGATTTGGGAGACCCAGACACGAGTTAACAAATAACAGAGATTCCTGCAAATGCAGCCTTACCTGAAGGAGTTCCGCCACTGAGCTTGGAGCCTGTCTCACTGCGGGAGGAGCGGAAGCCTTCCTCCTTCAAGGGAGACCCATCTGAATCCCGCTCGTCCAGGAAGCTGCCATCTTGAGAGCCCCGCTGTGGTTCGGCCTCATCCCCGTTGTCCTCTTCGTCACTGCAGCCCTTGGGCTGCACCATGTACACGCCCTCGGGGGGCACCTCTGCACCCTCAGAGCCTTTTCCTTCCTTGATCTCAATTCGGCCCAGCAAGGCCTCTTCGCTGTACTCCCCATTCACCCACTTCTCAATCACCTCCCTCCGCTTGTCCTCCTCGATCTTCTGCACGCAGTCGGCACCCTTTGGAAACTCAGCCCCTGGCTCCTTCCCCCCAGGCTGGGGGAGCTCCTTGGGGCTGCCGCTGCTGCCGCCCCGCCCCTGGGGAGCCTTGCCAGCGGCCCCTTGCTCGGCTCCTTTGTGGTCAACGACGACCTGGCGGCTCAGCTTGGCACAGATTGCATTTAGCTTCAGGCCACCTTTGCGCTTGGCAGCCATCTTGGTGCTTCCTGAGGTTGCGTCACTGCATATGGTTCTTTCAGCTGAAGGGGGACAACAGAGAGGGAGGGAGGGAGGGAGAAAGGAAGGAAGAATGGACGTTAAGAAGGTCATTGTGAATAAGCAGTAAAGTTTACACACGTCCAGCCTGAACATTTGAGAAACAAAATGCTTGCTTTCTCAGGGGTCAATTCACATGCTCAAACCAAAGTACTGAAAATGTGGACTGGGGGGGAAGAGGTTTTACTGGAGTGGCCAGAGCAGGGCTCCCCAAACACCTCTGGAATTCTGACACAGGATGGTGGATGCAGCCTCAAAATCAGCTGCCACAAGAGGTGGAGCCATGCACAAGCACTGAGGAAGCCCAGGGGTCAGGGACACGAGAGGAAAAGTGTGTGAGAATAAAACCAGCACTGCAGGGGCAGCTGCCACCGAAACAGGAGGGTTCACCAATGTAACCCTCCAACATCTCCTGCCTTCACTCTTCAAAGTTCTCTCCCTAGCAGTTTGGGACCAGGCTTCTTGCAGGGCGGCACTTCCAAAAGAAGCCAAGAAGGGGAGCCAACCGTTCCAGCTTCCCCCGATCTCACCACCAAGAGGGCTTTAGAAAATGATTGCACAGGTATGCAACAGACAAAAGCAGAACCTCCACCTTCAGAGGCAGGATACCTCCACTGACCAGAGGCCAGTCCTTCTCTGCTTCAGTCTTAGCATGGATCCAGAGTATCACGTTATTAAAGTGTGACAAATGCAGCTGACTGGCACAGGAAGCTCCTGGTTTCCCTCCCAAGGTGTCCCTTTTTCTGTTCCTGAACTAGCAGCAATAGAGCCCAAGCAATGAGGGCACTTGGCACAGCTGGATGCGTCAGCCTAGGTGAGCACCCCCCTCTCCCCCTTCGCACAGGATCGTACCCCTGGCATCTGCTCTTCCATCACTGAATGTGCCCCGCCCTTGCAGCTCCCAATTGTTGAGCCGATTCAGCTCAGAGGGAAAGCAGATTGGAGGGAAAGAAGAGCAGGAAGAAAGCCACGTTTGCTGGGCCCCAGGGACTCTGCTGCTGCTGCTCTCCTTTAAAAGGGACTGTCTGCCCCCTATGACCCCCTCCCTATCCCAGGGCCCTGCTGATCTCTCTGGCCGGGGCCCCGAGACACAGAAGCGGGCGGCTCTCCAGCCAGACCCTCAGAAGTGCTCCCAGAAGCAATCGTGGCAGCCTCTAATCTTATGACATGACAGCCCAACGCAAACCGCCTGAAACTTTAGGCTCGCTGTCCAATGGCCGGCCAGGCTGCTCAGCATCAGCAGCGGACCGCTTCAGGCAGCCCCCCCATCATGGACAGCAAGGGAAACGAATCGGCGGAACGTGTGCCAACGAGGAACAAAACCCCCCCCCCCGTTCCTTCCAGCACGGCAAGCAGAGGAAGAGGTTTAAAAGGGTCCCGGCTGCCAGCCGCTCTGCCGGAGCAACTAGCGCCCGGCGGCAGATCACGGCAAGCCCAAGTCTGAAAGCATGTTTGAAATGCTGTTTTGTTGCCGTGGGCATTTCGTGACGATGACTCCTTCTATCTTTGCTTGCCGTCGTCATCGGAGACCCCTGGATCCAGGCAAGGATGCCGCAACCCGGGTTCTCTACGCTCAAAGCAGATCTGATGGATTGCAACCCACCGGATGCCTCCAAATCAAAGGGGCCCAGAGCAAAGGCCGGGGGAGCTGAGCAGGGAGCAAAGAGCCAAGCCAATAACAAGTCCCACTCCAAGTGGGTGGTCTGCAATCGCTGTCAAACCAAAGCACCCACTTCCCTTTGTTCTTCTCACCCACAAACATCAGATCCCCAGATAAAGGCAAAACAAAAACACGTACACCTGTGTTATTTACACACCCACCCATGTACTCACATGAGCACACACCCTGTATACGCCCAGGCTCTGCAGAGATGGGGCACACACACACTGGCTGGCTCTCACACCTGCCTGCCTGCATGCTTCTTGGCTCGGGGTAATCCAGGTCAGAGTTTTGTCACCACTCTTCCCCGGGCCCCAGCGGATCCAGAAACTCAGCCAAGGCCTTTTAGACCGAGGAGTGAGTCTTTCCCCTAGGCTCCTGCTTTTTTTTTGGGGGGGGGGGGCGGTCAAATAAGGTTACGGCGGGTGGAACCGAGAGCCAAAGCCAGGCCCAGCAGACAAGCAGAGGGGCTGGCCCAGAGATGCTAGGTGAAGGAGAGCCGTTCAGACAGTCCCCTCCAAGGCAGCCGGTGGGCCACTGAGGATTCCGCACAGGGAGAGGGGAGCACCGCACGGATCCCTTCTGTGGCAGCTGCAGGCAAGAAGGAGGTGTCGGATCCTATCAGAGGCCCCCAAAGAAGGCGCCCTCCGGCCTCCATGCAACCAGACGTCTCTCGGCTTTGCCCCTTCTCTGTCTGCCGGCACCTCATTCATTTCCATCCCTCCCAAGCTTCCCCAGGGAGAAAGCCGGGCCCTTCACTTCAGACGGGAGCAGCCGTGTGTGTGTGCACACAGACAGACACACAACCCACAAAATCCAGACAGTCAAGAGATTTTATAAATATTTACCCAAAGGAAGAGGAGACCCAACAAGCTGAGGAAGTCACCGATCCCGAGCAGCTTGTGCCTCGTCCCCCGCTCCGAGCCCGGCTTTCAGGCATGGGGGTCTGCCCCATTTCAAAGTTCCGGTCTTGGGGCTCTTGGGCCAGATTCTCTCATCTGTGCAGAGCCTCCTTTGTGTTTTTGAGCTCCAAAATGGGATCTCCAAAGGAAGCGCTCGGGCTCCCGAGCTTCCAAGCCTGTTACGGCCGATCCTTTTCTTTTTTTGCCAATCATGATAAGAATCTGATATTGTGCAGAAAACAACAGCAAGTCCCTGCCCTGAAGAACTTCCAGCTTCCAAACAACGGGGCAGCCGACCGAGGCCAGGGCAGTGTGGGAAGATCACGTGTAGGCATGGTGAGGCCACACAGCCCGTCACTGAGCCCAAATGCCGCTGACTCGCGGGGCTCCTGTTTTCTGGCTCCCAGTTTTCCCAATGCAGATGAAGAACAAGGTCTTTGGGAAGGCTACAGCTGGGGGGGGGAGGCTGCTGTTACCCTCCCCACAAGTCTCCCCTGGGAGGGGGCCTGGCTGTGGGTGCTGCTTTGAGCCTGGGAAGCGGAAAGGCAACGGTTCTCTATTTGCAGGGGGGGGGGGCATTACACTCTGGGCTCAGAGGCACACAGAAGGTCCCGGGCTCCATTTCTGGCATCTCCAGGTAAAGGATCTGGTAGCAAGTGATGTGAAAACACCTCTGCTTGGGCCCCTGGAGAGCGCCTGCCAGTCAGAGTAGACAATACTGCCCTTGGTGGACAGCAGGAGGATCCAAAAATGGCCACCCCACCTACAGCCTCCTTATCTAAAGACTGCCTTAAAGAACAGCAAAGCGGGGCCTGGAGTCAGAACGATGAGACCTCATCCCGGGACCTAAAAGCAGCACGCTCCCCGCCCCCCCCCCCCCCGGCCTTGGTCTCCATTTAGCACGATGCAAAGATTCCAGGCTAAGTAAACATCCCCCTTGATTTTTTTCTTCCCAAAAGAAATGTTTTGATTTTCCATCAATCCAAGGAAGCCGTTTATAACCCAAGCTTGTCACGGAGGCTTTTTCATCTCTGCCCAGGACAAATGCTCCCACATGCTCTATTTACACTGAGCACTTCCTGTGAAAACAATACCGCTGTGCGTTTACGGCCACATGGCAAGGGAGATGTCCGATGCCCCGCCCTGGGTGGCTGCCACGGAGGTGAAGGGGAGTCCCCGAGAGCCCACGGCCCTGAGCCTGTGCAAGAACACCCAGGTTCGTTTCTTTAAAAGCAACGGTCTAGTTCTCGCGGAGAAATGGCCGGAAATGTTCCAGTCAGCAACAGCCACCGGTCCGGTGGAAACTGAAGTTAGCCGGGGAGGTTTGTCTAGAGATGGCCCCTCGCCTCCCTGAAGTGCCAGAACCCTGCAGAATAGGAAGGGATCGTCTCCCCCCGGCCACTCTGCGCCTCCAGGAGGTGGGTGGGATCCTGGGCAGAGTTCTGAACAAACAGGTGACACAATTACTGACAATTATGCAAATATGTGCAAATGTATTTAATTTGCGTAATTTATGCAGCTCACAAAATGCAGCTATTCTTGGGGTGGAATTATTGGAAGTGCAGAGCATAAACAGCCGGGAGCCCAACTCTCCAGCAGGGCTGATTTGTCTGCCGGAGCACAGTCGGCTTCCTCAAGCGGAGAAGTGGTTCGAGTGTCGGACGAGGATCCGGGAACGTCAAGCCAAGGAAGACGGCTGGGTGCTCCTGGGCCAGTCACACACTCTCAGCCTACCCTACCCCACAAGGTTGTTGTGAGGATAACAAGGAGGAGAGGAGAGCAATGTGAGCTGCTTTGGGTCCCCACTGGAGAGGAAGGCGGGATACAAATAAACTAATGAAACAAATAAACAAAGTACAATATCTGAGAAATTTGCCAGGGCTCAGGACAATGTTAAAAGATTACTTATGATGGGATGGATGAGACCAAGGAGAGAGATCAGAGGCATGGGGATCTTTCTTTGAAGACCAGCAATTTGGCCAGAAAGCTGGAGGAGGAGGGGCCTGGGAGGGGGACTGGTAGGAGGATTCCAGGGAAGGCTCTGTAACTGGTCTGGGGATGCCAGGGCACTGGAAAAGGCTAAGGAAACCCCAAGTATGATGGAGACACGGGGGGAGGGGAGGGCTTGCAAGGACTGTCACTTCAGAGGGCTGAGCAAAAAAGCCCCCAACCTGAACAGATGGATCTTTCATATTCTTATTGAAGAATTCTATACCCAGCTGAGTAGCTCAGCTCTGGAGGGGGGCCTCAGTGCCAGCTTTCCAGGCGCTTCGAGGGTTTCATCCAATCAATTATTTACAACATTGTTTGGGGCGGATGAGGGAGGAAATGGGGGGGGGGAGGCCCGTGTGTGCATTTGGATTTGGAAGCTGCGCGCATCTCTGGTGCTTTTTACACATGCTGAAAGAGGACTTTGGCAAAAGCCCTTTTTAGCAGGAAGGCAGGCTAGAAAGCCCTGCGATAATAAATAGATCAAAAGAAAGAATGGAAATGTTGCCGTCCGGCCCTGGGACCAGAGGACGCCAACCGGGCCTCCTCTCAGAGAACCTAGAAGGCCACATCTGGGCTGAGCACATTTTGACTCCTGCCTCCTGCGTGGTGCTTGAGGTGGAGGGCAGAATTCCGCACCCTGAGAACTGCTGCTTTCACATTTTGTTTTGACATGCACAATGCTTCTTGCCTTTGCACTAGGCTTGAGATGGTGCTGCCTTTTCTTCCCTATTTGACCTGCCTCTGATAACCATCGGCCAAATGGTGCAGAATCATCTCACCCGCATCCATCTGAGTCACATCATCTATGCAAGTAACAGAAATTTCAAACTGAAAATTAAAGCAGGATTACTATCACAGGAGAGCTGTGCTCTGTTTTTTGTTTTTTGTTTTTAATCCAAAGCCCTGAATTCAAGACCTGCTAGCACTGAAAGGAAGAGCCCGGCAGGGACAGCTGAGACACTGGAGCCAAGCGCTGTCCATGAGACTTGCTGAATGCTGCTAAACCTTGGGTGTGACTCGCACCCTCAGAGTGAGCTCCCCGCTTTCCACAGGGCACCAGAACTTCCTTTGCCCAGTCCAGCTGAATTTTATTTCTTTGGGGAGGGGAGGGAAGCCGGTTCTCAGGGGGGGAACGTCAGCCGTGGCCACTCAACAGTATCCAGGGCGCAGCGTGAGGGTGGACCTGGTATGTTTTATCATTCCCACCCCCAGTTTATCAATAAAACATTTTATTGCTTTTAGCTCAGGAGATGACCTCGGCTTAGTGGAACACTGTCTCTTTCGACTGACCTTGGAGAGTTCCACAGCCGTGTCGCTAGCCGTCCCCTCCGCGTTGCCCTTTTCCAGCAGCTCGCGTTTTCAAGGCTTTTAGAAAGTGGCCATGCGGGCAGCCCACAGAGGAGTCCACGGCTCAAAAAGGCACAGAAAGGCCTCCAGCCAGGAATCCGTCCATTCAGCAGTTCCACCAAGCCCAGGTACTGAACGGGGCCAGAATCCAGCCCGTGAGAACGTCGGGGCCTCCCTTCTTTTTCAAAAAGCAAGCTGCTCACTTTTAAGGTAGAGGCCCCAAACCTTCTTGGGACTGTGGCCACCTTTGGAATTCTGACCCAGGGTGGTGGGTGCAAGCACAGCGAGGCTGCCCCAAGAAGCAGAGCCTGGCACAAAAGGTCCAGGAGTAAGGTCGTGCATAATTCTAATAGGAAACCTTCACCATCTCGGGCAGATCTGTTTAACAGGATGCCTTTCAAAATGAATTTGTTGTTTAAAATATCTTCTTGCATATACCTGCCAGGAAAAAAATATCTGCACATCCAATGAGACTCCCACTGGCCAATTAGAACATTGCTGGGCAATAGCCACCTAGCCCCGCCCACTTTCTAAAAAACACTAAGTGGCCCCCAGGAAAGAATCCAGCAGGCACCGTGGCATCCCTGGGCACAATGCCCAGGACTCCAAGTCTCCAAAGAAACCTTTGGCAACAGGGCCAGGAGAGACTAAGGCAGAGGAGGGCCTGTGGAAGTTCCCCAGGGGCCAGCAGGGGAAAGATTTCAGCGCCCCTCCCCTAGAAGTTGAAACCTATGCAAAACAAGCAAAGATGGCCGATGGTGCATGACCTGTACACAGTTGCAGAATCCTGCATTCCTCAAGTACAGAACTTAACCTTGGTCATATATCCCTTCCACGGCACAGAAAAAGCCTTCTCTTTTGCCTCCTTCCCTGACAATTTTTCTAGCTCCCCCAGTCACTTTTGAAAGAAAGTCAAATTCACCCGGAACGTGCTCACTTAACCCGCCTGTGACAGGTCATGCACACTAAAGCAAGGGTCCTTTGATGCAACTTTATGGCTTTGCAGTACATGGGGGCAATCCCTTTTTGGGCCACACCAGCCGTGAATGCACAAAAATGCACCTTCTCAGCATCTTACCTTGCCCCTGCTCCACGCCCCCCTCCCTGTTCCCAATCTCTAATCTCTGAGAGAGAGAGAGAGAGAGAGAGAGAGAGAGAGAGAGAGAGAGAGAGAGAGAGAGAGAGAGAGCCCTAAAGTGTTAACGGCGATCGGTGAAATGGCACAGCAGATTGCTACAATAAATAATTTACTGATATTTATAAATATTCAAATCAGGAGGCTTCAGAAATTGAAAAGGGGGGAGAAGAGAGAGAGGGAGAACGGGAAAGTTTGTGTGTGCGTATACGCATCGGGGGGGGGGGGAGTTGACATTAATTCCCTGACTCTCCAAATTCATTTGAGAACTGTTTCTCATTTCAAACAAATATTAAATCTTTTGGCGTCAGGGGGAAAAAAAGGTAGTGTTGAGCCGGGGGAAAGAGGGATGCCGTCTCTGTGGTTGGCATTTGGCTTCATCTGCCAAGATCTTCACCTGCAGCCTGGTAACCTTGAACTCTTGAGCCACGGGGGACCCGATGCCCCCTTCTGTTGCTGGGGGACTTATGCTTCCTGGCTTCCGAAGAAGGAATCCAAGCTAAAGACGTTGCCATTTGTGACATACACATTCCCGGGGAACCTGCTGGCAAAGTTAACTTGGGCATCCCTGAGCTTGCCTTCATCCTTCAGCGGAGAACATTCCTCGCAAGAAAAGCCAACCGCTGAGGTCATTAGTGTAGGCACAAGTGCCTCTGGGACTTCCAGACTCACCTCCCCTCCCTTGCCTTTGAACACAGGTGAGGGAAGAGAGGGCAAAGGAATGCGTGACCAACAAGGGCATTTTGGCGCTCACACACTTTGTACCTATTTTGTGTTCTGGTCCGGACAACTTACGCAACTCCCGCTGTGGGGATGCTTTGCGAAAGGCCTGATTCTGGCCGAGTTTGGAAATGTCTCAAAAAGGAGCCGGTGGGAAATGGTAGTAGAGGAGACCGTTTCCTGAATCCTTCTGGGAACTCACATGGTTAAAATAGCAAAAGAGCTAGACGGACCACTCCAGGACTGACTTAGCATAATCAGCCTTCTTGAGAAACATCTTTCGGGCCTAGAGATTGCCTCTGATTGAGTTCCTGTCCCTGACTTGGTCACCAGGCCCAAAACACCCAGCGGGAAGCCCCACGCTCTGGAACGGGGTGAACTTCCACCCAGATGAAAAATGGCTCTTCTAATGCACGGGGAGACTGTCAGCTTCCTTACTCCCAATGTTTTATGAGCTTAACTGAACGGCTCTGAACTCCCTAGTAAGAAATAAAGTTATCCCTCAGCGTCCCTTCTAAACATTTCACTCAGTGCAAACGGTGTTTAAGAAAAATGAGGACATATTTCTTCTTAAGGATGCAGTATCCCCCTTCAGAGGCCTAATTTATGCCATATATCAACTGGCCAAGGGAAAAAGAGGCAGGCAGACTGCACTGGGAGTCGGCCGGCCCAAACGCAGATGAGTTCACTTTAGCGGCGCATTGCTCCTTGCTGCAAGCCCCCCCCCCCCCCGAAGAAAGAGGGCTGGACAGGCGCTAGGCAAAGCTCTCATGTCCTGCTAAGCAGCCTTCTTAGAGCCAGGGTGGTGTTGTGGTTAAGAGCCTAATATGGAGAACTGGGCTGGATTCCCCACTCCTCCCCATGCTGGGTGACCTTGGGTCAGTCCTGGTTCTCTTCGAGCTCTCTCATCCCCACCTCTCTCGTAGGATGTCTGTTGCGGAGAGAGGGAGGGAAAGGTTTTGTAAGCCACTTTGGGGCTCCTTTGGGTAGGGAAAATCTTCTTCTCTGATTCCACATCCACATTGCCTGCACAGTCAACCTGCCTACAACCATGAGATTCTGGGAATCGACCTTCGTGGGAAGCGGCTGGCAGGTTCTTAAGGGGGTTACAGTCAGCAAGGCTGAGAGAGGAAGCCTCAGGAGAGGGGCCTGCTCAGGATGTAACTCTGAGGCATCTTTAGGGTCTGCAGAGCCAAAACCTTCGGAGATTTATGAGGCTCTCTTGCTTCCTTACGGCTCACTCAGATAGAAATGCAACCTGCTTACAAACTGGGGAGGCGTATAAAAAGACGGGCCAAATATATCAGAGGCTGCTCTTGAGCGGCAACTGCAGGCCTGAGGGCTGGTTCTGGATGCCGTGACCTTGAGAAATAAGGTGGGCAACTGCCCCAAACTGGGCTTTCTCTGGGTGACTGCCCACCTGTGGGAACCCTTCCCATGGCTGTTCATCAAGCATCTCCTTTGCTAGAAGAGCCAGGGCGAAAACGTTCCACCAGAAGAAAAGTCAAGGTGAAAACTCTTCTCATGGCAGATGCCCTGTTGCTGGGTACAATCAAGCTTCAGCCCCCATGCCCTATTGCTGGACTTTGAGAGGAACTGACTGGCCACAACGTTGGCCTGTCTCTAGGGAGGGGTCCCCAATACATTTATCTAAATGATAATAATAATGTGAGACGGGATGCTGGACTAGATGTGTCCCTAGTTTGAACCAGCGGGGCTCCTCATACGTTCTTACCCTAAAACGTTGCTGAGAGCCGGAGTTAAGAAGCCAGGTGCCCACAACCCTAAACAACCGACCACACAGTCTGAGTCCAGCGTACCCTTTAAGACCCTTTAAGTTTCAAAACTTCCCATAAAAGTCTGCAGTATCTGGGCCTCTGCAGCGTTTGTTCTGTTGATCACCTGAAGTTTTAGAATAGTCTTCTTCCGTATTTGTGTATCGCATCTGGTTTTTAATGTAATCCTTATTATAAGGTACCCAGAGATGTCAGGAAAGGGAAGACAACTAATTTTTTTTTAAAGAATAAATGGATTGGGAAGGCGTTGGCCTAGCGACCACCTGTGTCTGGCTCACCTGCTGGCAAGGCCTTGCTCTGGAGCAGAAGTGGAAGCACCACATTTTGTCCTAATGAAATCCTTAACGTCACCTCAATAGCTCCTCCCATCCACTTGCTTTGGCACGTTTGTGTACAGGGAGATTTCATCCCAAACCAAGACTATCTTGCAGGGTGTTAGTTAATGCTCTACGCAGCTTTCCAGCTCTGTGTGCAATGTCCATAAAATTATGGCATCAACACCCACCCTCCGCCAGCATCCTCCCCTCTCCATTTGCCAGGTTATACCCCTCCTTCCTTTATTTATTATATTTTATCATAATTTTTTTGTCTGTGTTAAAAGGTTTACTATCCAAAACAAGTCTAAGTGGTCTCACTTCTAGGCTAAGTAACGCAATAAATCAGCGGGAAGTGTTAACGTCAACACCACAACCTGAGCCATCAATCTCACCCCATTTTACTCGGAAAAACAAGAGCTGGAGGGAACACCTGAAGATGCCTCATAGGAGCCGGACCACAAGCCTCGGAAGGCCAGTCCTGGCCACTCTGGTTGGCGGCAGCTCTCCAGGGGTCTCGGGCAGAGAGAGGGCTTTCCCATCACCCGCTGCCCGATCCTTGGAAAGGGAAGTGCTGGGGACTGGGCCAGAGCCCTCCTGCAGGCACAGCAGAGTGGCGACCTTGCGATGAGCCACAGCCTCACCCCAAGCTACGGTGGAGGAGGAAGAGGGCCGGAGGAAATGCAGCCACTGGTCCCTCAGGGATTGGCAGGCTTAGGGTGGGTCTTGGAAAGTTTCCCTGGAAGCCTGGCATGCTGCCAAGGTAACACGCTTCAAAGAACCCTTCCAATTTTACCATCCCAAATGCAAAGGGTCCAAAGGAAGTAAGGCATGCCTTGATCCATGGCACTGAGCAGGACAGAAAACCGCTTGAGGCAGGCAGAATCCTGGGCTCCTCTCAGGCATGATGTGGGAAGGGAAACCTGCCAAGGAGAGAATTCAAACCCACAGCACAGAAGCTGGGCCTAAATCTGCATGAGGGCCCAAAAGCTGACATGAAATTTTGCCAGGAGGGGGGAATCCCTGATCAAGACCATCCCAAATTCCTGTTCGGTCTACTTGTGGGTGAGTTTCTTGGGCACTGGGATCCCTTTCCCCTCCAGAGGCCTTTTCAATAAATGACCTTCTTATGTGATGGCACAGTTCCCTTTAATTGCACACCATTGTCGTACATGACACTTACACATGTTCACGTGTATTCTCCCAGTAAGACACACAACATCCCTGCAAGGTAGGTCAGAACAGCTATTTCCATACTGAGGATAAACAGAGCCTGTGGCATGTCTAAGACACCTGAGTGAGACTGTGGCAAAAGTGAGACTCGAACCAGGGACCCATTCAGTCTCTATGTCCATGCACATCACGACCCAACCACAGCAATGGAGAGGAACCAGCTTCCTGACTGCAAGGCATGGGGCATGGGGGTGGGTATCAAAAGGGAGCTCCCCCCAGTTTAGAAAGCTCCCTCTCCATTCCCCCCAGCCCTAAACAGTCGAAATCTCAAGGAGACTCCCACCCTTGCATCCCTTGGGGCATCTGCACTGGACAGGGGATTCTCTCTCTCTCTCTCTCTCCCTTCTCTCATCTTTTCATGAACTCTATTTCTCTTTCCTTTCTGAAAACAAGTGAGCTGTAAATACTGTTTAACCTTCTCCCCCCCTCCCCCCTCCCCTCCGCACTATAAAAACACAAATATGCCATAACTCAGCGGGCCAGCCGCCGCGCCTCCAACATGCCCTGCTCCAGGCCTCTCAGGAAGGTCATAACAAACGACTTTCCGATTCAGTGCTCCTGAAATAATTTTGTGTATTAAAACCTGAATCTGCACTTTCTGGACCGAAAGCCGCTCTTAATTACGCCCGGCGTCCTTGGGGTGGACAGCGATCCTTCACCACAGCTCCGCTAACCAACCGGAGAGGTGGCAGGGCCCCCTCCCAACTTAAAACCCCGCCACCTCCTCCCCCTGCCTGCTCCCCCCCTCCAGCCCTAAACCGCCCCCCAGTCCCTCCTCCCCCCTTCCCTTTGCCCAATCTGTTTTCAAAGTGTGTCTGTCCTTTATTAAATTGTTTTCTTTTCCACATTATCAGTTGCCATGGAGACCTCATCTCTCGGATTATTTGAATTTCATTATATCTATTGATTTGGGAGCATTTCATCTTTTTTATTGTTTTTCTGTCAATTTTCAAAACGAATAACCATCTAATTTGCGTCAGCGCTGATTATGTTTGTCCCTCAATAGAGGTCGGCAGCTGCGTCGAGGAAACAAATCAATGGGAAACCATCATAAACCTCCCCAGTACGATCTCCAGAATGTGTGGGTGACATTCCGCACTGGCAAGAGAGAGAGAGAGAGAGAGAGAGACTCATCACATGCAAACTTCTTTCCTTACCCCCCCCCCCCGACCCTCTCTGCCCCTCTGGGTCCCCCCTCCCCCCCAAAAAAGCCCTCCTAATTTCTGGCTTGGACAAGGTGCTTTGACTTTTAAAAAACACATTATTTCTGACACAGCCCACTTTAGAGAAAGTACAAGAAAATTTCTCCCTAAAGGAAAACGATTTTTCCCCTTTTTTGTTAAAAAAATATACATATGAAGAGAAATTAAGGAAAGAAGAGGAAAAAAGTAAAGTGCAATTTGCAAATTGCTTACTATGTTTTTTTTAAATAATTTATGCAATTTTAAGCATTTACGTATAAATTTTTTAATAAGCCACCCTGGAGCAAAATGGCCATTAACATCCTAACGTCCTTCTGCCCGGTGGACCTGTCTGCAGGATCAATTTCCGAGAGTACTTCCCTCTTTTTTTTATGACATGATAAAACCCTTTTAAAGCAACTTACACAAATATGGAATTTTCTCCCCCCCCCCCCCCGCACTTTTATAACAGCCTCTACTTATTCGCTGGGGAGAGCAGGGATACATGCCTCTGTGTGTGTGTGTGTTGTGCGCTTGTGTGTGCGCGCAGGGGAGGGCAGCTGGCAGCAAGACAGGCCCAACCCTAACTGGAACGGACCTGGCTGTCCTTCTAACAAGGGCATAAACTTTCATTAGCGATGCACACAGTCAAAGGCAATTTAGGGAAACGCGCAGCACAGAAAAGGAAAACCTCAGCAAAAAAAGCCCCCCCTCCCCCCCCCCCCGCCCGTGGCTCCTTGCCTTCGTCAGGGCCTCTATCCTTGAGCAGAGCTGGGCAGCCAAAGTGACTCCCGTTGGCCATGGGAAGGGGAGGGAAATGGAGGGCAAGAGAGGGCAAAGGATGGCAGGCACAGACTGGGGGGGGTGTCCCCCCACCCATCCACCCCCTCACCCACCCCAGACTGAGGCAGTCCTCTGCCTATTCAGCTTCATCCATCTGGAAGCCCTCGGGCGGATTCGGAAAGAAACAGTCAATATTCGTTTTCGCAGGGAGCTCGGCAGCCCTCGAGCAGTTCTGCTGAAGAGGGACAGTTTCTCACGGAAAAGCAGAGCTCGCCACTTGCTGCTGCATCTCGGGACGCCATCTGCCCCTTGTTTCCTGCAGACCCCCCTTGATCTGGGCTGAGACCCACACACAGAGCAGAAGAACGTCCTATCCAAGTCCATCGGCAGACCTGGAAAATGGTTGTGCCAAGAAAATATGATGCCGGCAGCTGGCGCTTCCGGTTCTTATTCAAAGCTGGGTTGTTTATAACAATTTTAAAGAAAAGGTATCCAGGCAGTGGACACAACCAAAGCCATCTTGCAGAAAGACAGTTCTCTCTCCAGACCTGCTGTCCCAAATGCCTCCAAAGCAGAGCCCTTGCCAGTCACCCACAAAGGGTCCACGGAGCCTGGGGACGCTAGCACCCCCCCCCCCGTTAATGCATTTCTACTTCATGCAAGCTTAGCCACTGGACTGCAGGCCCCTTTCCCCATCCTCAATGCCAGAATTCTCTGATTCTGGCCAATTTGCTTCAGCTGCTCAGAAAGGTCAGCCAAAGTTAAAGGTTTTCATCTCATATATATCCATTGACTTTACTGCCTATCTATAGCCAGGGACTAAAAATAGTTCAGCCCAGCCCAGCATGGAGGCGACCGAGCGACCGACCAGCCGTATGAGTCGCTCTGGAGGATCATGAACAGTCACAAGAATCAGCCAGGGAACAAGCACCAGTTTGACACGGAGTGAGTCAGTCAGCTTTTCGGGGGGGGGGGGGCACAGGTACAGTCAGCTGTTCTGTTCTGCTTTTCAATCTGTTGCAGGTTACTTGGGCTGGGGTGAAGCATGGCTTCCTCTTCAAGTGGCCAGGGAAGCAGTCCAGCCCAAGACCAGCCCAAGGGGAGGGGAGAGGAGGCGGCGGAGGGTGCAGAGCGGCTACTGCCCAGCTCACCTGGAAGGCAAAGCAGCCTGCTCCCTGCCGGGGGGCCTGACCACGAAGGGTGGTCCTCCGCTACAGGAGGCGGAGACATCTACGCAAAGGAAGAGGAGAAGAGGGGCCACTCAACAGGCCCTTTCAGACCCAGGCAGCACCCTGGCTCCCATTCAAGGCACGGTGCAGACATGCGGCTAGATGGCCATGGGATCCCAAGGAAAGAAGACCCCATTCCAATCAATAATCCCCTCAAGATGCGGGGAGGAAACCCCTTCCTGGCCAGCCAGCAGCTTGCCTGTCTCTTCGAAAGCCAGAGAGCGAGAGCAAGAGAACCAGATGAACCTATTCTCCCATCAAATTCACTTCCTTCTTTCATTTGCCTTTCCCTCCTTTGCTTTAACTGTCATTAAAACAACAAGTTTCTGTTCCAGTCTAAACATTCCCACATTGTATAAAGGGTTATGTTCCACCAGAGTCACCGTTGGGCCCAGTGTTTGCACAGAAACCTCACTGCGCACCCCCCCTCCTGACAAAGTGACTTATTAAAGTTTAAACAGTAATTAACAGAACAATAAAAATAAAAGGATGTTTGGGGAGTCGTAGAGCACACAGGGTTTTTTGGCAATCCCAGCAAAAAATTTTTGTTGTTGTTGTTTTTCCCAATGCCCTGAGCTGGCAGAAAAAAAAATACAGCTACAGAACCAGAGAGGGGGCAGGTCGAGGCCTGGCAGGAGAGAAGGCCCCCGGGCACATTTATCTGTCTGTTTGGGCAACGCGCACAGAAAGGGGGCAGAAGGAAGAAAACGCCTGGCACAGAATCCATTGGGGTGCCATAACAGCAATGACAAACAGCTGGATGCACGAATCCAGTGGCCACGTGGCTCCCTTCCAGATGTGGCAAGCGCCTGAGCCTGAGCTGATGGTATTAAAGAAGTAGCCTTACAATGCTCCCAATGAAGTGCTTCAATGGCTCTTTGCAGTGGTTCCAGGACAAGAGGAGCGCACGCTGGCTGTCCAGAAGGGGCAACGGAAGGGGAAGAAACATCATGGGCGCCTCTGGCTTCTGCCTCTTCAGGGAGGTGTCAGCAGAGCCTGTGCCCCCCACCTCATTCCTTCCTCTGAGTGCCCTTCTAGCAAAAGCAACTGCTGACCAAGGTAATTAGCACCATGCAGACAGCCCACCGCTGTTGGGGTTATTCTGCTATTAACTCCCACAGGGAAGCAAACCCACAGCTAGTACCTCTTGACAATGACAACCCTTAATGTCCTGTGGAACTCTAAGTGCTCTGACTTATTTCCCTGGCACATGAACAGCAACAGACAAAAGGCCAGCCCCCCCCCCCCGAACTATTCCCTCATCCCCCCCCCCCACAGTACCTGGTTACCCATATGGAGCCCCTACAAGGCAGGGCTCCCAGGAATCTGGAGGGGCCAGCGATGTGGGCCTGGGGATCAAGCATGCTGCTCTTTCACCTGGTGGGGTTCCTCACTGCAGACAGGACCTGAGCAGCATGGAACAAGACTGCAGAGGAGCAGAAGACACCGGCCGACCATCGCTCAGGCCCTCCAGGTCGACTGGAAACAAAAGCTGGGAACAGCTCACAGTCAAGCACAAAACCGTGTTAGCAAATCCAGGAAGATGAGCCATCTGATGGAAGCTCTTTAAAAGGCTCTGAGAGAAGGAGGGACATCACAAGGAAGCCCACACTCTTCTGGGAGTGTCTGCACACCTGCCGATGCATGTGGGGAAAGGATGGATTCCCACCCCCTAAACCATTAACTATTAAGGCCGGAAGGGCAAGGGGGCAGGGGCTTTGTTTTTGCAGCTTCCATGCTGGCAATGGGCTATTGTCAAGAGGGGACCACAATCATTAAGTCTTGGGAGGACTCCCTGTTCAACTGTGACCAAAAAGATGGGTGCCAATAGTAAGAAGAAACCACAACGTCTTCTGCACATTTCTGTCTTGCCGCTGCACTCTTATGAACAACAAGTGGCCTCTCTTTCAGTGTTTCCACTGCAGCCCTTCAGGGCTAGAAACCTGGAACCCAGAAATGCCAAACGCATAGTGATGGAAAGGCAGGCCACACAGTCCTGATCATGCTCCACACGGCCAGGTGTCTGCTCCCTTTCTGTTTACTGGTTTAATTACTTATTTAATTTATAGTTCAACTATCTTGCTGAGACACAAGGCAGATTACAGAATTTAGCAGGGCGTTGGGAACAGTGGAAGACCTACAATAAACACTGAAATAAGATTGGCACACAAAGTTAGAAAGCTGCACAATGCTAAACAATATAAGATATGACATTATAGCCCTTGGTGAATGCATGCCCCTGGGGGTCAAGGCAGTCCTTTATTTAAGTGCCACTTTTCTCCCTCGCCGGTTGGGATTCCAAGGGCATTTCGAACTCACTCTCTCAGCCCTGTGAAGTAGGCCAAACTGAAGGCTTGTCATGGAACCAAGGTCATGAAGGGCGCCTCAATGGCAGAGGAGGGGATGCTTCTCACTGCTCCGCCCATTGCACCACACCGTCTCTCTGCTCTTCCTTCCATCCGTTTAGTTCAGCTCTGTTTCCTTTGCAAAAATGCCCCCTGAGCAGAGCTGATTGCTGTAAGTCTGCAACAGGACAGCAGGGCAGCTGCTGACCTTACCCACCTGCCGGGAGAACGGCACCTGGGAGAGAGGGCTGGGAAGATCCTAGGCTCCTGTTCTCACGAGCAAGGAGGGCGCTCTGGCTCCGATGGAGCTGCTGCACCTCCTGCCTTCCGATAAGAGCTCTCTTAGGCCTCCCGAGACCTCATCCTCTCCAGAGGAAATCAGGCTTGGAGGGGGAGTTACATCCAGCTACGAAGGCCAAAAGATTTCTTTCCTAGAGAACTTATGCTGACTTTAGGGATGTGTGGCACATAAAAAAAGAAAACAACCCCAACCGCCTCCCAACTGGCAAATGCTTCCCTGCTGATTATCTGGAGGCAACTCCGGGTCACCCCAGGCAACCAGATGTGTGGCTCTTTAAGAGCCCCCAAATCAAACTCTTCTTACTTTGGTAGGGAAATAAGATGAAGAAAGAGAAAAAGAGTATCGAAATGCTACTTCCTAAGCAATTACCAGTGGAGGCCTTTTTTTAATAAGCTGTCGCTCGACACAGCGGAGGGGGGCCCACAGAAGTGTGTGTGTGTATGTGGGAGGGGGGGAATCTGCTGTTATGAATCTGAATTCACCTCCAAGGATCTGAAAGGTGCTGATTTAATAAGCCACAAGACAAGCCCAAAAGGAGCACGACAGCCCTGGAAACAAACCTTGGAAAGGGGAGATGGCACGGGCGGCGAGGGGGCATAAAGGTGCGTGTCTGGAATTAATGAAGCCAGGATCTTGGTCTTACACAAGCTGCAGGATTCGTCTTGTGCTCTGGTAAGAAACAGATCAGAATGGGAAAGGGGAACCTAATGGAAGGCCAGGCTGGTGGTGGAACGAGGGGCAGCTCTCTTTCCCAGCAGCACTGAGTGAAGCGTTAGCTGGGCGTCCCCGGAGGGTTCGGCTGCAGCCCTGGCTCTGTTCAGGGTCAGGCACGAGAATTGGCAAACCTCAGAGAAGGATGCAAGTGCCAGAGTGTCAGACAAGGGTCTGGGTGAGTCCGGTTTCAACCCTCTGCCAGGGAACCTCACTGGGTGACCTTTAGGTAGGTGACACTCTCTCACCCTAGCCTACCCCACAGGGTTGCTGTTGTGAAGATAATGATGCTGTAGGTGGCTTTGGGTCCTCATGGTGGAGAAAAGCCATTACAAATAAATGAAAATAAAGCAAGCAATTGTTTTGTATAACGTACCCTTCATCCGCAGCCAAGAGTGAAGTGAGACTCTGGCCCATGATGACCACTCAGCCACAGATGTGACATCGCAGATGCGTCCCTCATTCTTGCAGGTTTGGAGAAGGCCCAGAGAGAGAAGCAAAACTCAGGAGAACTCATCCCAACCCGCAACCCTTTCATCTGCAGCCCTGTCACCTAAAATTGCTGCTGGATTAGGATCCAGAAGACCCAGGTTCAAATTCCCATTTGGCCATGGAAGCTTGGGCCAGTCACATGCTCTCCTTCTCACCTACCTCACAGGATTGTTGTAAGGATAAAATGGAGGAGAGACAAACAATGTAAGTCATTTTGGGTGTTCACTGGAGAGAAAGGCGGGGTATAAATAAAGTAAGTAAATAAAGTGGGTCCTTAGCTGATGAAAACTGCCTCCCTAGATTAGCTAGTTTATTGATCTACCAGCTGAGAATGCAACCCTACTTAACTGTTGGCTTCTCAGTTGTTGGGACTTCTGCGACCACTCGGTGCAAAGTTGGGCCCATGCTGAATGCTTCTGGGTGGACACAACTGGTGCTCCACTAGGGGACGTGGAAAAGGTGGCTCAGTCATTGCCACCTCTTCCTTAGGCTGAAACAAACCAGGAAAAGAACATCTGGGGCGGCAGGGCTGACCGCGCTCCTTCGTTAGGTTAATGGTTCGCTGATGTTTCTTTAATTCGGTGCTAATTGTTAGGGAATAGTCCCCAGATAGCTCAACAGATTACCCATGACCCCTCCCAGCTGATGGAAGGGGGTATATGTAGCCATGTGAAGAAACAACAGGTATGAGTTTGCAAGAGGGAGAGAGAGGCAGAGAGAGGGACTGATGTGAACCAGCTGATTGAGGCAGCCTTCTTTTGGGGGGTGTGATGCAGGGCAGCAGATCTGCTGACCTCAAAGAACGCCCTTTTGGCTTCACCTGCACTTCCTCATGCCTGATCCCCAGACCCCACCTGGAGGCTGGCAAGCCGAGGAGCACATCTTAAAAATTTCCAAAACGGGTCATCCCATTAAGGACTCAAATTAGCATCTTGTGACTAAGTACTGAGTATACAATAATTTTGTATAGGATCAGATTTCTTTTTGCTCCAAGCAACAACATCTCCTTTTAGAAATATGGCTACATCTCTCCATCCTGCCCAGGCTTGCAGTCGTTCTGTGATCTCCCTGAGGAGGTGGGGAAAAGATCATATGGAGGGGGGGGGCACGGAACACCCCCCTGCTGACCCCACTGGGCCAGTCCTGGGGCCTCTACTTCTGCAGCTGTTCCAGGAAGACTGCTCCCATCATCAAAGCTTATAACAAAAGTAACTAATTTGGATGTCTCTTAAAAACAGAGATATTTGTGAGAGTAGATTTAGCTGTTGTCGGCCATCTGGAATACAGAATTACAGCCACCTCCCATAATCCTATATTCCCTAAACCCTAAAGCTAGTTATGCTCCAGGGATGAGGCAGGAGGTGACAGTGGAGGGAATAAAGAGGGTGGCCTTCAGTTGGGGGAGACAGGAGGGACTAGCTGGTAACTCACAGACTTCCTCCGTTTTTTCCTCTTCCCTCGGAGGTCCCCATTTGTCAGGCTAAAAGCACAAAAAGAAAAGAGAGGGCGAGAGATGCCCTCTGCCACCACGCGCCTGTGCAAGCACACACGTTCACGAGTGCGTGAGCACACCTCTCTTGCTTGCCGTCGCTCTCTCACAGGCATTCTGGCCCGCGCAGGCCTGTCAGGTAAATTAGATCTGAAAGCTGACAATTTCTGACCATATTTCCTTGATTATTTCAAACAAATGCACACCAGCCGCTGTAAGGAGATTACAGTGACATAAACGTCCCGAGCGAGAGGAAGGGAGGGCAGAGAATTCAGGTCACCCCCCATCCGTCCCCCATTTGACAGCCGCTATATCGCTATCCAATCCAATAAAAAATCCCCCCCTTTTGCTTTAATTAATTTTACAGCTAGCTTGCTTAATTACTTTCAATCAAAATCCTCCTGCCATCGCAAAATTAGAGATGGTTGAGCTCCATTAGCCTAAATTCTTCATTTCCATAT
The DNA here is from genome assembly GCF_049243985.1 of Paroedura picta. Lineage (NCBI taxonomy): Eukaryota > Metazoa > Chordata > Lepidosauria > Squamata > Gekkonidae > Paroedura > Paroedura picta. The sequence continues at coordinate 2,173,954 of NC_135383.1, read as the reverse complement.
AGAAAGGGGCTCCCTCCTCGCAGAGCCAGCCAGGCTCTCCCGCCTTCCTGGGCTGCCGGCAGACGGACGGATGTCTGCCCCTCGGCGAGGCTGAAAACGGGGTTGCCAGCACAGTCCTGGAGACAGCAGGCCTCTCCCCCGCCAGCAGACGACGAGGGGCTGGCTGCCAGGGACACCAGAGAGTAGGTCATGGAGACCATGTGCTCCCTTTGCTGCCCTGGACCTGAGAGCATATCCCCTCCTTGGGTCAAGGACACAGCCTTTCCTGGAAGGGGGGGGGGCTGTTGGCAGTACGGCCAGCATATGCTCTGTGATGTCAGCCACTCCTGCATCATCTGGACTCAGCTGAGAGGAAGCTGTGGGCAACCAAAGGGCTCCTGCTAGGGCCCAGTCGGGTGAGTGATGGGGCCAGAGGGTGGCTGTCCATGGGCCAGGTTTGCACAGGAGACCTTTCAGAAGACCGCTTGAAGACCCACGGTTCCCCATGCCTTTCAGCATCTCTGGCGAAACTGGTGTTGGAATAAATACTCTGCAATAGCAGCGCTTTGTCTAATTTGCCTCTGTAGCTCAGGTCTTTGAAAACGGCTCTAAATGTACATGACAGCCTTTTGCTGGGTATTCCTTTGGGACTGTCTGCATGGTCACTTGGCGGTGAACTCTACGGCTCTGCTTCTCAGGGGGGGAAGACCAAGGCAGAGCTCCCCCTCTGTTCCCTTGCGTGGAGTAAAGGGATACGGAAGATGCTACCTCAGCAAAGGTCTGTTCTTGCCAGCCAGTTTTGCCTAGGAGGGAAGGAGCTACGAAATACCCAAACTGGCCAAGTGGGAGGGCAGAGGGGGGGGGGGAGCACAAGGCCCCACTGGGCTTAGCTCCAGGTCCAGCTCAGGGGCTCCGTCCTCCAGCTTCCCATTGCCCTGAGCAGCAGGGCAGAGAGCTCAGAGCCCCTTTGCTCCGAACACTTGCCTGAAGCCCCACACGTATTCCGACTCATGCCGAGCCAACATTTAGCTGAAAAGTGGGGTAAGAGCTTAACAAACTGCGGAACAAGTAGACTGCTTAAGCCTTCCAGTGGAAGACTCAGGATCCACACCTCTATCCGCCATAACAGCACACCTGTCTGCATTGAACATAATCCAGAGCTGTATCTCCCAAGTTTAAGAGTTTTTTTTTTTAAGGAATAAACTGAACTTTTCAAGCCTGAATTTCACCCGTTATCCTGTTCTGAGCACTAAAAAGCTTCTAACAGCTTGTTACTGCCCCTTCAACTTCACCTCTTTTTCCTGGCCTCTAATTCAGACAGAGATGGAGACAAATGTGAGAAGTGAACGCATCTCTTTAGTGAGCACGCTTGTTTCGGTTGTCCAAACACAGTCCCTGATCCAACAAGCATGGCAGGATTTTGAAGCACTGCAAGCAGAGGAGGGGATGGGCTCAGTGGCAGAGTCTCTGTTTGGCTTGCAGAAGGTCCCAACCAACAACTGCAGCCTGCATAGGTCTACCTGGACAACAGCATGCCACCCTTCAGAAAACATCTGGGCTGCAGAAAGCGTCAGGGAGCCAAGCCCCTTCCGTCAAGGCACTGCGTGTGGCTGGATCCTGGACCCATCCCCCCTTCCCCCAGTTTATTATTCATATTCTAGATTACAATTTATTTCTTTATAAATAAATTATAAATAATTTATAATTCAATGTATACACCACCCTTCCCCAGAAACCGGCTTAGGGCCATTTACACCAATAAAATATAAAAAGACCATTAAATCACAGACTGGTTTATCTATGTCTTCCCACTGCCTTTCTGTCCCATGTCATGGGGGGGGGGGGGAGAGAGAGTTCCAACAGCTTGCTCATTTGGCACGTCCAGACCCACTTTTGCCACTGCTCCAGTGCAAGTCGGAAATGCTGCCAGAGTAACCTCCCCCCCCCCCCGTGTGTGTATAGCTCCCCCACTATTAAAAACTTATCCGCCAAATTCCTGTCTCCAGCGCTCGGAGAGGCTGGGACAATAGCACAGAAGCCGCCTTAAATCCCCCAGTCTCTCCCTAAATAGCCCTGGCCCCGGAATCACGCCTGACGCTGGGAGCCTGTATTCTTTCCCCTCGTCGCCTGGCTGGAGCTGTTCAGACCCATCAGCGTGATGCTCGTGGTGGTGAAAAAGCGCCTGTGGGAGAAGACTGGAGGGGCCTGTCAGGAAGGCCCACTGAGCCGCCTCCCCTTGCTCTTGGCCCGGCCCAGAGGAAGCTCCGCCTCAAGCCGCAGACCGTGGGGTGTCCGATGGATATCACAGGGCACAACCCACCAGAAAGGTCTCTTGCACAAGCCCCACTGGATGGAACTGGGGCCATTCCAAGAAGGGGGGATACAGGCAGCGTATCTGCTCTCTCGCACCTGTGGGCTCCCCCCCCCCAAAATCACACGCTGCTGCTGGCTCTTCTCTGGCTAAGGCATGTGGCACTTCTTGACTCACAGGTTGCTGAAGGAGATAACAGTATCCTCTTGCTTTCAAATTCGCAATCTGCTTCTGAGATCTCTGAAATGTAAGGGTTTTTCTCCCTTTAAACTTATAGCGGTTTGATCTCACAAGTGCATCTGATTGTCCTGTTTTGAGTCCCTTCCAGGAGAGAGATGAGTTAAAATGCTTTAAATAAATGATAGAACAGCTGCAGCTCCAACATTTGTCATCTGGTTAGGTGGTTCTAGGTGGCGCTGGAAGGGAATCGAGTGCACAGGTGTGCATACTTATTTGTTGTTGTCTTTGACAGCACCCCTCCCCCAAACCTCCCCCAAACTTCCCCCAAATATAACACAGTGAGAGGACTTATCAGAGAGAGAGAGATCGGTAAATTGGGGCTGGCTACTTCCAGGATCCCCTTCCACAGAGAGTGTCTTACAGAACTAAGCCACAGGAGCGGATTTATCCTCCCCACGCATGGGCCTGTGTGCTCATGGACACCTCTGTGGAAAATGTCGCTCCTCCAGAAGGCTCCCCTGGACATGGAGTCTCCGCTTTCTGCAAGACAGAGGAGCAGGCCCCAAGTTCCTAGCAGGAGGAAACGAGGCTGCTGCTTTCAGCATGAATGTCCCAAACAGGGAAATACAGTGACTTGCAGAAGGGGCATCAGAGTACCTCTGAACATGTGCAGACAGCCTTCCCCACAACTCTAATGTTTTCTTAGAGTCACCTGCACACGCCTCAAAGGTGTGCTTTGACTTGTCCCTTTTCTGCTACCTCTGCTGTGACCCCACCACCACGTTGAAGCCGTTAGGTGGGCAGTGGTTTTATCCCCCCCCCCCATCCCCAGGCCAAAGCCCTCTTCAGCTGATTAAGGATTTCTAACAGGATGCAGAGATTTGCAGTAAGACCTGGCTCCGGATCAGCCGGGGCATGGAGCCAAACAAGTGTGTGAGGATTGCCCCTGCACCGCTGCTGCTGCCAAACTGGCAGTTGCAGCTGCTGCTCTCTCAAGGAGGTTTCTGAGTTCCCGGCCACGGCACAGCATTGACCTTTCCGAGCCGGCTGTGCCAGGGAATGGCCAAGCTGGGAGACGGGAAGCCTACGGCTGTCCCAGAAGTCTCCAAAGCCAACAAAAAGTGCAGGCCCCGTTATTTTGGGCACTGCTGTGTCTGTACTGGGCTGCACTCCGGGCAGGGGCATGAGCTGACCCTGCTCTTGGCAGCTCTGGAGCAGGGCAGCCAGTGAGATGCAACGTATAAGCTGGGCTTGGGGCAATGCTGCCATGCGTCTTCCCTGCACATTGAGCTCAGACTCAAGTTCAGCTCAGGGATGGCCCACAATTTTCTGCAGCTCTGTGTCAATTAAAATCCCACATGTCTGCTGAAGTCTTAAACTGTCAAGAGTTGGCTGAGTTACTCTCTGTGTTTTCTCACTTTGATTTCCCCCCCCTGTGTCTTTACAAATGTACGGGTGCCCCAGGAGGCCAATAGAGACTGGAAAGCTTCTGCCTTGTCCCCTGGACTGGATACCCCCCAGGCCTTGAGCTGCCAAACTGCCTCTGTGCAATCCCTCAGAGATGTCAACGGGGGCCGTCTCTCCCAAGGCAGGCACAGAGCTGGGATTTGGAATCTAAGGATTCTCCACTTTCTGGAAGCCATCTCTTCTTGCCAGAAGAAGTACTCTGAACTTGGTAGTTGCTAAAGGTCCCGGTACCTATTTTAAAAGTCCACATTCTTGCCCTGAATCCTTTTCTTAAGAAGAGGAACTGGCCTCTGTCTGATGATGCCTCTGAAATCTCAAACGCTCGAGGGCAAAACGCGTCACCTGTGGCCCTTGGCAGCAACAGAGCAAAACATAAAGGGCTGCATGGGAAGTAACAGTTCAGGTGAACAGCACTGAGATAAGAACGTAAGAGCCCTGCTGGATCAGACCATCTAGTCCAACCTCCTGCCTTACACTGTGGCCAACCAGTTCCTCTGCAGAACCAACAAAGAAGCACAGAGGCAAAAGCTTTCCCCAATGTTGCCTGGAATTCACAGGCTGACTGTCTCTGACCTTTGGTCACCATGTCTAGAAGCCACTGATCCCCTCCATGGATCTGCCCAACCATCCTTTAAAGCTGTCTCTGTGTGTGGCCATCGCGGCATCCTCTGGTAGCACTCTCTGCCTTTTTATATATCCCCAATCTAGCCCAGGACTGCCCCCCCCCCAAGAGCAGAAGGAATGCGGCACAAGGAGAGAAAAGGGCTCCAGCTTCTCCTCCTCCTCCTCCTCACAAACTGGTTGACTTAGCTGGATCTTCCCTACCCTGGGACTGGCTGCTCTACCCCTGCGTCGCTTGAGGACTGTCATCTTTGCTTTCCAAATCCAGTTGCACTGCAAGCCCTTTTGCCAAGTCCGCTGGACCTTTCTTTCTTGAAAAGGCAACTGGGAAGAAATATCAAGCAGACAGAGACTGTTTCTGGAGAGGGCAGAGATTCAGAATTGGCCAGGCTGTGCCTGGGCATAGGTCCCACATTTTGGGCAGAAATCCCTCTGGCTCCCTGGCTGGGGCTCCGCTCAAGGGCCAGGATCTGGTACTCTTCCCAGCCCTGGCATTAAGAAGACTGCAAAGCTGCTCCGAGCAGCGGGAGAGAAGGGGAAGGCTGGGCTGGTACGACCTGACTGCCAGCAGCGGCGGCCCAGAGACCCTTTAGAGCTGCCCAGCAGAGTCATCGTAGCAGGGAAAAGTCTGGAGTCAGCTCCTGCTGGCCCAGTGCTGAAGGGAAGGAGGCAGGAGTGGATATTGCTGGCGGAGGCCACAGGGATGCTGTTGAAAGCTGCTAAATATGACCAGGTTAGCACTTTCGTCTTTTAATGGCAGGTCACCATTAATAAGCCCTGGGCCCGAGGGTGCCATACACAACTTCCATCCCTCCTCCCACCCCCATCCCGAAATACTCATTTCATTAACTTTTACTGCAAGGAATGGGCTCGGCACCTGCTTAAAGAGAAGGAGAGGTGGCTAACAGGTTAATGGGGGGCCTGGAGAATGGGCTGAGTCAGGAGAGAACAAAAGGCCATCCTCCCCAACCTCCAAATGCACTGCAAAATCAGCCACACCCCAGCCGGCCCACCTTCCTTTTGGACAAAGCAGCTGCAATCCAGGCCACGGCACAAGCCAAGGCAAGCGGCAGCCCCAGACAACCCTCCCCAAGTGTCTTCCCATCCTAGGATCCTTGGCAATGCCTCTGAGAATGCTGAGGCACAAATCCCGGATTGCACATGGCTCTTCTGGGGACCTGAAGAATAGCGACAGTGCAGCCAGGCAGGTACCACTGGCCCCTTATCCACAAGCCAGTATTTTGGGAGGCTATCTAGGGCAGATCCTGACCTGGAGGACCCAGCCTAGCCTGATCTTGTCTAGCTCTTGGGAGCTAAGAGGGAGGCGGGGGGGGGGGGGCTCGATGAGCACTTGGATGGGAGACCACCCAGGAAGTCCATGGTCCACGGCAGGCAATGATGGCAAAGCCCCTCTGAATGCCTCTTGCCTCGAAATCCCAACAAAGGTGCCAAACCGCCTCCGACATCTAGAGCAGGGATTCTCACAGGACTGAGAAAGTCACGTCTGCTCTAAGGCGGGGTCACTTAATGCACCCCCCCAGTGCCAGAGAAAGAGAACGCAGGAGAGAGGAGCACAGACAAAATGAGACGTCCCAGCTGCCAAAACATCCATCTCAAGACTCCTATTGATCTGACCTACTTGGCAGCTTGAAATGAAGCCACTCTCTGCAGCGGGAGGGGGGGGATCAATGAGATCTAGTGGACGGGAGGGGGAGGTTGACTGGAGGGCCTGGAGGATCTGGACACTCTTCAGTTTAGGCGGGGGGGGGGAGGGAGAATCAAACGCGGAATGGAAACGGGATAGAATTTCCCTCCTTTCCCCATTCTACCGGAATTGCTGGTGGGAAAGGGGAATGGATTCACCCAGGGGAGTTGATGGACAGCAGATTCAGAAATATATACAATAAAAACAGGAAAAAATGAATGACAGAATGAGAGAGATTCAATTGGGTCGCCCTGTTGGTCTGAAGTAGCGCAATGAAATCAGGAGCACCTTGAAGACCCACAAAGATTTATTCAAGGCGGGAGCAGCTGGGGAGCTCACAGAACTTCAAGCTACAGAAATCATTTCCCCTGGAGAAAATGGCAGCTTTGAAAGATGCACTCTATGGTATTACATCCTGTTGGGGTCCCGGAAAAAGAATCCCTCCCCTCATCAACATGGGCAATTTTAGCAACAAGGAACAACAATTTTAGGAACAACAAGAACTCTGCTGGAACAGGCCCGTTTTGTTTCGACAGCGAGATGACTTTGAGAGGCCCAATGGCCGAGGACAGCAGTCCCCTCCCCCCTCTCTCCCAGACTCAGCAATCTGGCTCCCAACATGGAGGCTTTGTTGAGCGCCACGGCTAACAGCGGCAACGGACCCTTGGCTCCTTCATTTCTACCCTGCTTTCCTCCATAGCAGAGACCCAAAGCCCCTTATATGTCTGCCTCCTCCCCTCACAGCAACCACTATGAGGTCGGCTGGGCTGAGGCTGGCAGGCCCAAGGTCACCCGCTGAGCCTCCCCACTGGCAGAGTGGGGGAGTCAGACCCGGAGCCTCCGGATCCCAGGATGACACATTAAGCGCTACACCACAACAGCGCTCTGCTGCAAGAGCCACCTGAATGGACACGGCTGCATTGACAAGCGACCTTTCCAGGGTAGGGGCTGTGCTAATCCTATGCACAAATTGGAAAGGCAAGCAGGAGCAAAAGCCAGACCAGCTGCACACAGGGGCTGCAGCAGCCATGGCCGTCACCTCCAAACGCCCTTCCTAGAGCTCTGGAGAGTGCGAGAGACACACGCGGCAGTTGTCTGGCACCTCTCCCCCTGCACAACTGTTGCCTTCTTTCCAGAATAAAGGCAACAACTGTTGCTCAAAACTTGGTCGAGCTGGAAAACAAGAAAGGGAGCTTTGAGAACACCAGTTTCTGAGTCAAGCCGAAAAACTTTACAAACCCCCAAACCACCACCCCACAGCGGCAGGCACCTGCTCCCCGCAAAGCAGCTGTCCGAGCAACCAGGAGTTCCGGCGTTGCCACACGGGCCCACGAAAGAGCCCAGATTTGGGTCGGGGAGAGGGTGAAAAGAGCAGGGAGGGAGAAGGGTGACAGAGGCAGGATAACGGGAAGAGGGCTGTGCGTGTGAGCAAATGAGAGGGAGCGGCTGGAACCGAGACCAGCAGCATCGAGAGATCAACAGGGTTTCCAGGGTAGGCGCTTTGCGGAGTTCAAGCTCCCTTTGCCAGATATGACTCTCAAAAACTTCTGCCCTCAGGTTTTGGTGATCTTTATGGCGCGACTGGACTAAAATCTAATTATTCTGCTGCAGATCAATACAGCCACTCTTTAAAACTACCTCCACAGTGGAAAGGGAGCAAAAAAGGTCCGGGGCTTGCATCACGAAATGAGAGTGTTAGTTCTGAAAAGGAAAGTGCTGCTCGCTAGAGAGGGTGCATTTCCCCCCCTCAACAGCGTTAGCTTAGCAAGGGAATAGCGTTTCTGGACCCAACTCCGGCCTCCCTCACACGGACAAATGGGCCTCCTCGAGGGAAAGTATTAGCCTTCCGGCTTCGTCCCACAAATCCAACTCCTCTCTCAAGGAGAGCAATCTAGAGTTCCGATGCCTTGAAAGGCGGCTGTCTGGGACTCTTCATGCACCACTGGAATGGATGCAGAGAGGCAAAAAAGCACAACGTGTTGCAGCACAAAGGAGGATGGAGAAAACTGTCCCAAAGAGCAGGAGGGTGGCTGAAAAGACATGAAAAGGGAAAGGAGGAGGAAGGGTCGAGGCATTTAAGTGGCTGAGGAGTCAGAAACCTGAGCGAGGACAGGGGCAGCCGGAGAGTGAAAGAATGAAAGAAATAAACAGGGGGGAGGGAGGGAGGGAAGGCTGTCTATTAAAAACCTCAGTGCATAACACAAAATGTCAGCCTTTATAGCTTCATTCTTGGCACTGCTGGTACAGAGAACCCCACACAGAAATGTCACCGCTTGTCATGTTTAATCACCTGCTATTAGTTAACACCTTCACTGCAAGGAGGCTGCCCCCTCCCCCTCCGGCCTTTCCACCACCCCTGCTCTGAACACAAGCCACACCCACTCCCCCTCCCCTCCAGATGAGGATGGGGGAGGGGGGTAAAGCAGGGCACCCGGGACCCCGGAGCAAGAGACTTCTGTGCTTCCTGCTTACGGAGAACAAACTCTGGGACAAGTTACTCACTTTGACGGAGGGGGTGTGTTTGGGTGTGATTTAGAGACAAAAACCTGCCATTGTGGTCCAGCGGGCATGGGGAGCAGGAATGCAGCAGATCTCCAAGGTCTGGTGGGGCAAATGCATGGGGTGAGAAAGCTGAAGGAGTGGAGGGTACATTCACCCCCCCCATTCCATCTGGGGCTCTATGACCGAGCATCTGCTCAGCATGCCGAAGCTCCCCGGCTCCACCCCTGGCATCTCCAGGCTAAAGGGCCAGAGCTCAGGCAGTGTGAAAGACCCCAGGCAGAGAGACCTGCCCTTCTGCCAGATGATACTGCTCTTGTTGGACCAAGCGTCCCATCCCAGTGTAAGGCAGCTATGTGTGCATGAGAAGCTAAACCGTACGAAAAGGAAGTGTGTGTGTGTGTGTCACCCCCCCCAGCAACATGCACCTGAACCCCCCCAATCTGTTTGCAGGAGCCACAACTGTCGCAGAGACGGCCGCCTCCACAGGCATCAGTCTGAGAGTTACACTTTCCAGCTCTGGCATCTGAGCTGGTGACTTTGCTTCAGCTTCTCTCGCCTTTGACTGGGATGCCAGACGTTTACATTTAAATTAATGATGTACAAACAGCGGATCCTGATCCTGTCCCACCAACCCCCACTAGAATAAATTATACAGAAAACGGAAAACTATGCAAATTTTCTTCATTTGCGCAGTTACACAGCTCATAGTATCTTCCCTCAACAGAGATTTCTGACTATTGCTTTTTAAACGCTTGAGGCACATATAGCCCTGCCGGCTAGCAATGTGATCCTGATGCTCCGCAGAGAAAGCAAGGAGAAAGTACTGGGTAGAACACGCCAAGGGACAGAGCCCTGACGGCAGAACTCTGCAGGGCCGTGGCTAAGCCGGAGACCCTTCCTTGGGAAGCCTAGTTCTTACCCTCCACCCCCTTTAGGACAACACGGATCTGAGGCAGAGTTGCCAGCTCTGGCTTGGAAAATTCCTGGAGATGTTGGGATGTTGTCTGGGGAGGGAATTCAGAGGGGATGTGAGGCCAGAGGCAGCAGCCCTAACATTGTGTCTTAGGCATGAATCTGTGGCAGCGGTTGAAACAAGCCGCACTTTGGGGAAGGCAAACTGGACAGGCTTTCCTGTGATCTTGGGAGCCTAAAACTGAGTTAACAGACATGATGAAATATTTCCACTTTGGGGGAATACTCCAAAAACATTAACTTGTGTATGCATTTGAACAACTGGTTCTTTTTTTTTAAGTTTTATTTTCTAGGGCAGCCAATAACCTTTTACTCAGATTATTTTTTAAAAAATCCCCAGTTGCTGAAAACCTTGGGAACATTTATCTCTAGCAAATTACACTGAAAAATATAGAAAAAATAAAATAAAATCCAGCAACGGATTTTGTTTTAGGATTGCCAAACTGCTCTATTCTTCCACACATCTGAGGCTTGACAAATGCAGAATAGGCCTTGAGTTCGTATCCTGTATCCGCATACCTAGGAGTGCAGATAAATCGTACGGTACAAAGACTGGGAGGAGGAAATGCAGGTTTGGTTCATTTGCTCTGTGTAAAAAATCCTTCCTGCCACTGAAAACCAGCAAGTCAGGAAGAAGGCTGGATCAAATCCTTACTGACCTGCCCATTTTTCATAAAAGGGGAGAGTCTGGCTCTTTTACACCTTGGATGAGCGGTCCTCTGGGCCTGTGTTCATGACAGTGCATGGGTCTGTGCACGGCTTAGTCACACAGGTCAGCAGGGAGGATAAATGAGGGACAGCAAGAGAAAGACACAAATAATTACGAAAAGAGTGCCTTACAAATATATATATAATATATAAATAGCTGCTGAAAAGTGCAGGTTCAGTCCTGTGAATTACCTCTAAATGGCTCTTGATTTCAGCAGACATTCTGCAAATCGGAGCACTCAACGAACTCTTCCAGAGTTTGCTTTAACATTTCCTGGTGAATTCTTTGAATACTCCCCACCTCCAGTCCCAGCTGCAAACATTTTTTCCCTGTGTTTTTTTTTAACAAGTTTCCCTTTTCCTTCATATCTGCCCCTCCCTCCCTCTCCCTCTCAAGGTCACGCTGCTCATTTACACGTAGAATATTTACTCATGGCTCTGGCTCCTTTCTTCTGCACTCACCACAAATATGTTTTCTGATAAAGTCAGAGGGGGGCACAAGCTGCTATAAAACCCAAAACAACATTAAGACAAAAAATTAAAATAACAAAAACCACCTGTAACGTAAAATGCCACAAAGGGGTCAGGCCCAAATTAACTGGACAATTAACTGGTTTTATAGAGACTTTGGTCTCCAGGCCAGTTCTCTTCTGCCCTTGCTGAAGATACCGAACCCCTCCCTCATTCTCCCCCTTGCCCCAAAAACAATTAACAAAACTGTCAGGCATCTCACCATCTTTTAATTAATATCCTCAAGCCAACGGAGGGAGGTGCAATTCTTCCCATTTCACAGGCAGAAAAGAGGTAAGTCGGTATCTGGGGCAAACTCCAGCTGGCACAGAAGCACGAAACTCTGAAGTCAAGCATTTGGCCCCACCCTCGCTGGGTTCAGAAGTGGAAAAGAAAAAGGAACCTGCTAGGAGCAGAGGTGAAATGAGGCTCTACCTCTCCCAGGCCTTTTCATGTAGGTAGCATTATTGCATTTTTTTCTGACACATCTCTGCACTGGCTACCTGCAGCTACCAGAGGTGAGAAATAATCCCACGCCACTACCCACCCCCCACTTTCAGGTGCCAGGTGCTCTTACACAGCAAAGTTCTTGTGTTAACTCTGAAACCTGTGCATTCTTATAGTCACATAAAATACCGGGTCAATAAATACTACAAGGTGAGTCCTACCAAAATGGTTATCTTCCCATCCTGAGAGCATGTATAGCATACTATGTGATCATTCTGAAAAGTATCAAACTAAGATTGGAGCATAACAGAGGAAGGCCAAGGCCAGGGGTAGTCAAACTGCGACCCTCCAGATGTCCATGGACTACAATTCCCAGAAGCCCCTGCCAGCGTTCGCTGGCAGGGGCTCCTGGGAACTGTAGTCCATGGTCATCTGGAGGGCCGCAGTTTGACTACCCCTGGCCTAGACAGTGGAGGCAATGTCACACAGATGTTTAAAAGAGACCCTCCACCACCACCACCACCGCTCCCGTTGGAATGCCAAACCGCAGTAAAAGCTCCCTGATGCGGAAGGAAATGGCTGAAACCATTTAAGGGGAACGGCTGAAAACCAAGCTTGCTCCTATTTGCATAGCTCCACCCATTCCTCTACATATCCTGCCTTCTTTCTCTTTGGTCACATTCGAGCCCGACATAACCTTGGGGCCAGATGGATCCCCCAGTGTTCTGCTTCCATAAAACTTTTCCCGAGTTTACCGGAGTTGTCCTCTTCATTCCTCCCTCTCCCAGGCCCCCCTCCTCGGTCCTGACCCCACTATCTCCCTGGTGTGGGTCCGTCTCGTCTCACTGCACGCCCTCCCCTCCCGCCGATACGCACATGGCTTTAATGTTTTTATTACCTGTTTGACTCGCTGCCTTATTGCTTCTCCCCTTAATGGGGCCGTAACCGTGGTAACGAGGAATAAACGGCCACCAGAAAATGAGATGATTAAACAGGTCACCCTGGCAAAACAAACTGCTCTTCTCAAGGCGGATGCACAGCTCGTGGAGGGGGGGGGCACAAGAACTGGCTGGAGGGGGGAGCAATGACCCCCTCCGGCCAAGGCTCAGCCAGATCGTATTCATGGCTGCTTAGACACCTCAGGGCCTATTGATGCATTTCGGCCAGGGCACTGCAGCCATGTTTGGTGGGGATTTGCATTTCGCATGGAACAACCGACAAAGGAGGCTGGGCATTTTTGGACATTCCACCACACCCTTGACCCCTGGGGCCAGCCAAGTAACCAGCTTGCCTGGGGATCACAGCTTCTCCATTGGGTTTGATTTATTTAGGCTGCGGTAGGGAAATCACCACTCTACAGAAGAAGGGAGAGTACATCTGGCCTGCTGGAGCTTCTTATCAAGTCCTCAAGCTTGGGTCACCTCTCCTGAAAAGCCAGAAGGAAGTTTGAGGGCCGTGTGCCATTAAGAGCAGCAGAGTGACGGGGAGACGGAACACACATCTGGATCCCCGAGTGCTTTAAAGGACTGTGAGAAGAATGCAGCTCAACCTCTTCTGTGCCCCACCAAAAGCAAGAGACTCAGTGCCCTCAGAAGTGGCCCCTCGGACTGAACCATTTGGCCACACATGATAGAGTCCAACCTCTGAGATGACCAACGGACAATTCAAAGTCAAGCAGGAGCAATGGCAGCATTGGCCAGTGTAGGCAGGAGGGCACGCACGAAGCTCCCTTAGATGAATGACATGGTTGGCCTGATCTACCCCAGGGTTTCTCAATCAGAAATTAGGCTGCAAAGAAGGATGCACATAAATGCTTCTGCATGGTCTGGATAGGAGAAGCCATTTTAATATTCTGGGTAGGCCAGAAAGGTGACTGAGACAGGGGGCCTTGTTTCTCATTTCATTTTCTCTCCATCGAAAAGCCAGGACGCCAGGAAGCCAAAACCAGTTCAGGGCACTCTTTGTCGGTCGCCCTCTTCTGCAACTTGGCTGGTGCATCTTGTGGCACAAAATGTTCTTGCAAAACAAAGCAAAATAAACGAGGAAAAAAGCAAACAGGTGACGTCACAAACGGTTGTCCTCCAAAGAGGCCCTGAGCGTTTGCCAAGATCCATATCCTGATCGTACCTGTCTCAAGACTGACTATTGCCAGCTTTTTTTGGGGGGGGGGGATTAGAACTCAAAAGGGCGACAGGAAGGAACGCGTCGAGTGAAGCAGCTGGTACTACCAGCCCTGAAGTTTGCAGCATGTCCACATGATTCAAACGATAGGAAATCTGGACTTGATCTGGTCAGCCATGTCCCACATGGGCCGAGTCACACGTATACGCTTTGGTTTTTAACCCTCGGAGACTCAAAGTGGGATGTGAGAGGAGAGGTGGAGGCCTGAAAGCCCAACCCACCGCGTGGAATCAGCAGTGGCTCATTCCTACATGCAAGTCAACCAGGTGATGCTGGAGCCAGGACAGTGCCTGTTTTTATGTTCAAGTGTCTAATGTTGGGGAAGGCACTGTCACCTTCTTTCCAACAAGCTCCTGGGAACCAGCCCTCATTGTATGTCCCGAGGCAAGCGGGCAGGTGGGGAATCCAGGCATTAATTCAAGGCAAAAGCCTTGCTTGCAAGGAGACAGCGTTTCCACAAGATTCACATCACAATATTTGTCATTTCCCCTTCCCACCAGCAGATAGCATATAACTTGCAACAAGTGTGCAGAACATAGCCCAGCAATGGCACAGAGCCCTGTTGGACAGTGTCTGTGACGTCACCTAGAACAGGCAACACTGCTCCGCTTCACTCTTGCAGTTGTCGGATGATTTGTTTCATTAAAACCTTTATCTAATTGCTGACTGTTTCCATACGAAAATTCTGAGGTGTAGAAATGATTTTGAATGATTGTCCAATAAAAGCTACCTTGTACGTCTCTGGAAATGGCAGGAAAAATTTAAAAACAAAAACTATAAATTCCCCCCCAGCACCACCCGATCGCTCAAAGCTGATGTCTCACATCTCTCATATTGTCGGCATCAGAGACACACCCAAAAGAATAATACAGAGAAAGCAAACTTTTTGCTAAGTTAATAAGAGTACATGCATGTTTGCCATAGTGGAAACAAAGCCGAATACAAACAGCTCCACACCCATGGCCCCACCACGGAGAACAGAACAAGCCCTGTTTGGGGAGATGTCAGTCAGCGGGATGGGGACCCTCTCTGCTTCCCCTCAGAAAAGAAGCTGCCTGCCCAGTGGATGGAATCAGATGGACAGCAAGGGCCTATAGAGACCACTTCTCCTAGACAAAATGGCTTCCTTGGAGGGTGGACTGAGGCCCCTCCCCACCCCAGCATCTCCAGGTATTTCCCTACCCAGAGCTGGCAACCCTAAACTGAGCAGGATCATGTCCTCTAGTGCAGGGGTAGTCAACCTGTGGTCCTCCAGATGTCCATGGACTACAATTCCCATGAGCCCCTGCCAGCAAATGGAGGACCACAGGTTGACTACCCCTCTTCTAGCAGGTTGTAGGCATTAAACCTAGGCCACACCTGAGAGACCACAAGCAGTGACTGGAAAACAGCAATGGATACCATATCAGAACTTCTGCTTCTCTCACCCAAAAAGGAGCAGGTCTCCTGGGAGATTCGGGTTTGAGCACACTGAGAACAGCATGGTGATCTGGTGGAGCAGGGTGCACACGGGCAAATTGCACAGTGTGACTGCTGGTGCATGTTTTGGGGCATATGTGCCAGAGGGTGCCTGCGAGGCCAAGCTACTCACGGGGGAGAGAACATGCATTCCAACAACATCCCCCCCCAACACCCCCCTCCATGACCTGAACCAAACTGACCTCCCCAGGGGTTCTAGTTCAGGTTGTTGTTCAAATGAACCTGTTGTAATAGTCTGTTAATTTTGGAACCACTATTGTTATTGTTATTGCTGTTGATGTGTTTGTGTTGTGACTGTGATTGTGATGTACGCCCACAACATTTTATGGAAACTGCCCTGTGCCTTATGGGAGGGTGGTAGAGAAATCCAAGAAAAATAAATAAATAAATAAATAAATAAATAAATAAATAAATAAATAAATAAATAAATAAATAAATAAATAAATAAATAAAGCAAGTGCTTTTTTTTTAAGCATGCCTCATGGAAAAGTCTTTACATTGCTCTTGATGCTTGGAAGAACACGTGAATCATCACTTCACACCCTCAAAGGAGGAAGAAAAGCAGTAGCAGCAAGAACAGGTGGCCTAGCCCCGCCCTGTGCAAAGGAGCCCCACGGGGAGCCGGGCCTGGAAGGGCCTGCCCTCCCATTTCATTCCCCGCACTTTGAGCTCCCAAAGCTTTCTTCTCTCCACTCTCACTTGAGCCTGCAAGGGCTGCTCGGCTTTTATCCTGAGCATGAAACTGCCGCAGGTTTGGAAACCCAAACGGCTTCCCAGCAAGGAGAAGGCTTTCCCTTCCTCTTAGCCCTCAACAGCTGACACTGCTCAGCTTGGCAAACAAGGCCAGGGAGCCAGGGCAGCCCTGCCAGAGGGATTCTTGCCCTCTGCTAGAACCCTCTGCTTGCCTGGCCAGCCAAAGACCTTCCAAACTGGGCAGTACAGGCACAAGAGTGAAACCTCTGGGTGGACTTCACAGTCTACCTTAGACGCTAAGATTATTTGCCCTGAGTATCATTTTCACTTTGGTGTGCAAAGTACTGCAACTGCCTTGGCCTTGCCCTTATCTGAGAAGCTTAAAAGCTACTCCTCTTGGTTCTTCTTGATTGGCTCCTAAGCCAACTCTGCTCCTTGGCTTAGAGAAGAAATGGGGCCATGAACTCCTGACTGTTCTGAACATTTGAAGCTTCTTTAACCAAGTGAGAACAAAGATCCATCCATTCACCTCAACGCCATCTACTCTGATCTGCAATGGCAGAGAAAGGTCTTGTCCATTACCTGCTACCTGAGCCCCTTTACATGGAAATGCTGGGCATGGAACAGGGATCGTGTGCATTTAAATCACATATCTTGCTATTAAGGCACGCGGCCTTCCCAGAATGTAGGCCACTGGAACTCAGTACGGCCTATGCCAACTGCCAGCAACTCTCCAGGGGTCCCATGCAGAAAAAGGTCTTCCCCAGCATCTGCTACCTGAGATCCTTTAGATGTCAGGGTCTGAACCGGGAAGCTTCTGAATGTAGAACAAATATTCTACCACTGAGTTGTGGCCTCTCCTTGAGGTTGGGGCTGCCCACGAGCCCTGGCTTCTTGCTCTTCCCAGGCCCACTTTGCTTTCCCTGCTCAGGTCTGAACAATGGTTGGCCCTAGGAAAGTGAACCTCAGTTCCCAGAAAATCAAGTGGGATCAGCAAGTGGCCTACCTCATAAAGATGAATAACAGGAGGACTGACAAAACATCTGTAGAATGCAAATGCTACTTCAATAACCAAACAACAACAAGAAACAGGGTCACAGGCATTCCACTGTTCTGCAACTGGGCCATCCATACTCCACAATGCTGCAACTGGGCCATCCAAGTGTGGGAAATGCAGAACCACAGGGGAGGCAGCCCTTGCTCCTGGATTCAGCTTAATGGGCTGTGCATTCCACTGGCAATTCCCCCCGATTCTCCCTTCCCAGTGTAGACCCTCCTCATGTCATTCCTCAAGGTTTTCTATCCCCCAAGACCAGTATTTCATGGAGATTAATAGTCTGTGGTTATCGGGGAGGGGGAGACAGGGAAGTTCCATTCCGCCACCAGATAATTGTTCTGGCTCTTAACCAATGTTTAATGAAGGTCCACAGAACCACCTCCAAGTAAACACAACATTGCTGACATGGTCCTGGAACCTCACAATCCCATTCTGCCAAAAACCACATGGGGCTAACAGCTAAGTGTCCCTTGCTTCCATATTTTGAAGAGCCTCAGGACCTGGCTGCAAGTATTCCCTTGTGCCATGTTAACACAGAGTGTGGGCACAGAACTACTAACAACTTCAGGCATTGAATCTCAGCACCTTTCTTGCAACCCCACAGGACAAATACGAACCCTGGGGGAGGATGACTGGGGCGGCCCCTCTCTTTTCTTGCAGCCCTAATCTGGCAAAGTTTCCATGGGATAGTGATGCAAACACAACAGCTAATGAGTGTTCCCCTCTTCTGATGTCCAAGTGCCACAATCCTCTGGGAGTGGTCCTGGTCTGAGAGAAACTTCAATCCTAAAAATTAATGTTACCTGTCTTTGAAAGCTCCTACCCCCTCCCCATTAGTTTTCTCCAGGGAAATCAGTCTAAAAGGGGGCAATAGAACAATGTTCCCTCTTTCTCTCATTCTTCCTCTCTCTCTCTTTTATTAGCATTTGTGGAATTTATTCCCAAACTCTCCTAATCTTTCGTACACAACCATTTGATTTGCATAACCCAGCCCCCTCTCATAAAAACTGGCTGCTAGTTTAATTAAAAAATGTAAATTTGCTGTCATCTCGGGGCCTGGTGAATTAGGACGACATCGGCATTTTTTATTGCTGAAGACGTCCAAATTGATCCGGTCCACAGTGAACCAGAGGGTGCATGTGTGTGCGTGCGCACGTGTGCGGCTGAACAGGGTTGTGACCTGTGGGTTCTAACTAAGGAAAATCATCTTTGCTATTCCTTCTTTTTCTGGTTCCTAAATGGGCAGCCAGAGTGCAGATGGTCTCTGGGACCGCATTCGGATTGTGTGAGTTTCCACTTCAATGATGTCACCCTCAGGAGCTGCCAACTTGTCTGGGGCCTCAAGATGACAACACTTCTCTTCCCCTTCACTCATGTTTCCTTCTGAAGCAAGACGGGGCCAGCATGATTCAAACTTGGGTTCCCAGAAAAGAACCTTGGTGAGAAGGTCCCATTCTGTTAAGAGTGAGATGAGAGGGTTGCCAAGTGCATGAAGCTCTCTCAAAGAGACCAGGGATGAAAAAAAGAAGAGAAACTCAACTCCTCTCCCCATATCTCTTCCCAATGGAAGGGATCTTTTGAGTTAAAGCAGAACTTCTCTAGGAAAGAGGACATTCTCTGAGGGTCAGATATATTCTGAAGACTCGCAATCTGCCTTCCAATGTTTAAGAGAAGAACAATGTTGATTCATGTTCCCATTGGAGCAGGGAACACCACATCATTTGTGCCACAGACTACAGATGTGACAATAGTAAAGAGCTAGTTAAAAGCAGGCTGGCGGGCAAAGGCGTAATTCTGCCCATTTTTTAAAAGCCCTCAAAATTGTTAATAGGATGAAACCAGCCAACAAGCACCCAGAAATGGTTCTCAGGTAATATCATGGATTTCTAGGCTTCATGTCCCTAGGAATCATGTACTCCAACATAATCTCTTTGGGTTAATGGTTCCATTGCAGTCAGAAAGCTATTCTATTAGTGACTAGAAGGCACAAGGTATGGCAACATTGCTAAAAGTAGGCCTTGGACACAGTCAATGTCTGGAAAAGAAACCAATGTAGTGTTGGATTCGAACTGGGGAGACCACAGTTCATATCCCTGCTCGCCATTGGGCAATCTTGGGCCAGTCATTCTTTCACAGCCTAACTTACCTCACAGGGTTGTTGTGAGGATAAAACCAAGGGCGCGGAGAACCACGTATGTTGCCTGAAGCTCCTTATAGGATGGGTGAGATTAAGGTGTAATAATGAGTAAACAAGGGCCCCTTGAGTTCCATGGCGAAAGGCGAGCAGAGCAGAAATGAAAAGTAGCATTTCAGGCCTCTGCCCTCTTCCATCTAACACCGGAGCACCGAGTTCTTAATCCTGGGTTAAAGGTAAAGGTAAAGGTATCCCCTGTGCAAGCACCGAGTCATGTCTGACCCTTGGGGTGACGCCCTCTAGCGTTTTCATGGCAGACTCAATACGGGGTGGTTTGCCAGTGCCTTCCCCAGTCATGACCGTTTACCCCCCAGCAAGCTGGGTACTCATTTTACCGACCTTGGAAGGATGGAAGGCTGAGTCAACCTTGAGCCGGCTGCTGGGATCAAACTCCCAGCCTCATAGTCAGAGCTTCAGACAGCGTGTCGGCTGCCTTACCACCCTGCGCCACAAGAGGCTCTTAATCCTGGGTTAAGGAACTTTAAAAACAAAACAGTGAGACAGCATGAAACTGATATCTTTTAATTTCTCCCTCCCAAAAAAGAAAAGAAATTACTAGCCCGTAAACATTTTTATAACTCAGCTGCCCTCTCAGCCTTTATTTGTGTTCCACAAGATACAAAGAATTAGCTCTTCTAAAGTGTCCCTGCCTCTCACTCGCAGGAGAGCTGGACTTCTCACAGAAGAGTAACTCCTCTCAAGCCAGTCTAGACCGCCTGCATGCCATGCATGTTCTCTGCCACTGAACCATGATGGGTTTCATACCGAGGCCTGTTTGTAGTTTGGTGTTTGAACATATGAAGCTGACGTCTCCCGAATGAGGCCATTGTGCCATCTAGACCTGAACCGTCTCTTCTGATTGGCAGAAATTCCCCAAAGTATCATGCAAAGATTTTCTCAGCACCTGCTACTCAGGATCTTTTAAACTGGAAGTGCCAGAGATTGAACTGGGAGCCTTCCGCATGCAACATACACATGCACTATGACGGAACCATTATCCTTCTGCCAAGAGATAATCCCCAAGAGACCTAATGTTACCAAAAGAAAGGCCTTCAGTTGAACTATGAAGGTTTCCTCTGGAAAAGCCACCAAGGAAGAAAGGGGGGGGGCATGTCAGTTCAACCCTGTCAAGATGACCCAAATTCTCCCTTGGCAAAAGATAGCAGAAGTTGAGCACGGGTTTAATTTGCATAATTCATCTTTGCTTCCCCTAGTGCTGGGATGAGGCAATGAATTAAGGCCCTGAAGCATCCCCCCAACAAACAGGAATGCTCTACACACCACCTGGGGTTGCACAGACTTTCCTGCCCATCACGACAGCCACAAGGACGAGAAACTCAATCTGCAATTAAGAATGTACCCAAAACAGAGTGAATCATGGGATGAAGAAAGAACTTCAGCAGTCCACACCACAGAGATGGTGGAGACGTTGTTTTCTAAGTACGTAACTCCTTGAAGGGACGGGGCGGGTGGACTTCATGGGGTCTCTTTGTTTACATGACTTACTAGATATGAGCCCACTCCGCCCTACACCGCCACAGTTACAGAGAGGAAAACTGTCTCTCCTCTAGGAGACAGAGAATCCAGGACAAACCTTCTTCCCTGCTACTCAACATGATGCTCCTTGTGAAGAAAAGGCAAAGACCATCTACAGAAAGTGTGCGAACACTGCAGAAGAGAGAGGCCTGAATTACCTCTGCAGAAGAAGTCCTGAGCCCTCTGACTTCTGTGATGTTTCGTGCAAAAGAATGCCAACAAATCCCACTTTAAGCAACTTTTGACTGTCTCTGAACCCTAAATGCAACCAGGACATGGCAAGACAGACGCTTCTGCCTTTCCATCCCTCACCTGGAACTTTTTCAGGTATGGCTCAAAGGGTATTGAGAGAACCTATGTCACAATGAGTGAAGGAGATTGGCAGGTCCCAGCAAGAGATAAGCGTTCCGATGGAGCGAGGTCATTGGCCCCAGAACACAACGGACGGGTTCACCCACATGGAGACTGCAGCGCTGACTTCGACACAATTCCCAGATGCTCATTTCCATGGCTTAGCCAACGTCCCAGACTTCCCTCCATGAGCCAAGATGATCCAAGTTGCCTGCACATGCACAGAGGACGCCCTCACGTGCATTGCGACTCAGATGGGGGAAGGGCAGGCAAACCTCCAGACTTTACTAGCTCCATATTAAATGCCAAAGGATGACTGCAGCTGCGATAGGACAGCAAAGGAATCTCGCTGACCCGGGTCCCCGAAGGAGAGTTTACTGGAGAGAATGGTATAGCTCCCACCAGCAGGGGGAGCTGCTTTCCCAAAGTGGGGCTTTAGGGAACTGGATAGGCTTAGGAAATGAACCCACCGGGGCTGGAAAACATGGTTAACATTGTTTTGAACTTGAATAATTAAGTTTTTCCAATAGTACTTTAGAGAGGAAAACCCTTTTCTCCCTTTAAATTAAAATTTCCAACCTCCGAGAGGAAAACAAAACACAGCCACATCCTTAACAAATACATATCAAGCCTACGCATTTAATGCCCTTGACCTAATAAAGAACAAAAACACACCCAAGACTGGATCATTCCAGAACCAACATTTCAGAACAAAGCACATTAAACCCTTCCTGATGCTTTTAATTCCTGGCAGAATAAACCAATAATTTTTTTAAACCCTAAATTAAAAAAAAAACACCTTTCTTAATTTTTTAGACCAAAATAACAGGTGCAAAGTTGAGGCCAGTCAATCATCAACCATTTTATTACAGTCACAGAAACAGTTTCAAACATGCCAGAGCCCAGCGGGGTCCAAGCTGCCCCACAGATAACAATGGGGACTTGACTCGTTTGCGAGTGTGAAATGTTCCCTGCGATGTGAGCACGAGGGTAAGCACCCTCCGTGCAGGCACACTTCAGCCCCCCCCTGCCTGTGCATTTCAAAGGGGGCCAAACTCCCCCTCCCCAGCATATGTCAGGGCTGAGGCCGGAACCAGGAAGTGGCAGCTGTTCTGGATTAATTAGCACAGTGTGAAAAGGTGAAATTTTGTGTTTATGGAGGCACAAATCCAGTCTCAGGGGTATATGTGTCAGACTGAGTTCCTCTTTACCTGCCAATTCTAAAATTCCAGGAAAGGGCAGTGAAACACAAGCCTTGGCACCCTTTAAGCTTATAAATGCTACCCCCCCATCCGGTGATAGAAAGCCCCCATCAGTCTTAGGTGGATAAGTCACCAGTCCATGATCCCAGGGGGGCTGTGCACAGGCCCACACTGCTCTGTGGCAAGTAGTCTGAGGCTGGCCACAGGGCCTCCCCCGCCGCCAGACCCCACTTCTAGGCCTGGGCCATGGGCAGCTCCGCCAGGAACAGCCTTCTCTCCATCCAAGCTCTCCTGTGGCCTGAGAGCCCCCCTGCCCTGTCCTGCCCTGGCCCAGAAACTAAAGCAAAGAGGGGAGGTGCAGCCAACGTGGGACCCCCCCCCCTCCATGGATGCTCACAAGGAAGGAAGAAAACAAATCCCCTCCCGGATCCAGCCAAGGTGCAAGAAAAGACTCATTAAATGTAATGAGCAGCCTCCTCATCCGTCACCGGCTTGTCCCAAATAAATTAAAATTCCTTTTCATTTAGACAGCGCGCCGGGAACCTGACAAGCAACCTTTACGGACAGGATGGTGGAAGCTTACAGAAGGAAGGGGGGAAGCATTAAGCGGGGAGGGGGAATTAATAGTCCCAGAGAGAAAACAAACAGCTCACAGCAACAACAAGGCAGAGGCACACGCCTTCAGGATCGCCCCGAACTTCCTCCCTTGCCACTGACTGGCCCCATCAGCCCGGCCGCACTGGGCTCCCAACAGAGCAAGGGATCCCCCACCGGAGCGCAGCCCAGCCCCCCAAAGGGACCCCCCCCCCGCAGCTCTTCTCCTGGGGGGGGAGGGAGGGGTCAGGAGAAGCGCGAGAAGGGCGCCGACTTCCGCAGACGCGCCAAAAGAAAAGTGAAACCGGGTTCGGGCCGTCACCTGGAGCCGCACCTGACCCCCCCCCGCCCGGCCACCCCTTCTGAGCGGCCCCCTCCCGCCGCCCGCCCCCCGCCCCCCGCCCCCCGCCCCCCGCCCCGGCCAACTTGTGCCGCCCGCCCGCCCGCCCCGCCAGGCGCCGAAGTTTGCGTCGGGGAAGGAGCCGGGGGGGGGGGGGGCTCCAACTCTCTCGCGCGCTCTTTACACCGGGGGGGGGGGGGGCGGCCTGGCGGCCTCAACTCCGAGGGCAACTCTTGCGAGCTCCCCGGCGCGGCCGACAGGAGAGGCGAGGAGAGGAGAGGCGAGGGGGGCGTCCTCGGGCGCCGCCGGGCACTCACCATAGTCGGAGAGGCGGAGGGCGCATCCGCGGAGATAGTCAACTTTCATGCTAGTTGCGGGCGGGCCGGGCGCCTGGCGCTGCCTGCCTCCTGCCTCCCTCCCTCACTGGCCCGGTGGCATCGCTCCTGCCGGGGACTCCGCGGGCCGGCCGGCTGCTCGGGGGCGGCGCGCGCAGGGGGAGCGGCCGCCGCTGTCAAAAGGGACGGGGATTGGCAGGCCCGACGGCCCCGCTCGCCCCGCCCCCGCCCCGCCCACCCCCACCCCGGCCGCGGGGCAGGTGCCTGCCGGGGACCCGCCGCCCCTCGCCCGCCCGCCCGCAGGCGCCCGGGCAAGGCAGGCAGCAGGCAGCAGGCAGCAGGCAGCCAGGCAGGCAGGGCGGCTCGCAGCCAGGCGGGCACGCGGCTCCCGCGGCGGGCGGGAGAGAGAGGGAGGGAGGGAGGGAGGGAGGGAGGGAGGGGCGGGGGGGAGGCGATGCCCCGCGGGCCGCCCCCGGCCTGGCCGCTTCCCCAACGCTCTCGAGGCCGGGCAGCAGGCGCGGCGGCAGCCCAAGCCAACTGGGCCCGGGGGCGCCGGGAGCGCCTCCGAGGGAGACGCGCTCGCTTCGCCAGAGCCATCCGGGACGCCGCAGGCCGGCCGAGCTCTCGCCCCCCGCCCCCCCCCCCCAAAACAAACTCCGGCCTTCACGTGGCAGCCCCGCAGCCCACCTCCGCCCCGCCCCGCCCGCCCGAGTTGGTCCCGGCTCCCGCTAACTGAGCGGCGGGGGCTGCTTCTCTGCTTCCCTTCTCCAACCATCGTCATCAATTCACAAAGTTGGAAGGGACTCCCAGGGTCATCTAGTCCAACCCCCTGCGCACAAGGCCAGAACTTTGATTTCGTCCTGGCTTTTTCCTTCCCCTCGAACCGTCCTCCCATTCCTCATCTCCCCCACTCCCTCCCCCTGCCATCCACCCCTTGCACCCACTCCTTCCTCCGGAGGTTTATAAACCAGCTGTGGTGCAACAGCTCTAGATCTTCAGCCTCCTGCTATCTTACTTTCCTGACATCTCCAGTTCTTGTAGCTGCTGGGTTGACTTCTAAGAGCTGCCTCCATCCTGACGGGAGGTGCCTGACTTGACTCCTCGTGCACTTCAGCGCCTCAGTCTGAAGGCAGAATGTGTTTACTTAAAGCGATGGTCTCCATGCTGGGCTGGGGGATGGGCACAGCATCTGCTTGGCACACAGAAGGCCAATATTCAGTCTTCAGCATCAGCAGGCAAGAGAACACGGAAGACCCCTGCTTGGGACCCTGGAGAGCCACGGCCAGTCAGAGCAGGCAAGACTGAGTGAGATGCGCCAAAAGCCCGACTGGGTGAAAGGAAGCCATTCCCACGTACACAGAAGAGCCCTTGTACACGGGACACAGAAGAGTCCATCAACAGCAGCACTGTCTAGTCAGACCGGCAGCCGCTCTCCAGGGTCCCAGACAGAAATAATTCACCGGGACCTTTTAACTGCAAATGCCGGGGACAGAACCTGGGGCCTTCTTCATGCCAAGCAGGGGCTCTGAGCCATGGTCTCTTGAGGAGGGACCACCTTCTGAAGACATCTTGCCATCCCACAGCCAGATTTCCCCCACTGTATGGGCTGCTGTGTGCCTTCTGGGCTGCACTCCCACCCAATTCATGCAGAGAAATGAGGAGTGTTCCTTAATCCTCAGGACTTTTAAAGTAGCGGGGGGGGGGGGCAGGACTTGTCGCATGCTTTATAATATACAGATCCCGCCTTTCCCTCTCTAAAAGCAACTGGGGGACAGGCAGATTTGGCCAGCAAAGTGGCACTTAACTCTTCCTCCCCTCCTTTTCTGGATTACATGGTTGGTCTCTATTGGAGGAGGGGCTGCAGCCTCTGTTTGCACATCAGGACCCCCAGCCACAGATCCTCAGTGTCACGTGTAGTTTGGCCCTTAAACAGAATGCTGCACGAGGGACAGAAACGACAGCCCAAAGACAAGACAAGTCTGAAATCCCATTACTTATACGGGGGAAATGCAACGCAACCTTCCGTTCCTAATCTCTTGTCTCACTAGCAAAACTGACCGATGGGGAAATTCCTTCTCACCCTGCACAAAAATCCAAATTTTATTGTTGGCAAATAGTTAACCCACCTTTGAAAACAAGGCAACTTGTCCACCATTATTAATACGCAAAACACTGAGATGCTGTTGTCCAACAACACGTGGACTTGGGGTCTGCCCAGATCCGGTCCAAACAAAAGTAGAATCTCCCCAAGGGCGTGGCTTCAGGGTCATGTCAGAGTAAACAAGAGAATTAAGTGTTGGCATATAGATGGGCCAAACAAACATGATTGTTAGCATTTATTTAAACGAAATTAAAAAAAATGCAATCCCATTTGCTAAGCATTTCACAAAAGATGAGGGTGAGTTGATTTCCCTCTTACATTCTTGTGAGGGGGAAGGAGGGAGAGTTTCAGCTGCTTTTACTAACTTACTGCCAATGAGAAGAGCAAAACCAGATAGCTGGGAAATATTATGCAAAAATGCACCCTTTGCCCTTACACCAGAGTTCACGCACAGATGTCAAGGGGGGCATCAGAGGATAGTGCTTCCTCACTGGAAATCTTCGGGGGGGGGGAGGGGGGCTCAAAGCTATATTGCCTCCTGAGTTACATCCTCATGTAGCTGCATCACACAGAAAGCTGGAGAGGCAACATGGAAGCAGGACTGAACTGCAGGGCAGCTGTGTCCAATAGCTGATGCCACCAGAATGTGTGAGGCACCCTGCTGGACCGGAACATGTTCCTTCTAGCCCTACATGCTAATTCTATGAGGGTCAGTGGCTTTACCTACCAGCATCCACTGCCTCTGGAGGCTCTATCCTAATTGCTCACCTCTGGAACACTGACCACCGTGCTTTCTCTAACCTCAACAGAGCTATATTGGTGTTGTGGCTAAGAGCGGTTGGACTCTAATCTGGAGAACTGGGTTTGATTCCCCACTCCTTGTCATCATGCAGCCATCTGGGTGGCCTTGGGGTAGTCACCATTCTCTTGGGGCTGTTCTCACACAGCAGTTCTGTTAGAGCTTTCTCAGCCCCATCTACCTCACAGGCGGCCTGTTGTGGGAAGACGGAGGGAAAGGTGCTTGGAAGCCGCTTTGGGACTTCTTTGGGTAATAAAAAGTGGGGTATATTAAAAACAACAACAGCTCATCTCTCAACATAACTGTGGCAACAAAGGATGTATTCCATGAAGAACTCTTTAGATCAGGGGTAGTCAAACTGCGGCCCTCCAGATGTCCATGGACTACAATTCCCAGGAGCCCCCTGCCAGCGAATGCTGGCAGGGGGCTCATGGGAATTGTAGTCCATGGACATCTGGAGGGCCGCAGTTTGACTACCCCTGCTTTAGATCATCCTGAAGGGGACCCCATTTTGTCAGGCAACACTGAGTCCGCACATTCATGGACCTCTATCGCATCTTTCCTTGTCTCAAGGTGTGCCTGAGCTATCAGATCCTGTAGGCTCAACACAGTACAACTTCCCCTCTGCAAGGAGCCCAGGGGGCCAATCAGGCAGCTACAACAAAGTGCCAGGGGCTGTTCACCACTCCAGACCAGTCAGCTAAAATGAGAGAACAGGTGGTGTGCAGGACAGCCAAAGCCTGCAAAGAAGACAGCTCAAGTGAATGAGCCAAGCTATGTCATGCAGATGAAGCAAAGCAGTGCATCCGTAGTTGGATTGCTGGCCAGCCTGATTTTCAAGGGAAGGAGTGTTCATTCCAGACCTCACAATGGTGACATCCTACCTTTAGTTGTGGTAGTCCCAGAAACTTTTAATAAGGATGAAAACAGGCTACTCCTGAGCCTGTTCCATCACCAATAGCATTCTCCATAACTACCCAGAATATTTATTAGTACTCATCACATCTATAACATTCAAGTGTACAAAGTCTTTTATATTCAAGGCTCTGGGTGTTCCACAACCACAGTATTGGGCAAACAGCCCAAGAACGTGGTGTGATGCACACCTCAGCTCTCTCTTTTTAAAAAAATCCTGCTTGAACTCGAACTGGAGGCAGGGCCCCAACTCTTTCCCCTTTTGCCTCGGCAGCAGAAACAGAACAAATTATGCAAAGAAAGCATATGCTGAACTGCATGATTCAAATAAGTCTCAAACAAGTCTAGTGCAGAAAAATAAGGACTAGCATCTTAGCCAAGTTGGTTGTGACAGAAAGGCCTATGGAGCTGGAAGGAACTTCACATCACTGATGGTTTTACTGATAACATTTTTAATGCTGTTAATGCATTTTAAGGGAAAGGTGTGACACGTCTTTTAATGTATTAAAATAAAACAAATCTCCACTTGGAAGGTAGGAATGAAAATAGCAAAACTGCCCAAAGCGACTCCAGTTTGTGATCTGGTAATCAAACGTTTTCCAGCATATGCTACTAGCTGACCTTTCTGGTTCTCTCCTACTGTATTCTGAGCCACAGGAATCCCCTCAAGGTCTTTGGCAGATTATTCTTTTTAGCAGTTGAGAAATTGGCTGGCCCATGACCTCCGCCCCCCCCCCCCACGAGGAGAGCCCCGCCTTTACAGAATCCACCCAGGCAACTATAGGATGTTTAAAGTACCCACACTCCCATTCTGCACAAAACACCTATTTAATCAGGTAAACAGCCTGTCCGTTTGTTTTAAAGAACAGAGCTTAGGTCTGTTTACCCAACACACCTCAAAACCCTCCCTTGCATTCTTTCCTTCATTTATAAAATAATAATAATAATAACAAAAAATTTCACACACCCAGGAGAAAATCAGCAGAGGAAAAGAAACCCTCATATGGGGGGCTTCATGTGCACATTCACATGCCGCATGTTCTCTTTCCCACCCCACTCCAAAGGGGGGGCCTAGATCTGCACCAGGGCTTGGCACGCTGCAACTATATGTTTAACAATTGTGGACTGGGATAAGAAAATGCTCTAAAAAGTCGCTGCAAGATGTGCAGCTCTGTCCTGGATCTGCCTCAGCACAAGGTGCACTGCATGGCTCTTGTGTCAAAACACACAACGAAAGGACCACTGATCCCCCAACTTGGAAAAAGTTCACCTTTCCCACACAGCCTTCCTTATTTCAACTCCCCCATGCTCTTACTAACACGCACACACACACACACACCCAACACTGCCTGGCACAGACCTGGATATCTAAGTAGCCCTGCCTGTCATACCCACCCATGCCAGCCCAGTGGGTCTAACCGGAAGATGAACATCGCCTACGGCCAGTGTAGTCTTCAGCACGCACCAGGATAGTAGCAACATCATAGTCAAGTAGATGGGAAATCAGGGGGAAAGAACTTGTCTGGGACTGGGGAGGGACTCGGCACTGGGGAGGGACTTTGCTTCATCTACACCAAACTTTTCTCCTCAATGGTGCCCCTAAAGGGGTTTACAATGATCTCACCCTCCCCATTTTAGCCTCACAACAACCTTGTGAAGTAGGCTAGGCTGAGAGCATGTGGCTGGCCCAACATGGAGATTGGGCAAAGTGGAGATTCAAACCTGGCCCTCCCAGATCTTAATCTAACACTCTAATCAGGACACACTGCTGCCATTCCATGCTGAGGAAGGTATCCCATGAGACTCTCTCTCTCTGTCTCTGTCTCTCTGTCTCTCTGTCTCTCTCTCTCTCTGTCTCTCTCTCTCTGTCTCTCTGGGAATCCATTAGGCAAATACAGTCACCCTCTTTTAGTCAATTTTTGTTCCATCTGTATTTCGTCAAGGGAGGCGCCTGGAGGCTTGGGTGTTGGGAGTGGCAGGCAAACTGTGTTCACTTTTCCTCCAATTCCTCCTCTTTCCCTTCTTGATTTGGTTTCAATTGCTTCATTGGCATGACATGGCAGGTGAATATTGCTAAAGCCCAGAGCACAGAGTATCTGTCTACAGGGCAGGGCCCCCTCTAGCTACTTGGCCGGCTGGATTGCAGGCCCTCTGCTCACAGCAACTACCTGTCCCCTCCAAAAGTCATATTTAATAACTTCCTTCCCTCGTTTTTTCAGTCTTTACGACCCTGGATGGAGACATTCTCCTCCTCCTCCTCACATGACACCAATGCCCTCTCTCCCAGAAGGGTGGAGGAAAACCTGGGAAGTTTTTTTGTTCACGTTGACCCTAGCTCAACACTCCATGTAAAACAGGGGATGTTTGTACCCACCCATATGCCAATGTGGTGTTGGATTAGGAATGGGGAAATCTGGGCTCAAATCTCCACTCTGTCGGGAAGCACACCTGGCACCCTTCACCATCTCCCAGTCTACAGGATGCCAGGGAAGATAAAACAGGAAGGGGAGACCACATGATGCCCCTGGAAAAGCATGAAATAAAAGCCAAGAGAGGGAAGCCAATCAAAAAGCCAATCAAAAACAAGAGAGGGAAAAATGAGGGCAGAGACCTTGATTTCCAGACCCCCCCTCAGGGGGGGGGCGCAAGTGGCTCAGGGTGCTCCCTCTAGGGACCTAGGAGAAGGAAACAAAGGATGCTGGGAGAGAGAGCTGCCTTGCCCATGTCCAGCAGGGGACCAAATTGCTCCTGGGAGGGAGAGAGACTGATTGGACCTGTCCACTAGGCCAGTCATGATTCCTCCCTGGGAGCTGCTGTGGCTAAATCTGGGAACCTTGGGCACGGTACTCTGCTACAACTTGTGGTAAACGCCATGGCGAAAGGCTCCCCGGCTCCAGAGTGATTCCATTTTGCCCCTACTCCTCTCACAGGCCATCTCCTAGCCTGGGAGGCATATCAACATGTCCAGAACTTGCTTTGTGTTTGGACGGAGCAACGGCCATTTTCTCCTGGGGAAGTGATCTCTGTCACCAGCTTAACCAGCCTCAAAACAGAGCCTCCCCCCCCCCCACATTTGTCAGAAATAAAGGTCCTGAGACTTGTGTGTTTCCACTTTTATACTTTATCGTGTTTCTGAATACATTGCCTTGTATTTTCCTGAAGAAGATTTTGAAGAACGGAACCTCAGGCATATCATCACCTAAAGCAAAAGGGCTGACTGAGGATGCTTCAGATTTTGGAAAGGCAGCAAGAAAGGAAAGAACGAAAAGACTCCAGTGAGATGGGGCTGCCAAAGGAGAGATTCTTTATGGGCCAGCTACCTTGCAACAAAAGGTAAGGGAGCAATGCATGTCTCCAGGCAAAGGAACGTTAGAGCAAACTATTTTCAAGCCTCTGGAAAGACTCTCCCTTGGGCCTATCCAAAGCAGGATGGAAATGATGGCCTGAAAAGTGTTAACGTGTGCACATGGAAGCAGGTTACACAAGGAAAGGGATCTGGGTGTGCACTTCTGAGCAAATAATACTAGCAGCTGGCAAAGTGCGCTTGCCCGGTGGTGCATCTCAGACACCTGTGCGATAGAAGCACAGGGAAGCTCAGCTGGGGTAGCTGAGGCTACGTACAATTCTGGGAGGGAGTTATGCTGAGAGAGAGGCCTAGGCCAGTCACAGTACAATTCTCAACGGAGTCGTGGCCTTTCTAGCCCCTGTCTTAAATGAGCTTATAAGGGTACAGTTCAGCTTAGGGAATGCATCGATAGTGAACTTTACAGCCAAGTAAGGATTTGAACCCAGATCTCATGGGTCATGTTGGAAGTGATTTGCTGGCACTTCACACACACTCATGGGCCCTAGTGCAACATTCGAAAACTCTAACTGCTGCTCATCAAGTGGCAACTGTATATGTGCAGGTGAGTGGGAATGGTGCAGGCATCATTCCCAGGTGTGGCTGCACAGGAGCCACTGTAGTTCTCTAGCTCCCACAGCATCATGAAAGAGGGAGAAAGAAGGTTTCTCTCCAGGGCTACCATAATGTCCACGGAACTGTCCAGCACAGGACTTGAGATCTGAAAAGGTGCTCTCTTTAAGGAATCAGACTTGACCGAAGTTCACCTGGCTAGGACCTGAGGGGGATCCTTCCTACTGTTGCCCCCCATTTATGAATTCTGTCTCCCCCCTGGAGTTGAGAGTAAGACCATCCTTGACAGCTTACTGAACCGGTTTAAAAAATTACCTGTAAGACTGCAGGGTTGCTATTTAGCACTGCCACTAAACCAAACATTTAGGTTTCCATCATTTTTGATTTGGTGCCATTTGGTTGCATTACGGAGATACAATCAAAGGGCGGTCTTTAAATACACTGAACAAGCAAGTGAAGATATTTATGATGTTGGCATCATGTGCTTCCCCAAAAGTACTCTGAGTGGTGGTTTGTCTCCAGTTAGGTCCCAGATAGCCATCTGCCCAATGAGTCGTATAGCTGAGCATAGTAACTTTTGTGGGGGCCCTTAATAGCCTGCAGCAAACCCCACCACTGAGACGCTGCCTACATTCACTCACCAGTGGTTAGAGAGAGGAGCTGAGGTCTTTGGGAAGTTCTGTCTTCCCCTCCTTTTCTTCAAAACTGTGGAATCCAGCCAAGGTGCCGACAGTAATTTCGGTCCTTTGTATCATGCTTTTTCTCATCCTCTTGTTCAAAGAAGATATCAGGCTATCAATAATAACTTAAAACTGGCTGGATTCGCAGAACCCACTGACACAAATTAGGTTATTCAGTGCAAGGAGGGAAAGGCATTCTGCACATTCCCAGGAGAATTTGGAGGATGCCATTCTGTACTGCTCAGATGTGCTGGAACACATCTTCCAAGATCCATCACAAACAACACGAGAAGCAGGAACGCAGGCAAAAAGCACGTGAGAATGGGAGTGGGACATGGAAAAATCAGAAATGGGGGGAGGGGGGGGGACGCACCAGAATTCCTACCAATGATCTGGGGAGGAAGAGGCAGCAGGAGGGGATGGGGGGAGAAGTGTGAGACAGACACAGCGATTGCATTATTGAAGGAGCCTGGCCTGGCACTGCTGTGCAATCGTCTTTGTAATCCTGTTAGCCAGCAATCTCCATTCCGAAAGAGCTTCATTTCTTTGTGAATATTTGTAAACTAGATATCTAATGGAAAATTATAGGAAAATTATAGTGAAATTCATGACGAAGAAATCCGATTAGCCCTAATTCAATTATGCCATCTTAGCCCACACTGCACATTTCCCATTTTTTTCCCATAAATACCAATGCCAGGGGTCTGGGTAATCAAATAAAATTGAAAATCATCTTCCCATTAAATTCAATTAGCTGCAATTTCTAAAGCCTATCAGAGATTTTAATTACTAAATTATAAAATTCTCCAATGCTAAATTGAAACAAAAAAAATGACACATCCTTATGTTTCAGATAAAAAAAGAAGAGGAAATTACCACAAAACCCTTGAAAAATACGCTTCTCAGTCTCTGTAGCACAGGTGAACAAATCAGGTGATGGAGCCCAGGGCGTGAAAAGGAGAGACAATGGCAAGGGGGTTGGGTGGAGAGGAGCTCCTGAAACAGGTCGTCCCTCCTCAGAACAATGTTTGCTTAAAGAAAAGGAAAATCAATTAACACCCTGTGGTCGGACTCCAATTTCCTGCTTCCTCCACCAGCACAGAGGCTGCTGGTCAGAGGAGGGAAGTGCAGGCAGTTTAAGCCAGGCTGGAAAATGCCAACCTCTGTCAATATTCAAATGGGTTTGAAGTAGCACCTTTAAGACCACTCCCTGGTGACGCTCTCATATGCCCTGAATAAATCCTTGTTGGTCTTGAAGGTGCTACTGGACTCTGATTTTACTGAACATCCATCAAGGGAAGCTTTCTCTGCCTCTGTTCCAGCCACTTGCCACATTTGGGACTGGAGCTCCTCAGGACTGGACAGACATGATCCTATACCCCGAGAGACAAGCAGAAACCTCTCCTTGCTTTCTTGAGTTTCCAAATTCCAGGTCAACGGGAAACCACCATGCTAATAAGGAGTTTAACCCGACCTGGAAAGCCCAGACTAGCCTGATCTCATCATTTCTCAGGCACTAATCGGGGTCAGCCATGGCTGGAGCACTGGGATGAGAGACCCCCAAGGAATACCAGGGCCGCCACACAGAGGCAGCAATGGCAAGCCACCTCTGAACATCTCTTGCCTTGAAAATCCCCTGGGGTTGCCATAAGTCCGCTGTGGCTTGATAACAATTTTTAAAAAATACAAAAGGAAGAGTTTGCTCTGCTGCTGGCAAACGCCCTCAACAGTGCTACTGTACCTAAGCAAGATCCCTCCGGTTGTTTTCTGCTGTGCACCTGCAAGTTAGGCAAGTCAGGAGCGCACCAGCTGTTATTTTGCGTGACATGTCCGGAGACGTATTTTCTCGTCTGAAGAGGGGTTACAGTGATTTGACCAGCACTTAGACACCTTGTCCCCGGCCCCAAACAAGCACGCCTGGCCTCAACCAGGGCAAGGGCTTTTTCAGTCCTGGCCCCAACCTGGTGGAATGAACTCCCGGGTGAGCTGCAGGCCCTTCCAGCGTTCCGCAACTTTTCCACCAAGTTGTTGGGTTGTTGGTCCACTGTATTGTACTTTTTGTTTTTAGGGGGCTATTTTACATTCCGGGTTGTCTTTCTTTTGAGTAAATTTGGTAAGCTTCCTGCCATTCATGGTTACATACCAGTCCACTTGTCTCTCTCTTCCATGATACACTGGCAGTCTTCAAGCTGCGGCTGGACAGATCCTTAACATGGATGATTTTGTCCGATCCTGCACTGAGCAGGGGGCTGGACTAGATAGCCTGTAAGGCCCCTTCCAACATGAGGATTCTGTGACTTCTGCCGTGTTTCCCCCCCTAAGAACTCAAAGAAGCTTCTCTATGGGCCCCTCATGGTCTCCCATCACTTGGGGCCAAATTGCTGTGTGTGTGTGTGGGGGGGGGGGGGACTGGAGGCACCTTTTCTAATGGAAAGAACTCCCAAAGGCCTCTGCCCAGCTGCAGCCCTGTAACTGGGAAGTCATTCTGGGGCTCCTGAAACTGCCAAACTTGGCCTTTTTTTTTGCGTCAGTTTCGAGGCAGTCGCTGGGCACGGAATCCTGCTTGCTGTGCCACTCTGGCGTAGCTGATACCAAACTTCATTTGCCAGGCGCCCTGGAGTTGCCAGTCTGGGGAGTTGCCCGCAAACAAAACAAAAAAGTTAATTATCTAGGCTTTTTTCTTCAATAAATAAGGGAAACTGGCTGAGCCGGATTCTTGGCTGGGCTCTGGCTCCCCCTTTATCGCCCATCAGTTTCTATGACACATTATTCAAAGGATGAAAGTTTTGCAATTTGCAGGATTGTTACTAAATCCTTTTCTCATTCCTTCTTTTCCTCCCGTTCTCCCCTGTAATGCCAGGAAAGGAGGGGGGGGGGAATTAATAAATAAATGACTCAGAAAAGGCACAGAGCTAGAAGATGAGAGAGCAAGAGAGGATTCTGGTTGGCTGGCTGGCTGGCTGGCACTCCCACCTCTGCACAGGAAGTCGGCATAAGGCCCAGCAATGCACCTAGGTGGCCCTCTTGCCCTGGAATGTGACACGGGCATTGTGGAATTCTTCACAGCCTTGCCACCCACCCATCCACATCCCTTTTGGAAAAGGCAAAACGCAACTCACGCTGAAAAACATTGTAATTTCCCTAGCTTTGGGAAGCCTATAAGCCCTGTTTCTCTAACCCTCCCCCTGGGGAAAAACTAGCATTTCTTCCTCTGAGCATTCTTGAGTTCATCCCGGCTGGACATAGTGCTACCTTCTTGCTGTGTCAATCAGAAGGGCTGGAAGGCTATTTCAGAATTCACTAGAACCAACTCAGTGGAATTCTAACCAGAAATGGTTGAGTCAGAATTGCTCGAGGGCGCTGCTGAGGCCAAACCCTGCTGAGGAGTCTTGCCAAGCAGTCATACCTACAGCCTGTTTTGTTTCTCTCTCTGGATGCGGTGGAAGTGGAACACACAGAGCCTTGCGTGTGGACCCATCAGTATTTCTCAGCCTCTCTGTGCTCTATGGCTAGCGTTTGGGAAGGGTGCCCTCCTTGCCCTGCTCTTTGAAAGGACTCCCACTGCTGCCATGTACAGGTCTGCACACACTCTGGAGCCACCTGCCCACCCACCCACCCCAGGGAGAAACCAACAAGAGACCAGTTCCCTCTCCAGGAACTACAAGGAAGTCTGCAAGTCAGACTTATGCTGGCCAGTTAAAGCCTGCTTTTGTGGGTGACTGCATCAGTCCAACCCTCTTCCAAAAAAAGGAGAGTCTGCCACCAGGTAGGAAATTCTCCCCGGGAGCTTGACCACCACAAGTTACTGTGTCATCCACGTGCTTTAAGCCAAACAATCTCTCGTGCACAATGGCATCTTATTTCCCCCCTGCAAGATTACATCTGGGTAGGTGTAATATCTGCAACTAGTTGCTTGGTTTGTTTATTCTATTTCCACACCGAAACTCTTGGAAACATTTGGCAAAAGGAAGGGGAGTGGAGGGGAAAGGAGGGGCTGGGGGGACCATGAGTAGGAGCAACTGGCTGCTGCTGCTGCTTTGTGAGGCTTTAGGGGTGTCCAGAACTGCTGGAGTCCCTCAGCCCTGCCCTTGGCTGCCCAGCTCTCTCTGGAGCGTCAGCACTGGTCCCCCCCCCCCCGCTCCACACTCTGCCTGTCTAGAGCACTCTCGTATTTTCAGTGCTCACCAGACCATGAATTCACCTTCATACCAGTTACTGGGTTATTTAGCTTTTCCTGACGCCAATAACCACCTCGTTCACTGGCAAGTCTGCCAGTCAAATCACTCTCTCTCTCTCTCTCTCTCTCTCTCAAACACACACATACAGAACCAAACACAGAGAACTGCTGGACACACAGCCGCAGTGATGCCCTCGTCATCCAGAACAGCAGGGGTGTAAACGGAGCACAGAATCAGGGAGAGGACATTTTGATCCAGGTGCTGCTGAAGCCCCCCAAACCTGAGGTGCCTGCTGGGTGGGGAGTGTGTGTAGCAGCTGAGCGGGAGAGAATAAAAAGGCAAAAGATATATAAAGTGACAGATAACGATGGAGAAAGGGGGCAGAACAGACAGAAAGTGAGGAGATGAAAACGGAAATGTCATCAGAAGGAAGGGAAAATAATGAATACTGAATACAGGCGACAAATGGGCTACCCCTCTTCCTGCAGGATGCTTCTCCCCAACCAATGGGCAGAGAGAAGAACAAAAACACTGGGAATGTTCCCCAAAGCAGCCAGAATGGGCACTGAAGATGAGGAGGAGACAATGGGCTCAACGGGAAAGTGGGCATTTTCCATGCTGCCGCCGCTCACCACACAAAGCATGGGACTCTGACACGGGACATCTGAAGACAATTCCCAGTGCTGTCCGCTAGACTTTCACCAGGCGGGGGCTAGTGCAAGCCCCATCTCTCCCTCTTGGTTTGCCAATCCACAGCATGGTATAAGCAAAGGCATCCTTCATACTGCCTCTGCCTTGCACTGCACGCCAAGGGTCACAGGCTCCATTTGAAAGGCCCAGGCATGAGGGGATGTGGGAGACCCCAGAGAGCCCCTGCTGGTCGGAGTAGCCAGTGCTGACCTTGACAGACCAATGGTCTGATTCCATGTGGGGCAGCTTCCCTGTGAAGCCAAAGAACTCAGGAAACGTAAAGAACCCAAATTCTAAGCCCATTTTCTTCTACACAAGTTAGAGCATCTAGGAGCAGCCTGACAGCAACAGGACACAAAGGGAGATGAAAAGCAGTCTGGGGCTGTCATTCCTTCAAGGGAGCAGCTGCCGTTTGCATTTCACCTTGGCTTCTGACTGGCTCTCCACAAGGCCTGCATCGGGCTGCAAAGTTCTGGGCAAGGTCTGCAGCAAAGCCCCAGTGGCTGCCGCATGGGTGGGAAGGGTCAGATGTCCCCAGCCTCCCCTGCACAGCAGCCTGCCCCATGGTGGACATTCCTCCTCCCTTCCGCCACAGTAGAGTTTTTTTGCTTTGTAAATCAGTGATCGAAACTCATCATAACAAAATTGTATATTAGGTTGTTTTTTTCCTGCAGCAAAAGGAGCCAGTGTCTTACTTTTTTTTTTATAGAACCACATTTAAAGAACCTCATTTACCGATTGTTACAATGATATAACAATATTCAATGCACATTTTCAGCAGCAGCATCAGGGAAACTATACAATCCTGTCCCTTTTTGGAAAACAATAGAGAGTTACCAATAAAACAAATAAATTAAATAAATTATAGAGTGCAAGAAGTGGAAATGAGACATGCTGCTTAAAGAAACAGGCCATTCTTTTCTTTGGTGATTTCCTCCTTTTTTATTTATCCGGAGATTCTATCCCCCTAATCCCTGTCGAGTAAACAAGGTGCTTCTGATGCTTAACTGAATTTCAGAGCAATTCTATGAAGCACATTTAAGGCATCTTCCTCTTGGCAGAACGGCCCCCTCCCACCAGGGAGGCAAAGCAAGTGAAATGCTATTTCTTCACCTCGGTGGCCCCTGTGAGGAAGCCAAGGTGACCTGAGGAAACAACCTACCCCGCCTCCAGCCACTTTTGAATTTTTAAATCTTATTATTATTTTTAAAAAAACAGAAAGTTTTCTGAACAAACAATCGATCAATGGATCCCCATCCTCCTCAGAAGGAAAACAAACACCAGGATCACCGCAAATTAGACAATGTTTCGCTTCACTTCCTCCAAACAGTCTGACATTTTTGGGGGGTTGTTGCCACAGCGACAGAATCACACAGTGTTCAGCCTGTTGCGGAGCAATCAATTAACTTAATTCCGCCCAGCGCCTGTTTACTCTTCCGTTCAGAGGTGCTGCCCTCTCCTCCCCCCTCTTCCCAGTCGTCAGCTCATCTCCTCCCTTCCAAACTATCCCACCTTTCAAAATTTCTTTGCCACTCTTTCTAACTGGCAACTTAACTCTTGGGGGGGGGGTGGCGGACCCCCAACGACCCTAACAGAGATGATCCACTGAGGAAAAGTTTTGCAGAATTTCACCAGGCACCAAGGATTCGGAGATTCCTGCTTACAGTTTTTAGTGAACCTTTGGAACATGAGTGGAAGCCTCAGTAAGATCTATAACAGACAGAACTCACCCCTCATAAGGTATGCGTGACACTAGTCTGGAAGGTTTTGAAGCAGGGATGAGACAAATTCAGAGAGGAGCAGAGGTCCATCCACAATGATTAGCCATAATGGTGAAATGGAGCCTCCATGTTTTGAGGCAGTATACCTCTAAATATGAGCTGCTGGACACCAGTAGGGGGCAATAACTGGTGGAGGGTTGTGCTCCCATGCATAAAGAGTAGGCCTTCGGTGACTTTGACGTGGAATAAGATGTTGGACTACATGAGTCACTGGTCCTAGCCAGCACAGGTCTCCTGATATTCTTGAGGTGGGTGAAATGAAGGTCTGATTGGTACCAAAATATATAGTAAGAAATTGAGTGTCTCCAGTTTGGGTTTCTACATCCAAGTCAGGCAGCTGTCCTAAAAGGAATAAATGAGGCACGAGGGCCAAAGGTCCGACAGCTAATCGAACTTGCAACTTACATTCTCAAACAGATAACAGTTATGAAGAAAGATAGAAGGGAAAAAAACCTCTGTATCGTTTACGGGACTTCTTGGCCAACTTACCGTCATATTGGCTTCCAGTCACTTTTATTTGCTCTGTTATGTTACAAAACGATGTCAATAAAATCTCTCTCTCTGTTGGTGCCAGTAAATATTCTGGTCATCACGACTGCGAGCCGTTCAGGAGCTCTCCAGATGGGAATGCAACCTGAGGCAACCCCCACACCAGGCCTGAGTTTCAGTCCAGAGACACCGTTTTAACAGAGCTGGATGGAGCCCTTGCAGCCTGTGCTCTCCACTGGCGGTTTCCTCTCCCAATGAAAACAAGAGGAGGAATCAAAACTTGGCTGCCTCTTTGCGTTCAGTCCCATTTCTCCGCTTTGCTTGCTTCAAGAGTGGCAGGCAGCCGTTCTGGGTTTGTTGCCTGCAAATGGGGGCTTTGGTTTGTCAGGCCCTTAAAGGTAAAGATATCCCGTCTGCCCCTTGGGGTGACACCCTCTAGCGTTTTCATGGCAGACTCAATACGGGGTGTCTTGCCAGTGCCTTCCCCAGTCATTACCGTTGTCAGGCCCTTAAAACCATTTAACTAAGAAGAGGATTCCGACGGAGTTGTTTTCGTGCCATTGTTGTTTCATGCCATTAAGTAGGACATGAAGGCAATAGTAATTGCTAACTGGAAGGGCACTGCTTCTGAACATGGAGGTTTTACTTATAGCTCCTGACATCCTTCCTGACTGCATCCAGCCCTCGGAGAAAGCCTTTCTAGCCTAGCAGCCATCAGACCTACCTCTCATGCAAAGCAGCAAATTTTCCAATTTGGCCCAAACTTCAGAGGATGATTGTGAATGCTAATACTGTATTTGTGATTTTGTATGCATTTGCCAACAGAGGTGGGGCTGGGGCTCTATGCTACAGCATGTGCTTGGCGTGCAGAAGGTCCCCGTTTCAGTCCCCGGCAGCTCCAGTTAAAAGGACCAGGCCAGAGGCGATGGGAAAGGCCTTTGCCCATGTTCCTGGAGAGTTGCTGCCACTCTGAGTAGACATAATATTGATTGCGATGGGCCAATGATCTCATTTGCAGAAGGCAGTTTCATTTGTGTGTTCGTTTTTTTGAAAAACATATGCCGAAATCCCCAATGAAAACTGAAATTGCACAATAACATTTACGGCATAAATCATGGAAACTCGGTCCTAATACTAACCCTTTTCAGATGCCTAAACAGCACTTACGTCTTGCTCTCTTGGCGCTTTATACGGGATTTTCGGTGCCCTCCTAGTGCCCTGCCCCAGCCCTCCCTCCTCCCCTTCTCTGAAAGCCAATCTGTCAGTGGGGCCTGTTGGCAAAGGGGGCTTGTTGACTACTCCGTCCATTATGGCCCAGATTATAAGCATATTGCACGGCGCTCTCCACACGATGCCAGGGAAATCCAATACGCTGAAAGGTTAATGCAATCAATTAGGGTGACAGGGAAGTAAAGTAAAGCTTCCGAGTAGATGAAAAGGGAAGAAAGAGAGAGCAGAGACCAAAGGGGCCTTGCCAGAGCATAAAAACCCTGCCTTTTCCTCCCTGTACTAGACTTGGGTCTGCACTGTTTCAGTGCCAGTAGCACAATAACCTGTCCCCACATTTCCCAGGGGTAGTGTGGCTTTGCTATGTGGGAAGGAACCATTCTCCAGGTCTGCCAGAAAGGGCGGGAGGGACACCAAGAGAGAGATGTGCTAGAGAAGGCACATCCTTCAAAGGACTAAGAAATGAGTTAAAAGAGTAAAGATGTGGGGAAGAGGGGGTCATTACCATAGGGTTCCTCACATTTATGTCTTATAAAGCCAACCTGTGTTACAGATCTAGGCTCCTTACAAATTAGAAACAACTGAATAATAATTGATTAAAAATCAACTACATTTTGAAATGGCAAAGCTGGCAGCGTCAAATATCCATCAAAACAACACTGTATTAAAAGGAGTTCATAAAATGATGCAGGGGAAGGGGGGAGTTCTGTCAGACTTGCTGGTGTCACAGATGCTGCCTGCAGTTGATGCAGGCAAATGCCACACTGAACTCACAGCTAGGAGGCACTGCCAGGAGGGGGGGGGGGGGATTTCCTCAGCATCGAAGGACTGCCAGGGGAAGGAGAATCCCCAAGATTTATTTATTTATTTAATTTCCATACCGCCCTCTCTTTTGGCTCAGGGTGGTTCGCATATAACAAGAGGAAGTACATATAACCAGAAGCAGTATAAGATAATTCATAAATTCAAATTAACAACAGCAACAGTAAGCTTAACTGGCAATAACGGTGTGTATAACATCTAGTTAACTAGCTAACTATACGACAGTGAGTTAACTTGCTAGGTATGCAACAGTGGTTCCACGGGATGACCGGTGTGGGGTTCAGTATATAGATATAGGGGCTTTCTGGAGGCCCAGCAGATG
The DNA here is from genome assembly GCF_049243985.1 of Paroedura picta. Taxonomy (NCBI): domain Eukaryota; kingdom Metazoa; phylum Chordata; class Lepidosauria; order Squamata; family Gekkonidae; genus Paroedura; species Paroedura picta. The sequence goes on along the minus strand of NC_135383.1, from coordinate 2,132,670 downwards.
TTGTTATTTTGGTTGACAGCATCATCTGACCCAGAACAAGCAAGATAAAGTGAGGGAAGATTATGAAATGGAGGAGAAGGAAAAGATTGTTTTGGTGGTGAGCTTTCTTGGCAGAAAAGGAGGAGGATTCTTCTTCCTGCAAAATTATCCTAAGGTCCCCCCTGGATGCTCAGCACCGAGGAATCTGAAATGCCTTTTCGAGCCAAGAGCACAGCACGTGACCTTCAAATTGGAGGTCAGACCCTGAAATCTAGTTGTCCACAGCCCCCAGCAGGCTCAAAGGTATGGGTGTCCCACACATTTATTTTGGAGTGCCTGCTCCTTCACCTCTGGCTTAACACAGTGGTGTGTTACCAACAGGGCCAAGAAGCTAAACCTGAAGCGGGAGGAAAGGCAGAAGGAAGGACAAGCTGAAGCAGGGGAACAGCAGCGGGAGGCTGGAGGCAAGAGGAGGGAAGGAAAGCAGAGCCTTGCTTGGGAGGAGGAAAGAGCTGTAACCAGGGTTGTGAAGCATGCAAAGGGAAGCATCTGCCTGTTCCTTTGAGCGCTCGAGGCAGGGTGCTCAGGGGGTGACCTACACCACGCCTGGCTGTGATCATGTTTCAGGGCCACTGCCTGCCGATCCCAAGACAATAAAGGGGAGCCTTTGAAGTTAGAAAAAGAAGCCGAAATGCAAACTGGAAAGAGACTCTGGAAGGGGGGGCATCCCGCAAAGGGCCAAGCGGGTGGGTGGAGAGGTTGAGAGGACAAAGCAAAGAGTCGGGTGCTCAGTGGGGTGCCCCCAAAACCAAAGAGACAAAAAGAAAACAAACAGTTTATGAGTGGGGCACATGCTGCCTCTGTCTGCCTCCCCCCCCCCAATTCCTGCTCTCACAGAGGCCCCAGGCAATGATGGATGGATGTGTATGGCCTGTTCATTCCTGCCATGTTTCAGCAGAAAATATTTACATAACACTGGCCTTCCACCGGTCACCTCTGACACTGCTGGGCCCAGCCCGCACCCCCCCAGTGGCTCAGGAGGGGCCTTCCTTGCTCCACCAACACCTGGCTCAAAATGGAACAAGCAGGGAGGGAGCACCTTTGGTGCCATCTGGCCAATCTTCGTAAGCACCAAGAGTGGAGGTCTCGTTCTCACACGGTGATAAACTTGTGACTGGGTAACATCAGGCTGCACGAAAAAGCTCTTTCCATCCCCCTCGACACAGAGTCTGAGGTTGTACAAAGTACCCATGGGCTTGCCAGTGAAAACCTGCCTTGAGATTCTTCACTGGCCACTCAGAAAAGCCCCCAGTGTCTTAGGGAAAGGGACAGACCAGTGTTTTGTCAGATGGCAATTCCAAAATGTTTGGGTTTCCACTGCCCTGTGCTGGCGGTCCATTAAACCTAACATGTTGATGACACAATATCTTCACGAGAAGACTTGCAGATCCAAGCCAAATTCTTGAATTGGAGACAGACATAACAGACAATATTTCTTCAATTTACTTTCTCACTTTCCTTCCCTTAAAAGAGCATTCCCTGGCAGTGTAGCAGACTGGCATGTTTTAACACAGTTCTCCCCAATACCAGTTCAGCCGGACAAAATGGCAGCACAGACTGGCAAGTCTCAACCCCCCCCCCCCCGACAATCGTAATCCGCCAGCTGGTAAAGACTCTTCCGTTTCATTCGGCATTCCCCCATTGACTCTCTTTCTTGTATGTTTCTCCCTGTTGGTTTTATATATGCACGCTGCTTTTAAAGATAGATTTAAAAGGTTTTCTTAATTGTTCATGGCTTTGAGAGACCCAGTTGGGCAGAAAGGCAGGATGCAAGTGTTTAAAATAAAACAAAATAAACAAATACCTGTATCCCCCTCTTTATGTCACAAAGGACAAGACCTGACAGGGCCGAGGGTCTGAGAAAACCCAACAATTAAACGTTTAGCAAACCAGAGACATGCGCTGGCCATGCATCGATACCTGACCTCTCCCCCAGTTGCCAACTGTGATTTTTTGGGTGGTAAGTTTTAGCATCAACAGGGAATGTATATAAGTACAAAAACACCCATGCAAACAACATCTCCAAAAAGACATGGAAAAGTATAAAAAGAACCCACGTGGGGGGACATACCCATTTGTGATCTTGGGAGTCTCTCCTACCTTTCGGTGGTCAGGAATCTGATTCCGCAGTAGGTGTTGTTTTTTTTTAAAGCTGTGAAGTCACTTCATCCTGAGGAGCAAAGGAGAGAGGGGAGGGTGGTGAATACTGGAGGCAGGACATATAGACCAGCGCCAAAAGGCAGAGTGGTGCTGGCAGGGTTTGATCTCACCTGTAAACAGACTGTTGTTAAACTATGGTTTGGTATACAGCAGTATTTTAATGTTGATCCACCTGGGTTCGAGGCTCAGAGGAAGAACATCTGCTTTGCATGCAGAAGACCCCAGGTTCAATCCCTGGAATCTCCAGTTAAAAGGAACAGTTCAGGGGTAGTCAACCTGTGGTCCTCCGGATGTTCATGGACTACAATTCCCATGAGCCCCTGCCAGCATTTGCCCTGCCCTGAGTCAGGCCACCGGGAGGGTGGTATAAGAATCAAATTAATCAAATAAAATAAGAAGTGAAAAAAGGGTCCCCAGGAGACCCTGGAGAGCTGCTGCCAGTCTAGGTAGACAATACTGACCCTGATAGACCAAAGGTCTGACTCAGTATAAGGCAGCTTATGCATCATAGGACATTTGAATGAGGCACAGTGGATGGCTCTGGAGTTTGTTTCAAATAAATCTGAGCCCTTTTGGAGGAAACAGCTGAACAGAGGTCCCTTTTTCAAGAAACTAATGCTGTTTCCATCATATAGCTTCCTCCTTGGCCTGGACAGTTTGCCCTAATATCTTTCTAGTCTGGCCTTGTTCGTCTCCCAAATAACTCCAGGGAGTGCTGAGTGGAACACTTGGCTGTGACAGTCCCTGTGTGGAAAGACCAGTATGAATGCTTAATTCCAAGCCCCTCTTCCACCCACTTGCAAGGGAACACCTGTATGCCCTCCACAACAGGTAGCAGTCCTAGGCCAAGCAAATTGCAAGGGGACTGAGAGCATGACCCTGCACTCCTCTTCTGACCCCCCCCCCAAAGAAAAAAACAAACAGGCTAGCTTGGGCAAACTCAATGCAAAACAAGAACAAAAAGAAACGTGCAGAAAAACAACAACAGTTGCAGCTAAAAAATCATGCAAAGTAAATTGAATTATTTAGAGCCATATGTTCCAAAACTGTGACGGAGCATAAGAAAAAATGCACCGTGAGACTTCCGGACGGAGCCCTCCTTATAACGGAGGGGAGGGAGAAGGTAGAAACAGCTGCTACGAAAGCAGCTGCTAACGGGCTCTCTTCTCCCGCTGTCAGTGGGGGGTGGGGGGGCTGTATCATCCCCTACCATGTGGGGCACAAAATGCCTCTGATCTAGAGTGGAGCACATAGCTTGGTGTGGCCTTTGCCTTTATGTGTAGCACCACTATTTTTTCTGGCTTGCACTGTGGGCTTCACGGGAAAGCTCTTTTGCTTCGAGGTTCCAGGTTCAAACTCTGCACCTGTAGTTAAGGGAGAAAATGGAACGGGGGTCACTGTGGGTGGGCAGGTAGAGATGGGCTTTCTGCATTGTGCAGGGGGCTGGGCTACATGACCCTGGAAGTAGCCTTCCACTCCATGATTCTGTGATCCAGTTCAGCTGGGAGAAGAAACACCCACCACACAACTTTTCCTGTGTGTGTGTATCAGGGGGGGGGGGGGGTAAAAGTGAGCTAGTTGTTAGACTTTGCTGCTGTCCCGATCACCGGACAACACATCTCCTGGCTAAACCCAAATGATCACCTATGTTGTGGTTCCCATGAAGAACGAAAAGTAGACCCACAGACACAGTGTAGGGAGACAAGGGCACGGAGGGGATTGGAGGGGCTTTATCGTTCCTTCATCTCATCCATGACTGAGCCTGAACCCGAAAAGAAACCAAGACCATGGATTCTGGCGTGGGTGAAGCTGCTTTCCCCTCCCCTCTTTTCCTGGTTGTGGCTGGCGTGGGTGAAGCTGCTTTCCCCTCCCCTCTTTTCCTGGTTGTGGCTGTGCCTTCTCTCCCTCTTCTCTTCTGGCTGCCAAATGCTTTATTCCCATGTCAGCCAGCCTGGGCCTCCCTCGCCCAGCCCTAGACTTTAAAGAACAACAACAAAATTTGCTTCCGCAGCCCCCTCCAATCCCCCCCTGGCCCTTTATTATTTTGACCGCAGCTTATCAATGATGCAAGAGGAATAACGCCAATTTACTTAGAATGTGTAATCCCCCAAATCAGATTGGGGGATTGCATGAGGCGGGCTGACCTTGCATGTGTCTCCATTAAAGCCACCCAGGCCTCCGCTTGTATTCCGTGTTCCCAGCACATATTTAGACAGATAACGCTAATTGTACTTGACATGTCCTCTTAAGGATGGACTCTCTCCTCCTCCCCCAGCTCTGCCTGACAATGAGCCAACGTCGAAAGCCGAGATCTGCTTTGGTTCTGCAGGGCAAGGCACAGCCAGGCCTGGGTGGGGGACGTCTCCCTAACAGATCCCCCCAAGCCCACATCTCCCACTTGCAACCTCCTGGACCTTTAGGTAATGCCTTCAAAAAGGGGGCTGAAACCACCCCAAAAGAATTCCTTGGGGAGGAGGGGGGAGGGCACACTCGCCACGCACGTGTGCGCCTTTCTAGGGCACTGTTAATCAGGGATTTAAAAACGTACTCTTGCGGCAGACTCAGGGTCTTGAAGAAAACACACAAGGTTAAAAGACAGAAGGAAACACAACCCCAGCGATATTTTCTTGCATGTGACATAAATGGGGCCACACTGCTGAGGAGGTGGGTGCCCTTGGGGAAGGGACTGGTTCTCAACCAAAGCTCCCTGCGTTCTTACAGAAGAGCAGGAACCTTCTGCACACAGGCTCTGGGCCCCCAGAAACATAGATCAGCATAAGGCCCCCACACCAGGAGGGCTTTCCGTTCCTTCGTTTCTAAAGCACGTCGTTTGCAAAATGCTTCATGCGCCATTCCTCCACCGTTACTCTAGAAAGTTGGCCTTGGAATGCCAGTCCTCTGGTGGGAACTGGGGATCCCCTGGGATTACAGCTCATCTCCAGGCAACAGAGATTAGTTCCCCTGGAGAAAATGGCTTCTTTGGAGGATGGACTTCCTTGCATGATACTCCCCTGAGATTATACCCCACCCCAAATCCCACCTACTCACCTCCCAAAGTCCCCAGGTATTTCCCGACCCAGAGTTGGCAACCCTAGGTATGCCTCCTGGTGCCCATTTCACAAATTCATCCTAGGGTTGCCATCCTCTACGTGGTAGCTGGAAATCTCCTGGGATTACAGTGGATCTCCTGGGGACAGGAATTTGGTTCCCCTGGAAGAAATGGCCACTTGAGAAATAGCCCACTTCCCTCCTTGGTTTCCAGATCCACCAAGCACCAAACTGGCATATGTGTCTGATTCTATGAAGCTGATGAGAGACCAAAGGGAGAAGGGAAACTATTTATATCTAAGGAAATGTAGGCAACATAATCATGGTGCTGTATACTCTTTTAGATTGATAAATTAGAATCTTGTGCTGAGAGCAACCAAGTTCTGAGATGTGTGTCAAGTATCCAAGCTGAAGCTGTGTTCATTATTTTGCATAATTAATTCTGTTTTTATTGGCAGTGGGGAGGGGCAATATGCAACTGAAGCCACACCTTCTGACACAGGACATTTTGGCCACACACAGATGCTCAGAAAGGCTCACTATTATACATTCAAATGTCTTTCTGTGGTCTTAATTAATGTTCTTAAGAAATGTAAACCCTACCCTATCCTGCTCTCAAGGTGGCTTATAACAACATTAAGTGCCGTAATTAAAGCACTAAGGACTAGAAACTTGGCGTGTAAGTGTTTTCAGGATGCTGAATTTCTGTCCTAAGTACCAAATCACAGAATATGCACCACAGAAGTGGTAGGCAGGATTCCACAGCCACCAAAGGAGACACCTCCAACCCCTCTCAGCTCCAAGCTGCCATAACTGGCAGCAAAATATTGACAACATTGGTATAAATATTTATACCTGGCTGCCCACCTCTGGACCCCAAAGTCTTCATCCACCTCTCCCCCCAGATGTTTCACTCTGGACAACCTTGAATGGAGAAAGAGAAAACTTTCCCAACAAAGTGGACTTTGGGCCTTCCTTTCTCCCCTTCCCGTCCCGCCACCTCCTAATTTGACTTTTTCCAATATCTTTTCTTCAACAACCTTTTTTTCCCTTCTTCCTCCCCAGCAACTGCGCATTTATTAATTCATGAGGCACTAATTAGTTCTTTGTTTAATTTTGTGTTAAACAGACTGACCGGAATGATAACGACTTGCAGCGTCGCATTACGGTCCCCAACCGCCCCTGTTTCCTGACAACAAGGGAGTACAGAGAGACTGGCGTGATGAACCCCAATTCCCACTTCAGTTGCACTTCATTAAGTCAAAATGTGACAAGAAGCTTAGAGAGTAACTTTCAGATCGGATCGCACATAACAATTGGGCAGGAAACTTTCCGAAGGGGGGCGGGGGCGGGGGGAGGGAGCGCTCGGAATGAAAGCTGGCACAGGCGGGCAATTCCCCCACTATTCTCCTCTTAAAGCAACAGCAGACGTATGCGGAGGCAAGAGGAAGGAACTTCCCTGAATGACGGCTGCAAAACTTTTTTCACTTGCTTTGTTTGGCTGCTTCTGCTTGGAAACACAGACAAGAGCTGTTTTACATGTTGCTTTTGGGAAACACGCAAATGCTGTTCCAAGGTACTTGCATGTTCAAACGTAACCGCAGAACTAGCGCCATTAGAGCTTTTGTGAATTCTGAGCTGCAACATACGGAATATTATGCATCTGAGCAATAGAGACCTGGTGCAGAATGATATCAGGAAAGGGTTGACCACCTCCATGGATGGCCTGGAGATCGCCCAGATCGCAATTCATCTCCAAGCAACAGAGACCAGGTTCCCTGGAGGAAAAGGCAGTTTTTTTTTGGGGGGGGGGCACTAAGGCATTATACTTGGCTGAGTTTCCTCCCCTCCCCAAATCCCATCTTTCCAAAGCTCCACCCCCCCCCCACAAACCCAGGACTTTGGCGCTTGGCAACCCCATGTGGTACCTGAGCTTGTGTTGGTCCTGAGCCCCAATGAATCCAAATATTACACATCTGAGAACCTGCAGCTGAAGAATCATCAAGTGATACACAAGTGTGTGTGGACATGTCCCAGTCATGGCCGCTGACTGAAACTCATAAAAGACTTGCCTAGAATGTCTAAAACCAATTAAAATTTTACAGGATTCGCAATAAATCCAGGACTTTTTGGATTCACCCCTCCCCCCCATACACACACACAGCACCCCGGTGTGGTTTAAAAATAAATACATTAAGTAATTGATCATTAGCTGATCACTTTGACAGTGTCCCCAAATCTGAAACCTTGAATTTTAAAGTCAGCCCTAAAAGTGATTTGACTGTAGTTTCAAGCAGACAGCCTGTTGGTATGAAGTAGCACTACAAAATTTGAGTCCAATGGCACCTGTAAGACCTACAAAGAGTTATTCAAGGCATGAGCTTTAGTGGAAATGCGAATGTGCACAAAAGCTTACTTCTTGAATAAATCTTTGCTGGTCTTAAAGGTGCCGTTGGACTCAAATCTTGTTTATCTCTGTAGTGAAGATGTTCCCTCAGGGGACATATTGTATGAGTCCACCAGAGACAAAGTGGGGGGGGGGAGGAGAGAGGAACCCTGGACTTCACCCCTTAACATGCTCAGAAAAACTGCTATGTCCAAGATTCACATTGGAAAGATGGCATCTCTTTCTTGCTAAGATCAACAATCTTCAAAAAACAGACTCTAAAACAACATCCTCTCATTGATGTCAAAAGACACAGAGGAAACTGGGAACCCCAGCAAAAGACACCCAATGTCAGCTACCCTAAAGAGAACAGGAGATGCTGTCTGTCTCACTGCCTGTCATTCACATGACTATTTGATAATTGTCCCTGTCAAATGGAGCTGATTCTCAAAAGTTCATCACACACACCCTGTCCCCATATTGTTGGTGCTACTGGACTCAAACCTATAAATCTCACCCACTTTGATGGATCCCAGCTACTGTTAGGGAGAGGAGAATCATGCAAACGGGAACATTTCAGCCTCTACATATTAGCCATTCTGGGTGCAGAAAAGTAATATTTACAGACTAGTTAGAAAGCTGCACAACCGTATCCCTTTGGAGAAGGACAGGTGCTCCCTGAAAAGCCAAACACATATTCAGTTCACAATGGCAAACTTTTACCTTCCATCCCCATTATTGTAGGGTTGGGAGTATAATCTCCATGCATCTCTCTCTCTCTCTCTCTCTCTCTCTCTCTCTCTCTCTCTCTCTCTCTCACACACACACACACACACACACACACACAATGTGAACCCACATAATAATCCAGAGCATGATATTTGTATGTAGAAAGTGGAAGGGGGGTGGGAACAATATAAAGATTTCTGCTGCCTAAAAGAATAAGTACTCATTTTCCCAGAGGCCAGGGAAGTGCATGTTTTAAAGCAGAAAGTTCCCCATGTCTTCTTTCCATGAAGTCCAAGCACAACATGCTGCTCATGTTCTATCTAGTCCACTATGACACATGCAATATTGTCTGGCAAAAGTGAGAGGATACACCTTTCTTTCATTAATTACTCATTAATTTTCTTCATTTTGAAAACATTTTTAAGCCACCTCTCCAATTGATAGGTGCCCGCAAGGCATATTCAGTATTGGAAAGCCAATGGATGGCATACAAATGCATGTGGGAGCAACAATAAACCCACACAGCTCTTTGCCAGGAAATGATTCCTTTGGCTGGAGGTCCTGATGGGACAGGGAGAAACAAAGGCAACTTTGCTACAACATGCATCTAAGTGGAACATCAGACCAACATGACAATCAAACAGGTTAACAATCAAACAGATTGCACCGGAAAGCTCACGCCTTGAATAAATCTTTGTTGGTCCTAAAGGTCCCACTGGACTCTGGTTTTATTGTGCTACTTCAGACCAACACGGCTACTCATTTGAATCTAAACAGGTTAACAGACATGGCAGAGGAGTAGATGGATATTGACTTGAAGTCCTTTTATGTTCCAGTCAACCGTAAACTATCCGCTCCCCATACAATCCGGCCCTTTTGCACCAGCTCCTACTAATTTGCTCTTGGGCTGCCCAGGCAAACTTATCCAACCTAATCCTTAATAATAAAAATAGGGAGAGCAGCATGGGATATAGAAGAGACCTGGCCAGGTAAGAAAAGAGTTAAGTCTGAGAAGGTAAGGAAGGTTGGACTGTGACATGAGGCACACCCCATCTGTAGGTCACAGCCCCTAAGACAGAAAAGCCATTTGCCCTAGGTGGCCCTGTGCAACCTGAAAACCCATGATATGCAAAGAACCTCAACTGAAGCCCACCCAAACCAACAGGAAGCTGATCTGCCAGGAGTGGTTTAGGGTCAAAACAGAGCCAGAGGCAAGACAGATCCCAAAAGGCAGTTTGGAAGGGAACAGAGCGGGATTGAGAGATTAAAGGGGTCAGAGAATGGAATGCATACCAGGACCTAGGAGCACTCTCCCTCCGTGACAAGATGACCGGCTCTCCTGAGTAAATGCCTCGAGAGCGGATGAAAAATTGAGTCTTAAAAAAAAAAAAACCTTGATTATGTAGAATTCAAAGGCTGACTAAATTACTGTCTATCCCACTGCTTCCCAATGTGCTGACACCCCCCACCCCATACAGGAGCCTGGGCAGCTGTCAATGCAGCCAATACTTCCTCAGCCCCCCTCCCCCCCCACACGCACAGAATCTCCACTTCATATCTTTTCCTTTTGTTTTTTTTGTTTTGAGCACACGCATGCTTCGCTCTCCTTCATTTTTTTCCCTTCAAAAGTTTCAGGTCTGTGTCAGCCCCATGGACAGTGGGGGGGCCAAGAAAGCGTCATGGAAACCGTCCCGTTCCTGGAGAAACATTCTGTTTGGCCCCTGAGTCCTGAGTCCCCCTTTTAAAGAGCTGTCAGGACCCCGAGGGAGTGTCACACGACCCAAAGACCAAGCGTGACCGAGCCTATTTTCTGCCTGGAATTTGATTGATTAAAAAACTTTTTAGGAAAACCATGTTAAAGAACAAAAACAAAAACAAAAAAAAAAGGAGGAAAGGGGGAAAATCCCATAAAACAGAAAGGCACATGGGAAGCCAGAGGGGGAGGACCGGCAGAAGCCTAAGCGGTGGGTTTCCTTGGTAATAGCTCCAGGGGACGAGTGTCAGTTGTGGTTAAACAGCATAACTTGCCTAAAAGAAAGGTCAGAAACTTTACCACCACAGTGATTAAGATAATGAAGTAGCGGGGAACCCAGGGGGGTGGGGGCTAGACATTCTCCACACACTCCAGGTGACTGGGTTCCGGGCGAAAAGGCTTGCAAGCTCTAAGACAGGACCAAGGAGGAGCACGGAGGTTTTGTGGGAATGGCGGGAACAGTTGGGCGGCGGAGGAAACAAAACCACCTCTGCAAAGTGTTGACCTTCCCTGGAGCAGGCCGTGTGGAGCCCACTGGGAAGGGGGGATATATATTAAAATAAAATACAAGAGGGAGTCTTTTCTCTGGTCTCAGTCTCGTTGTACCTTCGTGCATAAAGATTAACCAGCCTAAGCACAAAAAGGGTGGGAGGAAAAGAGGCTGTCTGGAGATATCTTGGTCCTGCTTATGCAGTTGGTCATACCCTCAATTTGGTTTCCGTGAAGGGTGGAAATAATTTGATCTGGGGATGGAGGAGATTAATATAACTCTGTTGTCACAGTCAGATCATTACCTGGCGGGTTTAAGTTTTCGGAGCCTCAAAATCCCTGCGTGTGGGCCTATGGGGAGGGAATCTGGAGTATCTTGCCCTTGGCCTGCAGGAGGATGGATCCAAATGGTTTCCTGAAGGCTACGGGGGAAGAGGTAGCTGGCCTCTGGAATGGAGAGCCTTCTAGCTGGCCTCTAGCAGTCTAACCAAAGTTTCTTTTTCAAACCAAAGTATGGCAAAAAGAATTCTCTGCAGATTTTTAATAAGAAATACATTTACACACGGTAAAGATATTCCACACTTTTTAATTTTGAAAAAAATATGAAGGTACATTGTTTGTAAACAGGTTTCCATAATTGAATCGTCTAACTCTCGTTCCCAGATGGAGTGAACTTTATTACGGATCCTGGCCCACTCAGGAAGGTATCAAATGGCGCAATGAAATACACTTCAGAGTGACCCAGCGGGAATAAAAAGGTGGTGCTCATTGCTCTCCTGGGAAAAGATGTCAGTTCAATTACAGCCTGCAGGTTTATGATGATTGGCTGGCCAGACAGCTAACGATCTGCTCTGCTCCCCACCCCCCACCCCAGCCGGGCCTTAATATGACCCGCCCCCTCCGTGTTCTCAAGTTCAAACCCCCCCCCCCAGCAGTATCCGTTGACAGGGACTACTGTGCAGCCACATCCTGAGTCAGACAGACTGTGGCCTCACCACAACCCAACCTGCTCTTTCTTGCTGTGTCCCCCACAGAGCTCCTTGACAGAAGGTGATTCTAAGTCCAGTATGAGAAGTTTCCTATGAGCTGAGAGGGAGCTTCCTTCCTTCCTTCCTTCCTTCCTTCCTTCCTTCCTTCCTTCCTTCCTTCCTTCCTTCCTTCCTTCCTTCCTTCCTTCCTTCCTTCCTTCCTTCCTTCCATCAATTCCTCGGTCCAACTAGGGATGCCAGCCTCCAGGTAGGATCTGGAGATCCCCTGCAATGACAGCTCATCTCCAGACTCCAAAGACCAGTTTCCCTGGATAAAGTGGATGCTTTGGAGGGATTGCACTCTACTGAGTTCCTCGTCCTTCTCAGGCTCCATCCCCGATCTCCAAGAGCTTCCCAACCTGGACCTGGCAACCCTAGTTCCAATCCAGAGCTTTTAACTGCCACTGAAACCAGCACAACTTAGAAAAGCAGAATATTTCATTGTGTGGTTTTAACCCCCAAGTCCTTCTGCAGAATGAGCCTGGTCCAACCACAACTGGGAAATTCCCTGGTTCAAGTCTGCCAACAACTCACTTGATGGCTTCAAGCAAGCCCTTCATCTCTCCACCCCAATTGTTTAGCTGTTATTGCTGCCCATCGAGCAAAAAATAAAAATAAAAATTATAGCCTCATAAAAAATAATTTCCAACCCCACCCCAACCCCGGCTTTAAATGCTCTTCAGATGTGTTGGTTAGAGATGACGTCTCCATGCGTCGCACTTTGAGGGAAAGAGCTTGTTCGCAGCATTACTAACCCATGAATCAGCTCTTCCCCCTACCACAACACAGTGATGTAAGCCAGCAATCAGATGTAATATGTGAGTGTGTACACACACACATTACAATGTCACTTATTATTTTATTCCATTTTATTTGTTAGTTGCAGCAGAGGAGCTTGGTGAAGAGTAGTAGAATGCATTTGTTAAGCCAGGGGGAGGTTAGCAACTTCCGGCCTTTTCGGCCCTCTCTGTCCCTGGCCTTGCTCTTTGAAGAGCTCCTGCATGGCATGCAGGCTCAGTCCCAGACATCTCCAGCTAAAAGGATCAGGAGATGATATGGAAGGCCTCTGCTGGAGATCCTGGGCAGCCACTGCTCCTCAGACAATACTGAGCACAATGGACCGATATAGTTTAAAGCAGCTTCACACATGACTGCCAGATGCCTGGAGCAGGGCCTTCTTGGAGCTGGCGCCCAGCCTACAAAACAATCTCCCCCAGGAATATTTAACAAATCTCTCCATGAAGTTCAGAGGGGCAGGACAATTATTTTAGCTCCTGAGTTGGTTTATATTGCTCCCTTGTTGTCAATTTATTAAAAAGCCTTATTTTTTGGCGTTTTTGAGTCCATTGCATTTATTTTATGACTTCTTATTGGAACTATCAGTCAAGCACTCTGCAACTAGGCAGGAGGCAGAAGTCAAAAGCCAAAGTCAAAAGGCTGAAGCTGCCCAGGTGGGCCCTTCTTCACTGAGTTCCCAATGATGCCCAGACTTGTACAGCTTTACAGCAGCAGTATACATGCTTTAGAAACAAACAGACATTTACCTGGTTGCCCCTGACAAGGGAGTTTTTGAAGAAGTGCCCCCCCCTCCACTAGCCAAGGAAAAAAAAGTATCTGTTTTGTATCTAATCTAAATAATAATTTTACACATAGCGCTCAAAATCAGATTCTTTCTTTTGTATAGTAGCCAAATCTGCCAATTGCCTGGACAATGCCCCCCCCATGCCCCCTAGCCCAGTATCTGACCCTCTCAGGCTTCTGACTGATGCTGGCTAGAGGCCCATGCAGGTGACACCCCTTGTAACAAGGGCAAGTAAAATGCATGCATGCACTGAACGTACACATGAAACAGCCCCCCCCTCCCAGCCACTGCCACCACGGCCCAGGAACTGTCAGGAGAACACGAGCAAAAGCTGTTTCTTGACAGCAAGTCATTTATATTTTAGCTCCGTTCCATTATCCTAACGAAGCCTTCATCAGCAGATGCAATATTAACAGCAGAAAACCAGCTCATTACATCCAGGGGGAATTCATCAAGACGACAATCATGCATGCTGCCCCCCCCCCCCCCCCGCCTTGCAGAGACCCCCCTGCCTTGGATTTTGTTATTTTTTCTATTTTTCCATAAATTTCATAGTCCATCTTCTTCCTCTCCCTTCCCAAGCCCTTTGCCAGAAAAAAAGACATGTGCCAGATCTTTGATGTACAACCTGTAGCTTGACAGGTGAATGTGAGTTCAGCTCAGCAAGATTGTTCTAACTTAAGTCCCAGATATGTAAAACCACAAGAGACACCAAAGAGTATGTCTTCTCAGACAAAGGATCACAGACGAAGATGGCCTTAGCTGCTCTATGCGCCATGGCCACTGAAATGAGACCACTGGTCAGCAACTAGAATGGTCAGTGGGCCAGTTCAGGGTGACATAGACACTATGACCAAGATGTCACTCTTCAGTTACTTACTTGCTAAAACTAGACAATTCCTAGAAACTGAGATTGCACGCTCCAGATAGGTGTTCACACCCAAAAACAAAAAAGAGGGGGGAAGAAATCTCAAAACTGAACTTGGCAACAGCTTGCTGATTATAGGAAGGTGAATACGAGGCTTCCTTTTTATCTTTATCATGGGAATGTTTTAACTATTATCGTGAGCTGCCTTGAACCAAAAGGAAAGGCAAAACATAAAGGTTTTCCTAATAAAAACAAATAGGTTCCTTAAAATCAATCAACTTGTTCGTAGCTAGCATCCCAAAATCCAAGGGCAATCAAGGATGTTGTTTTGGGGATGTAAGATTTTCATATTCTGTCAAAATGTGATGAGTTGTAGTTCCCCCCCCCTTCCTCCAAGGAATTTAGGGTAGTAGGCAGCAGTAGTTAGACTGTCAAACTAGGCCCAGGAAGGATCACCTCCAGATCCAGACTCAGCCATGAAGCAACCTGAGGGATCTTTGGACTAAGTTACTCTCTTTCACCTTAAGCCTATCTTACAAGGTTGTTGCTTCATTTACACCCTGCCTTTCTCCCCAGTGGGGACCCAAAGTGACTTACATAGGTCTCCTCCACTCCACTGTATCCTCACAACAACCCTATGAGGTAGGTTAGACTACAAGAGTGACTGGCCCCTGGTAACCCAGCCAGCTTCCCTGGCAGAGTGGGAATTCAACCCTGGATTTGCAGGATCCTAGCAATCCAACACTTTGACCGCTACACCCTTCTGGCTCTCACCTTGCTGCTAGTCCCTGTTTTCTGCAGTTGGCTGAATTCCTAGCTAGCCCTGGTCTGCTGCTCTTGTCGTTTGCCTGCAGGTGCCCAGAATACCCTTCTAGTCCTGGCAGTGTTGAAAAGACTGACCGCTCTGGATCTTAAAATGCATTTTGGCGAGCCCTTATTCAAAATATTTCTTCTTTCCTACCAGGGACAGGGATTTTTGCTTGAGAAGGAAGAAGTTCCCGGGGTGTCAACTCCAATCTCTCCTGTGCTCCAGCAGAATTAAGGAAGTTCCCGTTTTGGCCCACAACGCCCCCAAAGTATAAGGAATTGGGCGGGCGAGCTCTAATCAGGCTGCAGGGACAAAGGCCCAGCCTGACCCTGTCATCTCCATTACTCTGGCTGTCTCTCTGGCTCCCACATGCTTCTTGCATCAGGGCCACCCCTGCTCCTCCAGCAGCCAGATCGAGTCCTTCTCTAGAGAAAACACATCCTGTGGATTTATTATTAGCTCGTCTGGGGTTTCCAAGCTCCTGAATGGACTAACCACGCCTGGGACTGATTCCTGTGAGCAGGCTTCATCACAAGATGCTTAACAGGCCCAAGGCTCGCTCACTCTCCCATTTATCCACTGAAACACAACGTCAAACACAAACCCCAAATGCTGTGTCAAGATCTGAGTTGTCAGCTTCTGTTTAATGTGAAAGCAGCAAGTTTGGGGCCCTCGTGGCTGCAACAAAACAAGGGCTGTGGGAAATTCCAGTGTTGACCCACCTTGCCCCTGGTCATAATGACCCCCTTGGTTTTCTGGAAGATTGCCCACACCTGCTCCCCTTGTGTCTCTTTAATTTGGCCCTACCCTGTCTTGGCTCTGGGACACTCCCCACTCTCTCAGGGCTGTGCCAGCCTGGTAGGAAGGAGCACAATGTGACCCAACGCCACTTCCTTTAAATAGTGCGAGGCAAAGGAGCAGAGTGAAGCAGAATCTGCCTGGCTGGAACAGCCCAAAGTCCATCTGAACTAGGATTTTGTTTCCAACAGAAACCAGGTGGATGAGCCTAGAAGGCCTACAACTTGGGCATGTTCTTTCCCTCCAGCTTCTGATATTTGAAGGTACGCTGCCTCTCAATACCGAAGTTACATTTAGGTGTTACAGCTGCTGGCTTTGTGCAGAGGAAGCAATGAGCTGAAAAACTGGGCGGGGGGGGGGAATTCTCCTTTTCATGCACCCACCTTTTAAGGCATTTTCCCTGAGCGCATAAAAATAGGGAAAGCTGAAGAGAGAGCAAATCCGTGTTATCAGCTGTCCCAAAGTACAAGTGCAATCTGGGAAAAGTTGAGACTTTCCGGCCTGCCTTTACCGCTCCCCCCTGCCCCCCCTCCTGCGCGCTTTTGCCATTTATCAACAGATTGTGTTGGAGCCAAGTGGCACTTGCCTCACCCTGCTAAATAAGGCCCTGGTATTTCTGATAAAGCCATCAAATTCCTTATCAAGCTGACACAAAAAGAACATTTAAGGAGGGGGTGGGGGCACCCGCACACACTCTGCCTGGGTCCTACTGCCACCCAGGCAGGCCACCGGCCAAAGGGAAAGGAGCCTGCCTTGTGAAGGGAGCCCGGGCAGCCTCCCTTGGTGCAGCCAACCCCAATGCTGCCTCTCTTGCTCTAGGGAGACGGGCAGAGAGAGAGGGCCATGAGTCACTCATCAGGGAAAGGGACCCTGTGGGTAGCCGGGTCTCAGCCACAGAACCCGGTCCCTGCAGGGCCAAGCCTGCTCAGGGTTGTCCCAACCCACTCGAAAATTTTGACTGACATTTTAAGAAGTATACCTCCAGCCTTTTGACTTACTTATTTTTATTTACCTTATTTACACCCCGCCCTTCTCTCCAGTGGGGACCCAAAGTGGCTCACATCACTCTCTATTTTATCTTCACAATAACCCTGCAAAGTAGAGTCAAGTGGGTAGCCATGTTGATCTGAAGATGTGTTGGTCTTAAAGGTGCCACTGGACTCTGATTCTGTTTTGTTGTCCTGCAAAGTGGGTTAGGCGGAGAGTACATGAAGAAAAGGCAGGTTGCAATGCATGCTTGTCCCACACTGAATTGCAACTACTACCTAACCAGGCAGGCAAACAACACCCTGTGGACTTTCTCTTATTTGGACAGGACAGCCCTGGGCTCAAGCTAGAGCACAAAGCAAAACCAGTCCAAGGAGCTGCCCCCTCTGAAGACTGAAGAAATATATAAGCAGTTTTGGAAGTGCGCCGGAATTGGTCTGGGGTGGCCAGAGTTCAAAGGTGAATGTCAACATACGCAAATGTAAGACCTGTCCATGGGAGCCTGGAAGATGGGGATTCTTTCTGGAAAAAGAATGTGAGGGTTCTGGAAAATGATTTAGATTTCCTCAACCTCTTCCTCCTCCAGGTTCAACAGACTTTTCTTGGCTCTTCGGTGCAGTCTTCAACACCTTCTCGAAAAGCCTGATGCTAATGACTGCGGGGGGGGGGGGGGAGGTGTGTGTGAAAGGAAACCACCACACAGACACACACATCAACCCCCCCCCCTCAAAAATCTTTCCTGCTCATGAAGTGGGATCCTTGTGAGCGGCTTTCCGCTCTCCATCAGCCCTTCCCTCCTTCCCTGCCACAGCACAAGCTGTTGTTTAACCTTCAAATTTATTATTTTTAATTATTTTGATTTATAAAAGCGCGAGGCAGTTAAACCCACATTAAATAAACTCTGCGTTACGGCGCTTAACAAAACACCGCAGAACTCCGGACGTCCGAGGACTCCATAAAATAACCGCCGAGATGGATGGCTGGCATCGGAGCAGCCTGCCTGCTCGTAACCCACCGGCTTGGCAGAACACACGCCTGTGCAGCTCGCCCTTCCAGCACCAGCCTCCCCTGGTGGGTGACAACGGACTCATTAAAACGACCAGGCAGGCAGGCACAGCTTGCAGGCCACCGAGCATTAACAGGATCCCAAAATCTTTCTAATGAACTGCTTCTCCTTTCTTGTCTCAATGGATTTTAACCTAAATATGATTATTAATGTTCATCACAGATGCAGTGCCTATAAACTGGGGGGGGGGGGGAGACACATCTTCATTTCTGAAATTCAGTTTGGTTCTCCCAGAAACCTGATGTCGACATTCATCAGGTTTTGAGCGTACGCTGTAAGTCACACGTTGGAACGAGAAGTCTGAAATGCTTCTCTGAAGAGAACTTGAGAGCTTAAGGATTCTAACAATGCAGGGTGGGAGTTTTGGCTCTTGAAAACTCATGCCCTGGAAATCCTGTTGGCCTCTAAGGTGCAACTGGACTCAAATCGAGCTCTTCTTCTGGAGCAGCACAAGTGCCGACAGCTCCCTCGGCAACTTACACGCATCTTCCACCTAGGAAGGCATCACCACCCCTTGCTCTTCCGGCTGCTCTCTATCCAATCAGATGACATCCAAGTCACAGGCTGGACAGGGACAGGGGGAGTTTCTCCGAAAACGCCTTCATTCCCTACCTCACCCCCCAGCCCAAAGACCAGGCTGGGGAGAAACCTTAGGTGGGGTTTGGCCTTGACCTTTATTGAGCATGGAGCTGACGGTGTAAGATTCGGCTCATCCGGGCCTCTGCTCTACTCACGGAGGGCCTGCCGTCTTGGCTAATTAGGGAAGCGTGGCTGCATGGAGACGCCTGCCTTGGTAGGAGGGGTGGATCCAGTGAGCTTTGGGAGCCCCTTCTGGTCTTGTGAATCTATGGCAGAGGAAGTGGAGGGAAAGATGTCTCCAGTCCCTCATTTCCTTTTGCATTTGCCATTAAAAAAAAAGGGGGGGGGACCTTAAGTGATTTACACAGGAAATAGGTAAAGAGCAATTATAATTGATTGGGAATCATTTCCTGATGGTGCCGGTGCATGATTGATAGCGCCAGCTGGCTGCTAAGTGAAGAGTGCTCACTCACGAGAGCCCGTTTTTACTCCTGTCCATCTCAACCCAGGCAGGCCACAAATCACCAGATCTTCCCACTGGCTCGGCATTCTAGCGAATGGTGACATGGGGGTGGGTGTTCAGATCCAACCAAGGAGGAAGTAGCCCTTCTCCCAAGTTCAGGCTGCCAGCAGTGCTAGCTGCCAAAAGGTTTTCCAGCCAAGACTGGACAGATGCCTGGCTGTCCTGTACGGCTTTGGAGGCTATTTCATCCCTGCTGCCAAAATGACAGACATGTTCGGACACCTCTGAGCCTGCCGGTTTCAAGAGCGTCTCAGTCATGGCTGGCACCCAGTTGTCCCCCTTCCCCTTATCCCATCAGGTCTTCTCCTTGTTTAATCAGTTGCCTCCCCACTTTATGCCATAGGCTCAAGGGAGTTTGCAACATTGCCCTGCCCACCTTTCCCACCTGTTCTGAGCTTCCTAGACATCTCCCATTGAACAACAGCCCTCATGTCGGGCCACTACGGTCTCATTTAAAGATGAGGCTAGCAAGGCCAGGAAGAGTTTCCATGTGTGGCGGCGTGTGGCAAGAGGCCACCTCCATTGGCCCTCAGTGAAACCGAAGAACTGAACCCAGGCGAGATTTAGAAGAGAGGCCGGTGAGACAAGCAACTTTGCCCACATGGATTTGTGCAGGCTCAGGGTATCCTTGAAACTACACTTTAACTTGGGCAAAGTGGCCAGGTGTCTTTCGCTCGTGCACTAGATATGATCATGTTGTCCCAGCAGACCGTGTGCAGTGCCTTCAAACAGCACGCTAAGTGCCCTGGCACTCAAAGGGACTTCTTTCTGGTGCCCATCAAGTGTTTTTAGACAGTGGGCAGGGCCAAGCACATCTTTTGCCCAGCAAGGCTCCTCATCGGTCACTGGAGACTTGATTGGCTGTGCAAATTTTGGAAAACGTTGCTTTCGCAGCAGCGGCCACCTGCGTAACTGAAGGTATGCTGCCGGATCCATGTTGTGGCTGGCTCTGCTTCCTGTGGCAGCCCTTTTGTGGCTGTCCCCGCTATGCTGTCAGAATTCATAGGATGACCACAAGTTCAAGAGGTTTGTGGACTCCTGCCGTACACAGACAGGGAAGCTCTTTCTTGCCAGGCTAGTTTCATATTTAGTGGTGAGAGATGAGATTTCTATGTTTTCGACAGAATATGCATACAAGTTCAGAAAGCGGGAGGGGGAAAGACTGACAATACAATGCTGCAAGTCCCCTTGAACCTATGAAAAGGGGGGGGGAAATAAATTGGGTCCCAGTTGTGACTGAGAACTCCCTGACACAGCCCTCCCAAAAGGACCCTCCTTTGTCAAAGGAGAACATGAATTCCCATATCAACTCCTGATGCTGATGCCTGGGTACCCTGAACATTTCAGAATGCAGAGTCTCTCCCATTCCAGAGATGTTTCTGTACTGCCGATATTAAAAGCGGGAGGAAGGAGACCCCCCCCCCCACAAGCGGCTGGCAGTAGCACCGGCCTGTCAATAAATTTTGCCTTCCCTTTGCCTGGCGACGGGGATTCATTCCCTAATATGGGGTTGGCAGCTTTCTGGGTTATTTCGAGTGTGTGTGATAATGTATCTTGGATACCAGTGGGCCGCCCAGAAGAGGTTGCCAACAGAAAACATATAGTAAGGAACACCTCCATAATCTTGTGTATGCTGTGGATGATTTTTGCCAGTTTTCCAGCTGGAGTTGGCATGAGACACTCTGGGCATAAAAGGGCCCTGAAGAGAAGAATCTCTCCCGGTGGCTACAGGATGGAATGCCGAGTTGGCACCAGCTGGCTTTGGACACAGACCATTTTGCTATTATTTGTCATTTGGTAGGCCCAAAGTGGAAATCAAATTTCCATTGTGTTGCTACAGTGTGGGGTGTACACAGCAGGGTGGTCTCTGCCTTGTCAGGTCCAGAGGAGCTGCAAGTTGTTGCTGCCTTGGTACTAATGACTATCCATGACCTAAAGGAAAAGATATTTCTTATGCTGATATGAACTTCTGGGTTCCATGCAAACTAAAGGCAACACAGACCCCCTTTCCAAAATTCCGTGTCCCTGTGAGTCCCCCCAGCTGTGCCTTCGGCTATATAGGAACCTCGCAGCCACTGTGGCCAGGTTCGTTCTAGTTATGTGTCCTTATGAGTTATTCACTCGTAGGAATGGAAGACAACCATTTCCATGTATGAATTTTGCAAAGAAACCAAACGGCGTCCCTCCCCCCACCCCAACTCCACGGTCAACGGTCCCATTTATTTATTTATTTTGTTGTGTTCTCACCCAGTGGCGGGCTTGAGCCAGACCACATGGGGTTAAAGCTGCCAAGCTGCTTTCTCTGCCTTCACTCTACCTCAATTTCCACTGCTCCCATCACCTTCCTCCCCCACCCCCTGATCTTATGGAAAAAACCCCCATCAAAATAACTATTTTATGTCTCCAAATATGCAGATCATTTTCTTTAATGAAAGATGCTTGACGTCTCCGATCCAATTAATATGCAAATGCAGGCGAGGATTTATTTGTGACATTCTGTCTGGGTGAGAGAAAACAAAAAAGGCCTGTTAACCAAAACACTAATTGCTGTGACTGATTGTCACATATCATCATTTTCATAGGGTCTCCTCCATCCCTGGCTCGCAGGAAGCCGTGATCCAGGACTCGGAGATTAGCAGACAACCAAGGAGAAACAGGGCAACACACTACCTGCCTGGCACGCTCGGATGAGCCCGCATGCCTGGCTGCGGCATCTGCCAAACCCGCCGGGTGGAGCACTTCATCTTCCAGCCCTCCCTGCTGACCTCTACCTTGAGATAACCAAGCCAAGGGCCAGCAACATATATGTATATTATTGCCGCCTTCCTCTTTTCAGTGCCTTTTGCACAAGGCATTGGAGGCGTCCCTAGGCCCTACTGCCCAGGGGGTGGGGGCATTTGCAAACAACTAGTTTGCCCAGACCTAAAAGCCTAAGGAATCTCAAGCCCCAGCTACCTACAAACAACTTCCAATCCCCCCCCCCATGTTTATATCTCATGCAATGACAAAGCTGCCATCACGTAGTTTTTGTACCATGTGGGCATCAGCCACTGATTTCAGCTGACACCCCACAGGATCTGGACCAATATACTTCCTCTGGAAGAATGGTGAACCTTTCATCTCCAGGTTGGCATCAAATGACCAAGATGAAGAAGATGAGGAGCATTTCAGATCGAACAGGCTTGCTTTAAGTACATAGCGAGTAAGCCCCAACCAACTGAAGTCCCTCACCCATCTTTGTTTCCTGCATGTCACAATACTGGGCTGGTCTTTTGACTGGAAGGAGGCAGGCTGGAACAGGGACTCAAGAAGACACACAACAAACAGCCTCTCCCAACATCCTGCCCCCATCTGCAAACATGTGGCTGGAGGCAACAGTTGAGAAACAAATCAGGCAGATGGGCAGTGGGCAGCCTCTTCTGGGTGGGCATATTGGGCTCCTGGAAGCTTGGAATGAATGCATTTCTTACAGCTCTGCAGTCTGTGCCTGCCACACCATTTGGGTGTTACACAACAGAGCAACACTTCGGAATACAAACTAAGCGATCATAAATAGCTGGGACTTCATTCGTCATGGGAATCTCCTAAATGTGCCACCTTTTGGCTAAAAAGGGGGGCTGAGGGTGGTTTATTGCCTGTTGCACCTGAGGGCCTGCACCCCACTGCCTCCGCGTGGCAAGTCCCCTGGCAGATGAGAAGGCGGGGGTTGGTGAGGCCCAGAAAGAAACTCCCTTTCCCAGCTCTTTGAAGAACTGTGTGTTTTGAATTTAATCTTGATTTTTTCCCCTCAACTTCAGCAGATTAAAGTTGAAATAACCTACAAATTACTTAATGTGTTGTAAATCTTCTGAAATTAAGGTCTAATGGGGAACACATGTCAGCAAGTAAAAGACAGAGAAGGGAAGCTGCGCCTTTTCTCACACTGAGGGAGGGAACACTAGAGAGATGTGAGTCAAAGGTGGGGAGTGTGAATAGAGCAGCTTTGCTCCTTTCCCCTCTCGTCTTAAGTCCACCAGGGCCAAAAAAACCGAGAGTCCATAGACTTGAAGTCGGAAGCCAGACGGTTGCGCATCAGCCCACTCTCAAGGGCAGCACTAGTCAAGCATGAAACTTAGTGCAAAAGCCAAAAACAGGGCCAAAAGCCCCCCATACCAGACCTAGATGGGAAACCCCTGGCAATTTGGGGACAGGAGCATTCCAAAGCGCATGCTTGGCTCCCTTGCCTCACCTTCAGCTCTTGGGACGCCTGTGCCTGCCCAGGCCCTTCCTTCCTTTCCACATGCTCAGATAAGCACCTGCTGCCCTCCTCCCAGCATGGCCCTTTCCTCCGGACCCCCCTCCCTCCCCAAACCACATGCGGCCAGCCTTGCCTGTTGCCTCCGCCTGGCATGCCGCCTCCCCTCCCCCCTCCTTTCCTTTTCAGCAGATTTCTCTCAAGTGTGCTGCCATATGGTTCCAGTTAAGACCCATATTTTTTTTCTCTCACCAATTGAAAAGACACACTTTCCTCCGTGCCAGGCAGTTTGCAGATTGCTCCGCTGGCTCAACTTCTTATTGGATTTTCTCAAAGAAGGTGGGGGGGGACGGACGGAAGGGGGGGGGAAGTCCCTGACATTTTAAATTAATTTACAGCCACAACAAAACAAAACAAAAAGAGTTCAGAATTTTAATAGTGTTGTAAGTAATTTTTAGGTAATCCAAACCAGATTTTGATATTAACCTTTGAAACCAAGTCCATCCAGCTACTATGTTACTGGATTTTAAAGGTGAGGTAAGAAAAGAAGGGCAGGAGACCATTTACTCAATCAGACCAAAGGTTATTCATTTATATCCCACTTTTCTCCCCAAAGCTGAGCCAAAGCAGTTTAATTCATTCTTGTCTCTTCTTAGTTATCCTCACAACAGCCCTGTGAGATAGGTTAGGCTGAGAGCATGTGACTGGCCCAAGATCCCACAGCACAAGTGAGGATTCGAACCTGCATCTTCCCGATACTAGTCTGGCACCCTTAACCACTACACCACTTAGTCCAGCAGCCTGTTTAGCTAGTTGCCTGTGTCCAGGAACACCAATACTAGAACTCAAAAACAACAACCCTTTTCTTTCAATTGCCTCTGAACATGGAGGTTCATTTTAACCATCGCTAAGAGAAGCTGTTGGTAGAGTCTCCTCCTCCCTGCATTTGCCTGGTTCCTTTCTATGACAGCAGACCTGACTGTAAGACTAGAAACAACCACAATGGGGACAGTTATAGGTATGTGCATGTGTATACACAACTGCAACTTTGCATCAATAACATTACCTACCTTTTTAGAGTTCACCTTTAGAATCTGAGATGCAGGTGGGCAGCTGAGTATTGGTCTGAAGAGGCAGAACAAAGTGTGAGTCCAGGAGCACCTTTAAGACCAACAAACTTTCATTCTGGGTATAATCTTTCAGGTGAAGAAGTGGCCCTACGCATGACAACTTATACCCGGAATAAAACTTTTGCTGTGCCTGATCTGCTTGTCTTTAAGAGTGGCGCCTTCCGCCACTGGTACCTTGGTTGCAGGGATCCTTCTCAGGCCTCCCATTAGGATGGGAAGGGGGGTTCTAGCCCCCTTGTCCTCCTCCCCCTCACCAGCTCCCTACTGCAGATGTAAGAGAAGCGCCGAGCCTGAGAAGGAGAAAGTATTGCCTGACTGAGGCCCACCAAGCTGAATCTGTAGCAGCAGAGGCAAGGCCAGAAAAGGGACTTCCCAATTCATAGCTCAAACTTTAGCTACTTCACTACACCATGCAGCTGTTCCAAGAGGATGATCTACAATTTGCCCCCTCTTCATGCTCTCCCTACAGCCCTTGGTGTGGCAGTCCTCTGAGCACTTGGCACACCCAGACATTTCCCATCCATTTACCTGGGCAGCGTTCCCTCCATGCCCACATGGACATGCAAGTTGGCAGCTCACAAACACACAAACAAACAGCGCTAGAAGGGGTGACAGCAGCACGGGGAACACCGCCTTGTTAACATCTTTGTTAAGCTCTGGCATGGAGCGGCAGGAGGATGGGGACAGCGCCAGCTCCTGGCCCCCTTGGGCTTTTAACATTCTCACCCTCCAGGAGTTCTGGCTGCTGGGGCAGCGGAAGGAAGGGCAGACAGGCAATGAGGAAATCAGCAATCAGCAAAGAAAGCCTGACCCCAGTTCCTCTGGCTGGGGCATCAAGAGGCTACAGTGTTTTCCACTGAGAAGATAAAGAGACCCCACAGAAAAACTACCACTGGAAAACTTGTCCATATGGCACCGAAGGCTAAACAGACTCCCGTCTTCATGGATCTGGGCCTGGAACAAATTCATAACATTCCTGTTGGCCCTCTGCCCCAACCCACAGACCTCACAGGTCATGAAAGAAAATTTTCTACTTGATTTCTGACATGATAGACTAGATCATGGCAAGGGGGCACAGCCTGGGCAAGGACCACTCTTCCAGTCAAGTATACCCCAAGCCTGGCACCTAAGAATTGTTGGCAGTGTTTCAATATGCAAGAGGGGGAAGCACCAGGCTGCTTTAGGGGTGGAGCCAGGAGTGGGTGAGATTTGGGGTTGGGGAGAGGCCTCAGTGGAGTATACTGCTAAGAAGTCCACTCTCCAAAGCAGCTGCTTTCTCCAGGGGAAATGATCTTTTATTTAGAAAAGAAACCACTTTGTATAGAAAGAGGTGAAGAGAGAGAGAGTCCCAACTAACTGTTCATTCAGTCTGTTGGTTCTGGTTCTGGAGGCGAGCAGGGAGGAAGTGTGCTCAAAGGAGCAGGAAGTCACCAAATGAGCCAATCAGGACATTGGAAGAGATTATTTGAAAAATAGTAAATTCTGAGGTTACAACCTCCTGTTAGATTAATAAAATCCTTGCATGTAAAGATCACGCACATACTTGTTTGTATTAATGCTCATTGGACACGGATGCCCAAAACACACATGAAAAGAGAGAGAATGTGGTGCAGGCAGGAAGTCTGGTGTAGTGTTTGAGAGTGTTTGAAAAATATCTGGGAGACCCAGGTTGATATCCCCACACTGACATGGAAGCTAATTGGGTGACCTTGGCTGGCCACTTATAGTCTCTCAGGCTAGCCTACTTCATAGGGTTGGTGTGATGATAAAATGGAGAAGAGAATGGTGTAAGCTGCCTTTAAATCAATCAATAAAAATATGCATGTGGCGATCTACACAGACATCTTGGTTTATGTCTGTGGACATGGACGGCCAGCATCATCTGAAAGGGCTCTTGAGAGGAAATTGGACCCTGACGGCCTAGTGGGCAACTGTAAGCCACGACATCAGCTTTAGTTTCCTCGTCTGTCAAAGGGAAGTATTGTTTACGTATCTTTCAGAACTGTCATGCACAAGAATTAAGGAAAGTCCTTGGGACATCCAGAATTCAGGATAATGACCAGCCCATTAGGTTTTCCCTGTTAGAAGCAGAAGATCTGTAGGGTACAGCTGACTGGGGATTTATTTATTAGATAACATGGAAGAACCAGTTCAAATCCTCATGCACAGGTTACCTTTGGCAACTGCCTGCCCTTTACAGCCTCATGAAGTGAGAACTGCACAAAAAAGAAAAGCCTTTTAATACCCTGGGAAAGTGCAGGAGAAAAAAAAAAGATTCACACCATCAGTGCGAAGCTGCGGAGGTGATCTGAAATCATTTTCACACAGTGACTTCTTCTGCTGTAAACCACATCCTGGCTAAACTCCTTTTGGGGTTGCTGCCCCCCCCTCCCATTGTGGTGAGCCACAATCAGACATCACGTTCACAAGACAGGGCTCCCAAATGCAAAATAACAAATAGCTACAACAGCAGCAATGAAGGGGGGCTAGCTCATGGCAGTTTTACCAATACCCCCCCTCCCCGGGTGAAAGCTAACTGGCCGGCCACTATTGGGACGGGCAGATGAGAGACAGGTAGATGGAAAGCAAAGCTGCTTAGTGCAAAATGCAGCGTGAGACGGTGGCAAGGATGAGAATGGGCAACCAACTGTGGCTAAAAGGAAGCGGAATCTCAATCACAAATTGGGGCTTTGTGTCTCAGGACTCAGATCCTGGCCTAAATACAGGGCTGGGGGGGTGTCACAAGGGTTGCCAAAGTGACAACTAGGTGCCACAGATGCAGCAAAACATACTGTACATTGCACCTTACACAGATAACCTCTGGGCACCATGCCAGGCAGGCGGAATGAAATCAAACGCCCCCCACCCCTGGGCATTTCGCCCAGTGACAAGGAGGGGTGGGCCTGAGGGTCTCCATGACAGGCACCAACATGGAATTGAGACATGCACTTTCTCCCCCTGGGCTCTATGCCAGGTGCCGGACAAATCCAAAGGCCCCTCCCACAAGTGTGTCGGAGAGAATGTGGTGTGCCCTGCAGGCAAAGGGCCAAGGAGGCACACAGAGGAATGTGGGGGCAACCTGCCAGGTGCTTGGAAGGGGGAGGATTAAGAGTCCCCTGGGCTGCTAGAGCAGGACTCCTGCCAAGCTGGGGGGGGGTGGGAACAGGTGGCCCACAGGTCTGGTTATTGACGGGGGAGGGGGGGCAGGTGTCTGTCTGCCATGTCCCCTCCTGATGTGCTTTAATGACAAATTAAAAGGGGGAAGTGGCTCTCCCGAAAAGAGGCTCCTAGGAAATGGAAGTGAGCCTTCAGGGCCCTGACTTGCATATGCACAGCTCCCCCCTCCCCTCCCCTCCCCTTTCTGTTGCTCCCAACAAGTGATTGACTGGGCAGGTTGCTATGGTGACCTGATAGTTTCTGCCAGGTTGCCAACTATGTGTGTTGTTGTTTGACAATGGTGGCCGGTGTCACATGAGCAGGAGGCGGCTGGAGGGCGGCTGGGGGGGGGGGGAGGCGGCACAAAAGGCGAATGGCTTTTTAATGGAGTGCCCTGCCAGCACTTGAAGACTCAATAATGAGGGGCCCAGAGGCCAGTCCTGTCTGTCCCACCCCACCCCTGCCAGCGGCCAGCCCAGGAGGGAGTCCTTTGTAGGGCTGCCAAGCGGGATGGGAAAGTTTGCAAACGGCCGGCCGGAAAAGGCTCCAGACCTGCACGTGCCCCCCCCCCCCAGGCCTTCCTTTGACAAGGTCTCAGGCTGGCATCAGCCAGAGCTCTGCAGAGCGGGAGTCTGACAGATGTAAACTGTTTGCCGAAGATGGGCCCTGGCAGCAGGCAAAGCCCTTCCTCCTGGCATGGGAAGAGCATCATTTGGGCGGCTGTTAAAAGCCACCAGAAAAGAATCCGGCAATTCAGGAGAGGAATGCTGCTGCACATTTTCATCCAGGGCACCATCCCTGGGTGCATTCGCTAACCAACATCTAACGCTTTCACTCCTTTGCTGTCCTTGCAGGCAGTGACATTCACCAAGAGGCAGCTGCTGATGCTGCCCACAGGCGCATCACCCCTCCTAAGCCATCAATAAGGCCGGCACGTTTGCTTTGCCGGCACGGCTTCTGCGCCAAAGCGAAATCTGAACAGGCAAAGATCATTTAGCGTCATATCTCCTTCTTGAAAGTGTTGAGTTGATTGCTGGAACCCTGTCTTCTGAGTTTAGAGACAACTGCATCAAGACTTCTGCACACGCTCAGAGACAACCTTTCCCCTTCTAGCTGCCTGAATATGCAGGCAGGCAGAGAAATATTTTAAAATGTGCATGGAACTGAAGGACAGGTGCCAAAGTTAAAGCCTTCTCCCTTGGTGTTCTGAGTGGAAGGCAAGGAGCAAGAATCCGGTGTGTCCCCTTGGCTGCTGCTCAAAAAGAGACAGATTTTCCAAGTTCAAAAAAGGAAGGAAGGAAGCTATATTCTTTCTAGTGAGCCAGAGGGCAATGTTCCTGCATTCTTTTGTCACTATTAATGGTGGACAAATAATTTCAATGAAGAAATTCCACACAACCTTCTCAGGTTTACCGATGTGCATCAGGTTTGGCCACTCCACCCCAACAGAGTCTAGGAACTTGTGCACAGATGTGGAATTTTCCAGGAAAACTTGAAAATCAGCACCAGGGAGGGAAAAATATCTTCTTCAATCTCAGGCTAAGGAAATCTATACAAAACAGATTGGTAGAACTGAGAAGGGTAGTAAAGATCCAATTTACCCCTTGCTTTTCAAGTATTTTATTTATATTTTACCCTTCCTCAAAGGCTCGGAGAGAAGCACATAGGACAAAACACAGGACATAAAGATACACAATAGGAATTTGATATTCAATTCTAAAAATTCTAACATTAAATTAAGATTACTTGAAGCCACCTCATTCTCCCAGGTGA
Organism: Paroedura picta; assembly: GCF_049243985.1. NCBI lineage: Eukaryota > Metazoa > Chordata > Lepidosauria > Squamata > Gekkonidae > Paroedura > Paroedura picta. The sequence goes on along the minus strand of NC_135383.1, from coordinate 2,103,534 downwards.
GGGGTGGGTGGGTCGTATAATATATACCCTCAGATGGCTTGGTTGGGTAGATTCTGAAAGTAAAAAAGGGCCACACCAAGTTCAACAAAGAAAATAGGGGGAAATTTGGTGCTTTTAGGGAAAGAATCTTTAATATTTCTGAAATCCCAATGAGCTGTGTGTCAAACTCCTTCAGGGGGAGATCACGTCAGGTTATCAGTATGATGCGTTCTATCGAGAAACTGATATCCCCCTGGGCAGATTTTGGACAGGGAGAGGCCAGCAGATTTCAATGTTGTTTCAGGGCCTCAACCACGGCCCCGGTGGAATAGCTCTCTCTTGCAGGTCCTGAGGAACTGTTTAAGACCCTGTAGGGCCCTGATCTCACTGAACACAGCGTTTCACCAGGCTGAGGCTCTGGCCCTGAGATCAACAGAACTTTTTTGGGACCAGGGATCCAAAGCAGATTTTGTTTGTATGATCTCAGCATTCTTCCAGTACATAAGTGGAAGAGGTGGTCCTGCAGATATGGCCATCCCAGGCTGTTTAGGGCTTTAAAAGTAAGAACCATAACCTCAAACATGATCCAGTTTTCAATCTGGAGCCAGTGAAATTGGGAGAGCACAGGTCATATGTGTGCTCTTCACTGGGTCTCCATAAGGACCCAGTCTGCCACAGTCTGGACCATTTGAAGTTTCTGGGACCATCAAAGTTTAAATGAATGGGGGAAGTGAAGGGGGGGGCTATATGTTTGGGTGTATAATCTAGAACTGCCACTGCTCTCCTTTGCTGTGTTCCCACAAGATTCCTATCAGAAGTTTGCTGTTTTTCTTGCAGGACAACAAAAGATGGGTACAGCAGACGGTCCATCAGCTCCCACCAGCCATGTGAGTCCACGGCCTTTAAGAGAATATCCTGTTTACACCTGGAGGGAGGAGATCACCAGTCTCTTGTGCTCCTTCTACCCTTCCAGCTATGACAGAGGAATGAGCAGCGCTCTCCTCCTTTCTCCAGGAGGGTTATATGTTTATATATGAAGAGGTTCTATACTCAGTGTGGGGGCTACAGGAAGGAACAGTTGCCCAGTACTCTCCAATACCTTGCCGTGGCTTTTTACTATGTGACTGAACGCAAGAAATGGGTCCAGGAAACATCAGCAGCTCATCTCTGGCCAGGGAAGTAGGACTCCTTGATCCTCTCATGGAGTCCAGGCATACTAGTGCTTAGGGTTACCAACTCTTAATTGGGGAATTCCAGAGAGTAGAGGCTGGAGGTAACTTAGCAGAGTATGGGCCCACAGAATTCACCCTACAGTCATTTTCTACAGGATACTGGATCTCTGCAGTCTCCAGACCTCAGCTGGAGGTTGGCAGCCCTGCCAGGTACCTCTTCAAACAACACTGGCTAAATGCAGGTGGTAGTTGCTTTTTAGGAAAGGATGCTCAGAAAAGGGGGAGACAAGTTTGCTCTAATCTTGCTGTATTTGAAACCAACAAAAAAGTTGCCTTGAAAAAACAAGGAAGTTGGACTGGCAGAAGCAGGAATGGTTCCTCCCAATGCAACCCTCTTTCCTGCCACCTTGAGGGATTTGCAGCTACTCTTGGGCTCAGCTTTGTTACATACCAGCTTCTTAGCAATAAACAAACAAATAAACAAACAAACAAACAAACAAATAAATAAAGTTCCCACCCACTTGAGCATGGAAGCAACTTGGATTTTAGTTTCATGGCATAAAAGTTTGGGAATTTTCAAATAAATAAATAGATAAATAAGGAGGACGGACCGATGCCAGTTTTCCATCGTTTGACAAGACATCTAAATAATTTAAGCAGCAGCAACTAATTGGGAAGCCTTTGCGTGGAAAGCGCGGGAAAAACACCAAATTACATATGTACATAACAAAAAATATTTTTTTAAAGAAAGGAAAAATATCTCTAGGAAAACAAAAATGTTCAGACATCTTTTTATTTTGTTTTTTTTCGGTAATTATACTAAAGATGAAAAACTCATAATAAACATCTCCCAGTCCCCACCTGCTAACAGTAATTATAGTAGACTCAACAATAAATGGTAAAGCAGAACAGAGCTGCATCTCGGGAATTCTCCAGGGTCTGTGGATTAGCTCGGAAAGCCTGAATGATTAAAATACACTAATTAAAATTTTGTGTTCCTTAGTAACTCGTCTGCCTGGGCCCCTGGTGTTGGCAAAATGGGAATTAACGTGACAAAAGCAACACACAGGGTTTTTGTTTTAAATAAAGAAGGGGGGCAGCAAAGGAAAAAAAATCTATATAAACAAGTTCTAGATCTGCAAGCAGGAGCGGGAGGGAGTCAGGAAAAAAATCACAAGGATGAAAAAAGTCTCTGGACATGGCAGAGGTTCATTCTTAAGATGACAGGTTAAACAACAACAGCAACAACAACAACCGCAACAAAACTCTTCTTCACGAAGCATTCTGCCTCTTCCTTGACGGGGTATGGAAGAGAGAGGGCAAGCCAGCCTGGGACGAACAGAGGGTCACATGCCCAACAGGGGGAAAAGCGTTTAAAAACAATTACAGAAGCCAGCAAGCGAAGCGAACGGAAGAGCGGGAGCAGAAGAGCTATCCGGGGAGAGGGCCCGGCCTGTTTTCCTTTTGCTCTCTGTCACACACTTTTCTCTGTGGACGCGCCGCCCTGCTCCCTTTCCCAAAGAAAACAGGACTTTGGGATAACGGCACCAGAAAGCTTCTGCCCCACTGCAGATACACAAAAGAAATTGAACACTTTTGGGTTGCCCTTAGCAACCTAATTGCATCAGTACATTGCACACAGGAGCCAAACTAACTGAATTTTGATGAAAAGACGGCGGTAATTTACGGCATCACGAAATTAGTTGTCATAGCGACGGGTTAATTACATCTCAAATTAACAATGCAAGTGTGGTGAAATTAAATATAAATCATATTTTCTGCATAAATTATAGGGGTTGATTAGACCGGGGCTCAGGGAGAGGAAAAGGTTGAGCCGCCACGGGCCTACGTAGCTTTCTGAGCCGACGAGAGAGTCTCTTAGAAACACTGGGAGGAAGGTGGGGATGGGGGGAAGAGAAGAAAGTATCAAAGAAAGGGAGGCACACACTGCCTCCTTGGCTCTGCTCATTTCACGTATTTTCTTGAACTCGCTACCTCAGCGGTCCCAGAGTTTCTACTTGTGCTGAATTTAGAGATGGCAACAAGGCCCACATGGTACACCTCAAGAGATCTGAGGCCTATCTGTTTTGGAAGCTTCATCAGAAACAGGATCTTTTCCAGAGTTTCACCTTTATTTCTTTGGGGCCTTTTCATCTCTGGAAAAAACTAGATGCAGCTTTTCTAGCACCTTTCGCCACCAGCACAGTCCTGAGGCAGCAGTTTTGGGGGGTGGACTGAGGCTTTGAGTCTTCTGCTGCATTAAAAACTCCCCTCTAATAGAAAACTACCACAATGGGGGATAAAGGTCCTGTCCTCTTCTCTTTGCTGGCTGTGTTGCTTTCTGTTGGTATGGAACCTGAAGTTGTGGGACTCTGCCATCTCCATACCCTCCCTGTGTGGGACAGCCAAAATCCAGGTGATGCCTGGAGACTTCCCAGAATTACAACTGATCTCTGAACTACAGAGTGTCATCCGTAGGCTGACAGTCCTAACTTTCAGCAGTGTGTAACCCAGATGAGAGAGCAGAGCTGAAATACTTGGTCGAGGAATAGGACCATTACTAAGCGTGATGCTGTTTTCCTTTGTGAAATGTGTCTTCATTCTACTGCTTAAATTTCTTCTCTTCATCTTGGCTCACCATTTTCCACAGTCAGGGCACAGGCCATCTTATGATGGAAATGAATATAAGGGCAGTGAAATTGGTGGATCAAAACCCAGACAAGGTGGAGGTGAGAACCCAGCTCACTTTGCAGAACAGAAATAGATTCCAAAGGTCAGGCACACTCCTTTAGCTGCATCTGTTCAGACCTGATGTAAAGAACTTAGACAAATTAATTCATATGGGCTCTGGAAGTCAAGGAAAAGAACTAGTTCATGGTAGCAAAGAGTAACATTGAAAGGCAAATGGCTCAGAGAGGGTAAAGTCATGGGGCTCTTTCAAGAATTATGCCCAGTGAACAATTTCCTTCAATAATGTCAGCAGCAACCTTGGAGCAGGTAGGAGGTTTGGCATAAACAGGAAGCTGGTGAAATTTGCTGATGACACAAAAGGGGAAGGAATTATCAATACAGATGAGGATCAGAAAATTATACCGGATAATCCAGATGACTGCATGCAGTGGTGTAACAAAAACAGGAATACATTTTTAAAAGAGGCCAAAGTTTATATATTCAGAGGTTACAGGTTCCCACACAGCACTGGTCTTCATGGAAAGTGACACATGGAACAAATCTGGACCAAACCAGCCTGGCTAGGGATTAGTGGTTCTGGGGACCTGGGCATAAGTCCCAGATGGAGCCCCAGAAACCCTGTCCCATCTTTCCCCAGCAAGGACCCCCACATGTGGGGATATGGAGCTAACCTCTGGTGGGGCAGGAGATCTAGCATTACAACTGATCGCCAGGCTACAGAAATCACTTCTGCCAGAGAAAATGGCTGCTTCGGAGTGTGGATGCGATGGTTGAGGTCCCTTCCCAAATATCCAGGAATTTCCCAGCCAAGAGCTGGCAACCCTAAGCCACCAGGTCAGCTGCCTGAATCCCAGTTGGGCAGGTGCAAGGGATGGGAGCAACCTGTTCTTCTCCCCCCACCCCCTTTAGGCTATGGGCAGTCTGCCCCCCCCAGCATATGCCTCAGTTGCTCATTGGCTGAGACTGCCCTGGCCAACTGGATTTTGCCAAGAGATATTATGAACAAACTCCCTGAAATCCAAGTCTCTGATCTTTCTAGGAAGACCTGCACAGGTAATAGATTTTAACACAGCTTCCAAAAATGTTGTGTAATAAAATGCCCTGTGCATTTCCAAGATTTCAGAAAAGCAGGGGAGGAGGTCAGTGGCTGCCCCAACAAGGAACTACTGGCTGCTCCATTAAACTCTCTATGACCCTTGTGGAAAGCAGGAGTGTAGCGACTTCAACAATGGAGGCACAATTAACTGCAAGGAGAAAACAGGAACTAAAATAACACTGCAGAGTGCACCACCAACCCCCTCCTTCTACCATAAGTATTGGGATGCCAAAGGGCAGACGTTTTAGAAACTAAGGACTGGTCTCAAAAGCCACTTTATTAAGCCAAAGATACAGAAGAGTTTCTAAATTTGGGAGTCCAACAAGCTTGGTACAACCCGGATTATTACAGTGTGCCATGAATGGGATTTATCCCTAATTGGTCTCTTTATCTTGGGGCCTTTCAATCAGTGGGTAAATGTGACATAATTATAAGGCAGGTAAAATACTATTCCCTTCTCAAAAGAGATGCTATGCCAAAGCTGAGGCAGTCCCAGAGAAGCTTCATGAGATGAAGAGGATATTTTGTGTGGCCCTGATCCGACCCTCCACCACAACTTTTTCCAGATGTCTAAAGGAAATTAGCCTTTTAAAGGAACTATCTAAAATGTGGAAAAAGAGAAGAAATGCCCCCTGGTCCAGGCAGCCGTCATGATCGATGGCGGTGGATTTGCGTGCCCATTTCATTAATTTTTCAGTATGCATTTTATTTATCTATGCGCCGTACATCTGCTGAAGTTTATATACTCGATCATATATATAAATATAGACACACAGCAATCAATACGACATCCGTTTCGACTGAAACAGCTTCCATTAGAGCCCCCCCAGCCCTTCGTTTCCACAACCTGATGGCAGAGCACCTTGTGCCGTTCAATCGGTTTCCGATCCTCATTAGTGGTGAAACATGGGCTCCCTCTTTCTCCCGTTCTCCAGTGTTTCCATTCAGCCTAATAGACTCACTGGGCCTCGCAGGACCCATCCGTACCTGAAATTTCTCCCCACCTGGGCCAGTAACAGTCTAGATATTGTGGGATGTATCAGAGAAAACCATCATAGGCATTGGACAGAACTAGTTTCTGAGGGGTGCATTCAAAAAGAGAACTTGCTCCAGATCCTTTACCAAAGGGAGGGTTTCCACTCTGAAACACGTGATGCAGCAAGATACTGATTTAATTGGGAATGCTGGTCAACAATTAGATGAAACAGAGGGCCACATGTTGACAATGGGAAGAGATGACAGGCCTCTATATTCCACACCCCAGTATCCCCTGCAGAGGTGCATATAGGCCACCGTACTGTACCATATTCAGTGTTGCCGTCGTGTGCCATTTTTAAAAGCCCAGCCTCAAGTTTTTAAAATTGCAACCCAGGCATGACAAGCTGTAACCTCTGGGTCTCTAGTTTTCTTTATTTTTTTTAGGTTATTCTTTTATTTATCCAATTTATATGCCATCTTTCCCCAAGGGCTCAGGGTGGCTTGCAATATTTGTAATATCTCCACATGAATTTTTTTTAAAAACCTTAAGCATTAAATTTTCAGGCATTTAAGCTAGTAAAGATTTTTGTCTTGAGAAACACTTGAGAGCCACTGCTAATATGGACAGCACTGTGCAAACCTGAGGGGAGTTTTGAATTGGTTCCTATTTCCGGCTTGCACCCTTACATAAAGTGGCCAGAAACCTTGCACTGGACTCGTGCTTGAAAAGGACTAAGACCCAATGCTGACCCTCAAGGACTTCTTAACACATACCCATTTTTTAAACCAGAAACCAAATCAACAAACCAAACAGCTGAGCTAACTTTTCACATAAATAAATAGAATACTGGAAGAAATAGGTGGCAATATTTGTTTCTAATGGGGTGCCTGTGCCTTTAAAAGATTCTTCATTTATAGGTTCTTTGCTCATCCACCATTTCAGTGATCTATATGCAAATATGCTAATGCATGCAAATTAAGACACCACTTTTAGTCCCAATTTAATAGAAAGCATTAAAATACCATTTTTTCACAAAAAAACTCCATATGCATGAAGGAAGTGGTTCCCCACCCCCACGGTCCCTTTTTTCGTTTGTTGTTGTTGTTGAATTCTGGCAGCACAACACAGTTTGTAGGATTGGAAGGGAAGCTTGACTACCCCCCCCCCCCCCAGGTGTCGCTTTTTCTGTTCAGTCTCCCTAGAAAAACTACGATATTTCTGGTATTCTTGTACAACAACAACAAAAAATACACCCCAGAATAAACTTATAAATAATTGGTGCTCTCTTCAAACATCCTCCCAACCTTCAAGAACACCACAGAGAACATAAAGCACAGGTCTTCAATCTCTTCCATGCCCTATTAATTCAAAAACTAGGAACCTAAAAAATAAATCCAAGAGTTACAGCTCCTCCCACCACCCAGGACTCCACCTCCTGTCTTGATATTTTGAAAAATTTTAAACACAGAATTGCATGTCTAATAATTAACCTATAGAGAAGACAAACAGCCTCCTGATGATCAAAGAAGACCGAGATATGCTAGCATGAGTTGAGCTTATCTACTAGAAAGAAGTAAGGAGCTTGCATTGGTATTCTCACATTCAGTTCAATGCCACATCCAAAATGCTTGACTGCCTGAACTCTCTCCAGTGTCCTGTTCAATTTCACTGCAAGAAACTCGAAGCAAACTGAGAAATGGCTGCCATGTGGCCCAGAACATCCAAACTTATCCACTCACACAGCCACTATCTGGGCTTTGCTGCAATCTTCCCCAAAATTTCAGAGAAAACCAGATTTGAAAAAGATCAGAGAAAAGCCAGGGAAACCCCTGAAGATACACAAATGCACCACAATGCTGTGGGGAACCAAGGGGGGGGGGGAATGTCTGCTTCCCCAAAACACTGAACCCGGGGTTAGGGGTTGGACTAGATGACCCATGAGGTCCCTTCCAACTATTATTCTATGATTCTAAATCACCCAAGTGGAAGACCCCCAAACTTAACTCTTAAATTACTACACAGCACTGTCTACGAGAACCTGCAGCCACACTCCTGAAAGGCCAGGGCTCAAGTTCACTCACAGCAGAAAACCCTGACAATAAATACCTTTAAATGTCTAATTTCTATGCAAATACCCTGCAGCCAGGGTGTAGCTGTGTATTCTACAGAACCTTTAATTTGAATGTAACTCATCTTCATAATAAAGTTGAGAGAGAAATTGCTAATACTCCCATTTTCCTGACAGGAAACTGAGACTGTACGGGAAGTCAAGTTAAAATGGCAGCTTTGGAGGGTGGACTTTATACCCTCCGCTCCTCAGGACCCACTTCCCAAATCTCCAGGTGCTGGCAACCTCAACTCCATCTTTTTAAATGCTCGACACTTAGACAACCAGATCATCAGGGCAGAGAGACCCAGGGTTGCCTTCTCCCTGATATTGAACTTTCTATATGCAGTCCCCACTCCCACCCTGCCCCTGAGTGAGCACTCAAGTGTATTACTCTCACACTTTGAATCAGAACACAAATTACAATCTTGCCCCTGTTAAGGTGAGTTCTGATTCATAAAACCTTGAATTCAGAAGGGTTGCTGGGCTGGTCTGAAGCAACAGAACAAAGTTTGAGTTCAGTGTCATCTTTGAGGCCCACATAGTTTAACTCTGGCTAGAAGCTTTCAAAAGGGGCCACTGGACTTGGTTTTCTTGCTTATTTATGTAATTCATTTATAAACCACATTTCCTCCCCTTCCAAAGGGGACTCAAAGCAGTTTTCATGGTTCTCCTCTCCTCAATTTTATCCTCACAACAACCCTCGGAGGCAGGGTAGGCTGAGAAATTGGGGCAAGGTCATTGAGCAAGCTACCATGGCACATGTGGGGATCTGAATCAGGGCCTCCCAGATCCTAGCCCAGCCTTCTAACCACTGCACGATACTTCCTCTCTCTTGTGCTACAATAAATCTTATTCGGCTCTGGGGACCAACAGACTCCAGTTTGGCTTAGGAACGTCAGGGGTTTACCTTGAGCGCAGATTCCTTTCAGCAGTTACAAACAATACAGTCAACGTTCTAAGAAACACCCTGTGTCCAACGTGAGCTGCATCAACACGACTGGGCAGATCATCGAGTATAAAATGGCACAGAACAGATATTCAGATATCATCACAATGGGATATATTCTGGCACTGAGAAACCTGGCATTTTATTGCTGGAAAAGGGGAACACACGTGCACACGCCCAGCCACTGAAACTCAGCCTCCGATGGAAATCCAGTAGAATGATTTCCCCATCAAACTTGTTTTATTGGATATAAATACCTCATTATTTGTAGGTTGCCAGAAGTTTCACATGCTGCTTTTGTAACACGTGTGGGAGTCTTTTACATAAGATCTTTGTTCTCATATATTCCCAAACCTGATTTGAATGTCTTCTGAAAGATTCTCATCTTTCTCTTGCCTCTCCTCTCCTGTTCAGACTGTTCAAAATTTCAGGAAATTGAAGGATGAGTGGAATCCTTCAGGCCTGTAAAGGCTACTTGGACACTGAACACATAGTCATATTCCCATTCTCTAAGATGGCTCTTAAAAAAATGGATGTCCCTATGTCTTACCAAAGATACAGCCCAGAAGAAAATAGGAATAGCTGGAGCTATCCATGCCCAGCAAAGGGCATCATTAGGACCCTGCTTCTGAGTTCTGTCATCATGAACTGACTGAGGAAGAGTGCTTGCACTCAAAAGCTCATGCCTTGAATACATCTTTGTTGGTCTTAAAGGTGCCACTGGACTCTGATTTTGTTTTGTTGTAGTGCTTCAGACCAACACAGCTACCCACTAGGCTAATGGCTGAAATGCTGGTTGGCTTGTTTTAAAATGCAGGATGGGAGTACCTTGCCGTGACAAAGTGTTTGCCGGTAAGCATCTCAGCCAGCTGTTTTCAACTGGCAAGCCAGCATTCTCATGATACTAGAAACTAATAGTGGAGGAAATGGGGTTGCTGTCAGCCCATGTCCCGCTCCTGCATCTGCCTGGTAACATTTCGTAAAAGGAGCAAGTGACATGATGCCACTGCATTCAGCACACAATGAACCAGACTGGGGCAGAGACAATGAGATTGTGTTACACATTTACTTATTTTACTAAATGTTTCCAAGGTGATGGAGGGGCATGAATGTGAGTCGGTGGCAACCTGTGTTCAGTCGTCATCCCCCCGCCCCTCGCCACAATGTCGATGAACCTTTACATAAAATAAACTCTCAGCTTGTAATTCTGAGAGGCAAGCTGGAGTATCTATCCCCCAATATTTCTGCTAATGTGCAAAAAGCACAGGAAGATCCCCCCAGGGGCGGGGGTGGAGTAAGAGAAAAGTTCTGAATCCTCACCCCTTCGTGGCTTGAACCATCTGTATTCTCTTGTTATAGGTTTAGATTACACACAGAGGACACACAAGAATGTTCAGACGGGTGGCAAAACATACCATTGTTAGCGCCCTTGCATGCTCATGCATTAAGGTCTCAAAGCTAAGGGACAGAGTGGTAAGTTGGAAGTCCCCAATTCAAATGTTGCCTCTGACACAAACGTGCTAAAGTAGGTAAGCCACCATCCCGCAGCCTCAACAGGCCATCTGTCATGTGGGGATGAAGCCACTTACTTGACAGAGTGGTTATTTAGGTCACTGGCAAAAAGTATGTGAACACAGAAGCACTGTTACGACTGAGCTTTATAAACTACACATACACACACTACTCTCACAAAAAAAGATGCTAACACATCTGCATAATACTCCCTATAATGCTGCCTCATTACAAAAGAATTCCCAAATGTAAAGATACGCACCCAGCTCACAGAGCTTTGTGCACAACTGACCACAAACAGGCACACAAGTAAACACAGCACTTTGAAAGTACATGCTGCACAAGACCTGCCAAAAACAAAACATGTAGAGTGCAATCCTAAACAGGGTTATCCTCTTCTATGTCCACTGAAATCAATGGGCATCAACAGGTGTAACCCGTATTAACCAGGCTTCAGATTTCATTGGAAAACACACACACTCCTCTTGCTATTTCTTGATTTCCACCTCATCTATCAGGTTGCACTCTTGAGGAAGGGGAAGTTCCCTGGCCTACCACCCCTACAAAGCGACCCCCTGATCTGCCAGGTACCCTCTTTAATACAGGAACAACGGAAGGGCATCTGCATTAGGACCACAAAGCAGCATCTCCATGGTGGGAGAAAACATTAGAGTCCTGTAGTAGAAGCAATACATTTTAGCCTTAATGACATGCTAAAACTAACCTTTTTGAGCACATGGGCACCACTGGAATTCTGACTCAGGGTAAATGGGCAAGGCCTCAGAGTAGCCACCGTGGGGGGCAGGCAGAGACACACCCTCAGAAGAAGCCCAAGTGCAGGAGGCAATTGAAGTTAAAAAAAAATACACAGAGAGAGAGAGAGAGAGAATTTCAGAATCAGAAAACCTTTATTGAAACCACACTGTCATGGTAGCTGCCACTGAAAGGACGTTATTGTAATCTGCATAGCCCATCAGAACTGGAAGGATTTCTAAAAGCACCTGGCCAGCACCAGGAAAAGTGTTGGTAGGCGCCATGTCGCCCACATGCACCAGGACCCCCGGGGACACCATGCTGGGGATCCCTGGTCTATGGCATCTTCAGGAAAAGGGCCTCGGAGGGCCACTGCCAGTCAGCATAGGCAGATTGATCTCCACGGACTCACAGCCTGACGTGGTACAAGGCGGCCTCATATCTTCACGCGGAACGCCTACCACGCACTCGACAAGCAATTTCCTGCCCCTCCCTTTAATAAAAAGGCTTCCTGCAGAGCCTGACATTTAGTCCTCTGCTTTTTACTGTTTGGGAGCACCTAACAAAGGCACTAGGATACCCCACTGTACATGCAATAACATTTCCTCTCAGCAACAATTACCTCCAGCTAACTATATATGGGGAGGGGAGGAAGAATGCCATTTCCCTGATATGGACACTTAAAGGCTCAAAACCTTTGCGGCAGCAACTTCAGAGGGAAGCAGGGAAAATGACAGACGGACGGAGGGAAGGGAACAGGAGGAGGAGAAGGGAAGGTGTCATGTGGGGAAGAATATGGATCAGTCTGTCATCTGGAGACCCATCTTCATCCAGAATTAATGCACTAAAGTTCTTTGTTTTCCCTCTAAATGGTTTTAAAGAGACAGTCGGGGCTCCATTCCGGACACACCGAGCGGCGATGGTTCAGCTGGCTCAAGCACTTTGAAAATGAAAAAGCAGCACATCGGAGGCTGTGAGCGCTGAGATCGCAACAAACAGTGGGGATCAAGACAGGAAAAAAGCGGGAAGGGGAATAAGAGCACCAAGAGGGCTTGGCGTGATTTGCCAAGCGGGAGAGGTGCGCTAATTATTTAGTGCTACTTTGAAACACGCTGAACGGACTCTTGGATCTGCAATTTCCTCCTTTCGGCAAAGCTCGGGAGCGGGGCTGAGGATTGCATACTCTGCAGAAGTCAGGGGAAGGAAAATGGAAAGGCGCCCTTTGCAAACAGTCGAGCTGCAGAGATGCCACAGCTACAGAAGCAATGGCTGAATCGAGCCTCTGATGGAGACAGAGAGGGTCCAGAAAGAGTTCACATTATATATAAGGGCTGTAACAAGGATGGGGCAAGGAAAAAAGTGGGGGGAGTGAAGACAGTCTCCAAAGCTGAAGGATTCCAATGCTGGTGTCTAAGACTGTCACCTGTCCTCCTTCCAAGTTACGGTATAAACTTGAGGAACACAAAAGGAAATCAGACAACCTGATAAATTCATCGTTGGTTGCTAGCCACAATGGCTAAATTGAACAAATTTTGAGTCCAGTAACATCTTTAAGACTAACAAAGTTTTATTCAAGGTATGAGCTTTCATGCACATGCACACTTCTTCAGATACCATGCTAAATTGAACCTCTGAAGAAATTCAGAGGCAGTAAATCGCTGAATAGCAGTTTCCAGGAGACAACTTTGGTTTCCAGAACTCATATTTAATGTCAATCTTTGTTTCATCTTGGGCAGCTTGTCCTTCTCTGTTCCCCAAGTTGCTTCCTTCTCCTCCTATTGATCATGTTTTTTTACCCTGGAGCTCAATGGTACATCATTCTCCTCTCTTCCATTTAGTTCTCACAATAACCCTGCATAGTAGGCTAGAGAGGATGACTGGTCCAAAGTCAGCCAGACGCAGCCAGTGTGGTGTAGCAGCTAGAGTGCTGGATTAGAATTACAGACACACCTGGGTTCAAACCCCCATTCTGGCATGATGCCTGCTGAGTGATCATAGGCTAGGGGAAGAGAGGGAGGACAGGGAAGAGAGAATGATGCATGCCACCCTGAGCTCCCTGGAGTCTGGGATAAAAATCGTTTCAGGGGGGAAGAAAAAAAAGAGGGAGAAAAGGTTTTTTTTATACCCCACTTTTCATTACCCAAAGGAGTCTTAAACTGGCCTACAATCACAACAGACACCCTGTGAGGTAGGTGGGGCTGAGAGAGCTCTGAGAGAACTGTAACTGACCCAAGGTCACCCAGCAAGCTGCATGTGGAGGAGTGGGGAATCAAATCCATTGCTCTTAACCAGTATACCACACTGTCTCTGTACCATAAGCGTCTGCAGCAGAAGAGTCCAGAAGCACCTTAGAGACAATCCAGATTTTCAGGGCATTAGCTTTTGAGACAGAAAGCTCCCTTTATTGGCTAAACACGTAAGGAGATGTAAGAATTTGGCCCATAGGTTCCCTAATTGTAGCCCTACGTGGCAACCATTCCATACCCCACTGTTCCTGCAAACTTTCCCCAACAAGCCAGGCCATGGCTGACTTGCTCCCCAAGTATTCAGTTCACTGTATTGTACTAGAAATTTGTGTTTTGTATTTTACAGTCAAGTCACTGCTGGCTTTCCTGAGCAAGAGACATCCTGAAGGCAAATGGAATGATGATAAAATGGATGATTTCCCTACACGAACAAGGGGGGGGGACAGAATTCCTCTTATGTAGGGAGAAAATATTGTATCTCTGAAAAACAGTTACCATGTTGAGTTAATTGAATAGGAATACAATGGAGTACAAATGACATTTACTATTGAAGAAAAAAACTTTCAGTAACAGTATGCAATGTTTCTGATTTCATAAGACTCTTCATCAAGTGGGATCATTGTTCCATTCCTGAGTTCACTCACCCACCTTTTGGCTGTCTCTAATTTCAGCCATGACAGGAAGCACTTCTGGCTGAATGCAGCTAAGTTACTTGCCCGGTTTTCTGCACATGTATCCTGCTACGTCTGAAGCCCCTCTCTGACGAGGATCCTGCTAAGACACAAGAGCTGCTTTGCCTTCTCTACTGAACTCGCTCCAAAGGAATCTTTGTTCCTTTACCTCTTTCTCAGCCCCCCTTGAGAGAAACGCATGCAAGAATGGGGTGGATTGGAGGAAGAGCAGAGAGGGAACAACAGCAACAGGAACAGAGTTGAGCCATCTCAATTATTCATATGCCAGATGGATTCTTTTCCTGCCTTTTGCTTTTAAAATAATGTGTCTGTGAGACACACACACACACACACACACACACACACACTTTTCTGAAAAATAAATGGGAAGGAAGGAAGGAAGGAAGGAAGGAAGGAAGGAAGGAAGGAAGGAAGGAAGGAAGGAAAGAAAGAAAGAAAGAAAGAAAGAAAGAAAGAAAGAAAGAAAGAAAGAAAGAAAGAAAGAAAGAAAGAAAGAAAGAAAGAAAGAAAGAAAGAAAGACAAAGGTTCTTCCATGGGAAGAAATTGTCAAGATCTATGCAATTTCCTTGGTGAGCAGAGATGTAGCTGGTTGCTTATTTCATATATTCAGAATTGTGAGAGAGGGAATGGAAAAAGAGAGAGAGTGGGAAGGATGGGGGGGGAACAGAAGAGGGCTTTGACCTTCTGTGAAGGATATAAAAAATCCAGCAGCCTCAGGGGACACCCAACTATCTAGCATATTGCTGTTAAAATGTCTGCAAAATTTAATACTCTTGGCATGCCATCTAATCAGTCCTTGGAAACCAGAGGATTTTCCCCCCTTCCCCCCACCTTCTCAGACTGTTTCAGACCTCCAGCTTTGGGGTTGGGTTAATTTTTTCTCCCCTACCCCACCAGATGACAAACTTTGTTCATGTGGGTTATTTAAATTTGAAAAGGGGGGGTTGGGTGGAAGACAGCTGTTCCTTGCGCTTTGAAAAAGGGGGGAAAGTTTGCGAAGACTTCTTCACTCCGCTGAGCTGCTGTCTGATCAAATGGAGGCCTACAAGATGGTATGGAAGTGTGCACGTCTGCCCGGCAGATGTGGGGAAGGGCATTTGCACGTGAACACAAAATACACAGGGGAAATCTGGGGGTTAACAACATAGAAACTGCTGTGGAATCCAAAGCCCATCTAGATCATTACCCTCCAACAGTGGCCATGCAATTATCTCTGGATACTCAGAAGTCGAATAAGAATATGCCCTCCTTCCTGTTTGCCCCTGGCACAAACCCACGAGCACAGATTGGCTATTCCTATCAGTTTTAATAGCTATGAAGCGCCCTGTCATCAGGTTGGTCATCTAGTGGGAATGGATTCCATGCCTTGAATACACTGCGCATGAAGAAATACTTTCTAGCTAATTCCCCCAAGCAATTCTGGTACAAAGACTCCTTGTATGACATTTTTACAGAGATGGGATTATTTCTGTAGTCCTTTTGAGATAATCATTGCTTGCACGTATCAGAGACTGGCATAGTGGCTAGAGCATTCAATTTAGAAGTGTGAGGTTCAAATCCTCAGTTTGCTAGTTGGCCTTAGGCAAAAATGCTGGCCTACCAGGCAGGTTTGTTGCAAGGCTATAAAAAAGTTGCTTTGAATTCACTGGAAGAAGGATGGGACATAAATATGCAACAAATATATGGACTAAAATCTTCCACCACATTCTACTGTAAGGGGACCCATATCCAGAATTTCATTCCAGTTTAATTCTATTTCTATGCTTCATATGTTCGAACAATTTGGAATGTGTTGACAAGAGAAGGGCACACTAAGGAAGCAAAACTCTAAAAACAGAAGCCGTTGTTTTCAAGATATCAGGTTGCGCATTTGCAACGGCATGAAAGTTCAACTGCTTCTACCTGGGACTGCTGCAGGTGCTTGTTTCCAGACCTGGAATGAACTGTTCTGTGTATTGAGTTTATTTGACACAGCACTATGGTCAGATACATTTTCTAATGAACTATTCTGCATGCAACAGATGGCTACCAGGTGGGCATTGGCTTGCCCCCACGCTTGCACATGTATGTGAGATAGCCACAATAGTCTGCATGGAGGGGAGAAAGCTGGGGATGAGACAGAAGAAAAACTGCTTGGAAATGGGGGATGAGAAGGTGCTTCCTCTCTGACAATCCTTATTGAATCAGACAGCTGCCTGAGCTATGGTAGGGCATGAAAGGAAACAGCTCCCCGGAGATACCCCAACATACAACATGTGCTACCTCCTTTGTGTGTGTCGTGGGGGACAAGGCTTGGAGGGCTGAGCATTCCCCAAATCATGTCTTCAACTCCAACCATTAACCATTGTGTAGTACTCCCCCAGTGCTCTAGATGTAAACATGTTTATTCACGCCCCAGCCAGAAAATCTCATGATCTTGGGCCATATTCAATCTTTCTCTCTCTCTCGCTCACACAGAGAGAGAGAGAGACACAGGGCTGCAAACCAGGGCTGACAGCATTCGGCCAATTTGCTCACCCATGTCATTCATGCCCTCAGGGCCATTTTTTAAAAATATTTTTTTATTTTTTTGCTTATCTCATTCTGCAGTGCACCAAGAGGCCCTGACCTGAATAGCCTGTTCAGACCACAGACGCTAAGCAAGGTTGTAGCTGGCTTGTATTTGAATGGGAGACCTCCAAGGAATATCAGGACTGCGACAAGGAGGCAGGCAATGGCAAACTGCCTCTAACATCTCTTGCCTTGAAAACCCCACCATGGATCTCCATAAATCAACTGTGACTTCCCCCCATCAAGGTACCATGGAGATGAATGCACAAGCCATTCACGACTGGCTGTAGAATCTCAATCTTCTTTAGAAGTTGTCAGGTTTCTAGTCCTTACGAAGCAATTCTTGTTGTTTGAGCAATTCTTGATGAAACTCAGAAGGGAGAAGAAAGTGGGGAAGAAAAGGATTTCTAGCAGCGAGGAGGTGTGGTGTCAGAGCTTTCTCATTCCCATGAAGCAGCATAAATTATGCAAAATCATCCTGTTTCTTAAAGTGGTAAAAGAGTCACTTATGAGAAGCTCACCAAGGTCTTGACAGGTTGCTGCCCCCTAGCTAATGATGGTCAGAGGCACACAGTCTTTGAGTGTGCAGATTTCATTTATCTGCCATGATTAGCAGCCTTTTTTATTTCTTTAGTCACCTTTTACCAACAACAAACTCCCAATACCACTGGAGAGGGGCTGTAGTTCAGTGACTTTGAATGCACAAACCCGCAGGTTCAGGCCTTAGCATGTCCAGTTAAAGAAGCACAAAGAACTGTTTGTTTTTTTTACTACCCAACTTTTCACTACCCAAAGGAGTCTCAAAGCGACTTACTATGGCCTACCCTTCCTCTCCTCACAACAGACACCCTGTGAGGTAGGTGAGGTTGAGAGAGGTCTGAGAGAACTGCCACTGGCCCAAGCTCACCCAGCTGGCTCGAGGTTACCCAGATTAGAGGCTGCCACTTTTGATCACTATACCAGACTATACCAGACTATACCAGACTGCCTCTCTCACAGGTTGGGCAAAATCTTTTGCTCAAGATTTTGCGAGAGCCACTGCAAATCAGAGAAGACCAAGACCAAGATAGGAAGGGCTTTGATGGAGTGTAAGAAAGACAGGAAAAGAGCACAGCCTGAGTGTACAGTTATGGGGAGAGCTAAGAACTCCTCTCTGGAACCTTCCCAGTTCCACCGAAACTCCATGCAAAACTTAATTGCAGAGGAATCCAATAAAAGTAGAAAACCCTATAGGGTGTAAACTGCTCAAAGTCTTTAATTATGCCGAGAAAAAAATTGTACAGACACACACAATGTGGTTTCAGAGAGAAGAAAAAGGAACAAAAGTGGACTTCCTTGAGGTATCTTTCTTGCATAAACAACAGCAATTCAGCTCCAAGAAAAACAAATCTGCAACGTGCGCAGGTTATACCGAGCTGATTCTAAAACTCTTCTCCTGCCACCAAATTCCACACATTGGATGGTAAAGGAATTACAGCTTGCCTTGACCCTCAAGCACAACCCTGCTAGTTTGAGATGCCCCTCAGTGCAACCTGATTTTTACACAGTCCCTCATGAAGCTCCTCTAAAATCCTCACCAAACAATCACTAAATCCTACTCATGTTTTGTTAAACATCACTTTGTCTTATGCTTCCAAAAGAACAGGACAGAGTATATTCTGCAATCCTGTGCTATTGTGAAATTCAGAAAAGGGTGCCAGTTTTAGCCCTCTGCGAACATTGGCATTCCATTTGTGTTGCTTAAAAAAAAAAAAAAAGTTTCTAGTCCTTAAAGACTTCCAAGATAGGTCTGAAAAAAACAAACAAACAGGGAATATCTGATGAAGATAGAAAAGGGACACATATGTGTATGCTTGTATACATGAATGGAACATGCTAGGATTCCTGGTGACAGAACCGGTTCCAGGGTCCACATGGCTGGATATCTTTTGGACACAGGGCTCAACTCCACCTGAAGATGCTGGGCTAATTTCTCATTTCTTGATGGGAGAAGTGATATGAGGCAGTGGAGGAAGCAGAGCTCAAGAGAATTGGGCTCTACTGCCTCCTCCAGGCCCCCCCTTGCAATCAGACCCTGCAGAATGGCAAGGATGGAGCACTCATGGGGCACAAAATTGCTCGGGCCTTTTCAGTGCAGCCATGGGGGCAAAGAAGGGGCCGTATGGAGGCGGCAGAAGAACAGAGACATGCTTTAATCACTT
This sequence comes from Paroedura picta, assembly GCF_049243985.1. NCBI lineage: Eukaryota > Metazoa > Chordata > Lepidosauria > Squamata > Gekkonidae > Paroedura > Paroedura picta. The sequence continues at coordinate 2,084,606 of NC_135383.1, read as the reverse complement.
GATGGCTCGCAGCCAAATGTCTGAACCGTCTCCATTGAGAAAACTGCTTGAATGGCTATGGGGAGAGGCATTTGGGGCTATTCTCTTCCATCATCTCACATACAAGTCACGGCTTATTGTTAGAGATGACAAGCGATGAACGCATGTGCGTGGACTGCTCTGAAGGTTGTCTTTCCTAAAGCATAAAACACAGGGGAAAATCCAAGCCACCCAAGAGATGGCTATCAATTTTAGAAGTTTCTGTAAGGTCATTGCTCTCAGAAGGAAAATATTCAACAGGATCCACTGGGGCCCCTAAGGAAGAGCCAACTTGTAGATTTTCAGCTGAAATCTTCAGCTTGCACTTGAGCTCCTGAAAGATGAGGAGTTTCCTAAAAGAAGGGTTTGGCCCTGGCCTGGTTCCCCTCAGAATCAAGCCGGTAAGTTCTTCCTCTCTCAGGTGGAGCACATAGGGCCAATACCTGGTCACCAACTGAATGAGAAATGCTGCTAGTGAGAGAACAAGGCAGAAGAGGAGCCAGGCAGACGGAAAACAGAGCTCTTTCACACAAAGAGAAATGGGCAGGAAAATATTACAGTGGGCCATAAATTTTGATTTCTAATTACTTCCTGGTGTTTTTCAGCACTCCTTAGTCAAGTTTGATTAAAATTCCTTTCCGAAAAGGAGTTGTCCTGCTTGGTGTCAAGTTAGGGTGTAACGGCCACAAAAGCTCCAGTATGGAGAAGGTGGGTGAAAGAGCCAGAACCCTGTGCCCAGGGCTCCAACTGCCAGAAAAGGAGGACCCCAAACCAGTGGGCATGTGGCCACAGGCCCTTTTTGCTGCCACCTTGCTCTTTTAGAGAAAGTGGAAATAATCTCAAAACATGGGCATGCGTCAGTAATCAGGGGAGGGGGGGAGGGACAACTCTGCAGACCTTTGCCTTTCAGACTCGGTAGAAGGCAGACAAACCCCTGGAGCCCCCCTGCCCTGTCATCTCACCTGCTGCCCTCCCCTCTGATCATGTAAAGCATGGGTAGTCAAACTGCGGCCCTCCAGATGTCCATGGACTACAATTCCCAGAAGCCCCTGCCAGCATTCGCTGGCAGGGGCTCCTGGGAATTGTAGTCCATGGACATCTGGAGGGCCGCAGTTTGACTACCCCTGATGTAAAGGGATGACATTGCAAAAAAAAAAAAAAAAAAAAAAAAAAAAGCACACCTCATTTTCCTAAATTTGGTATAGCATTTTCAAGCACATGCCATCTCATAAAGAAAGGCCACATCCTGAGTTTGAAAGCTTGCAGCCGCCGGGAACTCCAGGTCAGCTTCAGTGGAAGATGGCTGATCTGAAGGATGCGTCCCTACAGGAGCCCGACAGTCTCCGACCAGAGCAATGCTTTGCACCAGCTTGCCTTCTGCTGATGGGAACTTCTTGTTGCACCAATCCAGATCCCCACAGGACTCGGGGCTCTACACACTTGTGGCTCTTGTCTCTGAAACACCTTGGCACTTCCTGCTTCATGCCACTAGCCCATGTAGGTCAGGTCTGCCTGCTCCGACTTTTGCTCCCATTCCCACAGATCCTACCTCATATTGATGTCTCCTGCCCTCGGATCTCTCCCGGGGAGAGCCTGGAGGGTCTGAAACCGGCTGCCCCGAAAGCCCTCACGTGCTCACACTGCAGCAGGCTTCCTCCTTTATTAATATGCTATTTATCACCAGTGTTGGTTTTTAATACTGTTTTGGCTTAATGTCGTTAATGAAATATAAATACCCAGTGCTAATGATGTTGGTCAGGAGGCAAGATGGGCAATTGGCAAGATTGCAGGAAGGACGCCAAACCACTTCTCCGTGTGTGTGTGTGTGTGTGTGTCTAAGAAGACAGAAGGATGAAGCGAAAGGCCTGGAGAGAAACAGATCCCCTCCAGAAACATCTGCTGCCAGAGGATGTGTGTGATCTGGAAGAGTCAATGGGGACGAGGGCAGCAGGAAAGCCCAACGGAGCAATAAGGGCCCTACTGAAAGGGCGTAGCTTGATGGAGCATATAGGAATCCCAACTGGGCCCATTAGTGGCCAAATGGAAAGAGGATTCTTCCCTTGACTGAAGGCCACATCCTGTCAATTGAAAGGGCTTGAATGCACTAGCATCCCGACACCCCCCTTGCTTGATCAGAGCAGAAGTCCACCCTCTGAATGTCTGTGGGCAGCCAGATGCCTGGAAGAAGCTCCTGAGTCTGGGATGATGGAGAAGGTGACTCCCACCATCCTGCCACAGATGCTGCTGCTCCAAAGACACCCAGGTTCCATGGGGAGTCCAGCGATGTGGGGTTGGAGACTGAGGCTCGTACCGCTGCTTCTCTAGGAAGCTCCCGGGGGTGGCCCATGGGCCAGTAGTTCTCTTTCATTCTAATCTACCCTCACAGGGATGCTGGGAGGTTAAAATGGGATGACAACAACATCCTGAATGGCTTGGTGGAATGACAGGCAACAAATATGATGTGTAAGTAACAAATACAAATTAAGAAGGCATCTTTTAATCCGGTGTCTTGACACCCACACTCGTCCTGGACTCGTCCCCCCAAATCCCACTGGCCTATTAGTTTTCTTCTCTCATGCTGTCCCTCTCCCTCCCACAAGCTGTAAATCCCTTTCAGACTTTCCCACCAACACCCCCGCCACGACCCTCCCCCCCCCTTCCCCAATGTCACCCCCAGAGCCTCCAGGGAGCATGGGACTCATTTGCCGGGGGTTTGGCCTGACTCATCTCAGCAGCTAATCCCTCGGGTGTCTCCTGTCAGATTATTAATTAGCTAAAGCGGATCGGCTCTGGAATAACATGCGGTGGGACCTCAGATAAAACAGGCCGGCATGAGGCCTGGCGTGTGGCTGTTTAAAGTGACAGGAAAGCATTTCTCACATTTGCCTTCAGTCAGGGGTCAGGCGGCTGCCCTCTGACTCCCCCTCTCCCCCCTCCTTCTGCCATTTACTCTAGAAATGAAGCATGTGGGCTTGTGTGACAATGAAGACCCATGTGCAAACAAGACTAGAAGGAGGGTTTGCATTCCATCCATGTTTCAAGACACACAGGCCAGACATGTGTTGGCTTCCTCACCTCCAGACTAGCTTCTGGAACCTAGAGTTTCTTCTCGCTTTGTCCTCTTCAGTAAACTGATGTGTATTGCGTTTTTCCAGGCTTTGGCCTTCTGAACCTGCAAGATTCAGTCACTTGCTTTCTGTGTCTCTGTGCATGCACAGGAGTCTGTTTACTTCGTCACCCTTGAACATATCAAGGAGGCTGGATTCTAGCACCTTTTTAACTTAATTCCCCATACAATATCTTTTTATTTTCAAATTTAATTTTATTACCCATTTATCCAACAGATAAACATAACTATACCTTAACAAAACAGAACAGGTTTTGTATTCTATTTCTGCCTTCTCTGATTGATTTTATCAATCCTCACAACTATCGCTGCAAGGCAGCTAGGACAACAGCACCGGATCTGGTCTACTGACATGCGAAACCTTTCAAGGAAAGCACAGAGGCTCATTCACAAAGCCAATATGCTACGGGCCAAGGGCCTACAGTGGCAAGCTTTTCCTGAAGCTACTGTGCACCTGCCCTGACCTGCACAGCCCAGGCTAGCCCAGTCCTGTCAGACCTTGGAGGCTAAGCAGGGTCAGCACTAGAGAGTACTTGGAAGGGAGACCTCCAAGCAAGACAGGGTTTGCTACCAACAACCCTATGGGGTCACCACAAGTGGGCTTTTCCTTCACTACCTCCAGGTGTCCAGTTATTGCAAAATCAGATCCTACTTCTTTCCTCTCAAAGAGAAGCCAAGCACAGGATTTTGGGTTTTGGCACAGCACTGCTCTCCCCAGGTTGTTTCCCTGCCTTCCCTTCCATTCTGTCGGCAATATTTACAAATGCTTTCTGTGAACCTGGAACATTTTGCATGGGAAACCAAATATGTGTGAAATATAACAGTTGGGCAGAAGATGGCAAATAAGCCCCCAGCACCATGTTCACACACGCAGCAAATGTTAGCGGGTACAACTGGATTTTCTCCTCATGTAAGGTACAGGTCATCTCCAAGTTGCTACAGCATTTGGAGCAGGGAGTTCTGCAGAGTCCCAAACACCACAGTGTCTGGTCTGCAGGAAGATCAGGTCAAGGCTGCTTCGGAGGATCAACTCTCCCCCTCCCACACAGGCTCCCAGTTTTGGATTGCTTCTGATTCAAACTGGCGAAGCTGAAATATTGCGTTACAATGGCACTAAACCTTCATTACCAGCTCTTAACACAGATTACTTAGAAAAGGGGGAGTGAAAAGAGGGGGGGCGCTTTAATTGCTTTTTCCCATTAGCATTTCTGGAGGAGAACACACTGATTAATTTGAAGAGGCATTCTGCCACCAAGACCATCATAGCCCCTTTCCCAAAGCAAGGGGTAAGGCAGCGAGCCCCTTTCTCAGACACGCTGCCCTCAATGAGAGAAACATCCCAGAGTCTGTTCCTGGAGCCGAAAAGCACAAATTCTCCAACGTATCCAGTGAAGTGAAGGGGCAAGCTCTTGTGGGGCAAGCTCCGTTACTTCTATCTAACGGAGTGAGGCAACAATAGGGAAGACAACCAAGTTTTGTTTCCAGAAAGCGTCTAAAAGACTGAGAAGGAATTAGCGACTGATTCGAAAGGGAAGCAGAGCTGAGATGGCAGAAGAGCTACAGGAAGCGCCAACAGGCCAGCTAGGGATGGACTTAAAATGTCAAACTTCCACCCCATGCATCCACCATGGAATACTTGCATGATGTGGGATTCTGGAAAATATTTTGTGGTGCACACTTTTGTCATGCAGGGTCTTATCCTGACCCATAAATCTTCACTATTGGTGAGAGGAAGAGTTGCCTGCAAATTAACCCACATGGCCTCCAGGCAAGCTGGTTTCCAGAGATGTGTGCCCATTATGACTGCTCTTCCCACTGGGGAAGTTAGTTAGAAAACCACTACCTCTGTGTGTGCTTGTGCATGTACACACGCCTGCCCCACGCAGGAGGGGACGGGAAAATGCTTCACAGAAATATGGGGTCCAGCCCGCTATGCAGGTTAATTACCCTGACACTGTTTTATTTTATTTCAGAAATAAAACAGAAGTTTCTTTTGTGACTCATTAGAAAGACTGTATTATGGGATGGGTTTCTACATGGATGAGGGGCACATCCACTATGTGCTGCATCTGTGAGCGTGTGAGAGAATCGAGAGAGAGATTATTCTACAGAGCCCCCTCCCTCTAAATTAAACGTCTCTCTGTGTTTCTTGAGAACAGGGCAGGAGACCAAGGACAATGTAAGCAAGAAGGCACAAAGAGCCCTTCATGCACATCCTTACAGTGAACCCCGCCAGCCTCCTCATTCCAAACCACTAGGCTGACTTATTCCAGCTTTCAATACGGCCAGATCGGCTGAAGCTTTGGGATAGAGCCATCTCAAGTGCAGCCCAAATTAACTCATGCTGGAATGCTGCAGGGAAAGGAATACATAAAAACATAAATAGACACATCAAAGTTAGCCTTTTTATGCTTTCATCATCAATAGAGTTCTCGGAACTGCACTTTTATAGGGTATTATGTCTGGAAATATGTCTTGCACATTTCACTCTCAGATGCCCAAACTATGGATCTTTTGAACAGTTAAACCTAACTGGCAGAAATACTGAATGTACTTGTGACTTTATAGTCCATTCTCACTTTGAACACTGGTCCAAAAATTACCTGTGCTTATATAGCAAAAAGGTGTTCTGTTGAGGGGTAGGACACACTTGACCTCAATGGACCAATGGTCAGTGTTCAATAGCCTGAACAAAGGGGTCAGTTCATCTGCAGAAGTCATTCCACTTAGGTACAGCTGCCAACCTCCTGTCACTCCCAGGTTCAGGTTGCCATGCCCAAAGTGAGAAAACAAGTTTGGATTTAAAATGGCACATCTGTGTCCATGATTACAGAACGCCAATCAATCTGCCCAGCCAAAGGGCCCCCGGTGACTTGGGCCCTGAAAATGGAACCTGCTCTGCATTTCCTTCTCAGAAGAGCAGCAATGGCAAAGTTTAATTTGCTTTGAGCAACTCTACTTGCAGTAACTGAAGTTGATACCAGGCCTATTACATCACTGCAATTTAAGGTTCATCCTTGCCTTTTATTTTGCAATAACTCAAGCAAACATTCAATACACAGTCAAATAGGTATTAATGTCTGTGGGAAGGGCAGAATTTATAGATAAGGTTCCCGGAACACAGCTGGGGAGAACTGACACACAAAGTTACGTGGCAAAAAAACTAGGACATTAACAGAATCTGGAAAAAACAACAGCAGCATAATCTGATTTGCTTTTCTAAACTAAGATTCTAGTCCTTATGGGCAGAATAAGGAGATTTTAGAGTCTAACCTTGGTGAATCTGTCTAGCTTTGGTGAATCTATCTTACTCGGACCCCCTGGTCATTTTGAACCCTAATACCAGCTCTGTGAGGACTGGCTACTTACTACTGAGAAGAAAGACATTCTGTGGCTGCTCAGAGGCATTCAAGCCTCTTCAATTTAAAACCCCTATCATAGCCATGGGTCTAAGATCCCAAGAAGGATCCAGTTCTCAGTGAACTATCCCTGAAAAGTCTTTCTCCATCCATGGATCAAGGTATCTTGAGACTGGGACACACAAACCAGCTTTGGAGGGTCTTAATGAATACGTATTCTTCCCTCTCTTTTCCCTCCCTCTGTTCCACTCTCTGCAGCCGTCAACCAAACATCTGATCGAAGGCCTGGGGGAGGGAGTTTAGAACTGTCCAGTCTGGTTACGAGTGAAGGTCACTGATCCAACGCAGACTGGGGATGCGGAAAAACAGGGGAGAGGAAATTTAAAAAATAAAATAAAAATGGGGAGAGCGGGGAGGGGAGAGAGACAGCGGGAGAAAGAGCTTACAGTGAGGAACAAAGAAATGACTGGACTGCAGTTTCACACTCCAAGACCCAAGGGCTGCTGTCAGCCCCCGTCCTTCATGCTCACATCTTGTCACACTAGAGGTCAGGTCTCCCAAGCGTTCCTGGAGAGCTGAGCTGATCCATATGGCAGGCAATATGTTAACAATATGGATCGGTTGAAGGCTGGGGCCTCAGCAGATGGATACGACAACCCAGCGCTCAGGCCAGAGAATCTTCCAGGGCTTCATTCCCCTCCTTTCTCCTTTGCAGCCACGTTTTTTTTTTAAAGAAAAGGTTCCCAGCTTAAGTGACAGTGGAAGCAAAATTACTTTACACATGGAGCTGCCGTCTACTGAATCACACCCTTGATCCATCAAGGTCGGTCTTGTCTACTCAGGCTAGCCGTGGCTCCCCAGGGCCTCAGGCAGAGGTCTCTCACCTACTTGATCCTTCCAACTAGAGATGATAAGAACTGAACCTGGGACCTTCAACATGCCAAGCAGATGTTCAGATTCTGAGCCACAGCCCCTCCACTTGACGTGCAACAAGGCACCCCTGTTCTGGGCAATCCACCGGTGTGCTCAGCAATATGGCACATACAACAGTTGTGATCATCAGGTGAAAGAACTAGCAGGTAAAGCCCAACTACCCTCCACAGCAAAGAACACTTAAAGCCCTTCTTGTTGGAATCCTTACGACAGCCCTATAAGGTATACCTGTCTCACTACCCTTTTCCTGCAGATAGAAGACAGCTGTTCAGGGCTTGGCCAGGTCCAGAGGGCAAGTGTGTGGCTTCAGTAAGATCTGAACCAAAGAATGCCCAGCTCCCAGCTCAGGTACTCATAGCCAATAGGCAAGAGCAAAATGAGTGGTTATGGATCTCAGCACAGTCACTTCTTCGTTACTCTCAGTCCACGTACAAAATCCTGCTCCATCACAACAGCATAAACAGTGGCAAGTTAATCAGCTGAAATGCAGGCTATCCCCCAAATTGTCCATTTGATCTTGTCTACCAGGACATAAATATTCCCTGCAAGAGTTGGTAAAACTAATCTCCCTCTCCACATCGAAGCACACACACACTTTCAAGTGAGACAAAGATCAGGGAGGTATGCATATTGCCACATTCAGGCTCCCCGTTTACAGCTGGGAGGTTCAGTTGCTATAAACAAGTTCCCTAAATTTGCATGCAATTTGCTAAGATCAAAGTGTCTGGGGATGTTTGCGTTTCTCTCCCACCTTCATCCCCCGGTCACTCTGTGCTTTCACCAAGTGGTCCTACTCACCTGCAGTCCAGGGTGGCAGAATCTGGCAAGAGGGCTGCACTGCATGCCACATGCTTACATTGAGAGTCTTCATACATGCTCTGAACTGATTGTTTCAATGATGTGTTTCACTACAATTTACCAAACAAATTCCTATCTAATAGTCACTTGGAGAACTGTGGCAGTAAGACTCCATGAAGAAACCCAATGATGAAAATTCTTGTTCGCTCTGGAACCTCAGACCCCACAGGATGATCCCCAGCATAGCCAGACATCGCACTGACTCAGACAAGAGTACCCAGCAGAACTCAGAAGTGCCCCTCTTCAATTTTCCATAGCCACCATGAAAGAATGCATCTCCTTGAATTGCTTGGTGGAAAAATTTTCCAATTTGGTCAGCCAAGAGGTTGGATAACGTCAACATAGTGCTTCTTTATGGACAGAAAACTTCCTGCTTACACCAAACCAGTAGTGACAAAGACCCCCTGACCTGGATGAGCCCAGCCTAGCCTGATCTTGTCAGATCTCAAAAGCTAAGCAAGGTTAGCCCTGCTTAATATTTGGATGGGAGACCATCAAGAGAGCTCAAGATTGCCATGTAGAGGCAGCAATAGCAAATCGTCTCTGAATATCTTGTGCTTTAAAAACTGTACAGATCTAGCATAGCTTCTGACAACAGTCAACCAAAGGCTTGCGGGCTGCCACAAGTTTATCCCTGTTTGTTCCCTGCAACTGGTTATCAAAGATATAGTGCCTCTGTATATAGAAGATTCATTAACCATTATGACAAGTAACTCTTCCAACACCTATACTCTCTGAATGTGTTCTAAAGGTCATCTCAGATAAAGGACACTGAATTCCACAAGTTAATTACACACTGTGTAAAGAGGAAGTGCTTCCTCTTTGTCAGTCACATGACTGACAGCACCCCTGAACCAGAAAGAACTTATCCCAAGGATGTCACTAAGGGTTTCCCTCACACACGGTTTAGCTGGGAGCAACAAACCACATTCACTCTCACCTGAAAGTTGAATGGAGCTGCTTGACTGAGAGAAGAGGAGTGGCTGGCGACTGTGAAACCCTCAATTCAAGGGCAACCCACATGCAACTGTGATGTCAGCTGGAGGAGGTTTAAAAGTGACGTCTACGGAACAAGCCTCAGCCACAGAGCAATATATGCCACTAAACCAAAGCAATTTAACTGTCATGTCTTCTGCAACCCCCTCTCCCCCAAAAACTCCAGATATTGTAGCTGGGTAAGAAAGCTAGGGATCTAAAGGAGAATATTCTCTGCATTATCACAAAACTACAGTTCCCAGAGTCATGGTTTCAATTGGGGCCAGACTCCAAGTGCATGTTCCTTTCCCATAATCTCTAGTAGAACTTCTACATAGTCTCTCTGTGTTATTAGGTATTTGCCTGCAACAGCAAAGATGTGGTATGGGGGTGGGTGGTATAATGCTGAACAGAACATGCTACTCCATGTATATCAGGGCAAGATGACGTAAATGTGTGGTTGGTGCCATGTGTTTAACATCATATTTAGTTTGATCCTTGGTGAGCATAGGTGTGGCTGAAGCTTGAAATTTCAGAGAAGTGTAAACTTTCTCCCCTTGAAAAAAAAATTAAAGCCAGCAGGATATCTGGCTGCATCCAAGGTGATACTCATGCACAACATGTAGACTTAAAAAAAAATTAAGACAACTTATTTATTTGCACTGATGTAATAAGATTTCTGTCTTGAGCTAATGTGATAATACACAAGTAGTGAGTTCTTATGGCTTACGGAGAAGAAGAGACACATGTGGACCCCAAAACAGAACTCATGCAACATGGTCAGACCACAAAGAATGATCATAAGACAACCAGTTTGGTACCTTGTATCCAGAGACTGCTGGATCTGAAGTCCATTCCAAACCACACTTTCAGAAGAAGCGTCAGGACTTACTCCTCCTCCCAGGACACAGCCCTGTAACTGGTGTTATCTCTTTGCCCTGAGAGAAGAAAACAGAAATGATTATTTATTCCCCTTATTATCCAACATCAGATGAACACCCCTTGGATGGAGTCAGACTGCTGGTCCAAATGACCCCGAGTCCCCTCCCCTCAGGTTCAGACTGGGTGGCGTTGCTGGGACTGAGACCTTCTGCAGTCAAAGGCAGTAATATGGCACGGAACCGTGAATCTTCCACTGGGCCAAGACAAGTTACAACATGCACATAGGTCTACCCACAAAATATATATGTGGGAAACATGGGCCTGTCTTATTGGCTCATTTAGCTCACCTGACTAGAAGTGTCTCTCCAGGATATCAAGTAAAGAAGGGATTTCCCCAACGCTTGCTGTCCAAGCACACTTACCAGTCTGAACTTGACTGGGCTGAATTTGGGCTCTTCTCCATGACAACGTTACCACAGAGCATGAGTCCCTTCCCCAATTTTATATAGTTAGACATTTGGGAAGTACTAACATTTATTTATTTATTTATTTATTTATTTATTTATTTATTTACTTACTTACTTACTTACTTATTTTCATTAATTCATTCAGGATTATTTATTTTAGATATCAGATTTTTCTGTAAACATGGCGCATTTTTTTAAAAGAAAGATCTGTGTTCATGGCTCTGATCTCTGGTTTGACTGCCCACATATATGGTCATGTTGATAATTAAATACACTGATGGAAACAGAACCTACTATTCTGATCCTCCTAAACACAAACACCTCAGCATGATGATTGCGTTTGGACACAATTTTCACTTGAAACCCTCAAATGTGTTTGCCTAGGGCAGAGGATGTTGAGGACAGAGGGATGTTCTGGCAGTCAGGAACAAGCAGAGAGAAGCTCCAGTAGTTTTGGCAACACTTTGAGGGCCACACGGGTCAGCAGCGCCATTGATGGGTATTTGGCTCATCCACTATCTTCTCCTGGGGGACTATCAGTGATGCCCATGCAGCAGGTGACAAGTGAGCAGACATACACATCGCAGCCACCCAGGGAAGGTCTGAACTAAGTGCGGCTTGTAGTACTGGCTGGTATTGGCCACTCATTCTGGGCCATTTTAACTCCCCTATCCTCCCGTATGATGGTCTTCTTAGTTATCTCCCTGCACATCATTTTCTTAATCAAGTAAGGAAGAGATGGAGCTTCTCAACTGGAACAGGCCACTAGTCTACTATGCTCCCCACCCTCCCCCAAAATTCTTGCTATAAAAAATAACAGTGATTTTTGTACTGAGGAACATGAGCTGCAAGTGGGAAAAATCCAAAAATGTCATCGCTAGGAGACCGCTCTTTGGGTAGAACATGTCTTGATGCAATAATCCAGTTTGCTACAGCTCCTGACTGCAACAGTAAAAGTTATACACTCAGAATGGAGTATAAAGTTAGGCAAGAAAGAAAGCAGCAAGAGGAACAAGGTGAGGCAAGGCAGAAAGGCCCCCTGTTTCGCATCCCAAGGAAGCAGTCCAGAAAGCCTGAAAGAGGTTCTAGGCTCTGCCATGTTATTTTGTCTGGTCAGAGTTTGGGCTGATTTCCCCCTCCAGTCCTTATTTGGGGCGTGCCTACCATCTGACTTCCACACGAAAAAAACAGCTCTGGATTTATGTTGTGACCTAAGTCCCAAAAGATAATTACTACATCTGGAGGAAATTATACCATGCATCTGAAACAGAAGAGGACTTCCATGGTTTAATCTGATGTGATTACTCCAGGGATAAAAGGCATGGGATAAACAGGTGGAATTATCTGTCACAGCATGTGGTGATAGCCAATGGTCTCTATCAACAACTCTATGATTCATATCTCTTCTTCGGGTGAGACATTTAGTTGAGCTCTGCTAGAAACAGGACATTGAACTAGATGGACCTTGCGTCTGATACCCCAGGCCCCTTTCTATGAACTTCAGACATGTACAAAGGTAGGAAAAACCCAGAAGTCTGGGAAATGTGCCAATACAGTCAAACTTGGGATTAACGTTCCAGCATATTTCTCCACTCCCCCCTTTCCGTCTTGCTACCACATTAAACACCATTGAAGCAATCTTATACTGAGTTGGGCCACTGGTCCATCAAGGTCAGTGTCTCTCCAGGATTCCAGATGAAGGTCGTTCACATCACCCCAGCTGAACCATGCCACTGGAGATACTCCCAAAAGCAATGGCCCTCTCATCTTTTTTTGGTAGACAGCAAATGCCAGATCACATTCCAACCTTTACAGAGGGAGGGAAGTGTCCCAGAGGAAAAAAAAACACAAGCATTTTCTGAAACCAGATTTTTCTTTTAGAAAAGCACAATCAAAAACTGTGACGTGATAGGTGCCAGACAAAAGGAAAAGCAGCCTGAAGAGTCCTGCAACTATCAACCTCCTTTGTGTCAATTTAAGAAAATATTGTGGTGTTTCCATGGCAATCCCTGTTTTGAATATCCACTACACTGACTTTTTTTTAAAAAGGGCTTTTCCTGTTTGCACGTCAGCTATAAAACCTGTAAATATTTTCTGCCTTAACGCACGTATCTGTAAAACACCCTGTAATGAACAAAAAGAAAGCAACTCATTTTCACCCTCTCAGCAGTGTCAAACACAAAGAGATCCCATTTGGGACATCCCAGAGCTATGGAAATGCAGAAAACAAACCTATAAAGGGTTGGCTTTTCAGCCCATTTTACTTGGGAAACTCCAGCTCTTCTGCCTGGCTCATGGATGGTAATGGAACAAATGGAACTTATTTTTTTCAACCCAATAAAGCAAGGTAACGCAGTTTCTGTCTTGGATTTCCCTTTGGGCACATCTACACTATTTAAGTAAACTGGCTTTAAGTCAGTTTAAAAGTCAAGTTATTGCCACTGTTTCTCCTTTGCATGTAGCAGATGCCTGTTGGGGATGAAAAGATATTTTGGTTCATTTGCTTGCAGTGGCACGGAAGATCCTCCTTGTCTGACAGTGGTAATCGTTGGTTACCCCCTTTCATCAGGGATGAAAACAAGAGATTGTCACCGTGACTATAACATTACTAGGCACTGGCTTTGCCCATCACAGATCTAGGTCTGGGGAGTTTCCTTACATGTCAGTAGGTGCATGTTTTCCTCAGGCGACCAAAAAGAGTGAGAGAGAGAGAGCTCATGCAACAAAATTAAAGAGAGTTACAATCCATTTATGCCTTGAACTGAAGTAGCTGAGACATTCCCCTTTTTAAAACGTACAGAAAAGCAGCTCTCTCCCCGTCCCCCTCAGGGAATAACAATTTCAGAACGGGTAGAAGCCAGGCAAAGTTTCCTTGGCAGATACTGATCATTTTACCACAACAGAAAGCATACCTCTAGCACTCCTAGTGACCCTGTGAATGTTCTTAAGGCAGGACAAAAATTCAGAGTTGTTTTTCAAATCAAATTTACAAGGTAGTTAATATAGGGTTTAGATTATAAACCAATTTCAACAACAACAATACCAATAACAACGGAATTTGGGAAACCTAAAACAATCCTGAGCACAGGAGAATATTCATTATTGCAAACGAATCAGAAGGAATGACCTTATGGCACCTGAAGGAGACACACTCAAGTATTCCTAGGCCAACCTTTTGACCGACTCCGGATACTACCAGCAGCAAGGCAGCGGTTAAACTCTGGATTTCCTGGCTGTAATGGACTGGCGCCGGGCTCCAAACATTGCTATAAAGTATAACTTTGGGGAAGTCTGTTTCCTTTGGGATTTTGTTTCAATGTTCTCTGGAAATGTTGTATCATCTGTGGGATAGTCTGTCCAAGAAGTTCAGTTCAGGTGTGGTAAGATTCAGGAAAGCTCTAAATGAGGGGGAGAATTGGCACACAAAAGCACACACAAAAGTATCTCTTTTACGCCAGGTTAATTCATCTGAAAATAAACCACTATCCCAGTTTTCTGCACACAATATATTTGTACTGATGGGAAAGCATCAGCAGATAAGGCTAAACTGATACAACAAAGTCTACAAATCACTGGCCCTCAAGAACCGAAAAGTACTTCCCCCAAATATTAGGGCCAGATTTACATTTGCTGAAGGGCACTCATGTAATTCTGATAATCTTCTCCACACTGTTTTTCGGCCTTTGTGTGACAGCTTTCCGATGGGGGGGGGGGCTGAAGGTTACTAGACACACACTGGAAGCTGCTCACATGAATCTCCATGTGGAGATCACCCATCACTAAAGTTGAATCAAACTTTAGAACTAGATATGCCCAAACTTTCTAAAGTTAGGAACGTTTCCCATGTTGGATGCCACATTAAAAGGAGGGAAGGAGTCATGTCTGATCCACTTGTTCTCCTCCTCTCACAGGATCCACACAGCACATCCCCACCATATCACCTGTCATGCAACAATGCAGAGGGGGAAATACTTAAACGGAACTCTACAGGCAAGTTTACTCTGGGCTGCCTCCATCTTCCCAACAGACAATGGGGAGGAAGAAAGTTGGTGAAAGAGTAGGATTTACTGTACCCCCTGTGCTGTCCCTGGAGGGACTGCCTCACCCAAGGAAGGCTCTGTTATAGGAAGACAAATAAGCCAGCCCAAAACAGATTTAGAGAAATAAAAGGAGAGGGGAGAAGTAGAAGCCAGTCCTGTTGACTGAGTTGAATCTGGTTGTTTAGCTGCACTGTGGTTTGGTTATTTGTTAGGTTAGCGTGAAATCACCTTGGTAATCTTCAGAAGAGAGAATGTAAAACTACTTGCAACTAGAATATAAACAGAAACTCACACAGCCGGTCTAAATACACATTTCAGCTGAAAGTTCTTTATTGTTGCAAAAATGTATTTTGCATAGTTTTATGGGTTTATTTTAATGTTACTGATAGATTTGATGACAGGATCCCAAAGTGGGGAAAACAGAGGAGGGGCGGGATTCACTATTGCAAGGCAGGGCAACATCAAGTAGCTTAGAGGGTTTTAGGGAAACAGGAAAATGATGAGAAAAAATCCATGGAGGAAGAGCAGACTATAAAGGGTAGTTAGGCAGGAGCAGCTAAATTGATCCTGCTGGTACTGAAGTGCAGAAAACATCCAAATATCAAGTTCAGAGGACAATCCTGTCTGGCAGGTCCACTCCTCACTGCTGGCTTAAACAGCAATCCAGCAGAACTGTTATTAGGCCAAAACTTCAATGTATTTGCATTCTGCTCTGCCTGCATTTATCCAGAGGGATCCTCACAGTGGCTTACACAAGATGATAACATGTCATTCATCTGGGGATCCTTCTGCATTCCACCCAAACACAAACTCTCATTAAGCCCTTTCGGGTGCTTGCAGTCCATGTTCTCTGGTCCTAGTCCTCTGAGTAGAGGCAATAGGATGGTCAGTGGCCAAAACCCCTTCCCTCCCTCCCCCAGGACTTTAAATACTCCAACTTGTCTTTAAAATGTAAACAACCTGATGCCTTTGAGAAGCTTCCAAGAGGGCAAGATAGAGATTGCTGTTTCTCTTTAGTCCATTGCAACCAGAAGTCCACCACCACTAAAAACAGGAGAATCCATTCTTTCCCATTTGGGCCATTAGCCACCAACAGGAAGAATCCACCTGACTCTTAGCACCCATCTGTTCCACCAGCCACCAACATTCTGCAGCAACATATTCTCTAGGATGACTTATCCTAGAGGTGAAGTACTTCATAGAAGGTGACTTTTGTAGGGATTCTGGCATGACAAATTGTTCTAGTGAATGCCCCAGAACACATTCTTTTAAAAGACAAAAAAAAGTAGGTTTGTCCTCAGAGGTGGCAAGAGCTCTATATGCAGGAATATTCACAAAACCTGTTTACCATCATGGAAATTTCTTAAACAAACAAGCAAAAATACTTCATAAAATACTAACCATTTATCTAGAAGGTTTCAAAAGAGCTTGAATACTGGCAAGGGAGTTAAGTTCTGTTTTAATTCTGAATGATGGAAACGCCTTTCAGATGAGCTGATAAAACCAAACATTCCTGGGAAAACAGAGCTGTGACTGTTGTTCATCAATGTCTTCTATGCAGATATACACTGCTTGCAGACTGGCTGAGGACATCTTGTTTATAGCTCTAAAATGTCAAAATGGAAGCCCCTCATCCCTTTTGGAGCTGGAGCATGTGCATAAATGCCCACCAAACTTGTCACATGATCCAATGGTAGTGCCCCTTCCCTCAGTTTCCAATAATTTTATTATTTCCCCCCTGCAAATGAGAAGTCACTGCAGGGCAGAAGGGAGGGAATGTGTGCCTGCACAGAAGAAGTCAATGGACAACAACTACAGGTAACCACATGATGGAACAAGATGAGGTTTAGAGAGGAAATCATTGCAGAACCCCATTAAAAATAGTAGTCCCCTGTACCTCTTCATAAAAAGCAATAATGGCTGCCAAGTGAGTCTTTACTGAAGCCAGTGAAAAAAGTATACGGGATGTGACAATTAAACCAATGAATTTGTGCAGGCTCAAACAGTTTACTGAAAGAACCTCCTAACTGGAGAGTACCAAAGTTCAACATAATTTTCCACAACACAATAGTCAACAAACAGGTCCCGGTGAGTTGCCCTTGTTTCAATATGCCTTGTCAGTGTATAATACAATCCGCATCAAAGTAAAAAAAGATAATGAATATTACACCATTCACAAAAAGTCTAAAGCAGGGGTAGTCAAACTGCGACCCTCCAGATGTCCATGGACTACAATTCCCATGAGCCCCTGGCAATGTTTGCTGGCAGGGGCTCATGAGAATTGTACTCCATGGACATCTGGAGGGCCGCAGTTTGACTACCCCTGGTCTAAAGTAATGGAGAAGATGCAGATATCATTAATGACTCTAAATATTGTTGAATATTGTGTTGTTGAAACTGTGTTGAACTTTGATACTCTCCAATTAAGAGGCTCTTTCAGTAAGCTATTTATTGAGCCTGCATAGAGTCTTTACCAAACACACCACTAAACCTGCTTATGCTATATATTCCAAAATAAGTAAGAGGTATTCCCTCCAGCAGAAGCCCAAGATTCAAAATGAGTCCACTTCCTGTTACAATATATGGGATTGTAATAAAATGTCCAAAACCTTCTGGAAGACAGAGTGCCTTTGGGCCAAATTCTCCACACTGTCAGATGTAACCTTGCTATATCAGGATGTATTAGCATACTGGATGCTAAGAAATTACTGTCATTCAACCACCAACGTATAGACCTGACTACCCTCCTAGATACTAAGAAGCAGCATCTTGGAGGGTGTTTACTGGGGTCTTACTTTCTTACAAAACAGTTCTGCAATGTTTGCCTATGCAGCTAGAATTGAGGCCATAAGCCCAAGTAAGACCGTTTACGCACTGGAGGTTTCATGCCAGGCTGCAGGCTGGAGTTTTCATCATGGCAGGTTGCCCCACCTCTTCCTGCACCCACACGGGGGAGCATTTAGCCTGGTGCACCTCGTCCGCTCCTGATTTGTGCTCCTGCACGGGAGCTGGGGCAGTGAAGTTCCCAGTGCGTAAACAGTCTAACTGATGAATGGCTCTCACTGGTGGCCAAAACTTCCTAACACAGCTAGCCACCATGGCCTTAATGCAGTTGGATCTGTCAGCAGGTGAAATGCCCTATTCAAAGTGGTATTGAGGACCACCCCAGTGAACTGTACCCCCTGAGAGGGATAGAAGCAGGACTTCTCTCATTTACCATTAGGCCTAACTTATTACAAGTGGAAATAATACAGTAAACCTGGTGATTCAACAGCTAACAATTGTGTGCCACAATGAGGCAGTCATCTAGCTAGGGATAAGAGAGCAACCCTGTATACATAGGTGTGCTACCAAAACAGTCACACACTTAGTAAACACTCTAGATGCTAGCCAACCTGAATGGAAGCGAAATGTACTGGAAAACTTGATCACCTTGTCTGAAATGCAAATTTTTTCAGTGAGATGGATGAACTGAAATATGAAAATAAGCATCCTTTAAATCAAGAAATGTGAACTACATGCATGGGGTCAGGAATTCAATCGCAGAAGAAATAGAAACCATTCTGAACTTAATTTTTTAAAGTATTTATTTTTTTAAAGATTCAAAATAGGTCTGTCCACCATTCTTCTTGCCTATAAGAAAAAACCTTGAGTGAAAACCCCAGGATAGCAGCCTCCAGGGACCTGCTTCACAGCACTCCTCTTGAGAAGCTCCTTCAACTGAATCTCAGGTTCTGGGTAGGTATTGTCCACAGTGGTAGAGGCTAATTGACAAGGGTGCTGGGATACTAGCTCTAAATACAACTCAGTGATCACACTCACCAAAAGCTCAAACAGACTGTGACATAAATCAAGTTCTCAGGTTCTGCCTTTCAGCTCAAATTAATACTAAGACAAACCTTTTCAATATTGGTGAGAGAAACAGCCCAAGACAAATTGTACCTGGTTGGTCTGCAATTGTTTTTTTTCCCTTTGGGGAGAGTCAGCTCCTCCAGGAACCAGGTAAAACAATTTCCTGCTCTAAAGGTCTGCCTGCTTCTGTCATCACTAACTCTTACCTGGAAAAAGACCACATTCATAAAGAAGCATGGTGGCATATAATAAAATGTAAAAATAAGAACAAGGCAGGCTAAATTAGGTGCTTATTTTACTTGGAAGAATTTATTTTACGTGGAAGCACAGTGTTTGTGATCCTAACACTTCTAGTTATGATCACCCCTCCCCTTAACCCCCCCAAATATTTTATACAATGTCAACTTTGCAATTTCCCGTCTATCTCCTAATAAATATCAAGCTACTGTGAGATGACTCTAGTTCTTCCCAAACCAAGTTCCGTGACCCATTTTTCCAAAGCTGAGAACAATGCAATCAGGGCCCTGGAGTCCTGGAGCTTTCCCAAAAAAGCAGAGAGATTTTGTAATGATTACAGCAACTAAGAGGAGAAACAGAAAGGTAATAAGTGATCAAAGACAAGGGTGGTGAAGCTAGAGCTGTTGGGCAATTCTGTAGGAATACTTCCTACACATCAGGATTTTCTAGGGATGCTGAAGCAGCAGCATTCCCAAACCACCATTAGTGTATGGTGGCCTATATTTCTGAAAAGAAACTGGCCAGCTGGCCAATGCTGGTCCACAGAGCGCATGTGCACATGCATGCACACACGCAGAAAGGATCAGCAGCATCAGCAGCTGGATTGAAGCTTTGGGGTAGTGCAAGGGGGGCTTTGTTGGAAGGATGTTGGATTGACAGAAAGATGCAAATATGCCACAGGTGTAGACCAGTTTGAAAGTTGTTTATCTGTCATATTGGGCTTTCTTCTCCCAATAGAATAGGGGCCTTCCCACGGAAGCCCAGAGACTGGGGCTCTATGATAGGGTCAGTATCTCAAACACATAGTGAAAAATTTCAATTCCTCTGGTTTTGTGGAGGAACCTATGCCTGTTGAACTGACCCATACTTGAAATGCCTGTGTATTCAGAAGGATAGCATAAATCTTCACATGCACCAATACTTTTCCAAGTGCCAAACCAGTGCCAGCCCTTCCAGAGTACAACATACAACAGTTGTAAGATACTTCCAGTGTTCTGAAGCCAGTCATATGGAACTCAGAGGGGTTTATTTCTTAGTAAACAATTTTAAATGTACCCTGTAAATGAGAAGAGTTGGTTTTCAGGCAGGAGAGGAGACCCAGTATTTCAACCTAACAAACAGAATTCTTCCAATTTTGTTGAGATACTTTCTATCATGAACTTATGGAGCTGCCTAATGCAGGATCCAACCACTGGCCCATTTGTTCAGTATACTCCTCTGACTGGAAAGAGTATTTCAGAGCCTGGGACAAAAGAAGGTATTTTCCAACACCTGTTGCTAGAGATCCTTTGGACTGGAGATGCCAGAGACCAATGCTGGGACTTCTACATACAAAGCATGTACTCCGCCCCCTCACTTACCTGGCCAGGAAGGGCCACCTCCAACTAAAACCATAAGACAGACCAGTGGTCCATCCAGTTCAGCATTCTGTCTCACACAGCAGTCAACAAGTTCCTCCAGATGGCCAACAACAGGGCATTGAGGCTGAGACCTTCTCCCGATGTTCAGAATATAAGAAGAGCCCTGATGGATCAGACAGTAGTTCATCTAGTCCAACCTCCTGTCTCACACAGTGGCCAACCACTTCCTCTGAATGTCCAACCACAGGGCATCGAGACTGAGGCCTTCCCCTGATGTTGCCTCCTGGCACTAGTATTCAGGGGTTTACTGCTTTCTTTAGTCAATATGGCTAGTCGCTAGGGATAACCAGGTAACCAGTTAGGGGGTTCTGTTTTGGCGAACAAAAAATAAAATAAAAATGTCCCTACTCCGTCGTTGAATAATGATAAAATGCAGTTTATTATGAAAAGTTATTTCCCCCTTGCTACAATGTTCAAATATTTAATAGATGTGGTTGTTTAAAAAAATCACACACACCAATGTTGCACTCAACACAGAGAGTGAGAAAATATACATATCTTTGTCTTACTACAAAATCCCATTTGATGTGTTGTGGCATGAAAGTGTTTTTCATTGCATTTTTACAGCATGATCTCATGTACCCTGCAAAACGGGGTACGCCCAAAACAGCAGGTATTTTATGGGATACAAGCAGAGCAAATATATACACAATTAAGGGAGAAAAAAACCCACAGTGAGAGAGACAGCAAGAAAGGAGTATTGGTAAATATTTAAATCAAGCTGCATCTGTGCCAGCTCCACTCCCTAGGAGAGGTTTGCAACATTAATATTATAATATATATTTCTGCAAAAGTTAGGAGCCAGCAAAATTTTCTGAGAGCCACACAGGAGGAGAAACTGGCTTGTGAAGATATGAGGTTGCCTGACAGAGGCAGAAATATTGGTCAGTTTCATTCAATGTTGGGGAGGGGCTGTGGCTCAACTGTAGAGCATCTGCTTGTCATGCAGAAGGTTCCTGGTTCAATCCCCAGCATCTCCAGGTTAAAGCACCAGGAAGCAGATGTGGTGAAAGACCTCTGCCTGAGACACTGCAGAGCTGCTGCCAGTCAGAGTAAGTAACACTGTCCTTGAGGGACCCATGGCCTCATTCAGTATAAGGCTGCTCTATATGTTCATAGTGTCATAAAACAAAATCCAGATGTCTCAACGCAAGCAAGTCAAGCCACATATTACCAAGAAAGGAAGGGAATTCCCCAGGCTCCAGTCAACCTTCTCCCAATTCTACTTAAAAACAAAAATGGAGTATTACAGCAAGGGACTTTGGATAGAGATGATGACAGATCATCTGCTTGGTCCCAGCAGCAGGTCCCAGCACCCATCCTAAACAGGGAGGAAAGGGCTTTCTTCTCCCAATAGAATAGGGGCTTGCTTTTATCCCAGGCTGAAATGGAGAGGGGGAGTATCAATGGCCAAGGTGAGTAGAAACATGTTTGTGGCTCCCAAGACCTCCATGCTGTGGCTGCCACCCAAAGAACCAAAAGAGACAATGAGAACCCCCTATTGGACAAGGTCCCTGCCAAGCCCCACGC
This sequence comes from Paroedura picta, assembly GCF_049243985.1. Taxonomy (NCBI): domain Eukaryota; kingdom Metazoa; phylum Chordata; class Lepidosauria; order Squamata; family Gekkonidae; genus Paroedura; species Paroedura picta. The sequence goes on along the minus strand of NC_135383.1, from coordinate 2,062,907 downwards.
TCTTTTGTGGACACTTGGTGGACTCCAGAAAAATGTGCTAATTGGTACCCATAGTTGCTGCATTGGAGAATGCCGCTGTAACCATTCACTGCCGGGCTTAGCTCCTGTGCAGTGCTGGGGGACTTACTTAAGGGTAAGGAGCCTACTGGCACCTCCAGCATTGTTGGGGGAAGGAACTAGTTTGCTCCCACCATTCATTTATGACCCGTCTCTGTTGGTTCCCCGTCTGGTACCATTGCTTCCTTTGCCAAAGCAGTGAGATGGTGCCTCTCTCCAATCCCTGCTTAACATCCCTCAGGACCAGCAACAGCCAAGAATAATGGCATGGAGTTCTCAAGAAACAAAACTTGAGAGGGGGGGGCAGCTACAAAACTGCCCTACAGAGAAAAAAAGAGATGGGTGGTCCATGAGAGCTGAGCCCACAAAACACTTCCTCAGAATCAACACTATGGTATATTTTTCCTACCTTTCCTCACACATGAACACACACGCAGCCACCTTATACCAAATCCCACCATCAGTCCATTCAAGTCAGCACTGCTGACTGAGACTGGGAGCAGATCTCCAGGGTCTCAGGCAGAGGTCTTTCCCATCACCTCCTTCCTCATCCTTAGATCTGAAAATGCCAGAGTTTGAACCTGAGGCCTTTTGCCTCTGCTCCTCAATCCACCTGAATAAATCCTACCAGAGGGATTTATGTTTTTATTTCATGCCCTTCCCCTTTCTCTCTCGAGACGGAGGTGGCTTCGGCAAACTAGTTTCTTTTAGAATTTTATAGGTAAGATAGTTCAAGCGTCTACTTTTAGTATATTTGAATGGTATGTTTCAATTGATGCAATTGCCCTGCACCTCTGGGAAAGGCTGGAACATATAAATATAATAATTAATTATTCTCAGTTAGATGCTCTATGGCTAAGGAAGGCAGGAACACCAAGGAACATACAGGATCCTCCATTTCCCCCCTGAGACAGGTTAGGCTGAGAGCAAATGGGCAGCATCAGATCGTTCAGAGAACTTTCAATGGCCAGGAAGGGTCTGAACCTGGACCTTTCGCCCTCTGATCACTGCACTGGACTAGCCTCCACACTGGAACCTTCTGTCTCATTCTCTCCACATTGATCTTTAAGGGGTTGGGAAGCCTTTATTTTCCAATCTACTCTGGGAAAGTGCCTTCTACAAGGAAGGGTGTGTTGCTATACAGAGACCTGGCAGCCATGGAAACAGTTAGCCTTCTGAGTTTGCCCAGGTGAAATCCAAGCTTTGTGGAAAAACTAACACAAAAAAACCCCAGTGTGATCTGTCAAGGAGTGAAAGCGGAAGAATAAAAACACCAAGATTATTCTTTCTCTCCACCCCCACCCCCACCCCATTCCAAGTATCCAAATTGCTTTGCCCAAATATGACTACATGCAACAGGTGCTGCCACAGATCCCTGCATTCATGTTGCTATAAAGTGAGGGCCCAGAAAGTGTTGCCTTATACTTCAGACTGAGAAGTGCTTCATGGGCACCCATAGAAAAGAGCATAAGTGTAGCCTTGAAACTGTCCATGACCCCTTAAGAGGGACACAGCTCATTGCTAAGATGCCTGAAAAGAGAAAAGGCACAACAGAGCATCAGGCCAAACATCAATCTAGTCTGACACCATGCTTTCCACAGGGGCCACTTGAAAAGTTTGTAAGCTGGGGCACAGAGGCCAGACTCCATCTGTTATCCACTAGCAAATTATATTTAGAAGTATACTGCTTCTGAATGGGGTGGGGTTTGTGGCTAATAACCCAGCTAGCCTCTATGAATTTGCCTGATTCCCCTTTACAGTTACCTAAGCTAATGACCATTATTGCAATAATTTGCATTTTCATTCTCCTTTATACATTCCAAGGAATGAGCAAAAGAGGAAGCCTAATATGCACACGACTGGTAGTACTGATGCATCATGTGATTTAATCTATGCTGGACTGACAACATGTGTTTGTGACAGAGTGCTTGCACGACCCCTCTGCAAATACACCTGCTGCCTTATGTGACAAACTGAGTACATGGGTAGTCCATCAAAGTCTGTCCTGAGTAGTACCAAAAGCCAGAGTGAGAGCTGCACAGTCCAAAGACATAGTGGGGCACACACCAGACAACCACAGCTGGCTTTGGGTTTTGGCTCAAGCGCATGGGGATGGCAGGCCTCCCCCTGGGAGTCAGCTCACCACCAGGGGAATACTGGTGTAGTCAGGTGCTTTTTGATACATAAAATACCTGGGCAAAGGATTATGAATTTTTAAAACTGTCACACGAACCAGAAAAACACCCGCAGAAAGATGGAGAGTGACCAATCTAGAACAATAGGTAGGCAAGGGATTTCCTGAGCTGGCGTAAAGTTGCACAAGAATGGTTGGAAAGCTAGAGAACAGCAGTCTCTAAATATCTGGGTGCACATACTAGTGGAAGGAGGACCTTGCTGGACACCACCAGGAGGCGGAAGAGGGACTTGGGCAGCATTCCACACAATCTTATCTAAGACAACAGTACATTCCTGAGAGGCAGCAGCTGCCAGCTTGACCAAACTGAGAAGTTATCAAAACAACATACAAGGGAAGGGGGAAAAGGCATACTCTGCTTTTGTGTCAGTTCCTGGGCTCCCCAGAACTCCAGGAAAACAAAGCAAAGCAAAATAAAAGCCAGTGCCTGCGTGTAAGTGCTACAAGAATTACAGCTTTCTTAGAAAAGAGAGACAGATAATTTATGCACATGCTGGTTCAGACATGCACTTTATCACTGCACTGATGCCTTGTATGATCCGTGATCGCTCATTCTGACAACACTTTACAAAGAACTCTCACAACACTTCAACTAGAATTGCTCTTCAAAGGAACACACAGTCAGTGGAAGTAATCCAGCACTTAGAAACACATGTGTGAACCAGTCTGAAATTAAACTCAGTGTGGCTTAAAGTCATTCTAATTGGGACCCTTTACCTGCCCTAACCTTTGACATCCCAATGCAAAGATGCCACAAAAGCTTTTAAAAGTCATTCAGAACAGGAACAGCTTGTCACAACCAGCAGGAGGAGAAAAACTGCACTCACTGAACTTCCCATGTAACGACTGCTGTCTGACCAAGTATGGAAGTTTATACCTTGAATAAAACTTTGTGGGTTTGTTCTGCTGCTTCAGACAAACATGGAGACCTCCCAGTGCCACAGAAATTCCATCCTCCTTTGCATCTTTTCACTGACACAGACTGTGAGGATCCAAGAAGTCAATCTCTGCCTTGAACTCCACCTCCAGCCTCTGAGATCTCAGCTGAGCTTCTGGGCCCAGCTATAGATGCTGAGAAGGAAGGGAGTTGATTTCACCTTGTCCTTCCCCCTCCCACGCCTGTCTTCCTCAGCCTCTCGGGGGCTCTTTCTGCAGGGGTGCCTCCTTTCTCAACCACTATGCCAGTGGCTTCTCAGAGCAACCACTGTACAAACACAAACCTGGGCAATAGGAAAGCACAGCCAGGAGGACCAGGTCATGGGTCCCAAAGCCCCGGAGGCTGCAAGTGCCGGTAAGACCCGGCACATCAGCCATTCTGGCATCGACCTCCCAAACTCATTCAAATATTTCCTTTTCTTTTTTTTAATTTAATGTCCCCCATAATTCATCTGTCCCCAAAGGTAATCAATAGAGCCCGTAATGAAAATTTGAGCCATATTTTATGATTCGCTTGCAGAAGAAAGGACCTCATCAGCAAGACCGGCCTTGGCTTCCAGCGGCGTTCCCTCCGACCAGCTCAGGGGCCTTTTCTCTCTCTATCCCTCTACACTAAACCCCCCCCCGCCCGTCTCTACAGAAACTTCCAGGATTGTCTTACTACAGAGCCTCCCAAACTCCCAACATATCCAATTTTTCTGTTGGAAAACCTGAAAAAAGTCCAAAGGAGGCACAGGAGATTCTTGTTTCTGAACCTTAACATGTCTAGCCAGTGGGAAACCTTTTAAAAATCCTTTTTGACTGTCTTCCCCTGGTTATTGGTAGCTTCATTATGCTTTATAACCCATGGTTATCTTAACAGGTTTAGTCTGGTGCAGTTTTAAATGGCTTTGTTGTATTTTGTGGCTGTTTTTATCCGTTTCCCTTTATCTTTTTAGAGCTTTATATTTGTAAGAGTAATAGTTCTGAGGGACTTTTGTGGAGAACTGAAGATAGGGAGACGGGTTTCATACTTTTTGCATTTTTATCATTTTGTAAAAAATAAAATCGGCACTCACATTATGCCCTGAAATGTGTATTGGTATTGTGGTTTTCAACTTTTGCAAGCCTTATTGATTCTGTGTTTGAGGAGACACGAGGGGGTACAAATATTTAACCTTTTCCAACAGTCCACACTAGAGGGTGGCTCAAATACATATCAAGGCTAAACTAACCTGAAGTGACCTTGCCACATAGATATGGCCTTTCGATACACTATTCTCAGCCCCCCTGACAGCATACAGAGAAATCAAGCATGGTCTAGCTAAACTAAAAGGCATCTGGATTAGCCTCCTATGGCCGAGTGTTAAGACCTGATTTATGTACACTGCTGAAGTGGAAGAAGGTCTTACATGTGCAGTCATGCATGTGCTCAGGGTCTCATTTAAGCTGTGCTGCATGCACACAACAGCATGCATAATACCTGCCTGGACTGATGTTACATGTCAAACAACTCAGGGCTTAGCTAAAATGACTTGAAAGATCATACAGTTTAGATCTTCTTTCCTGCCAGTGTCATTTTAAACGACACTTACAGTTTTCAGTAACTCTTCCCCTTTCCCCTTACATTGAGAATTTACCCTAGAAAGTCTCATGGTGCAATTCACACCAAGCCTTGATTTCTCACCCCACCCACCTACCCACCCACACCTGCCCCATAACATTTTCTCAGGACAATTTTCCATCCCAGATGCACCTGATGAAGCAGGCTGTGACCCACAACAGCTCATATTGAAATAAATGCCGTTAGTCTTTAAGGTGTCACCGGATTTTTGTTCTATTTTGTTATGACAAGCTAATGACCCTTTGCAGTCATCCAAAAACTCCATGCCTTCTAGGATTCCCTTACTGCCCTAGGCGGAGAGTAGAGGGCATGCTACTCTCCAAATTACTAAAGTTTTATTTTAAACTGAGGAGAAGGCTGAGCCTATTTCAATAGCAGCAGATTTGCAGCCCCATTAAATGAAGTAAATATGTCATTTATTTTTAATGCTGTCTTTGGATTTTCTGCCTGAAGTGCCAATTATGTATCAAGGCCAATCTCCTTTCCGGAGCCAGCCTCGGTACCCTTTTCTGAGACCCAGCTTCCCCAGTGGCCACTGGAGTGTTTCCACCTGCATCTGTACCCAACTGAAACAGAAGATGTCAGAGTCATTTCAGACCCCTACCCACCACAGACTCTCAAGATGGAGAGAACGTGACCCTATTCGCAGAACTTGTCTCTACCACAGATTCCCAGAAAGAGGTAGCCTCTCTCCAAAGGCCAGAGCATATTTCACCACCTGAACGTGTCAACATCCAAAGGGAACCGGAGATAACACAGCAGGATTTCATTTTGCTGAGGTAGAATGGCCATAGCAAGGCTGCAAGAAAGAAGAAATTTATGATCATAGCAGCGAAAGAAGCTGAAACTACATTGCTGAAGCGCATCTTGGCAAAGCAGCCTGGCATGCCCGGCACTGTGCCCTTCTCAGGGAACATGGGACCACTCCCCATCCTACACACACTCTCTGGTGATTTGCATGCCTCACCAATAAACCACAGTAGTGCAAGAGATGTTTCTGTGTCTCTCCATGGCATTCCAAGACAGGGGAGCTTTAGGACTGTGCAACAGGAGTTACTGAAGGGCTTTTCAAAGGACTCCTAGGCATGCACTGGACATGAGGCAGAGCCTACTCAGTGGTGGAGCTCCAGGCATGGAATAACCTCCCCATAACGATTTGGATGGAACTGAAGTTGTCTAGTTTCCATAGCTTAACACTATTTTAAAAATCACCTAAACCAGGAGTGTCTTATATCGGTGACTTTTAATGGGGGGCGGGGGGGGGGGAGTGCCGACACATGCAGCAACTCTGCTTCTCTTACTGCCTGTTTGCTATTGTCCTATAGTGTGATGTTAAAATGCCCCCCTCCCCCAAGCTGTGGATATTTTTGAAGTGTTTTGTTTTATTTCTGGTATTTTAAAAACCTCTTGTTTTAATTGTTGTGTTGTTGTTTTAATACATCCACATTTGCAAATGGTTTTGAAATTTGTTTTAATAATATTTTGTAATCCACTTCAGGAGACTGTGGCTGAGAGCGAAGCCTAGAAGTAGGCAAAGCAAATAAATGGGAACTACTTGTGTCCAAAAATGAGATCTGCAGAAGCATGTCCGATTCTACCTGTGGCAGCACTGATGGCACCTGCTCAGCTCAGCATGAATGCAGTGCATGATGGGCCACTTTCCAGACCTGATCGGTCAGGATTCCCAGCAGGTGAGGGGCCGCTGGGAGGTCAGTGGTGGTACACCACCTTGTGGCCCAGGTATACAAACACCTTCAGAATAGACAAAGAGTTCACCTAGCTTACAAAACTGGGCAAGAAGATGTCACCGTTCCTCAGTTGTTTGACCCCCAGGATCCGGAATGCAGATATATACTGCTTCTGAATGTGGAGGTTCCATCAGTCATAACTCTCTAATCTCCATGAACCAGTGGTTTCAAAGCCATCTAACTTAGGCTATTAATCACTACAGGATGGAGGCTCAGTAGTACCTTGCGTTCAGAAGGACCCAGGTACAATCTTCAGCATCCCAGTCAGGCATCTCCATCACTGGGCTAGGGTGTCAGAAACGCCCTCAGCGGCTGTAAGGGTCTTCTTTGCATGGTTTTAAACAAGCCACGCTCCCCAGCTCTGCCTTACATTACACCAAGCCCTACACCTACAATGCCATTAATGCAGAACACGTCGAGGAGTCCTAGGAGCACAAGGCAAAGGTTCCCACTTTGTTCCCTCAATATGCCAAGGATATGGGTTGTCATTAGGCACAGCTTCCCGTAGAACTCTCCAGCTTAAGATATAAAGCCTCCGAGATCAACGGCAACAAGATCCATTTTTTAAAGTGACAAGTTGGCCAAGGTTTTGGTCCCCAGAGGCAACTAATTGCTTTTGCTAGTCTTAAAAGCCAGAAGACATCTCATTGAGAAAGCAAGTCAGGAACCAAGAGCTCAGAGACATCTTCCCATTTCTGGCATTGCATGGGCCAGGCATACCCTGGCATAAGGTGTGCCACTTGGAGAAGGGCTCCAGTGCTAGAAAGTCCGCTGATTACAGGCTGGTGCTTCTGGTGGAGAACGGTGTCTTCTGCAGGGCACTGAGCCCAGGTCTGACCTGAGCACCAGAGGGCAACTCTTCTCCCTCCTGCCTAGTGTTTTCTTTCTCCTCTGCTACCCCAGCCTCCTTTAGCTCAGACCTGGCCCCTGGGTTGCCCTTCTGATAGTGTCTTTGTAGAACTATATATACTATGAATGCTGGCTGGGACCTTGCTGCGGAGTTATGTGCCAGACAAATCAACGTTTAAGCAATGGGAAATGGCCGGAAACACTGCAATAACACCCCTGCCTCACCCCTCTATCTACAGGTACTGAACTCACATTTCTGCATTTCTACTGTCTAAACTAGGGGTCCCCAACAGGATGCCCCCATTGGTACCATGGAACCCACTGAGTGGTTTTAAACAGTAGGTGAGGCCAGGTGGAGCTTTTGCCCAGCAAGGTTTTTGATTGGCCATTGGAGATTTGATCGGTTGTGCAGATTTTTAAAAATATTGCTTTGGCAGCAGTTGTTACCACCACACAATGATCTTCACTGTGTGAATGAAGGTAAACTGTGGCAGCCATTTTATAGGTTGCTCAACATCCTGCCGCAGCTCTTTCATGGCAGCCATTTTGTGGCTGCATCCCCCATGCTGAGTCAGAAGTCCAAAGGAGCCCATAGGTACAAAAGGGCGGAGACCCCTGGTCTAAACAGTCTGAAGACCAGAAACATATTTAAAAGCTGAGATTCCTATGGTACCAAATTCTGCATCTAACATACACTTCCTCATTAGTGCATCAAGATCATAGAAGGTGAGGCTGCTCACCTTATGGCACACCTACTAATCTTCTTCCACAGCCCCTAAATACTCTAGCTCAAAATGATCATCTTCTACCATAAACTGGCGAAGGACTGGAGACACATCAGTAGCAATGCCCATTTTAAAGAAATATACTTTATCCCAGAACACACAGAAACAGAACCACTGGAGAGGAGCAAGAAATCAAGGATGTTGCATTTCACAACAAGCTGTACAAGAGGAAGAAAATGTTCATAGCCATCTGCCAAATAAGCGACAGACATATTTGGGGCATGCAGGTGAGAGAGATGCACGTGTGGGAATGCTGGGGCACACCCAGCTGGAGCCCCAATTGTGTTGGCAGAAATACAAACAACAAAGAGGCAGGAAATTCCTAGGAAAGAGCTTCTTTGTCCCTCCACCTGCTGGGGCGAGTCCAAGTGACCTCCTTCGCACCTTAATCCTGGTTGGGCAAATTGCTGGGTGTCTTGATTGCGCATGCTAACTCCATTTACAGGGAACTATTCTCAGGGAAGGCATTAGTGTGTGGGCTTTTCTGATATTATTAATTTTAATACTTCAACCACAAAGTGTTTCCCCCAACTCCCACCCCACAGAGCTTGGCCCAGGATTCTAAAAATAGATTTATGATCCACTGGAGATGGCCAGTTTTGATGGAACATCCTTTTAAAAAGGAGAAACAGGTTTTAATTTTAAAAAATCAGAAGCAAAACCCTTTTCACCAAAGAGGCTTTACAACTGGCAGTTTTAGAACAGAGGCAGCTGGTGTAATAGAGTGGTTAGGAATGCTGGACTATATCTCAGGAAACCCATACTCAAATCCCTGCTAGTCATAAACATCAACATGTGACCAGCATGGCACAGTGATTAAAACAGGATCTGGGAGACCCAGGTTCGAATTCTCCCACTGCCATGGAAGCTTGTTCAGTAACCCTGCACCAGTTGCTTTATCAGCCTTACCCACCTCACAGGGTGGTTATGAGCTCCCTGGAGGAAAGTCAAGATTAAAACATACAAAAAAGATACTGGAACACTATTCTCCCTTTTTCCAAGAGTCTGAATTTATTCTGGGAAAATGTTATTTAAAAAAAGAGTTGTCTTTTGTTGACTGGGAAAGATAAGCAGAGCAGCTAAAAGAATATCCATGGCCCGAATCCTTTCTCAGGAGGGAGAAGAGTTGTTGCTTTCTTAGACCCTGCTTTTTACTACCTGGAGCCTCCAAGCGGCTTACAATTGCTTATACCCTTCCTCTCCCCACAACAGACACCCTGTGAGGTAGGTGGGGCAAAGAGAGTTCTAAGAGGCCTAACTTGCAATCTGAAATCTTACTGCATATCTACAGATTCAAGTGGGCAGCCGTGTTGGTGTGTCTGAAGCAGCACAACAAAATCAGAGTCCAGTGGCACCTTTAAGACCAACAAAGATTTATTCCAGACATGAGCTTTCGAGTGCAAGCACGCCTGGAATAAATCTCTGTTGGTCTTAAAGGTGCCCCTGGACTCTGGTTTTGTTGTGAAATTGCTACAGAGAAGCACTTCTGGGCATCCAATTCTGCATCCTCAAAATGAAGGTTTTCCTCTCATGACAAAATCAGTTAGAGCTTCACTCCCATTACCTGCATTCACCCACAACAGCCTGTAAAGGAGCAGAATATTATTTGCTGCTGAGGCTGCAGATCACATGCCTAAAGCCTGGAGGTAAGTTTTGGGCAGAGATGAGGTTTGAATCTGGAACACCCCGGAGCACAACTCATTCTCTTAACCACTGGGCCAAGTGTGGAATTTCTAGCCCTTAAGACTGTGAAAATAATCTAGAAAGCAACTGGCAAACATTCCGGCTTCTGAAGAAGCTTATGGTACCACTAATTGTGTGTGTGTGTTAAAAGGATATATTCAACCTTTGAATATCGATAACTGTTGGCAGCAAACACAAACGGAACTCCTAAACCAACTGTTTCTAGAGCCACTTTACTTCAACTTTCTGCACTGCAGTGTTTGTGCTGATTACCACCGTAAGGATGTTGGTGGCTGTTGTCTAAGCAGAGTTTTGCCATTTCTTAGAAATGAAATATAGCAGCTGGCACTTCTATAAGCGGCACTTTGAAAGATGATCTCTATAACCAGAGACAATTCCACTCAAACCCTCCATGTGCAAATCTGCATTTGGAAGCTTAGCTGTGCTCTTGAGCAAGCCCGCTTCAAAGGAGCTTGCGCAGGAGAGGTTCCCTTAGGATCAAGCTCTGCATTCCTATTCAGGCTGGAGGGAGCAAGTCAGATAAGAAAAATAAAACTAGATACAATAAAATCTTGCAAAGACAGATCTTTGAACCGAGATTCCTAATCTTGATCTTCTTAAGATCAAGTGAATGGTGTGTGTTCGTGTGATCTGCACCCCGTTAAGGAGTGCCTTTGAAAATGCGCGTTTGCCTGTTTCTCTCCCTTCCGCTCCTCACGGTGTCTCTCTCCCTCCCTCGCCCCAATCTTTGTAACAAGCTGCTGCGATATTTGATTCTCCATTACAAGTCTATGAGGAATCATATCAATGTACATTCAAGCTTCTGAAGAGTTGCTCTTGCTCCTGGGGAATTTAGGGATTTCTCAGAGACTCTATATTGCTCAACTAACAGAATGTCATAAGACTCCATATGACCACCGCAAACCTCTGTGTGTCTGCATGGGGGTGTTATTTCAGATGAATGTTTTCAGAAGGGATCCATGTTAAATAATAAATATGAGAGAGGGTACATCCTACAAGGTGGACAGTAACTCACTCGGTAGCCTTAGACAACTCTCTCTTAAATTCAACCCTCTTTGCAGATAATAGTGACCCATATAGCAGGTTATCTAAGTGAAGAACTCTGAATGCCAAATGTGCTGCATGGCTAAGTATAACTAATATTGACACTTTTCAAGAAATTGTTCCCATAAACCTGCTAATGTTTGATATGGCCTAGTTATTGATTGGTAGATGACTGAGGCCAGGATCAGCACAGAACAAAGTTTGCAACTAGATAGGTTGCTTTTTAAAATTTGCCATCGATGTTAAGAGAGAATAAAAAGGAAGTCCAATTGGTAAACTGAAATGGTTTATTGGAGCAGCTTCTATAGACCATGCAAGCTTTGAAACTTAACTAAATGCTTTTTCCAAGCATAGGAGAAAGAAGAATGAAATTGCTGGTACATATTAAAACATAGCCAGTAAAAGACAACTGGAATCAAATCTAGCATATTTCACTTAGCTTCCAAAAAATTGTGACCAGAGTTTTGAGAAACCAGTTTGGTGTAGTGGTTAGGAGTGCAGACTTCTAATCTGGCATGCCGGGTTCGATTCCCCGCTCCCCCACATGCAGCCAGCTGGGTGACCTTGGGCTCGCCACAGTACTGATAAAGCTGTTCTGACCGAGCAGTGATATCAGGGCTCTCTCAGCCTCACCCACCTCACAGGGTGTCTGTTGTGGGGAGAGGAAAGGGAAGGCGACTGTAAGCCGCTTTGAGCCTCCTTCGGGTAGAGAAAAGCGGCATGTAAGAACCAACTCTTCTTCTTTCTTCTTTCTTCTTCTTTGTCGAGGAATTGAAACAGCTGTTTACTAATGAGTCCATCCTCTGCCATGTCAACTCCATGCCACCCTTCATCTTACAGGTCGATTCAAGCGATGTGGCAGTGAGGGCCCTAATTTTACAAAGGGGGGATGAGGGGGCAGCATACCTGCGCATACATGTCAAAAAAGTTTAATGACACCAAGAGGAACTGGGCAAGCTGGCAGAAAGAAGCGGCAGCCATTAAGTTAGCACTCACTACTTGGTGACACTGGCAGGAGGGGTCCTCAGACCCTTTTGAGGTTTAGGCCAAACACACCCACTGTTAGGTCAAGTAAATCCAGGATACACAGAGGCAAACTCCAGTATCTTGTGGATTGGAAGGAGTTTCCCAAGGGGGACAAGGCTGGTCTGGGAGTTCCACTCAGCATATCCCCTGAAAGCTTCCCTGTTGTCTATCGTCACAGGAGGCTGATCTTAGGGTGGCAGGATGTCAGAATCCTGTGACTTCTGCCATTATTTAGGATGTTTCTGTAACTATGTTATGTACCGTATTCTCCCCTGCGTAGGAGATGGGGGCAGCTTGTCTCCTTTGCTTTTTTTTAATGTTCTTTCCTGCATTTCCGTTTCCCCCTTCCCTCTTCCTCCCCCTCTAAGCGGCCCATTTGCTCTGTTCCTTTCCCCTTCTCCCTTGAAACCAAATTTCTCATCTGAGTGTTAAGACTGTTTGATGTGCCCCCCCACCCCTGTTTTCTCTGGATTCCCATGGGGGGGACACAGGGTCCTCGGCCCCAGTTTCGACAATGCCTTGATGAAAGTACTTTCTTAATTAAGAAATCTTTTACTATATGTCAAGAGTTTGCTTTACTGAGTAATTGAAGATCCTCACAGCAAGTCCTTAGAAAGAGTTCAGCAAACATGGCCACCCATATTTTTGAATACTTGAGGCCCCAGATGTGCAGAAAAATATTAGTTTATAAATGTATAAGACTCCCCCCCTCCAAAAAGTACCTCCATTTTGGAAAAGCATGCCCACTACCCACTGCCATCTGCAAAGCATTAGTTGCTGAGGACCGTGTAGTCAAAGAGGAGGACGGGGGCCTGCACAAGCCACTAAGTGCTTATGACATTTTGCAGGAGGGGAAATTGGGAATTTTTCTCTTCATGCAGTTATTTATTTCCTTCACCGTTGTCCTGTGATTCCACACAGTCTCTTCCCCCTGTTGCAGCAGGGATGTTTCACGCCTAGACAGAAAGTAATCAAGAGATGAAACACTAGCAACATGCATGTGTGAATCAGCCCAAGACAGACTCTGTGTGCTCTGGGCAACCTTGGAGTGCATTGCAACAGAACTGTCAAGTGAGAAAATGTAGGTTTCAGGAGCCGGTGAATAAAGCAACAGTTTTTTGGCCCAGGATGCCATGAGTACTTATCAGAGATCTATCCTAGATGGGTTTTTTTTAATATGTATGTATATGCCTGTAGATTTTATGAGTCATCGATTTTCTCAAATCTCAAATTCAAATGTAATAAAGAAAAAAAAACTGTTTTGTAAAAACAAAAACAGCTCTCTGTGAGCCATGCCGGGCGTTTCCAGAAGTTACACCATGTAAAAATCATGCAATTAAACTGTAAGGGAGGGATGGGGAGAACAGAAAGGAACCTGTTGCTTCATTTTATTTTTTTATATTTTAATGAGCAGCTTATGGTAAGAGTTTGAAACCGGGAGTATTTCAGTGACTAAAGCTATGCTGTAAACAAGTTTTCCTAATGAATTCCACCTCTTTATCCCTACAAAACCAGCAGGACGAGATGGAATCTGAAAGGATGTATTGCTAAAGAGATCAGCCAATATTCAATAGGCCGGCATTAAAGCTTATGTACATCAGAATCTCACCTTTTCAATTTACTAAGAGAAAAACAAAGCAATTTTGTTTTTGAAGAATTTAAGAGAATTCCTAAGACAGCAACACTCTTCCAGTACTGCCTCAATCCCAGTTACCATAATCAAACAGGGCTACCAGCTCTGAGTTGGGAAATACCTGGAGATTTTGGGGGTGGAGGCAGGGGAGGGGTGGGGTTACAATGTCATAGAGACTACCCTCTAGAGCAGCCATTTTCTCCGGGAGGGATGATCTTTGTAGACTGGAAATCAATCAAAAACTGGAGATCTCCAGACTCCACCTGGGGATTGGCAACCAATGTCATCAAAGCAGCTTCCATTGTAACAGGTCATCGAGTCACTCTGGAGTTTGGGAGTGGCAGCCCTGGCCTTCAAACCCGATTCCATTCACAAAGAGCCCCCCCCCCCCATTGTGGTTATTGACCAGGATCCTGTACATACAAGGCCTTTTGGCATGATCTTTTGGAACTTTATCAAGACTCCCAACTGACCTTTGGATCTATAAACCCAGATATGAGCCTCCAGTGGAGTCTGTTTGGGGTAATATTTCCCTCCATATGATTTCCCTGTGCTGCAGAGTACAAACAACAAGATGTGGAGGAAAACTGTTAATGGAATGTCTTCAAAAGGCAGGCAAAATAAAGGTGGAAGAGAGACATAAGTCAAAGGAAAGCAAAGGAGTGGGTTCACAAGAAAGGGGGACCAGCAAGACAGAACCAGGTTTTCTGGTGCGGTGTTTAAATTTCTATGGTTTTCCTTTCAATGCACAAGACTGGAGACCCTACTGAACAGAGGGCAGCAGCCATTGTGACAACAACGATGACGGAAAAAAGCAGTCCTGAACCCACCCTGCACCCGTGCGGTAAGGCAGGCTGTAATAAAGAGATTTTGCAGATAGGAAGGAAGGTGTGGGTGGCTTGGGCCATGAAGCATGTATAATTAATACAGAGCTTAATACAAATATCAGCCATTAACTCAGCTCAGCACTTTTGCTCTTCATAGCTTGTTTATCCTCAAACCGCCCCACGAGGAAGGCTCCCGCCTTCCTCTTCCTCATCTCACAAGAGCCGCGGGCCTTTTGCAGCACAGGGCATGCAAAGGCGGGACAGGTGCAGCTTCTCTCTCTCCCCATCCCCGTCTCTGCATGGGGAAAAGGCACCTCCTGCTGCATTCGCACCACACCAGGCCTCTTGCTCTGTCTAACATTCGGACAGAGATCAAACCTTAAATAGTCAAAATTAAATGATAACACACACAAAACAATTATTTATGTATCTGAGAGTTTTCTGCTGGATCGGGCTTCCATCTGCCACCACAGTTTTCAGGCCTTCTCTGTCAAACAGTGAGGACTAGAAACAAAGCTCTCTTTTTCATATCAACAGAAGCTTGATGCCGGTGGCACCTTGTTGTGTGCACACAAAAGCTTACATCTTGAACTTTGTTGGTCTTGAAGATGCTACTGGACTCAAATTTTGTTCTTCTATTTTGGACCAACACAGCAACCCACCTGAATCTCTCTTTTTGAAATAGACGTCAGAGATTGTGGCCATTTCAAGCCTTTCAAGTTTCAGCTCTATAAAGGAGCCACCCTTTGAGAAATAAATAAATCATGCGGTATGATGAAATTGGCAGAGATGGCAAACCCTGCATGAGTATGAATCAGCGCCAACAAGGGTATCAGAACCTGACTCAGGTTGACTTGACAAACCCCACACCCTGCCCCTAAAGAGAGGAAGCGCCCCAGTTCCTGGAGAGATCTGGTCTCATGCAGTTCTCACAATCTTCCAGGAGAAGCATGGGTGCATGTCTCCAAAGCAACAGAAAGATCTTAAATACCAGCAACTCTTCTATCATGTAGATCCTTTGGGGAGAAGGCAACACTTTTGTTAAGTTAAAGGTTGGATATAAATTGATTTTTTATTTTAAAAGATATATTCACCTCTTATGAGGTTGCTAGGATTAAGCATACCCTTGTGATGGCTCACCCCCAAAGTTCCAGTAGACCAGTATCAGCACACTGTGGGCAAGATTATGAAAGTCTATGCCGTGGAACATCCTGAGGGTTGGGACACAGGATTGCCTTTCCTCATTCAGTAATTCGGGAAGTCCATTTTATTCTGAATAAGAGAAGAGAGGCACTTGCAGTAGCTCAGGCATGCTGCCCATCCCCTAAAGCTGCCCCTAGGCGTATCTGACCCCCTTCCAAGTGCCTAGCAACATGGCACAGTCTCTCCCTCCCCTAGACCCCACTCTAGCTGAACACTTTGGTTAGGCAAAGTTAATTCCTACCACCTTTCGTGGCTAACGCAGTTTGATAGAACATGTGGCTTCCCCCCTCCCCCCAAAACAGTCAGGGTAATGGGGGCCAAGCAAAGACCAGTTTAGACTGGCGCTGGTGTTTATGCCTGAAAAGGAATTATTATTTGGTATTCAAGCATCATGTTGCCTCAAATAAATAGTGTTCCTAATTGCTTAAAGCATTTCTATCCTGTCTTCCCACTATGAGTGTTCAACATGGCTTAAAAATCTTTAAAACCAATACAAAGAAAAACACAAGACAACAATGAAAAGCTGAGAACAGCAGCAGGAATCAAACACAGGCGGGGAAGTCTATATATGAGTATACTCATGGCAAGAATTTGACTAATAAAACAGAACAGTTTACACCAAACACCTGAATTCCAGGTATGCTTGTTCTGACCAAGCATCCCTTGGAGAGGTGTGGCACCCCCACAACAAACACCCTCTTTTCTGCTACCATGAGCTGGATTTGTCAAAGTTGGTAGGAGAAAAGCCTATGAGGAGTTAAGGGAAAGATCAGCTCAAAATGTGCACAGACAAACTTGTAGGGACTTATTATTTATATTATCGTAGAGCACGTCGAGTGTGGCCAGGAGATCCAGGGATATTCTGGCAGCCGGGCAAGGGACATTTGGAGGTGGTACCATTGACAGTCGCCTCTGTGTCATGACCCCTAATGTCCTTGGAAGAACTACCACCCAAATCCTTGGGGGTCATTCACCCAAATACTAGTCAGAGTTAGCCCTGCTTAACCTCCAAGATCTGATGGGATCAGGCTTGCCTGGGCGAGAAGGGACTGTATTCCTGGAATACCCCTGACGTGTACAGTCCAGGGTGGCCCAATCTCATTTGATATTGGAAGCTAAGGACGGTCTTCTCTGGGTAGCACGTGGATGGGAGACCCCCAAGGAAGTCCAGGCTTGCTACACAGAGGCAGGCCAGGGCAAACTACCTCTCCTCGTCTCTTGCTGGCTAAACCTTAGGGGATCACCTAAGGAGGCTCAGACTTGATGGCCATTTCCAACACCACCAATCCAAGTCTGTTTAAAATTTTGGAACGTTCCTCTCACCCCATCCATATAACTGGCTCCCATATATATGGCTATAATTCAGTGGCTGTAACATGAAGCTTATCACCCGACCCCAGGCGTATCAGGTGGTACCTCCATGTATGACAACCATGAAGTACAAGACCATTCAGCGGAAACGTCTCCCACATTCAGTGGCAATGTATCTGTACTTATGATAAAAGCATCAAGCTTTTAACTTGCATATCTGTCGATCCTTCATCTAGATTCCATACTTAAAATGTATCTCATGTACGTAAAGCCATCCCAAATGATGTGGCACTCATGAAAGGAAAGGGAAAGAGGAGGAGGAAGGTGCTGCCTTCCAGCCTCTACATGCAGTTGAACTTCAATGGGGAAGAAAGGCTTGCATTAAAATGGGGGATCAAACGAGGGTTGAGCGAGACAGTGGGCTCCAGGATTATGCGTCTGGAAAGCCATCAGAGGAAGCAGGCCTGGGAAGACAGCGGCAAGGGATTTAGAGCCTGATCCCTGCCGTCTGGAGGGAAAGAAACATCAGCTGTTCCAAAGTAATTCTGATTCTCAGGTGTGCAGGTGGACAGGTAGAGACACACCAAGACCCCGACAGGAAGGAAGAGGAAAGAGGGGGGAGGAAGCAGCGATGAGAATGAGACACTCAGAAAGAGACCACAGACAGGGCCAGCAGGCAGCGAGAAAAGAAGACAGATGAGACAAGTCGGGTTCTGCAACCCAGGAAGGGAGCACACCCGTGGAGTACTGTCTAATTTGCAGCATCCAGAATGGTCCAAAAGATCCCAGCCTGAGGGATGGAAGGCTCAATGAAAAAGCAAGGGTTCCACATGGAAAGTCAATGTGTCCTTGAAGGGGGGCAGGGAGGAAAGATCCCCTCTACAAGCTGACTGGCACTTGCCCTCTTCCTTGTCAGAATGCACCACAATTTTTTCATTCAAAATGCAGAATTCTACTGGTTCTTCCTTCGAAATAAGCACCATTTTACTTGCTTTTTAAAGTGACCTCATACCAACCCCCCAAAGAAAATAAACACACCCAACTTTGCAGGAAATTGCAGCCCAGATGCTGCTGCTTTAGAGCCACAGTCACCACATTTGCCATCCCTGTGGGGCAAACAAAGAAAGAGGGGCTGGGGGCTCTGGCCCAGCTTGAGAAGAGATGCATACGTTCTCCAGTCAGTGCATTGACACAGCACAACCCTGTGCAAACAGGTGTCTCTTCTTCCCTCTCTTGCACCAGCATCAAAGCGGTTGAGGGGTGGGAGGGAAGCTCACAAATAGAACAGGGAACTGAGGGAGGCAGCAGAAGACTGCCGGCACATGCACCCTTGTACCAAAGAGGCACAGATCTGGCTCACCAGCTAGAGGAGCTCAGAGCAGCATTTGTAATCCATTTCTTCCTTTCTTCTCAACCCCCCCTCCCCCACATACACACACTTCCGTTTACTGTTTCATGTAATTATAGTTTTTGATTGAAATCCACCTGGAGTTTCACTCTTTTCCCGCTTAATGGACTGTCTAAATCCTTTGGTACACAGGCACAGTGCTCTCCCCGACTCGTGCAGAATAGGAAGCAAAGACTGGCTTTGCCGAGGAGGCTGACACACAATGACGAGGATGGCCAAACTGGAGCTTTCAGACTCCGGCTAGGATCCCAAGAGACGCGGCCCTCAGAGGTGGACTCTACCTCGCCTGCTACTGATGCAAAGAGCAAAATTAACAGAACTTTATTGGCCTCCCACAAAATTCCTACTTGATTGTTGCCTGATCGGGCCTTTCCCAATGCTGGCCAGGTTGCCCAAAGATTTTCTG
This sequence comes from Paroedura picta, assembly GCF_049243985.1. Lineage (NCBI taxonomy): Eukaryota > Metazoa > Chordata > Lepidosauria > Squamata > Gekkonidae > Paroedura > Paroedura picta. The sequence goes on along the minus strand of NC_135383.1, from coordinate 2,044,173 downwards.
CCACCATTCAGCTCTGATGAAAGGAGTGGAATTATTTCAACATAGTGCATTTTAATGCTCAAACTCCCCCAGAAACACACACACACACGTATGGGTTACGGGACTGCCATTTCTTCTTCTCCCTTTACAGCTATATCAAACTTTCTAATTCTCCAGCTCTCTCATACACACAGCCCCAGTCATGCCCCCATAGTGATGTTTTTTTTAACCCAGGGCTCATGAGACTAATTTACACCCTTTCAGGATCTTTTTTTTTTTTTGTAAGAAAAAAAGCAGCGGTGTAAATGAAAAGTCCAATTTCTTTAAATTTGCATTGTAAAACCATCGTTCAACTTCCTTGAAATAAATTTTACTATTTTATTAGAGCAAACAAAATGGTAATAAAACACTAATACAGCGCCTTGTATCCAAGGGAAGAGCTAAAATTAACATAGCCTGCGCTGTGTTTGCTATTACATTCAATTACCTTTTTACTTAAGATTTACATTCTCATCCCCCTTAATCTCCACATTGGTGGCTTTGAAATCACTCTCCTCAAGTCAGGCCTCTAACGTCCGGGATACGCTATTATGAAAGATAGCCTCTCCCCCGAGGGCCGCTGCATTTTCCCGGTACAGAAGACGATGCACAGTCAATCTTCTGCCATCCGCTGTAGGAACATGTTCCAAAAAGGACCAATTTGGGCTCGATGGCCTCTTTTCACACTGGCCAAGCAACTGCCGGATGGTGTGGGGCAGGAAAGGGATTTGAGAATGCATTACTGGTAGGACTGGCTGACTTGGGCTTCTTGGTACGGTTGATTATGAGCAGGTAAAGCACCCACAAGAAGCAAAATTTTAAAAACACATATTTTTGAAACTTGTTGGACAACTTACCGGGAGCTTCAGACTACCCACAGCTTTCAGTGGGAGACTTGAGAATGTCTAAGGCCACGGCTAACTTTCTGCAGTCCCCCTTTCCCTCCACCCTGCCTTCTAATGGGCATTGTTCTCACACTGCTGAGCTCACCTCCACATCTTACCAGGACCTCGGTGGCCACTCATATCAGATCTCAGAAACTAAGTGGGGTTATCCTTGGTGAGCATGTGAATGGGAGACCACTGAGGAAATCCAGGGTTGCTGCACAAAGGCAGGCAATGGCAAACCACCCCTGTTGATCTTTTGCTTCAGAGACCCTACAGAGCTGTTGTAAGTCAGCCACAACTTGACAGTACTTTCCACTACTACCCACATCCCTTAGAGCTAAAAATATTTCTTTCCCCCATGAAAACTAAAAACTAGATTACCATAGTTAAGATTCGAGTCCAGTAGCCCCTTAACAGACCAACAAGAGTTTGGAAGAGTTAAAGCTCCCTTTGTCAGATGCAAGTTGGAACAGAGATCCAAGTCCTTATATAGGGGGGGAATAAGAAGTCATTTCATCATGTATCTGACAAAGTAAGCTGTGGCTTTCTGAAGCTTATATTTTGTTAGTCTCTAAGGTGCTCCTAGAGTCAAATCTAGCTGTTCTACTGCAGAACAACACAGCTATGCCTCTGAAACTAGATTTTCATAGTAGCCCTGCACAGTGGCAGTTTCTGCACTTCTGCCAGTGTGGTAGTTGAGCACAAACAACCGAATGCACACATCTATTCCCTAGCCTTTCACTTCCATAGTGATGGTCTGCATGAAAGGCAACATTTACGCAGCAAGGAACTATGCCTTGGTGATAAAACACACTGCCTTTGAATACAAATGGGCCCAATCTCCAGCATCTCCAGTTAAAAGGATCTCAGGTAGCAGGTGTTGGGGAAACACCCCAAAGTCCCAAAAAGTTGCTGCAAGCCAGGTGGTGAGGTGGATCCTGGTCTGACAACATAAGGCAACCCCAGGTGTTGCCAGGATTGCCAAACTCCAGGTGGGGTCTGGAGATCTTCTGGAATTACAACTGATTTGCAGCTGTCAGAGATCAGTTCCCTTAGAGAAAATGGTTGCTTTGGAGGGTGGGCTGTAGTGTCTTATACTTGCTGAGGTCCCTTTTCTGCATTTTTACCCCCAGCACTCAAGCTATTTCTCAACCCAGAACTGGCAATCCTAGATGTTGCCCATCTTAGGCTGTGTAAAAATAGCAGCCAATTAGAGGCAGCAGCCATGGTTAAAGAGCCCACGGGTTCTGTCCTTCTACCTGTCGCCATTTTTATCCTCCCTCTGTCATTCTCACCAGCCAATCATAAAGAAACCTTATCCAGACTCCTGTGCTTCTTGTGCTCTGTTCGAGTTCCACCTGGCTTTCCCTGCCTTGGCTTTCTTCCCCCTGCCTCTCTGTGTTTTTTGCTGCCCCACCTTTAATAAATAAAGGAGAAAAACCAACCAGCACCACCTGAAAAGGGAGGGGGTAAACTCACATACAGCAGAATTTTATCTGAAATTTTAAGCTGGCCTTTGGTCGAAGGACAACAGGTGTTAGCAGCAAGAAGAACTTCTGAGTCACTCTAAAGGCCTGTAACAAAAGGCAAGCCATTGGGAATAATGTGCTTTCCAATCCAATCTGTCACCTCCTTGCAGAAGATATATGAACATGTAATGCTGCCTTATGTGGACTAACTGGGCTCACTAGTTCAGGACAATCTTCTCTGACTGGCTGTGGTTCTCCCCAGAAGGCTGTTTACCAACACTTGCTACCTGAGATCCTTGAAGTGTTCTTCTTGCTGTTCTTCAACCGTTGGCTGGTATTCAGAGGTACGTCTGAACATATCACCACTGACCGCCCTGGGTACTGGAGTGACAGGAATCTCCTTCATGAATTCATTTAATATTCCTCTGAAGTCGTCTAAAACACCATCAGGTGACAATGCCATAGGTTACTTATGTAAAAAAGTGTATTCTTGTATCACTCATAAGTTTACGGAGGGTTAGTTCAATTTTTAATTTATATCTGCAAGCTGAATTCTGGTTTCCAAAATTACAATTATATTACAGTAAACTGTACTTCCATGTTACGTCTGAACTGAGCCCACAATGTCTGTATACACCTTTGGACTAAGAAGCCCTGCATATACCTCTTTATTATATAGATAATATAGAAGACACCATGAGGATGAAACATGAGAGAACAGAAATATGATTTTTGGCAGGTTACAAGATGCAAACTTGATTTATGTTCCACATTAAGAAAGTGCACAGACTCCTGCCAACACCCTCAACACACACACACACACACACAGAACCTTAAACGTCTCTAGAACATCTGCATTGTATCATTAGAGGTAATATGACAGAGGCCAGCTACTGAGAATCAAGTTATCCTAGGAATATAGAAGAATCCAGATTTTCTGGTTCAGGCTTTTTTCCCGTCACGATTTCTCACTGCCAGGCATTGTTATGATTCTTATAAATCTGGGTGGCATAAATGGAAATATGGGAAAATTCTCCACACACTCTGTCAAGTCTTTTTCAGTCAGAAGTCTGATACGACTTCCCAGAAGCAGTAGAACTCTTCAAGCACCCATGATGCCTGCAAGCAGAGGTTTGGGTTTAAGTTGTTCAAAAACTTGGGCTCAGCTTTTTAAAACTGTGGCTACCTATTTTTCTCCACAAAACGCTTCTGTGGACCAGACCACCACTCACCCACAGCCAGTAGTCAAAACATAAGACATTGCCAGTAAGATACCAAAACAAAGCTACTGAGTGTCTCATCCATCAAAGATCACTCAATGGATACATAGGGCCTTTTCAGTTCCAGCCCCACAATTATGGAAGAGCCTGCCCTGGGTGATGTGCCTCTCCCTCTCCTCCATTGTCTATGTTTAGGAAGCAGATCAATATGTTTTTATTTAGGACTGCATTTGGTAAAGTTTACTAGAAGTTCTGAGTTTGTGATTTTAAATTTTCATGTTTTAATATATTTTACTCTGAGTTTTATCTATGTTGTAAGCTGACTTGAGCTATGCAAGTGGCTAATAAATATATATTTTAAATAAATCAACAACTTTAAAACACATGTGTTACTATTAACGCAGTGTAATTTCCACAGGTCAGCTCACAGGATGAAGAGCAGAGAACAGGGCAGTAGCTAGCTTGCCCTGGGCCAAATGCTGGATTCTGGGCCGCTAAGGCAAACTCTGCCTATTCCTATCCTTTTTTGTACATGCTGCTATTTGTTCATAAGCCTGCTACTTTTAGAGGATATGCTTGGTTCAGGAGTTTTAATGTACTTTGTGTGTAATTTCATTTTTGTAAACTTCTTCAGGTACCCTCACTGGGCAAGAAAGGCAGAGATATAAACAAACACCACAGACCCCTGAAACCTAGCAACACCACAATTTACCAAGAGGCACACACACAAAACAGCCCAGCCCTTCCACTAGGACTCTTCTGAGCAGAGAAGTCTGGGATGAACCCTAGAATCTCCTGCATGAAAAGAAGGTGCTGTGAAACGTCCCAATAATTTCAGAAGTCTATCATGACCATATGAAAACTGATGAGAAATCCAATCACACAGAAGTTGCTCCACAATTCAGAAAAAACAAACTTCTGTACACCAGTCCCCCTAAGAAACAATAGCAGGAAAGCAGCTAGATTTGAATCCAGTAGCGCCTTAGAACTCTACGGTGCCATGGAACTCAAACCCAGCTGTTCACAGACCCAAATTACCCTTTGATAGTAACATCAGGGAAAGGTCACCTGCTGCCTCTCTGCTCTGTTGGCCTCTAGAGGAACTGGCTGTGTGAAAAAGGATACTAGAGTAGGCAGAATCTGTCTGATCCAGCTAGACACTTCTTATGGACCTGCTCACTCCAGCTGCCTGAAGAAGAATCTCCAAACCAGCTAAGGTAGGATAGCAGCAGATTTTCAAGCCCAGCAACATTGGCAGGATTGGACTCTTGTGAACTCTGGCTATCTGGAAAGTGTTTATGCTTGTAGTTGATTTAGTTGGTCTGCATTTCACAATGCATTTTAACATAATAACTGTTCTGCTGTTGCAATGGCATTTCATTTCATAAGTGTAGTAGAAAGTTTCAAATAATAAATAAAAACCAAACCTTGAAATAAATATACTTGTCCAAGTTGGCTCCCCCTCCAGCCCTTAAATGCAAAAAGAGTTTTACAAAAGTCATTCATGTTAAATGAGATTCCTTTGAAACCTATTTTAACAACAAAAACTGAACAGAGGGAGGGGGAGGAAGAAAGGGGAAGAGTTTAAACTGAGTTAAGCAGCTCACCCCTTCCCCTGGAAAACAGTCTGTTTGTGTGTGCCTGTGCACGACTTCTATCCCACATATTTCCGTACCAGCCGCCCCCACTATTCAGTGCTTTTAAAAGACTTAAGCTTAATTTTCCTTTTTTAAAAAGAGAAAAGTGTCAGTCTAATTAGATAAATCCATCAGGCACGTGGCCTCGAGTTCGTCATGGAAATTAACCTCTTCAAAAGTTCACAGTTACCGAAATAAGATTGTGTGTTTTGGCACAAAGCAGTGAAACAGGGCACACTGGCATGCTGGACACTTCATTCCCTTTCAATAAATGTGCTGCCTGCACAATGGACACATATGAGCTCCCTGGGTGGAAAGCCAGGGTTAGTGTTTGGCACTGCCAGAGAGCCTTTCTAATATGATCAAAGGAACTTTTTGCTAAAGCATCAGCAGGCAAGACGGTATCCCTACTGCACTGCATGACTCATTCACCGACACTGGGTACAATCCACCAGAGAGCTCCCTGGCACGCACAGGCCCTACAAAAATGCATGGAGTCCCCCACTAAATTCACGCTCATTTGTTTCTTCAGGAAACTGTCATGAGTAGAAATTCAACACAAATGAGAGTCCAGCAATGGCAAATAAGGCCCCCTCCTCATGCCCTAAAGGGTCTCTGTGCTGAAAGCTTTGCAAAAGCAAATCTTTATTTGGATGGCATGGACGCACTGGGTTGAGAGCACCGGAATTCCGCTATGACATTCCAAGCTTCCGCTTTTATCCTCTTCCATGAACTTTTGGAATAGTCTGATGAGTAATGACATGTTGTTTACCCCCTCCCAAAGGATTGGGGCGTAAGAGAGAGAATGAAAACAAATCTCTGCACCTGATGGAAAGGGCAGAAGGGGCTCTACAAAAAGCTTGGTCTTTCTGCTCCAATAAGCTTGGTTCCGTCTGCTGCCGCAATGTCTCACCTTTGACCTCAGCTAGTGAACCACCACCTCTTGGGTGAGCTCCTTACTCCATGATGGGCTTCCCTGGTCACACTTATCCTCCTTATCCCAGCAAGACTATTTTGAAGGCCAAAAGTCCTCTTGAAGCATGGACAGGATGCAACACGAGTGAAGGAACTGATACACTTTGGAAGCCCCACTTTCAGAGAACTTGCTCTGACTGGATGGCCTAGGCCAGTACAATCTCTGAAGCAAAGCAAGGTGTCTCAAGCACCCACACTTACAAGGAGAGAGGCAGGAGAGTGTGCTTCCCCCCCCAAACTTGGCCTGCCTTTAGGGAAAGCCAGCCTCATGGCCAGATGCTTCAAACAACAAACATGTCCAAGTGCAAAGCTGGAGAAATACTGAGCCACAGGTCTCATTTCTATCATCTAACATTTTAATGCTTGAGATGCTAGTGTAGTGGGCTATACCAAGATCTAGGAGATCCACAGACAAACCTCCACTTTGCCATGAAGCTCATCAAGTGTAATGTTCTCTCTCGGCATAACCAACCACAAGTTTGTGAGAATATAGCAGAAGAGGCAACCTAAGCATTCTGGAAGGAGAGCAAAAGTACTTAATAAATAAAAGAATTGGGGGCCGGCACAGCTATGGCTCTGGCTAGTATGACACTGGCTTCCTAGGATTACTGGGTGGCCAGAGAATACTGAATGTCAGCGAAGTATAGTGGTGCCACGTAGTGATCAGAGTGCTGGACTCTAGTCTGGAGAATCGGGTTTGATTCCCAACTCCTCCTCCACATGATGCCTTTTGGGTGGCCTCAGGATAGTCAAAAAACTCTCTCAGCCCCACCTACCTCACAGGGTGCCTGTTGTGAGGAAAGGAAAGGCAATTGTAAGCCACTTTGAGAATCCTTAAGACAGAAAAGCAGGATGCAAAAAACTTTCTTCTTCTGGATAGGTGGCTGGGTGAAAATTAAGGACAGCCTAAAGGGCTCTGAAAACAGCCCTTTGGTGAACAGAATCACAGAGTTGGAAGGGGCTATACAGGCCATCTAGTCCAACCCCCTGCTCAACGCAGGATCAGCCCTAAGCATCCTAAAGCATCCAAGAAAAGTGTGTATCCAACCTTTGCTTGACGACTGCAAGTGAGGGGGAGCTCACCACCTCCTTAGGCAGCCTATTCCACTGCTGAATAGAGGCAGCCACTACACAAAACAATCTTGCAAAAGCTACCAACCCCTGACTGGTACCATATCAATCAAAGCCTGTGGCCCTCCCAGCAGGGCATAGTGGTTAAAAGTGGCAGACTCTAATATGGGTTGATTCCCCACTCTTCCACATACAGCCACCTGGGTGACCTTGGGCTAGTCACAGTTCTGTTATGGCTGCTCTCACAGAGCAGTTCTCTTAAAGCTCTCTCAGCCCCACCTACCTCACGGGGTTAAAGTTGTGCTGTTTGTAAGCAACGTACAAAGAAGTAGCTCTTCTTCTTCTCTTCCCCTTCTACGCCTTGTTTAATATCAGGACTATAAGGGTGTACTGATGCTGTCAGGTATAAAACAAAAGCCACTTTCTTGCCACCTGCACTTCACCAGGAGCTGATGAGTTCTCCCACTGCCTGAAGTTAGAATAAGAGAAGCCCACCCGACAGATGCAACTGCTTCTCTTCCAGCCAGCACACGGAGCCATTCCCATAACTTTAAGCCACCTAGTGTTCAAAACTGCACACTCAGGATATGTCCTCTTCTCACTAGCAAAAAACCCAAAACAAAACCCAGGCGGCAGCAGCAGCTGAAGGTAAGGTTTTATTTTAATGAAATGAAGTGTAATAAATGATAGGAACCCAGACAACAGGACGAAGGGAGAAGAAGGGGGCAAGGGCTTTGAGAGAGAAAATGCAACTATGCTCATGCTAATGGCTCTTTATCCCAGAAGTACTTTGAGACAAAATCTACAGAGGGATCTGTATGGAAAACAACGTGGATTTCTGCAGGAAAGGTCATTGACCAAGAAATAGAACTAAACTAGCATTCTCCTTGGAAGACCTTCACGTGAAATCTAGGTGGATACTCCATTCTGACATTAACCTCTCCTATGGGAATTATTTCAAAGCACTCCTGCAAAGCAGCAGACATTATGTCAGATTCAATCCAGAGGGAGGCTTGTTCTCACAGCCCTCTGATGTGGTAGCACTGTTGATGCTAACTTCTGACTGAGGGTACCATATTCTGCGCTGATAAGGGGAAGGTCAATTCCTACATGAATTAGACCTTTGCACACCACTGCAGGAGTGGCTTCAAGTATAACACAGTGTGGGGAAAGACCATTTGCTTGGAATTTGGTATGTAGCAGCAACCTTCTTGTAACCCCCTCAGCAAATGGCAGCAGAGGCTAAAAGACAGCATGGGAAGTTTGCTACCATGCCAGAGATGGTTGTAGGAACGGGGCAAAAGTAAAAGACAAAAGGGATCGGATCAAGAACAACTAAAAAATCATTTTAGCCTCTCCGGAGCAACTTCTCTGGTTGTAAAAAAATTAAATCATATTGGGGAACTATTTCACATAGATTTAGGAAAGCAAAACTGGGAACACAAAATCCCAGAAACTGATTTTTTAAAGGCCTTTGAAACACACAGAGCACTTCAGCGTGCAGTGGTTAAACCCCCAGAAAGCTCTTTCTACCCAAACTCAGCTAGAACTGTCCCCAGGAGCACCCAGGTCCCGTGGAGCAGAATTCCATGTGACAGAAGATCCCGCAACTGTTTGGCCAACATGTCCAGGGAAAATGATCCCTTTTGTTCCCATCTCTCCCACAACCAGCCCCCCTCCCCTTCTCTCTTTCTCTGTGTCCTCAAGACTCCTCTCACCTTGAGGAGTGTTAGGATTACCCAGCATTTACACTCAATGCTTCTCTTTATTCCTTAAGACTTATTAAGAATGATAATGAGCTACAAAGCTGAGAACACGTTCCTCTCTTTCTCTCCCCCCCACCCACCCCGTCGCTCTCTCGCTCTACGTGCCTTTTCTGTCAAAGGCACACAGGACAAACCAGACCCAAAAAAAAAAAAAAATTAAAAACCCTGACAATATGGATCAAGGACACTTGAGGATTTACATTCTATAAATCCAACCCCCACTTTTAGGAAGAAGGAGATGTTTCCCCCCCTTATTATTATTTCTGAGCTAATTTTTTCTCCCCACACATTTCCCCCCTTTCCCCCCCCATCAAAAGATTCTCACTCTCTCCTATTCGGACTTTGAAATGGGTGGGGGGAGAATAAGATGGAAAAAGGAAGGCTGCCTGCCTGGAAAGGCTCGTTAACATGAAGCTCTTAAACGGTTGATTAATTTTAGCAAAATTTACGACACACTCCTGCATTTCCCTCTTCAGCTGCAGCACTACACCGAAGCAAGTTAACTTGAGGTCCTTCCCCCCCACCCCATACTATGCCCTTTCCCCTCCCATGTTTCTGCACTTGTTTGTATACATCAACACACTTGGAAGACATAAATGCTCTCCAGGAACGTCTCTGCCTTACAGGTAAAAGCCGTCACATTTCCCTAGAAACGCTGGGAAATGAGAGCTGACAGAACTAACTTTCAGCTATTTGCCCCCAAAAAGTTTTTTTCTTCTTCTATTAGCTAGGTGATTTTAAACAAGGGGGAAACTGGTCTCTTATTGTACAACCTTTTAACCAACTGGCATCACAGGAAAGTATCCCAGATTTCCAGCTGCATTCAGATGCTCTCCCAAAAGCAACTTTTGAAAGAGTCTTTCTTCTTTATATGGGGAGAAGAGAATTAAACAAAGAAAGCCAGTATGATAGAATGGAAGATACCCCCTCAAAGCAGTGTTCAAGGAATGTCCCATCTGTCAGGAAAGCTTCTTCTTACCTGCTGTTCACTTTTCATCCCTTTCCCTTCTTTCTGTCTTCTGACAGAGATGTTAAAAAGCACGAGGTCTCATTTACTCTGTACACAGGGATACCTTGTCTGTTCTTTGAGAAACCCAGGTATATTTTCTGCTCATTTATGCAGTTTTGTCATCCCCTCCTGCAACCGGTGTGTCACTTTAATCTAGATAGGGACGGGAGAGGGGAGACAGACCACCTAGTCCAACTGCACCAAGGTATGAAACTTCCAGCACCACACCTGTCATGGCAATGCATCCACTACCCTCTAAACACCTTATGGCTGGGACACAGTCACATCTGCAGGGGGGAAAAGAAGGGGTAGAAAGGAACTGAGACCGAGTTGGTGACTTTTAGGGGCTATTACCCTAAAAGAGATAGGAAACAGGAAACCTTTTTATAGAAAAAGTTTAAGAAAAATTATTATGCAGTATGGAACCCTTGCTGATGTACATGCTTTAAGGCAAAAACTAGCCTTAAAACTAGCCTTTAAAAAAGGGGGCTTTTGTTTGTGGAAGTCAAAAAGCTTCTTTCTTTCATGAGAATCTGTAGAGACAGATCATGTAGAAACCCTTCTGAAATGATATTATAGTGGTTGTGGGAACAAAGCAAAATGAGAGAAACCTTATGTATGTGTGTGTGTGTGTGGGGGGGGGGAATGCTTGAAACAGAAGACCCCAAAAATCCTATAAAACCCCAAACCACATACAATCATCTCAGTAAATCGCAGGGAATAACCAGTCCCTGCTCCCAACTGATAGCACATTCTGGATTAATAGGAAAGGAACTGAATTGAAAAAAAACATGCACCAAAAAGAGAAAAGGCATAAAAGCAATCAACCTACCTAGCAGAAAATGGATTCTTTGCAGCACAACCTTTAAAGTTTCCAGAAGTTAAACCTCCAGAAGTTAAATTTTGCTTTTCTAATGCCTTGCAGGTAGGAGGGAGAAAAATATTACTAACATTATAATTCAGGACAACGGGTCTGACACACCTGAAATAACTTGATAAAGAAATTCTTTTATTTTCAGGACTGGAAGTGGGTGAAATTTGTAGATAGATGCTCCAAGTTTTCCCAATCATAAGCATTTCAATAAATATGCAGAGGCATGGGGAACAGGAGAGAAAATTCTACCCACTCTAGGTAACACTCCTAGAGGAATTTTACCCACCTTTCCCCTTCAACACGGCCACTTTTTCCTGCTGCATGAGTAACCAGCTAAGTCCACGATTCATTTTCACTCTTGAGCCCCCCCCTCAGCCCCCTCTTTGAATAAAAGCTTTTCTTCTGTAAGAAATGACAATGTCAACTGTATGAAGACTGACACAAGCAGCTTTTAAAATAAATGTAGAGAAGAGGGAAAAATTAGCTGCTGACTCCTTGGTTAAAGTATTTTCTTGTTCTAACTCATGTTCTTCTTATGTCACTGAGCTAAAAAAAAAGGGGGAAGAGAAGAGAAGGGGGGGCAAAGAGAAGAGATGACTTTCCTTGAATGATCTGTTTAACCTAAGCCAGAGGAAAAAAAAAGTCATTAATTACTTATGTGAGCTATTGCTTCTGAAAGACAATAAACCTGCCTGGTCGCCATGGATATGACATATTTGCTCTGAAAACAACACAATAATTAGCAAAGGGGAAAGATACAAGGGGAATATGCAAACTCCAGGGTTTAAAGCCACAGTGTTTCTTTTTTGCATGCCACGATGGCTTTTTTCACTTGTCAGTCGTTCCAGTTTGCAATTCAAATTATGAAAAAAGGGAGGGGGGCAAGAAAAGACCAGCATCTAACCAAAAGACTTACAAAAAAAATTGAAAGAAGAGAAGGGGGTAGAATAGCGATCAAACTGCACTGAAGCAGCAATGGGAGGGGGGGAGAAACACAACACACAAGAGAATTAATAAGATTAAAAGCAATCAAGGATGTAGATTTCATCAGACAGGTTAGGCTCATGTTTATGTTGTTCGGCAGTCGGTCGAGGGTGGCAGTTTGTAAATGTTTTTGTGTAGTTTTGATTTCTAAGAAATGGGGAAAGTGTGTATAAAATATATGGAGGAAATTATTTCATGGGGGGGATGGATAGAGTAGCAAGACTGAGCTTGAGACAGTAAGGATGTGTCAGAGACATCCTGACACCTACAACTTTGCTCTCTCCTCAATTATCCAGAGGCAACACCATCAGTTTGGAACCAGAGAGCTACCTACCAAATAAGTGGAGCCCCTTAAATCAGTTCCACTGTCTTAATTTTGTCTGAGATTATCCTGCTTCCCAGGAACAACAGCAAGACACACAAGCACAATAGGAGTTCTGAATATGGGGGTGGGGTGGGGTGGGGTGTTTGCTGGACAATTCAGAACTGAAGCCTCTTCAGCTTCTCCTTAAGAGCTGCTCCTGTGGAAAATTCCCTTTATACCCTCCTTTCATTTATTTTAAACAAAGACTATTAAAACCTCTGATGTATTATTAGCCCTTCTGGATTCGAACCTCTTGCATTTAGAAAACAAGTAATAAAATTATACCCTGAATATCTACTGTTTAGCTTTAGAAGTATCTGAATTGTGACCTATTTTGACACATGGAGAGAAAGGCAACCTCATCATCTGGGTGGGGGGGAGTTTTATTTGTGCTGCAGAATGGTCTTAGCCAGATTGTTGCCTCCAAGATCAGAATCCAGCTGACACACAAAGGAGAAGAAGACCTGTTGTAAGCCATTCCACTTGGAGGGTCTGAAGCCCTTAACTACCTGCTGTTTTTTTTAAGCCTCTCTTTGCTGCACACCTCAAGTTTAGACCTTTCTTCACACATCAATATGGAAACCTCAACTTGGAAACCTCAACTTAAGCAACCAAAAGGCACAGTCTGAAAACAAACAAGGAAAGTAAAGAAAAACAAAGCAACCCATGCTGGTTCTTTAAACACTTTAGCACATATGGAGTTTGATTTCTTGAAGAGATCAGTTTAACATCTCCATAGAAACCTGCAACAGATTATTATCAACAGAATAAATAAGTAGTCTAATAAATTAAACAGGAGGCAGAAGATCAGGAAACATGATTACTGAAGTTCACCATATTTTGCCCCATAAAACCTTCACAGCCAGTCAAGAGATAGTAAAACTTGTGACAATATGATATAAATGAAGACCGGGTTTTTTTGCACAAAAAAAACCCTAAATATAGTTCAGAATGAGAAGGGGGGGGGAAGGAAGGGCAAAGAGTATACTGTGAGGGGCAACATTAAGGTGATTCCTAATGAAGTTACATATGGCCTGGAGAAAGGGGTGGGGTGGGTGGGTGAAGAGAAGCACACTGAAAAGAAGAAACACATGGAGTTTATTAATGAAGTTCATAGAGAGTTTCACTCCCTCCCACAAAGGCCAGATAGATCTAAACCACAGCTATTCACATTAAACCTCCCATGATACAGCCTATTCAGATCATTTTCTCAACCAGCAAGCTGCAAGAAGAATTCAAACAACCCCCCCTCCTCAAAACCCTATGGAAAAAGCATGCCTTTGCCTCAGCCTCAGCCTCACTGTTCCACTCCCAGTCCTAAGCCACCTGGCGCTTGCAGCCCAGAGATCCCACCAGTACCAATTCCCTGCTCTAGGCTCAAGAAAGCAGTGGGCAGAGCGATGTAATATTCAGCCCCCAGGCCAGACTTCATGTCGGGCATACATTCACCAGGTTCCAGGCCGCTTGAACAAGGATTTGTTTAATGCCAGCCATCAGTTCTTCCCTACCATACAGCCTACACTGTGTCAGACTCTCTCCTCTCTGTCCAGTGTTGGGAACTAAGTTTTTGCAGACACTAAAAAGATCTAAGAAAAAGTTCAGTGTCCCTCTTTGATTAAAAAAGCCATACATCAGGACAGCAAAACCTTTCTCTAAGCTCTCTCTTTCCCTGTTACTGAGGTTAGGATTAGGTCATCCATCCGGAGAGGCAGATATGACAGGAAATCTTTCCAGCAGGGCTTTCCCAAAAACTCAGGGCCAAGAACCCTGCTGAATGCCTTTTTAAAACCAACGTACAATATTTTTACACACGCAGGCACACACACCCTTTTTTCTCTTGGCAGGCCGAAACTTTGACTGACAGCTCAACACCTGTTCCCTTGTCCCGGGAGCGTCCAAACATGGAGAGGAGCGTTCACCAAAACCCCACTCATCCCTGGACGCCCCCCACCCCGGCCCTTGCCAACTCCACCCCAGCGCTGAGCCGAGCCCCCGCCCCACCCGCCAACCCAAACAATAAGCGACCCCGCCCGCCGCCTCCCCGCCAAAGGCCCCGGGGCGCCCCCAGCACACCCAACCTCTCCCCAGCGCCGCAGAGAAAGCCCAGAAAAAGAAAGTCGCCGGCGCGGGGGGGGGGTCCTCCGGAGCGCAAATCAGCTGCCCATTCTGCAAATACCTCCGGGTATAAATAACCCGCCGCTTGCCCAGGGGTGGGGGAGACCGCGTACCCCGCTCGCCCCACAAGCGCACTCTGGGCCGCCGCCGCCGCCGCCGCGAGCTCTGCCTGGCGTCCGCAACTGGGGCAGCCCGCGCGAGCCAACGAGCGAGCCTTCTCTCGCCTGCGGGGCCAAAGGCGCGCGGGGAGGCGCACGCGGAGCATCGCCTCGCCTCGCCTCGCCTCGCCCTCCCCCGGCCCGCACCCCGAGCGCGTCGCTGGGCCAGCAGAGCGCACCCCGCCTCGCGCCCGAGCACTTCGGCAAAACTTCGCCGGCCGCCACCGAGCGCGGGTCAGCGGCCGCCGAAAGACAAGCGCCGCTCGCGAGCGTCTCGCTCTCCCTGCCCGGGGAGGCAGCCGCCTGTGCCCCCCTCCCCCGAGCCCGGCCAAGCCACGGCCACGCTCTCGGGAGCCCACCGGGCTGGGCAGGCAGCGAGGCCGTCCCCGCTTGCCGTTTCCTTTTCCCCTTCTAGCCACTGATGATGCAGAAGTCCGAGGAAAGGGTCAGGCGCAACCTTTCCAATCCCCCCCATCCCATCCCGGAGGAGCATCTCTGGCTTTGGAGAAGGAGAGAGACCCGGGGAGGGAGGGGGGTTGGTCGCTGTAGGCGCGCGCTGCCCACCTTTCTCCGGTCTATTTTAGAAAGTCCTGGGAATTGCGAGAATCCCCCCCCCCCCGCGCACTTCCCGGTCTATCTCCCAAACCAGGGCACTGAAAAACCACCTGCATCCTTCTCCTCCTTGCCCACAAAGTTCCCAGTCATGTAAAGGGAGCGGAAAGTGATCGCTGTAGCCCCCCCCTCCCCTCCGAAGGATGCACGCATATCCTGCCGGCGGGCAAAGCGGCAGGCCGTCCGCCCTGCTCTTTGCACATAGGTGCCCCCCCCCCTTCCAGAGCTCAATGACCTGTGCAGCCCAACTCCCCCCAGCCGCAATGAACTGCAAGTGCCTGTCGGCCCCCTTCTTCCCACGACCCCTCCCTCCTCCGCTGAGCACCTTCTTGGGGCTGCAACCAGCTGCATCGCCCTCCCTCCGCGCAATGCCCCCTCTTGTCCCTGGCTCGAGGCGCTCCTCTCGCCCTCTGCCAAAAGCCCGGCGCGTACGGGGGGAGGGGGGAAGAGAGAAGGCAGCGAGAGTTGGTGGGGCAGCAGCCGCAAGCTCGGGCACCAAGCCCGGGCACCAGAGCCGGGACCAGGCGCGGAAAAGTGCAAGAGCGAGGAGTTATGGGTGCCCCTTGGGGAGGAAGAGCCCGGCGCTGGCCGCAGGAGGGACAGGAAGGGAAGAGCCGAAGGTCTTACCTGCACTTGGGGCTGCTTTGGGTGACTTTCCAAGTACAGGGAAATGTATGTTTGGGATGGAGGCTTAGAGCGCGCATGCGCCATCAAAGTTGCCCTGATCCGGGATTCCCCCCCTCCCTTCCCTTAGCTTTGATTATTGAATTTTCCTATTTCTACCGGGGGGCAGGCAGCGTGCAAAACCCGGGCTGGATTTCCGCCGCCATCTGCCCCTCTTTATGACTGAAGCAGAGAAAAGAGGAGTTAAGCCGGGGGGGGGGGGGGACAGCAGGAAAAAGGCATGGAATGGACTCAATTCCAAGCAGGCAAGGAACTGAAACTAGAGACGGGCGCGTGCAAAACCCGGACTGGATACTCCCACCCTCGCAATATTACATTGTATATATATTAATTATTGTTTATTATTATTATTATCATCATCCGTTTACTGCTGCCTAGGCGCAATCCCTCCCCTTTCCAATCCTTTTATCCTCACTTTGTTTTTGTCCCTTTTAAGAGGCAGGCAAAGTTTTACCGAGTTTGCAACTTGAACTTTGCCTCTCTTGTTTATTAGCCCCAGACTTTAGTTTTTAATAGAGCAGCAAATAAAACGTTGGGGAAAGTGTTTAGGTGTTGTTTCGGGAAGCTAAGCTCCCCTGCTGCCCCCTCTCCTTGACTGCAGGGCATGGCCGCCATTCTAAACAGCAGCAAAATCAGAAAATGAATCCACCGGTCCTCTTGGAGCCTGTCATTTAAAAGACGTTGGGACTGTCCAGCTATGGTGTTTTTATTGGGCATTAACTACAAGTTTAGAATCAAGAGACTTGTTTTGCCATTCCAGATCTAAACCATTTTCACAAAGAGCCTTCTCATTGTTGCTTGTGAATCTTGGAGGGCGAAACCACTAAGTGAGGTGCAAAGGTGCAAAGATCTACAGTCCTGTGGCAATACCAGTGGACTGAGGTTCCCCGGGTACAGCTAAGGCAGCCTTCTCTGGGTTGGGAAATTCCAGGAGATTTCGGAGTGTAGCCGGGGGGGGGGGGGCAGCAACCACAGTGGGGTCTAATACCACTGAGTCCACTCTCCCATTTCCTCTAGGGCAGGCTTTCTCAGCCAGGTTTCTTGACAGCCCTGGAAGGATTTCCTGAATGGGTGGGAGTATATATGTTGCCCCTCCCCAATGGTCAGTGATGGGCCTGGAGGGGGTGGGGAGGGGGGGGGGTCCTGGGGGGAGCATGTACACAGCTGTGCTTCCCAACCATATTCGGCATGATTGTGCCACTTCTGGGGTTTCTCAAAGCCTAAAGAATGTTTCAGGGGTTCCTCAATGGTAAAAAAGTTGAGAAAGGCTGCTCTAAGGAAACTTATCTCTGTCCCCTGGGGATCCTTGTAATTTGGGGAGAACTCCAGGCTCCACCTGAAAGTTGCCAGTCCTATGCTACTACACCTGTCTCTTACAGCAGCTGTAGCTGAGACCAATTAGCGCCCTCTGTCTCCCCCCCCCCATAATGGGTTATCAAGGGGTAGTATAGATAAGGCTTGAGCTTCTTTTTCGCTGCATCTTGTTTTATTATGCTTAGTATTTATAGGTATTGCTGTTTTATGGGTTTTATTGTGGTTTTATATGTTGTAACTCGCCTCAAGCCTCCAGGGAGAGGCGAGTAATAAATTTAATAAATAATTAATAAATATTACTCATGACCCTCAAATGTATGTTTGTATCTTTAAAACGATTACAATGGAGGATATATGATCTCCAGCACTGCAGAGGGGGAAGTACATTACATACCCCTCAAAAAATTCTGCTCTAGTGAACAAAATCTGCTTAGGATCCCTGGCCCCAAGGAAGGAAATCTGGCCGCAACCTGGGCCAGGGCCTTTTCAGCTCTAGCCCCAGTCTGGTGGAATGCTCTGCCAAATGAGATCAGGGCCCTGTGAGACCTTAAGCAATTCCACAGGGCCTGCAGGACACAGCTGTTTCGACTGGGCTATGGTTGAGGCCTAGAAATAACTTTATAGTCTCCTGGCCTCCCTGTCTACAATCCATTCAAATAAATGATCATTTTAAGTAACTTATTATTCCTTGGCGCTTGGAAACTGGTTTAGCTATTTTATAATTAATTATTTAAAAAATTTTAAAACCTAAAATTAATGTTGATTTATACATTTCAATCCTTCTGTAAGCTGCCCTGAGCCTCCAGGGAAGGGTGGGGTATAAATGAAAATAAAATACGCAAACAGTAAAGATTTTTAAAAAATCTTGCAGTATGGTAGGTTTGCAGTTCTGGTTGGCAGGACTAGTTTTGTTTGTACCATATTGGTACAATATGCTCTTACTTTGCAAAATAAGCAGGCACCATAAGGTGTGTTGTTCCCGCCGCCGCTTTTTCTAAGATTGTGAGAGGCACTCTGGAGGTCACTGGAGTTCCCTTATAAGAGCTACCTGTTGAAAGAAATGGTTTTCCTCATGGTGGTGCAGTAAGTGTTAAAATCAAATGAGGAAGACCTGTGTTTGAATCTCCTGTTGGGCTCTAAAACCCACTGGATGACCTTGAATCTGTCACCACCTTTCAGGGTAGTTGTGAAGGAAAGATGGGATAGCCCTCCTCGCTGAATGGTTTAGGAAAGGTGGAATCTACATCTGAGGTACATTTTTTAAACTATCAGGGCAAAGATATTCAGCTTTTTACTGCTTGCTTCAATTGGGAGAGCTGCTGTGCCATGATATGTAAGAGGCCAACGAGATCAGCTTGTGATCCCAGGCTATGCGTGGCATGGAATTTGATGTATGCAACATTTGTGGAAAATGTCCTGCCAATTCCATGAAATGAAACAAAGTGGTCACAAACTTGCCATTCCTGCCTCTTGAACAAGTGATATATCCCACATGGTATATTCAGCTATTATTATTTCCTCAAAACATTTATAATTTGTCTTCCCATCTACAGGATATCACCAAAGCTTATAACAACAAATTAAAATCTATAGCAATCAAGTTTAACTAAAAAGAAAGAGAGAGAAAGATGCTAACAAAATTTGATATCCTGCAGAGTAAAGCTAAAAAGATACTCAGATAATGCCAAAGGCATGGATGAAAGAAAATGTTTTTAACTAGTGCCTAAAAAAAATGGTTCATGACAAACATATCTGGAGAGGGCATTCCAATGTCTTGGTGCCACCATGGAAAAGGCTCTGTTTCTGATAAAACCTCCTGACTTCTAAGGACTGGAGTATCCGGAGCAGAACTCAGCAGATTTTATTAAAAGATATATACAAGCAGATTTGTATGAAAGCTGGCAGGGTCCTTCAGGTATCTGATCAGAGCTTTAACATTCAGAATAAGTGATTCCTAATCCTTGGTATGTAGTTATGTGCTCAGAGAGCTGTGGAGAAACACAGAGATTCTCAGGTATTTACTGCATGGCATGGGATACCTAAACTTGTGGCTACATTTCAGGGGTCTTATTGAATTGTATGTGGTTTGATATGAAAGCCCTTACAGCATGGTGGGGACGAAACTGTTGGCATCCTTTTTATTATTTATTTCCTTCATGTATATCCTACCTTTCTACCCAGAGTAAACCTAAAGGCTAAAGCTGCTTACGTTGTTCTCCCCTCTTCCATTTTATCCTCATAACATTCAGCCTGTGAGGTAGGTTAGGCTGAGAGTATGTAACTGGCCCAAAGGACACACAGGCTGATTCTTTTGGCACAGTGAGGATTCATACCTGGGTCTACCAGATTTTACTACAATACTCTTAACACTATACTAACACTCTAGTACAATACCATACTGACTCTCCCCTTTTCTACAAACACATTTAATTAAATCCTCATAAAACTGATGCCAGGGTGTGTGTCAAGTGTGTATAAATGGCATACTGTTGTTGTAAAAACACCATGAAAGTAATAAGTGAAGTCTGGAATTTGTGGGGAAAAATAGGCAGGACAAAAATGCTTTTCCTGGCCATGCACAGACATGAAACAAAATGGGAAAATGCATATTTGTACAATTTGGTTTGGAATTGCAACAAATGGGACTAGTCTGACTGCACAAGGACACAAGTGAGAATCAAGAGCTGCACGTCACCATCCTTTGTAAGATGGCAAGGGATCTTGGGACAATTTCTGTCAGACTGCATGATGGCAAATTGTCTCCCTGGCCCAAGGGGCAGGAGAGAGTGACAGTATCATCCAAGAACAGCATCTGAATCCATGTTTTCTGCTTCTTAAGTGCTCCGCGATGAAGCAAAGAACTAATTGCACTTTTCCTCTTTTTTTATAATACTTTTAGATTCTAGGGTTGAACCTGGGCATGTGAGAAAACACTTTTGTGATCAGGCCAGCTGACTCTTGGTTAAGAATGAGCTACCACTGCTGTAACCCATCGATAAGAGTCCTCCTGTATCAGACCAACGGTCCATCTGGTGCAACATCCTGTTTCACACAGTGGGACAACCAGTTTTCCTGGAGGGCCAACAACAGGGCAAAGAGGCCAAGGCCTTCATTAGAACATTAGAAGAGCTCTGCTGGTGCATCTAATCCAGCATCCCTTCTCACACAGTGGCCAACCATTTTCCCTAGAGCAGGGGTAGTCAACCTGTGGTCCTCCAGATGTCCATGGACTACAGTTCCCATGAGCATCTGCCAGCATTTGCTCTAGAGGTCCAACAACAGGGCAGAGAGACCAAGGCCTTTCCGTGATGTTGCCTTCTAGCCCTGGGATTCTTACTGCCTCTGAACATGGAGGCCTTCTTTAGTCTTCATGGCTAATAACCACATCCCTCCATGAATTCAAGGCTTCTCATGAGATTTTGCATCTTCCCACAAAAGAGGAAGACAAAACATGCTTTCATAGATGAATCTAAAGCCAGCTTGGTGTGGTGGTTAAGAAGAGCAATGACCCCCTAATCTGGAGAGCCAGGTTTGATTCCCTATTCCTCCACATGCAGCCAGTCTTGTCACAATCCTGTAAAGAGCAGCTCACATATTAGTTTTGTCAGAGCTCTGTCGCCCCCCCTCCCCCCACCTCACAGGATGTCTGTTGTGGGGAGAAGAAGGGAAGGTATTTGTAAGCCACTTTAAGACTGTTTCAGGTAGTGAAGTGCATGGTATATAAAAAAGTCTTTTTCCTATTTTCTTTCCAGCAATGACCAGCCACATGTCTCTGGCTGGTGAGAAGGCAAGTCATGTTCTTCACCTGTACTTCTTCCCTGGAAACTGATACTCTGAGATATACTGCCTTTGAACATGGACGTTCCGTTTAGTTATCACAGTGAATAGCCATTGAGGACCTACTTGTCACCTTTAAGACAGCAATAGCTGTCATCTCCTCTTGTTAATTACCAATTATATGAAAGAGTACTTTTTGCCAGTCCCAGCCTAGTGCCAATCAAGACCATGACTTTGAGTATAAGGAGAACGGGTAGGAGAAAAACTTATTTTTCTCCCCACCTTTCACTTGCTACACAAACACCTTTCCTGTTAATTCCATCATTCCTTCCTCTGGAAAAACCAAATAAATGAACCTCTTGAAAACAGCAGCTGCTCTTCAGCATTAAATGTTGTCATATCTCCTTTCATTCCCCTCCCCGCATTGACAGTTTACCAAAAGCAATTAGAGCATATCAGAGAACCACTGTTTGCCAAGTGCCATTTCCTCACATGAAACTTTTGCTGTTGGACTGTACATTATTAAAAAAGAAAAGGAAAAAAAGTCTTAATAGGCAAACATTTACATAAAAGGCTCAGTTTCTTCCCACCACTCCACCCAACAGTTTAGGTTGTGAAAATGGGTCGGATACCCACAACGTGGATCACACAAAGCCAGCTTATACAAGATTTTCAAAGGTTTTCAAAGGTTAGAGGCTTTGTTCTTACATCCTCAAAACATTATTCAATACTAGAAACAAAAAAACAAACATCTATCAGTGGACTGAAATATCTCAAACAAGAAAATGTTGTGGCACAGTGATCACTCACAGTGGGCTCTTCTCAGTGGCCCCACTGCCTACAAGCAGGGGTCCCCAAAACTTTAGGGCCTGCAGGGCACATTTGGACTTGCGAAACAATTGTGTTCCAGCTCCTTGTCAGTCCCATAGTCAGAACTAGAACATGGGACATAACTTCCAGCTCAGGCTGGATGTCTAACATCAACCTTTTGATGACAGATCCTGTGGAATTATGAGGAGCTTGTTGTCAGAATATCGTGGGGAAGGTAAATTGCAACTCGATATCAATAACGTTCTCGGTATTGACATGGTTATAGATTGCTTCAGGGATAAAGAATGGCATTTGACATCCAAGTCAGCAATGACTTCTGTCACCGAGGACTCTTGGTACTGGGAGTTCTTCTGGGATCAGTGCATCAAAGGATAACTGACTTTTGTCAGCATGTCTCGGAGATAAGGGGATGGTGATTGTTGGTGCAGAGGAAGAGTTTGGCCTTGAGCTGAAGATGACTGGCAGGGCGAAACCTGATTTTTTGACTTCTTTGGTTTTTGAGCTAGTGGCTCAGATGCAGATGTGACCGAGCAGACTCATCAGCCAGTTTGGGTAACACCGGAGCTGGCATTGAGCTTACTGAGGGGGCTTTGGGCCTCTTATCAGCAATCTAGCCACCTTCCTTTTGTAGGGTTGCAGCACTGTGGGCCTTTTCCCCGAGAGCTGCCTTCAGCCGCACTGCTCTTCCCTCCCTCACTCTCAAGGTTAATTGGCAGCATGCTGTGCAGGAGGCATTATTATGGCCTTCTCCCAGGCAAAGGAGAAAGGGTCAGTATTCATCATTTTGGGCCATTTGGGCCCCGCATTCTTCACATTTCTGGAAAAGGGCCATATTAGGGACAGCTAATATTACTCTCCCTTCTCTCCTCAAATATTTTTATTTAACTTTTTGAACCTGATGTAAGTTTTTAGTCTCAGCTTGTAGAACACCCCTTACACAATGGCGGCAGAAAGAGAAGTGGGGTCAGAGGGCTCGCTCCGTCCACAGCACGTGACTTTTGAGAGGGAAAGTCAGCCTCCTCCAAGGGGGGGAGGGAGGGGGAGCATTGTTGGGATTTAGAAACATCTTTTAAAAGTTTGCTAGCTCCTTTCCATGGCAGGCCTGCGAAAAAGCAGCTCCATGTGCGATTGCACAGAAGCCACAAAGATGAACTTGGCCTTGGCATAAAGCAGTCTCGTGCATGCATTTATTTACATCATTTATAGCCTGACTTTCTCACTGAGACTCACGGCAGATGACAAAATATGAAAACAAAACAAAAACCCCTCCAGTCCAACAGATGGCCAGAGATGTCAAATAAACAATGTAATAAGCCTAGAATCACAGAATTGGAAAACAATTCCATCAGAAACCTGTCTGAGTTGGGTTGCCAACTCTAGACTGGGAAATACCTGGAGATTTTAGGGGTGAAGCCTGAGGAAGCTGGGGTTTGTGATATGCCATACAGTCCAATGTCCAAAGAGGCCATTGTCTCCAGGTGAACTGATACTGGTTGCCTGGAGATCAGTTGTAATAATGGGAGATCTCCAGCTGCCATCTGGAGATTGGCACCCTTTCTCTAAAGCATGACCTACCATAAACAATGCAAAAAGTAGATTACAAAGATACAAGACTGTGCAATAAAAGCAAACTGATACATACAATACATGTGTACAGACGGTGCTTTGACAGAGATTCCCTCACCTGAGATAATCATTTTTGGGGTCACCATAGAATATGATGGGAAGATCACATTTACTTGGAAGCAAGTCCCACTGATCTCTTAGGATTGGAGCCTAAAAGAGGTCCTGTGTAGTCTGAGACGTGTTTGTTTACAAATGATGCTTCAGGGAACTGAACTGCATGAACACCAGAATAACTAGCTTATAAACAGCTACTCAGGAATTGATTCTTATTCAGTATCAGGGACCTGTGGAGTATACACCTGCACTAAGAAACTTCACCTGTTTTATGTAACCTCTTTTTGTTTCCCTTGAGGGGAAAAGCCACAGCTACCTGAAACCCCTGACTGAGATCATTGAGGGCTGCCCCTAGTCAGAGCCAACAGGACTCGGATGGCTAGACCAGCAAGCTGACATAGTATAATCTACGGTCTCATTACAATAAAATTCCTCCAGTATATCTTTTGAGCAAAAATGTTCAACTCTTCTCAAAACTTTGCTTTAGGCAAAATGTTGGGGTTATTTAACGATGCATGGATCACATTTATTTATTTATTAATATTTATATTTATATACCGCCCTCCCCCGAAGGCTCAGGGCAGTTTACAGGGAACAATGCGTACAGGTCATGTGATATACAGAAAGTGCATAGATCACCTTCCTAGAAATTCCGCCTATCTTACTGGTAGGTAACCTCTGAATTCAGCTAAAAATTTTCATTAGGCAAAATTTCAGACACTCTCAGAGTGGCCAATACTCCTTGCCGGAGAACCTATGGTGCTAGGCCCTGGTTCAGAAACTAAAAGGCCTTGGGCCACAACCCAGTTCTTCTTACATTTCACCTAGTCCAACCAGTCATCTATGACTAATTCAATAAGATCAGAAATAAATTCAGTGTTTGGCCATCATGCTGATGCTTCCTTGCCATGCCGTTTTTTGCACTTTAATGTATGCTCAACATATTTGATCATAGTCTCTGAAACATAGTCCCACACCAATGCTTACTTTATTTTCTTGCTTAAATGTTATTTTTTTTCTCTTTGACAGCATATTTGAAATACCCACCCACTTAAAATAATGTCCTTTGCACCCTTGAGACGTGATGTTCTTTCTAATCGCTCATTAATTATGCCTCAGACTGCCCTACTGAGCTAGGCGTGTTTATTGTTTGTTCCCATTTTACAGGTTGAGAAAGCAACACATTGCATTGCTCAAGGCCACACCATGAGTAAGCTAGGAAGGGAAACCAAAGGAGAGAACCCAAAAGCACATTGACTGCTGCACCTTGGGTGCAAAGGGCTGGATCCAACTTTCTCACTCTCTTCCAACGCTCACTCTCTTCCAAAGGGTCTTATGGCCCTTTCTTCAAATATCTCTAGAATCACAGCAAAAGGTCCTGAGGATTTTCAAGCTATAATAATCATGTTCTCCAAACTGGTCTTTATTCAGCAAATCTGACAGCAAGCATTAATACTTAACTATTTGAAATCTGAGGATATCTGATCTTGGCGTTGTGATTCTTGACACTGATTTAACATTTGAAAGTTGTAGAGCTGACTACAGAGATCAACTGCTGTGGAGAAAATGGTTGCATTGGAGGGTGGCCTCTGTGGCATTATACCTGACTGTGGCCCCTCCCTTCTCATAACCCTGCCTTACCCCAAGCCCCAGGAATTTCTCAACCTGGAGCTGGAACTGCAATGCAGCTGGCCAGAGGATGGAACTGAAGCTTCTGGTGCAACCGCTGCTTATGTGATGTAAGGGGTCCTTCCAAGTGGGGTAAGGCAGCATGGCTGTAGTAGTGGTTAAGAGTGGCAGACACAGCCCTGAGCTGTATGGCAAGGCAGTGTATAAATAAAATAAATAATCTGGAGAACCAGGTTTAGTTCCCCATCCCTCCATTTGAAGCCGCCTGATTGATCTTGGGCTAGTAAGGTAGAGAAAAGCGGGGTATAAAAACCTTTTCTTCTTTTATTAAGGCACTGATTTGGACCCTGTACCTCTGTCTGATTAGTAATTTTCTTGGCTGAAGTAGCAGCAGCTCTCAGATGTCATGTTTTTTCTTTGCCCCCAAAATGCCAGCCCTGAAATACTTGTGAGGTGATACAATTTACATTTCTTATATGTTATTTATATTATAAATGTGTTATTGTAATCTTTTGATACTTTACTGAAAGTTGTTTGATGTTACAGTCTGTATAACGTTCCATGTAAGTTATAGAATGTTCAATGTAAACCGCCCAGAGCTGCAAAGAAATGGGCAGCATATAAATATAAATAAATAAATAAACAAACAAACAAACAAATAAATAAATTGCAATCCCACTCATACTCTCTTCTCCCCCCTCAAGTTTCACAAGAGGCATAACTTGTGCCAAAGCGACACTCCGTATTTCTAACTATCCTACATCGCCTGCTAGTTTTATTTACATTCCTACATATCCAGTGCAGCAGCTGAGGCGAAAAGCAGAGATTACAGGAGATTCTATCCCACTTTGCCACTCATTCACAACAAACAAAGAGCAATGATTGATGATTAAAAATGCATTCTCTGGGCTTGTTTTCCTTTGTTTTATCATTATGGAGATATTATAAATACAGAATACTAATCAATCCAGACCTGCCGGGACCTCATAGACCTTCGTGCAATCTGAGGGCTCTGAAGAGTGTTGAAGCCTTTGTTTAAAATCTTTTCAAAGATGCAGAGGGACAGGATATTACGCTGCTAATGTCAAATCTGGCCTATTGCTACTTTAGAATTAAGGCAGGAAAAAACGGTTTGTTTTTAGATCTTTACAACATCCTGTGGCCAAAACAAGTAAGAATTGTAATGGAATGAATCATAGAATTGGAAGGGACCTCATGGGTCATCTAGTCCAACCCCCTGCACTATGCAGGATACTCACATGCTATCACTCATCCACTGCAACCTGCCACCCCCTTGAGCCTTCACAGAATCAGCCTCTCAGATAGTCATATGGCTATCTAGCCTCTGTTTACAAATTTCCAGAGATGGAGAACCCACCACCTCCCGAGGAACCCTGTTCCACTGAGAAACCACTCTAGCTGTCAGGAACTTTTTTTCCTGATATTTAGACGGAATTTCTTTTGAATTATTTTAATTCCATTGGTTCTGGTCCATCCCTCTGGGGCAAGAGAGAACAACTCTGCTCCATCCTCTATATGGCACCTCTACATGGAATGAGGAGGATCTTTGCCACAGACAAAACTTTACACAGAATCACCTTCCATCCATCCAAGTCACTATTATCTCCTCAGCCTGATAGCAGGTCTCAGCCAGATGTCTTTCACATCACCTACTGCCTTGCCCTTCAACTGGAGATGCTGAGGAATGAAGCTGGGACCTTATGTATGCCCTGGTTCACAAGCCATAAACCATCATAAACTTTTAGCTATCAAATGAACTATTTAGTTCATGGCACAGTAGAATGCCTCCCACACACACACACCTGCTAGAGACACCAAACTCACAGAGGATCTCCAGCTGATTTTCTGTGACCTGCTCCCCAAATTGGTGAGGATTGGATTTAAGGGCTCCAAATTATGACCTCAAAAATAAGGTGCCCCCAGGAACGTACTTCCTCAGAAAGTACATTCTTGGGGGCCTGTAACTCGGACCATAACTCTTATGCCCAATCTTCATCAAACTTGGAGGACAGGTAGAGGAGAGTCAGCCACAGGATACCCTGTAGGTCTGTCAGGTATTTAGTTTGGAAGACTCAATTAACTGCTATTTTATTTAATTGAGCCAGCTTGCTGTAGTAGTTAGGAGCGCCAACTTCTAATCTGGTGAGCCTGGTTTGATTCCCCGCTCCCCCACATGCATCCAGCTGAGTGACCTTAGGCTTGCCACAACACTCATAAAGCTGTTCTGACCAAGCAATAATCTCAGAGAGCTTTCTCAGCCTAACCTCCTTTCACAGGGTGCTTTTTGTGGGGAGAGGAAAGGGAAGGTGATAGCAAACCGCTTTGAGACTCCTTTGGGTAGAGAAAAGCAGCATATAAGAACGAACTCTTCTTCTAATTGGCTTTGCAGTCCTAGTGAATGAATTTATATAATCTAGGAAATAAACAAGAAACATTACTGAGAAGAAAGCTGCAACAATTCCAAGCTGAGATGTACAAGAGCAACAGGTGCATCATGCACAAAAAGTGGAGAAGAACTTGGTTCCTCTGCTGGCCCAAAGAGCTGGCATCTTCTTTTGGCTGGGAGCTGAAGTTACTGTAAACATGGCCTTCTAAAGTCATCGATAAAGTTCAGTACTCCCTGCACCAGGTATCACTTTACACTGTCTAATTTTTCTTTGTGACTTAATACATTCAAGATATCGTTTCCAGCCCTGATACCTGAGAAATCCCTTTATCTGCCCAATCGATTCGTTTGTTTGCTGTAAGCCCCTCCACTTTTAAGATTCTTCCATATTACCAGCATGCTTTTTATTGTATAGATTGTTCTATGTAAAAAAAATAATTCAGAGGGATTCATGGCTTGTATTTTGTTTGTTTTTACAAGGATATGTAGCAGTTTCTCACCTTTTACAGATGCAAATGTAATGGGGTTGTTACTTTTTTGTAAGATCTGCCCCTTAGAACCCCTGCCTTGAGACACAGGTTTTTTCCTGGAACCTTATGCCTGTGAGTACTGGACCACTAGATTTTACTCATGTGTCACGGGGAGTATACATGGGACAATCCCACTTTATTTGTACAAGAACGCTGTAAAGTAGATTAGCCTGAGAGATATTAACTGGTCCAAAGTCAGTGAATTTTGTAGTGTAATGGGGGCTTAAACCCAGGAATCTTTAGTCCAAATTTAACCCAATGTCACATTGGATGTTAGGGCAGTTTGCTGTGTATCCAGCTTTCTTTAAGTGATGTCTGGTTATATAAAAATTAAGATTGTCAGCTGACATTTCTAATCAATGAATGTTTTGGCTTTTAAACAATCAATCACTTTTCAATAAATGTTTCCAACTGAACAACTTCAAGACAGATACCTTTCAGCCTTTCTATACCTGCAACAAAATGAGACAGTAGAGGGCTCAGGTGGTAAAATGACTGTACCATTTCAGAGTATGTGAATACTACTTTTGCATGCTTCTCCATATTAAAAAAACACCCTGCAAACATATAGTTAGCACAGCAAGCAAAGAGATAGGACACGACCTTTCTAACTGGTGTGCAGGGAACATACACATGGAGGAGCATTCCAAAATGATATCTCCAGCTACAATCAAAAGTGGTGTGGTCTGTTTGACTACCACTTCATGCTCCTTCACACAGGTGGAGGTTCTTGAAAGAAGATGTACTGGCAGATACCCGGCTTGGACACAGAATGCCACAAATGCATCCTCTCTTCTTCCACTCGGCTCAGAGATGACAGAGCTTCATGGGGCAAGTTCTAGAGCTCCAAATCCAAGAGCTCTGCCCCACGTCCACCTGCATGTGTAGGATTCAGTCTATGATTAATGGGGTTGTAGTTAACATTGTACCAGCAAGATGATAAAAGACTGCAGCTCCATACACACCAGAAATATGTGGCACACCCAAAATGCCAACATGGCCAAGCAAGGATTCTACTTTGAGTAAGGTATTTATGCACTGAGTTGTAACATTTATCAAGCATCCCCTCTAGAAAACACAAGAAAATACACATGTTGAAAGAGAAATATACTAAAATAAGTAACAAAAGCCAATATGACAGCCAGTAGAACTATTCTATCATGCCAGAACAGTTGCAACTTAAAAGCCTGGGGAAAATGTTTAAAAGGCCAGCAGCTGGTAATAAAAACTTGATCAGCAGGGGAATTTCCAGCATTACAGTGTTACCAGAACAGAAAAGATTTACCCCCAGCATTCATAGAGCTACCTGCCTAACAGAAAGAACAGTTTTGCTAATTTACTGTCACAAATTGAATAACTGCATTACCTGCAGCTTTTGAGCAGGGAAAGCCCCATAGAGAGCACATATCAGTAGTCTAACCTGAATGTCACTGAGACATGTTAGTGTTGTAAAATACAATACACATTGTCCATATGGACTAAACACTGTACCTGCTACTGTGCAAAAGACTGCCATGTTGGTGGGATGTGCCCTGTGGATCAGATCTGCCGTACATGGACACACAGACCATTTACGCACTGGAGGTTTCATGCGGGTTGCAGGCTAGAGTTTTAGTCGTGGCAGGTTGCCCCACCTCTTCCTGTACCCACATGGGGAAGCATTTGGCCCCGTGCACCTCATCCACCCCCCATTTGTGCTCCTGCACGGGAGCTGGGGCCGTGAAGTTCCCAGTGTGTAAACGGTCATACATATTCATAAACATACTCTGCTGCCTGCAGGGTCACCTAAAATCCTCCACCTGTCCTTACCTTTGGTAGGGCTGCCTTTGTGGCTAGCATAGGAAAGAGTGGAGGAATCTTGTGCTGTGAATCTCTCCTTTTTCTTCACGGGAAAGAGGCGTGCCAATATTTCTGAGGGAAGAATTTTTTTGGAGAGGGGGCTGGAATTTCACCCTTCCCAGGAAAAACAGCTTGCAAAGTGCTGTCTGCACCCAGGGAACAATGCCTTAAAAAGGACTTCAAAAAGAGGGATTATTTGTCATCTGGAAGAGCTATAAAAAGAAACACTTCTCAAGTAGTGAGTGTGAATACCATTACTTTACAGAATCAAGGGGGGGAGGGCAGATAACCTTGGAAAGGTCTGACCTTCAAATAGGTCCAAATAACTGTTTTATCCCAGCCCTCTCTATGACACTTTCTAGCAATACATAGAGAAATATTTTAAGTAAAATACATTCACATGCATATCTGCTCAGAGGAAATTTGCTATAGAACAAATTATACTTTGCCATTAAAATTTAAGTTGTGCTTTAGGTTCTACACAAATACCAACTAACAAAAAGAAGCATCTGCATTTTGAGTCACACTGGACAGGACTCTAATTCTGCCCCTCCGATACCCAACCATCAATTTTATGCTTGCCTGCCCTTTTTGTGAATCTTTACCTCCCACTTCTAGCTGTCTCCCCCATAAAACTACTTCTGCCTCTCCCTAGGTGGCCAAATCCCCAGTGCAGAAGAAAACCCAGGATTTCAGCACAGAAGCCCTAAAACTCCTCCAACACTGCACTTCAAAATGAGTCAAATTTCTTCCTATCAGTGTTCTTCACTGTCCAACTGTTCTTGGTGCACAAATCCAACCCCCAGTTCAGATCATGCATAGCCCTGAATATAAATTCTTTCATCACAGCCTTCTAATGCAAATTCATGCAAACAAACAGCCATTTCACTCAGTGGTGAAAGCACGACACTCGTCTCCAGTTGCTGGGGGGAAATGCAGAGAAACATCCAACAGGTTTGCCGGTGGCTCAAGGCATGCAGCTTTGAAAAGGTACCAGGGACCCATCTAGATATGGGCACAGCTGCGTTTATAGAATTTGCTCTGAGGGGGGAAAGTTACTTGTCCTATTTGTACTTATTACAGGAGGGAAAAGACTGGTGAACTTTGTTGATCTGGCATACATGAAGGGGCTTGTGCAAGCAAACTTATACTCCTGCCTCAGGAGAGGCTCCCCAAGTCTTTAGCTAATCTTGTAAAAACAATGGATTTACATAAAACCAGCTTCCGAGGATACCTCCTGCCATCCTGCCAGGTTTCTTTCTGCTACATTTTGGATGCTTGAGGCATCTAATGTAAACGTTATTGCACAGCCAAGGTAAGTACAAGCCAAGATCATCCCTAATGAAATACACTCCTTTTCTGTTAAAAAGGGACATTGCAATGCTATAGGCTAGCTAATATAGGTGTATGTTTGCATAAACAGGCATGTGCAAATATATTCAGACACGCTCATATGTACTTTTTGCTGGGAAAACCACTAAGGTGCTCCTCAGAAGGATTGTCATGGTATGTGTGTGTGAAGGAGAATTAAAGTTGGCATGCTCGATTCCTGGCCCGGGCTGCCTGCTGCTGGTCTCTGAAGAAGCAAGGAGCAGCTTGGGCAGGAATCAGACAGCAACTGCCAACTGGGAGGTGGGAAACAGAAAGTCCATTTGCCTGATTCAGAAGCCTCAGCTGCTGGTTCTATGCAGCTGACACTGCCAGTGACATTCTGGTGAGGAAAACCAGTCCCAGGGTAGAAAAGCACTGCCAGCATGGAAGTCCAATGTACTCCCAAACACACACAAACACGCACGCACACACACATACACACACGGAATGATTAATGTGAATTGCATAGAAAAGGCACATAAACACCAGCCAATATGTACGTTAACCAGACATCATAGAGAATGTGCCCAAACGAACAGCATAAACAGAAGAGTCTGCATATTGGTTGGCCAATGTCCATATTTTTCAAACAGCCTGGGGGAATGTGTACAATTTAGCAGTAGAAAAGCGCATTTCACAAGGTATGTTCTCTACTTGGACAAGGCGCTCATTTATAGGTGAAATCCTCGTATCCTCATCCTATCTTCTTGGCGGTGATATGTACTGAACAGACAAGTACGCTGTTGCCATCCATGTTACTAGCATGAGAGGAGATTCTTCATCACTACAGATGAATGTGTATAGTGACTATTCAGTGCCGATTAACTCAATCCCATCATATACAACAAAATAACTTTGAGGCTGATGGGCTTGCAAAGGTTACTTTTTTGTCTTCTCTAGGCCTTTAGTTTCTATATCCTGTTATCCTCACCTCCTCCTCCTCTATTCTGTCCTACCACCACCACATTGCTATTTATTTACAGTGCATACCATGTTTTATCCAAGAAGCTCACAGCTGTATGCAACAGTCTCCCTGCCTTCATTTTACCTACTTAACAACCCTGTGAGGTAGGTCAGTTGAGCCTGACTCTCAGATTCTAGTCTAATCTTCTGACCATTACACTGAGCTGGCAGTCTACTACAACTACTAGTTGAAGTTTTCTTCCTTTTTTCTTCCACCCTTTCACTTGGAATGCTACGGAGTAGATGGATATAAATCTGCAAAGTTCCCAAATCTTAAGTACTAAAAAAATTGATGCACAGAAACAAAAATACATTTTGTGTCCCCAAAGATTTCAAAATGAAAAGATTTTGTTTTTAAAACATAACGCAACCCAATTATGTTTATTTCCATTTCCCTGCTGCATTCCCAACATTTGAAGAATGCAACCACAATGTTTGTATTTCCAAAACTCACCCCTCTACCCCCTGCTTTCTGCAGCAGGACATTTGGCTGTCAGTCCAAAGCTTTGGACTACTCTGCAGACAATTCATTGTGGGCCACAGAGGAAAGTGCTGTGGTTCCTTTAAGATTTGAAGTGATGCCCTTTTGAAGGGGAAGCGATTATATTTCAGCAGAACTTCCATCCTTCAGTTGTGGGAGGGGGGAGAGGAGAGAGACACCAAATCGTTGTCTTTCCAAGATGGGGTCAGCCCTGCAGGCTTTTCACTGGAAGCACTTACTACACAATTAATGGAAGGGACTCTCATCAAATGAGGGACAAATCATAAAATTAGGGAGATGGAAATTAGGCATGGACAAGTGGTCCAGGTACAGGGAGAGGGGCAAGATTTATGGGGGAGGTTGTATTATAGCTAATGATTTCTGCTAATGATCCTCCAAAGTATAAAGTGGCACCGAGCCCACTCTCAGTGGGACAAGAGAAAACTCAGTGTACGGGTGAAGGGCATTCCTCCGAAGAGGAGAAAAGTGCCCCCCACGAAGACACCCCCCACCGCTGTTTCTTCAAGTCAGTAATGCTGTGCATGCAGTTTGCTCATTAAGACTTAGGCTTTCTGCTCCATCACTGGCGCAAATTAAGATAATCTAAGCTCACCACTGGCCTCCCTTCTGAGTTCTCAGAGTTCTCACCATCTTCTCAGGGAAATAAATCAGTTGTCTAGTGGCACCATAAAGACTTGTTAGTCAAAAGTTATTTCCACATAAGTTTTTGTGAATTGATCACTTCATCCCATTCATAAAAACTCATGGAAGGATGAAATAGAATCCTAGAATCATAGAGTTGGAAGGGACCTCCTGGGTCATCTAGTCCAACCCCCTGCACTATTGCTCGCATCCCTATTGCTCATCTACTGTAACCTGCCACCCCTTTGCCTTCACAGAATCAGCCTCTCCATCAGATGGCTATTTAGCCTCTGTTTAAAAATTTCCAAAGATGGAGAACCCACCACCTCCCGAGGAAGCCTGTTCCACTGAGAAACCGCTCTGTCAGGAACTTCTTCTGAATGTTTAGATGAAATGTCTGTTGATTTAATTTCATCCCATTGGTCTTTCCCTCTGGACAGCTGGTGACTTGGAAGCACAAGCCATCACAACTCATACCCTGCAGACATATTCTTCACACCATCTCACTTTGCTTCAAGTGTAGTAGTTTCAGTGAAGTAATTTGGTGCATACAGTGCAAATGTTGTGTAGAGCAGTGGTTCTCAGCCTGTTGTATCTTGAATCCCATCCATCATTATATCAGAGAACCTGGGTCCCACCGTGATAGAAACTCAAAGCCCAATTTTCCCAAGAAGGGTATTTTCAGTTTTACATGAATCCTGATATTACTACTAGTATATACAAATATCATAGATGGTTTGTCAGTTGTAAAGGGACACAGGAATGAAAGAGAACTAATTCTTGATATTCAAAATTGAAAACTGCTGGACTGCTTATAAAAAACCTGGCCTTCCCTGTTCCACCAGAGGGGTACCCAGTTTAGAACTGCTGGTACAAAGAACATAAAAGTACTGATGAAGAATACCAGTGGACCACCAACATCCTGTCTCCCACTGTGATCTATTAGATGCTCCTGGAAGGCCTAGAAAGAGGACCACATGGAAAACCTCATTAATGGCCTCCTGGTAATTAGTATTAAAAAGCTTCTTAATTAAGTAGCTTAGTAGTAACTGCTTCTATCTATGTCATAGCTAATAATCATCACTGGACCTCTTTACCACTTCCCACTCAAAAACCTACAGACCAGTGGCTATTACCACATGTTGTGGCAGTGAATTCCTCAAATAAATTATGCATTGTGTGAAGTACTTCCTTTCATCTCCCCTCAATCTACTGCAAATACATTTTGTTGTGTGACCCTGAGTCCTAGTATTTTGGGAGGCCAATATGTGATGGAACAAGTACAATGTCATTTGCAAATGTCCCTGGGAAACAGGCAAGCCAGCCTGCAACTCATAGAGGGATGATTGTTTATCTGTAATTTAAAGCAACAACAACAAAGAAAATCAATAAATAGTTAATTTAAAGAAAATAGTGAACATGCACTTGTGAGTTTGAATGAGAGGCATTCCAGATGTTGTTTTACTTGCAAATGCAGGCTTTATCAT
Organism: Paroedura picta; assembly: GCF_049243985.1. Taxonomy (NCBI): domain Eukaryota; kingdom Metazoa; phylum Chordata; class Lepidosauria; order Squamata; family Gekkonidae; genus Paroedura; species Paroedura picta. The sequence continues at coordinate 2,009,379 of NC_135383.1, read as the reverse complement.
TCCTGTATCCACACCCAAGGGAAAACATAGGTGAATTGGCAGAACATGTACATGTCTATCCTTTGTGCAGGCCACAAAGGCTACTGCTCAGGTAATGGATGGAGAGGTTCATCAGAGGACTAGGCTACGGCAATTGCTAGGGCACATTATACTGACAGGGGATTTCGGCTAATGTTAGATGTTTCATGCTTTACCATGATCAGGCATTATGGACAGTTTCTGTGTTTTTGACAAGGTGACAGTTCCTGGAGAAGTGGAGAAGATTCTTTTCTTGGGGAAAGGAGGGGACTCAGACAATTAAAGCTGCTTGACTCCCAGGAGAGTCTTGTCCTGCCAACTAGCTTGATTGGTGGGTTGAACCATTACTTCCCTGTTCTTGGAGTAATAAAGATTCCTAGTAGGTTTCATTCTGAGCACTCATCAGGAGTGGAAATGGACAATGATTCAAAGACACAGAAGCTGGACTGCATGCCAAAAAAACCCTGGAGTCGGCAAATTCTGCTGAGCTGGGTTCTTGGACTTTTTACTCAGCTTCTGCTCCTCCTCTCCCCATTTTGGCAGGTCCTTGCAGGAAGTGAATGTGTTTGACACGGCATGAAGATTCAAGCGCCTGAAAGACACAGAGCGTGAAGGAAACGGGAGGAGAGTGATATGGGGCCATAAAGAATGAAATGCATTGAGGAATAGTAGGAAAGTGGTACTAGAACAAGGCAAGGCATGGGAGTGCATAATGGATGTGACCCTGATACTCTCATAACAAACACAAGCACAACACTGAGTGGCTACAGCATGGGATTTTCAAGGAAACCATTCCATTCCTGTTATTTGAAATGGCTTGCAAAATATTTGAGTTTATTAGGAACCTTAATACAGTGGAAGAAAAATAAAATGTAAAAATAACAAAAAATGTATCAGTAATCTTATGCAAGTAAAAACAGGGCAATGTATACTTTGCAAATATGCACACACAAATTATCAAAATTCAGCACCAAAGCAATATAAATTGTGTGCCAAGTAAAACTGGATTAATATATGCAAAATCAGCAAATTAAAGCATGCCGACTTACTGAACATAATTTGATCTACTCTGCTAATCGTGGGGAGGTGCAGCAAACTATTTAGGGCCCTGATCACTTAAAATCCTGTGCAGAGCACTTATGGCTTCTATGATTTCACCAGTCCCTGTCCACAGACTTTCAAGACTGTATGTATGGCTTGAGGAACTAGACACTAGCTATTTCAAAGAATCAAAAGCTAAGATTCTCAAGATGCACTAAATACCAGTTTCTGTGCTTGCACCATGTAGCATTGCAGAATACAGAGAGTTCCGTCTATAAACATTGATTTCAGCTAGCAATCGTTTTGGCTTGAGTAACGTTTTCTACATTCAACAAGCAAACAGATGCTGTCAATCAGAATAACATTCATTTTAGATTAAGGGTACAAGATAAGAGTATGCAAAACCCTCACTTGTCAGCAGACACATCATCCTTGCGGCAGGTTGTTCTGGAATCAGTCTGAGATGCCTCCCTATTTCTAAGTTAATACTATGGGTTTTTTAACCAACAAAGGGTGAATATTACATGAACAGTTTGTTTTCCCCAAATTAACATGTTAGAACAGCTTTATTCTTCAGGGTCAGACACGAAGACAGGCCCACAGATTTGAGGAGCTTTGAATCAGTGGAAGAACATCTGCTCTGCATGTAGCATGTTCTTAAGTGTTCTTAAGTTTAAAAAGAACCAGAATGTAGGTGATGTGAAGGACCTCTATCTCAGACTCTGAGAGTCTCAACTGGTCTGAGTAGAGACCTTGATGGACCAATGATCTGATTCAGTATAAGGCAGGATCATGTGTGATCCCCATTGATAATCCACATTTGTGATGGCCCCACTGATTCCTTAACAATTAAAACATTCCAAATTCATTTTCCTGGCTGGATTAGATAAAAACCATTAAGCCAGCATTCTTTGCCAGAATCCTGGCAACCAGCAGGTACTAGATGGTTCACTGGAAATAAGACAATAGTCAACCAGTTTCCACAGTCTGTTTTCTTCCCCCACACCTGCCCTAGATTGCCCTAGATACGACTACCTCTAGTGATCATATAGAAGGAACAGTTTTGACTGCTTAGGAAAATAATTCTTATCATATTTGTATCTCACGTTTCTTACAAAGAAAAAGCAGTGTTTATGCCTTTAACCTTATCCTTATTTTCAATATAACCCTTAGAGGTATATTGGACTGAAAGACACCAACTTGACAAAATAAGCTTTGTGGATGAAGGGGGAGATTTGAACACAGATCTTCTCTAATACCTGATCTACCAAACCTCACTGACAAGCTCCAGTGCAGACATTTCTTGAGAAAGCGTGACAGAACTTCATGCCCGAGCTGTTCCAGGAGATTTGGTGGTGAACAAGGCTGAGGGTACTTAAGAGGATAGGTAGTAGAAGGGAGAGAGGTAGTGAGGGTTTGGTACAGTATATAACATCTCAGCTCTTCTGGATCAGTCACGCTTCCTAATTCAATAAGGTGAGAAGGAGCATAATTTGATCATATTTGTTTTGCATCACTGCAAAAACAGAAAATGAGGGGCTGCAGAGCCGCACCAATTTACTTCATCCGACCTTGATTAAAAGAAAATTAATTGCCGCATCTCTCAGGATATCTCTGAAGGCAGCCAATGGGCTCTCTGAAAAACCACAAAAGGGTGGGGGAGTGAGCGGGGGGGGGGGGGAGAGGGAGAGGGACTGTTTGCCCTTTCATCTCTTAGCATAACTGTCTTGTTGGAAGCTTGGCAGACTTGGGGGTGGGAATAGTAACGTAACACTCAACCAAGCAGACAGGGAAATTAGAGGAAAGAACACTTTGCTGTTCCAACTAGTCTTGGTGCTGTCTCTTGCTTTTGCTTTGCTCTTCTCCCAACATTTTGTGTTTCTCTCAGGCCTAACCAGGGTGGCTACCTCCAACTAAAGGAGGCTCCCAAGGCAACTGAGGGATGGAGTCAAATAAACAACCAATGTGGTGAAACCCCTGTTGGCTGATTTTATGTGTATGAATTGTGGGGTGAGGCTGCAGACGGGGAGCTGTTATTTATCATTTGTCTCTGATGCGCAAGACAGCATTCACATGATAGATCCCTTCCTCTTGTTAAAAAAAAGACTACTTAAAATTTTAAAATTGCAAACAGTAAATATATTCCAGAACTATCTGAAGCACCACAACGACATAATTAAAAATACAGAATTTTAAAGAATAAAAAATCAGATCAACAAGAACCATTAAAATATAACAAGCATGAGGAAAGCCAGTTCCTTGAAAACCAAACAAAACCATCACTGTCTACAAATGCTTGGGAAAACAGCAATGTATTTACCCAGTTCTTATACTCATCAAGCTTGATGCCATGTAAATAGCTCTGTGATAGCATTCGAAAGTCAAGATGTCATAACAGTAAAGAGCTATCTCCAAGTGGTTCTTCTCCCCCTGGCAGTCATTTTGTGGTGGTGCCCACAATTCTTTTTCAAAACCCAAGTGATCACAGCTCAAACAAGACTCCAGACCCCTAAAGTCAATATTCGGAGTCATCTCTGAATTCTACAGGATAACCGCAGTATTAACAGGAGTGCCAGCTGCCTCAGCAGAAAGTTTCCCCATCCATCCAGATGCATCAGACTCCAGGGATGACCCAGTCTATTTGATCCTTCATTCTTACAAAGGATTTGTGTTTCAGACAATTTCAGTCAGTCAGCAAAGAAAACAAAACAGAGCATAAGGCATTAAGATGTAGTGAGACAGACTAGTGGTTGTCATATGGAGGTTTCATCATGGACACAAAGGTTCCCATGTCCAAAAACACTGGAGCCAACACCAGGCTGCAGACCACCTCCAGCACCTCAGGTCAGGAGGACTGCTAGGGTGCTATGTCCAAGACCATGACATTTTTTGTTTTATGCTGTGAACTGTCCCAAGCCTATCCACGGAGAGGAATGGTGTAGAAACAATACATTATTATTAAAAATAAATCAATAAAGTACAGACACTCAAAATGGGAATTTTGCCTGAGAAAGCACAGGGGATGGACTCAGATTACACTGTGGCAGAACAGCCACATTTCCACCAAAAGGAACCACAATGGCAGAAGGAAAGAGCACAACATGCATCTCTGTTGCCACCTTGACTCTACGACAAAAGGCATCAGGTGAATATTCTGCACCAAAGGCAGGGTCCTCCTGCATCCAAAGTATTGTATCCAGACTACATTTTCTGCTGACACAAGTCACTTTCATCAGTGGAGCAGAATTTTCCCAACTCCCCCTCCTGTTGCAGCCCAATGATCTCCCCAAAAATGCTGCTCCTGGGAGACCTTCAGGTATGACCCAAGAGGCAAACTGGGAGCCCTGCAACAGGAAGGGGGAATTGGCAGAAATTCTGTCTCCCCTTCCATTAGTGAAAAAGGCAGTCTGGACCCAACTCATAGCTTTTTACCTAGATGTGCCATCCACTGCTTATTAACTCAGAAACATATGCCCAGAACCATCATGCCAGTAACTCTCCCAAGGTTAACGCAAATAAAACAAAAGAAAGCAGTTTCCCTTCTTAATTATTCATGGACATCTTTAAAAGCCCCTGTTAAAAAGATACACAATTCCTCCTCCTTCCCCAATTTTCTGATGTACTAATTAACCGAGATCTGCATCCGATGCTATTCTCTATTGGACCTGAGTGACACTTTCTCTTCCTTAGACCAGACACAAAACCATCTGCTCTACTCATCCATCACTTGCACTTTCTTTAGCATTTAGCATCATCTTGACAAGCTGCAGCTTTCAGAAACAGATCTTTGCCCATGCTGAGGCAACTCGGTTTTTGTTTTCAAAGTCCTTGTTAAAACAATGGAATCAGAATACAGACCGCAGCTCATTGTGTGCCACGACATTGGGGTTTATGTGACCTTTGTGAAAACCAAAATCTGAGAAGACAAGATGATGGAATCCCCTGCAACTGCCTCTTGGACTGCCAGGGCAAGAAGACCACAGTGGGCTGTTTAGACCCATGATCCGACTTAGCACCAGGCAGTTTCCAAAGCTCTTATAATCATAGAGTGGGAAGGGGCCATACAGGCCATTCCAATCCAACCCCCTGCTCAATGCAGGATCAGCCTGAAGCGTCCACATAGAATCATAGCAGGTTTTGTGCTTAGCGACTTGCTTCCCGAGTGCCTTTTCAAGGTTGCCTTAAATTGAGACAGGTCCTTCAGACTATAACAGTGCATCTCTGTTTGGCAACAGACACTGACAATTCTTGAAATAAAAGCAACCTGGAATGGAAGCTTGCAGAAACAGAACAGGAGCAAGTTTATCGCCTCCACTTCCAGCCCAACACCAGATCCAGAGCAGGCCTATGCAGCTCTATCACCCCACCCAACCTCATGCCAGAAACAGGGCTGAGACAGGCCTCTGCCTGAGTAACTACCTCTCTGGACTCCAGCCATGCGCAAAGAGCCTTGGCCAACAAGGATGTATATGTCTAGGGACCCTTCCCTTCCCACTCCCTCCAGGCCCATCACTGGCCATTTTGACCATATGGTCATCACCATCACTTTTTTAAATTTAAAAAATATAAAAATTAACTAATTCCCACCCAATTGGCAAAACCCTTCTGAGGCCAACACAAAACCCCAGGATTTCACAGCTCTGGTTGAGAAAGCCTGCCCTAAGGTTTAAAAACATGGCTGAAAATACAGCTTTGTCCCTTGATTTTCTTTCAACTGTCTCCCAAACAAGGATGCTGGCCAAGTCCGTTGCATTGCAACTGCTGAACTTGCAGACAAGCTCCTCACATTGCTGCAGCAGTCAAAAATGTTGTGAGGCATGCATCACCCATGATAATTGCCACAGGAACTATGAAGGAGGAGAAATGGCAGCTGAACATCTAGAACGCTGGGGAGAAGGTCTGGAACTTGGCACATCCCCGAGCAGCTCCTTCTACCACCACAAAGGATTTATTTTATTATTTTACTCATGAACTATTCTTTATTTAATGTGAAATGTCTTGGGAATTGTTCTGTCTGATGATATAGCAACGTAGCAAATAAATTGGCACCAGCATTCACCTAACATGAAATTTAAAGCAACAGTGAAGGCAAAAAGCCGAAAGACTAGCAGAGGAAGCCAATGGAGCTTTGATAAATCTGGTAAAGCGTCAAGGGGGGGGGAGTAGATTCACATGACTTTATCCACCATTTACCCTTTCAACAAGTAAAACAGACCTGGAGATGGACATCAAGGAGTTGTTTTCCTGGGATGATCCTAGAAAGAGATCTTAATTTAATGAAACATCCCATTTTCCAGACAACAACTGTGTATGTGTGTGGGTTTGCTGCCAATAACTCTCTGTGCTATACCAGGCAAATGTGTAGTAAGTGTGACTGTGTGGAAAAACTGTGTGTGTGCAGAGTGGAGATGTGTGTGCGCGTGTTTGGGCACACAGTAAAAAGTACAGCATGTGTTTGGGAGTTACTGGGAGTTGGGGATGTTTAGTAATTAAATCCCTTTTCATCCTTCTGCACCTGTCTCCTTCTGAAAACTGAGAGAACAGACGTCAACCGGGACAAGGGCTGGACTGAATACAGCCAATTCTGAAATATTTATTAGCTTGTGACACCACTCAATAGAGGAGAAGGAATGCCGCCTAATCCGCCCAGCAAATGCTCGCTTGGTGGAGGGGCATTTCTCTACAAGCACCTCATTATATTTCAACTACCGCCTAGTACTTTGTCAAAAATGGTATCATTTTTAATTTGTCGTCTAAATTTGCTTGTGAGCATGATGCTGCTAGTAGCCAGAGATTTAGGAGTGCTATGCTCCAGTGTGTAAATTTATTTTACAAGTCCCACTTAGTTGCACAAGCATAGTTCTGGGCCCCGGCTTTTGTGTTTAGGAATACAGTTCTTTAGTGCTGGGGAGGGAGTTTTAATTTGCCTCATACCAGATCAAGTGAGATTGGTCCATTTTTGCTATTTCTTTCTCAATACCTGCTACCTGATTCCTTTTACTGGTAATGGCAGGAATTGAACCTGGGACCTTCTGCATGCAAAGTAGGTGCAAGTTCATTGAGCCACAGTCCCTTCCAGAGGGCATGCCTGTATATTAGGCTTCCCTCAAAATTCCTTGGCTATTGTTCCTGTCAAAGGAACTCCCATATCACCAGCCGCCATTTGGATCGCCCAGTGGAGCTGACAAGACTACTTGCATAAGATGTCTTAGCCTGAATTGCTTTAAAGAAGGTTTAGTCACAGAATTCAGGTCTATTCATTATTATTATTATTAGTCCAACACTGAGAACAAAGTAGTGACGCAAGTTCAGATTTTATGTCTATTGAGTGTTAGTATTATTATTATTAGATTTTTAGACCACCACTCCCAGCATGAGCAGTTTACAAATATAGAACCAATAAAAAATACAGAATAAAACACATAAAACCCCTCATTACAATTACAAATGATGGTGGTCCCAGCCAAATTACAAAGAACTAACCCAAGCGAGTCGGTGTCCCAGCCCAAGCAATGCAACCAATACAAGGGATAAGGTTAAATCAACACCTCTGGAATCAGTCATGAATGGTGGTGAGAAAGAAAAGGAAGCAAGGAGAAGGCAGGAGAGGCAGGAGCGTGGGGGCAAGCTAAGAGTCAATTCGGCTAGACAACTGGGGACCAAGACAAGGGTCTTCAGCGTTTATAAGCAGTCACAAAGCAACTAACTGATGTATGCAAATTTTATAGCTCATAACGTTAAACCAGCAAAGCATTCATGTTTGGCTGTTTTTCAGCCTTGTCCTAAACCTGTTTTCTTGGAAGTCGAGTCCCACTGACTCAGTTCCTGATAAGTATCCTTAGGCTAGCAGCTGTTTCCATGATGTATGAAAGTTGAATTTCTGGTTTCCCAGTTCAGCTGAAGGGGTAAGCAAAAAAGGCCAGCTGTTCAAATGCATGATATGCACAATGAGTAGATTTGCCTTTTCTTCTTCCCTCCATCCAAAGATTGATGCCTCCCTTAACATCACCAACCACTGTTCATAGAGTTCCTTTTAAAGCACTGTCCAGGCTTTACTGGATTCAGCCATTCAGTTTACACTGGCCATAACTGTTCACATTTTGCAGGTGAAAAAAAACTAAGGGATAGAGTCTTGTCCAGAACCACTCCTCATGTTTATGGCTGAGATGGAAGTTGAACACTACTCATAACTGCTCTCTTTCAGAGCAGAGAACACAAGCTGCCACCAAAATTTTACATAAAATAAAATGTGAAATCTATTTGTGGGTTCTTTAGGAAAAAAGTTACAGTGAAACTAGTGACATTTTCTCAGACATATTTGACACATCCCTAGTCCCCAGTGTGAATAAAGCAAATTCTGAACTCAATCACAAGAAGTAGAGAACTAAAACGTTTTCTTGTAAATGTTGCTAAAAGTGACACACACAAACACACACACACACCAATAAAAAGCAAGATGCACCCTGATTGATGATGAATCCCATAAAGTGAAGCTGATTCTGGATGGTTTTGGCATGATGTATCCATCGTTGCAACTTGCTGTGTTGGAGAAGTCATTAGATGCTTCCCATGGGGAAGGCAACAAGTACATTAAGGGGGACGAGGACTCACCATGAGCCAAATGGCTGCTCTTATTGTTCTCAGAAGGGCACTTAGGATGTTCTCAGGACCAAAAACTCTTCCATAGAATGTCAGAAATGGGACTGCCATTTGAGAGCTGCAGGAACACTCAGCTCTCATCTTTCAAAGAATCTTTCTCTACACTATCTCAAGCCCAGAATCCTGCAGCAAAGGTTCAGTAGGGCAGTATGAAGGATTGCTCCTATAGCCAGGCTGAACTGACTTTGCATGTATCTTCAAGGATGAAATGTTTAAAAGAAAGGAATGATGGACTCTATTGGCACCGAAGCACAGGACATACAAAGTAGGCCAAAGGGGGGTTTAAATCTGTTAATTTTAAACCAGTTTGAGCATTTACTTTTGCATTTCACAAACTCTTCTGCCTGGTGGACACTATGGTATAGGTGTTGAGTGTTGAAATGGGACTTGAGATGAAGGTGATAACAACAGTTAGGTTCTTTGCACACTAAAAAGTTCAACAACACTGTTTAAAGTGCAATTGTCTAAAGACAAAGGGATAGAGGAATAAGCTACCAATTTTATGGCCAACCATGATGCCAAGGACATCACTGCAGCCCAAAGGCTAGATGCTCATTCCAAAATCTCGGTTTTAGGTATCAAAATGGCTTGGAAGGACCAGAAAACACAACACCCAGTGTTGTGTTCACTACATAGGTTTATTTATTTATTAGATTTTTATACTGCCCTTCATGCTTGAAAAGCACACAATACAGCATCCTAGACAAGTGTGAATATCATCAAGAGTGAACAAACAGCAGGTTAAGGTACCAAGAGGTATGATATGGTCTAAGACTGTCCATAATGGGAGAATTCGTTGAGAAAAATTTTGTTTCTTGCAAAGTAGATATTCCCAAAATAAACAAATAAATATCTTCACACTGCTGATACAAAGTTGAGGTTGAGATAATTATGCCCTACCTAAGTCTACTTAATGAATTGAAGGCTAAAGTGAGGTCCAAACTGGAAATTTTCTGGCTCTCAGTGTTAGTTACTACTCTGTACTGGCTCTCAAGATAAAAGGTACACTGACAAAACAAACAAAAAAACCCGAACAAAACTAGAAACACAACTACACATTTGGAACATAACCAACACACACATTTACGAGTAAGAGATAATGCACACATATACCATCTAATCTTAGAAATGATCCTCCCTGATATTAGCCAAAGAAATTGCAACTACCCCCCCCCCCCGCCAAAAGAGGAGGAGGGAAAAAGGAAACCTATCAGCAAATCTATCCACTTCTCTATGGATATTTGGAGGACTGCTAACAGAAAGCATGTTCAAAGTTTGATTTTAAATCTTCATCTTTTTTGTTGGTCCAGGTGCTGGACAGGGGAAAACACATCTTTCATCTGTAGATATTTTCCTTATTAATGCTGATTTATTATTTTTAGTTTGTTTTTGTATTTTTAATATCATTATAAGTCACAGTGAAAACCCCTTTTCAGAAACAAACAAAAATTTCCCAAGGGTGAAAATGAAGATTCAAAGGGTTACCAAAAGGATGTCCACAGGAGACAATATCTAAAGTAAAAAGTTGCATGAGAGAGCACCTATCTTCTCTTCCAAGACATGGAGTTCAAGGTTGGTGGCACCAGGGTCTGGGGTGTTTCTTTTTGGATACACTTTCCCTTTAAGACCAGGACTGTGCTGTCTTTATTTGCTTGTTGAAACTGTTCAGTTTTAGGACATGGGGGGAGGTCACACCTGTTGTGGAACTTGATAGAAGGCTTATTTATAAACTTTCAGAGCTTGAGATTCTTGCAGAGCTGAAAATGCTGATGTCCGGAGGGGAAGGTCACTGAAATGCTTGTTTATAAAAGCAGCACCAACTGGAAAAACCATAAAAGTCTGAAATGATGAAATTAACAAGCTATTTGATCAGGCGCATTGGACTATGTACTCCATGCCTGGCCAGGAAAGCTTGCACGGAAAACCCTACTCTGTCAGCAAGTCCTTTGCCATTTTGCCGTCAAGAAATTAGAATTACACACAAGTCCACAAGCATGTGCCCTCCCCCGAAGGAGAGGTGGGAAAAGAAAGCTCTCATCGGCTTAATATAGTCTAGTTTTGGGGCCAGAGCATTTCCAATCTCAATTTGACCTTGCTTGGAAAAGGGGAGAGGCAAGCCCACCACTGGTATTGCCACTAATCCACACTCGAGTTTTGAGACTTCAAAGGGTTGTGCCACTTGCTAGCTAAGATACAAGATGATCTTTAGTAAGTATAAATCCCACGTTATAAAATATACAGCCATGTGTTCCCTGATAACCCAACCCCCTTTAGTAGTGTGTTTTTTAAAAAATGTGTGTGCTTTTGGAAATGCTTTTATGCCCTTTCCATGCTACTGTGAGCTGTTCCAGAATTATAGGAGCTTTTTGAAGGCTATGTTCCACCATCTTCAACAGTGGTTTCCCTGACACTGCTTAAGGAAAGGGGTGCTGGGGCCTATCTCTACTTAATGCTAAGTGCATTGTGTCAGAGACTGGTTACTCAAAGTTGAGGAGAAAGCCTTCTGCACATGCTCAGGACCACTACTGAAAAGTATACTGAGACACAGTGTGGAGCAGTAGTTAGAGGGTAGGACTAGAAGTAGTAGACTTGGGTTCTAATCTACTCTCTGACATGGACTTCATTGGACTACCTCCTACCTGCCACTCTGTAGCAGCCTAAACGACTTTACAGGGTTGTTGTGAAAATAAACGGGAAGAGATAATTATGTATCCCCCCTCCTTCCCCAAACACCTATTAGGGTTAGAATAAAAATGTGATAGATGATAAACTTCAGGGCCGAAATCCTGGCAGAAATCAAACTCTGATCCCTCCTCCAATGTTACATTTAATTCATGGATCCCAGGGAAAGGGAGCAAGACTATCAAAGAACACCTTTCCAAATAAGAACGCAACACAGCCCTTACAGCCCCACCAGAGTTGTTGGCAACACACAGATTGGTGTGTATATGTATAGAAAGTGTTCTGGAACTGTCAGAATCTCCCTTAAACTTCATTTTCCCTCCTGGTGAGTGATAGCTGAACAGGTGGTTTGTAAGTCTGCAAGTGTCATATGAACACATCGTTTTAGAAATGGACAATTTGCAGCTCACTTTCTCTGGCTGACGGGCCTGTTTTCTGCTGACACATTCTTGCCCCTTCCAGCCAAAATAATTCACAGTGCATCTGCCCCCACGCCTCTCCAGCAGCTGAAAAAAAATTCTTCAGGAGGTGGTGGTAGGGAAAAACTATATCAGAAGCAACTCCCAGGAGTCACTGTCAACATTCAAGATTTGGTTTCCTTCTACCAAAGCAGGCTTTGGCCTTTAAATATTCTCCCTTAGGGAGCTAATTTTTTCATCTTCTAGCCCCACTGGGTACTTACATGATTGCCCCATACTACAGACTTCTGCTTCTGCTGTGGGCAGAACTACCAAGGAAGTGGTACAATTTCATGCAGGGCTATTGGCCACCTCAGGATCCCAAAGTTCTAAACATAACAGTCTGAATGTGAAGATCACTATTTGAAGCCCTGCTCCATGTCCCCCTCTCTTGGAGGTGAGGGAACTGGGTACAAAAAAAAAGGCCCATTTCTATTGTAGTCTTCCCCTTAATTCCTAAATTTTAACTTTCCAGATCCAACCCAAACCATTCTTGCTGAACTTATCTTTTAGTAAAGTTGCTTGTCTTCCTCTATGGTTTTAAGATCAACTTTTTAGATCTTATCTTCATAACACCTTCAGTGGATGGTCTGACTATAGGCCAATTTTAACATTACTAGTTTACAAGGATTCTGAGGCATTATTATGGTGGTTATATTGTCTAGGTCTATCTTGTTAGCTTGTGTCTGTTGGTTTCTTGTAGATAGTAATTTGGATATCATCTCAAACAAATTATGAGGGAGGGAGGGAGGGAGGGAGGAAGGAAGTAATTCTCCTGATGGAGAAGCTCAATAGAACAAAATCTGAGGACCAAAACAGTCCGATAAAGATCCCTCCTTCATATGAGAAGCATATTTTTAATTGGTTACAAAATTAAGTAGCTATGACTTTTACTGAATGATGTCCTTCTGGAATGGAAGTCCCCAAATCATATTCTTTTAAAATAGATCCTGAGCTTCGAAGAGACTGGATGCTTACCTGGTTCCTAATCCTACAGTACTACCAGCCTCTGCTACAGACAAAGGCCTCAGATTCATCAGTCTTATCACATATCAATCTATACACTTTAGAAGACTTCAGTTTCCTGGATATGATGGAATAAGATGCAAAGGGATTAAAATGCAGGAATAGAGACTGCTTAAATTTTCCAACTCATCAATTCAAGGAACAGTTGATTTATTTACTTGCTTTGCTTATACTGCACCTTTCTCCCCAGTGTGGGCCCAAATTGGCTTACCTTTGCTTCATTTTATCTCCACAACAACACTGTGAGGTAGATTAGGCTGAGAGTATGACTAGCCAAAAGCCACCCAGCAAGCTTTTGTGGCAGAGTAAGGATTCAAATCTGGGTCAATACTATAATCCAGCCTTTTGCAACTTTTTTACCATTGAGAAACTCCTGAAACCATTCTACAGGTTTCGAGAAACCCCAGAAGAGGCACAATCGTGCAGAATTTGGTTGGGAAGCACAGCTGTGTACATGCCCACCCCTTCCTATATCCAGGTCCATCACAGGCCATTTTGGGAGGGGTAAGTAAGTTGGGAAGGGTTAAGTAACCTCCACCCATTCAGGAAACCCTTCCAGACCATCCATCAAGAAACCTCAGTTTCATGAAACCCTGGCTGAGATAGCCTGCTCATTAGATGGTTCATCAGTTTCTTGGTGAAGGTGATTGTATTTGTTTTGGTAGCTTTTGTCATCCACAGGATGGGCCAGAGAGCCCACTAGATTCTTTAAAGCTATGATTCTCATGAAGGGAAAAAAAACTGATCTGTATCTCACTTTGGAGTGCTAGGTGACCCTTATCTGGAACAAAGTGGCTACACTTTTCCAGAATGCCATAGCACCATAGAAAGTCATGTGGCTTCCATGCTTCCAATCATAACTTCATAGCATATAAACAAGTATTCTTCTGTTTGGAATATTAACACATCATGTCAACACAGTACAAAGGATCCTTTGGCACACACCAGTTTTCCTTTAAAAATACTGCCTGAGTAAATTTAATCTCAGCGGAAGTCCCCCACCTTCAAAACCAAGCGTATTCATTTCCTTCAGGGCTACCTTCATGTTGCAAATATAAATCAATTAGTTTCTTCCAAGGAACCTTAGAATTCGTGGTGCTGTCATGGGGATGACAATTTTGCAACTTACTTTATCCTACATCATTTTCCCGTTATGGTGGGGGGAAAGGCATGGCTGTGAATTCTGTAGACAGAATCCAAACGCCTGTAATGACAAGTAATGTTTTTTTGCCACAAGGAGGTTGTGTCAGATTCCTTCTCCAAGCCAGTTGCCTTTCAGTATTTGGCACACAACAAAACTACTAACAATTTTAAGTGTGAAGTTTGCACCCCTCAAGAACATCAGAAGAGCCAGCTGGATTTGACCAATAGTCAATCCAGGCCAGCATCCTGTCTCACACAGCAGCCAACCAATTCCACGGAAGGTCTGACAACAGGGCAGAGAGGCAGAGACCTTCCCCTAATCTTGTCTCCCAGCTTTGGGATTCAGAGGCTTAGTGCCTCTGAATGTGGAGATTCCCCTCAGCCACCATGGCTAGTGGCTACTTCTAGACTTATCATCCACAACTCTATCAAAGTTGTTTATTCCTATGGCTATCACTACATCCTCTGGCAGCAAATTCCACACCTTAACCACTCTCTGTGTATAGTATTTCACAAGAACTACTTGTGAGTAGGCACCTCAGCATGACCAGCAGAGCTTGTCCAAATTGTAGCTTTGCTCTGGGAACATATCTGTTGGATGTTACCAAAGATGTCATTTCAAAGGGGAGCTGCTTGAGGACCCCCATTCCCAGTGTAATTACTCACAGCATAAACATCAATCAGCAAATAGGGCACAGTGTAGGCTTACTCACTGGTAAAACCAGTTTTTCTTATGATATGATGCTCAGACATTGCCAAGAAGTTAATTCTTCTTTAATGATTTCCTGCCACTGAAAATGGAATAATAACCAGTGAGTTCACCTGGAACATGTTCTAAATTATACCAAATTTTTCCATCACATATATTGGGGAAAAACAGTAGTGCAAACATGTCCCAAGTCTTGCCCACTTCAGTGTCATCCCCCCCCTCTCATTATGTACTTTTCTTGCTAGCTTGACTAAGGAGACTACTCAATATCATTTGTGAATGACTGGCCTGATTTAACTTATCCTTTGCCAACTAAGATTTTGTCAATGGAACTTCACCATGTGTACCAAAGCCATTCATTTGACCGGTAAATGAGAGCTTTCTTCCACAAGCTTTGATTCTGAGCACCTTTTGCTGTGTGCACTATACTGACAAAGACACATTGCACCGTTTCTGAATCCTTGGTGTATTTCCTGTGTATTGTAGCTGCAGACACTTTAATCTATTTTGCATAGATACATTAGTGTCTTCTTGTGTGTCTTGCACTGCAATAGCCATGTTTGGGAAGTAGCTTGTATTAGAATATTTGCATCATGGATCCTACTAGTTTGATGCTCATGTCTGTTTTAGATTGTATTCTCTCACTGCATTAATATGTTTTGTTTCCCTTTCCTTATTTGTGAATGATGTTTTTATGGGTGCATGACTATTGCTCTCTTTGTTGTTTCTGAGGGTCCCTCTCCCCATCCACACATGGAAAGAAAAAGAGATGGGGGTGGGAAAGAGGGTTTGTTTGTCATTTTACTTTGTATTTATCTCTGGATGTTTTCCTTATGTTTGCATAAAGTAGATGGAGGCTACAATTTGGTGATGAATTCTATGAATACTAATCTCAGACTACCCTTGACCTTGGGGTCAGCTAAAGATCAAAAACGAACCATTTAATATTTTCCTTTTGTGGATCAATAGAAGCATAAATTCACTCTCAATGACAACTATAATTTCAAACAGATCTATAGGGCTCAGGCTTGCATTTCCAGGATCAGCTTGCCAGTTGGGGAAGCAGCGGAAAAGAGACTTTCTGCTCCCCCCCCCCCCACCATTGAATCTCTTTTGCCTTTTTTTATTGCTCTGAAATGCTATTTTCAGCAGCTGCTGTCATATAAATATCTCTTGTTTTTCTTCTCCTCTTTCCCTCCTGGTGAAAAGGGCAGGGGACCTATTGAAAATTCTGCTTTATCTCTTTCAGGCGAGTTCAAGTGTGGGTCGAACAATCGATTCCTCCTCCTTTTCTTTTTTAAGTTTCCTGTCGTTCTTTTGCACAGATCAGCACTGCGAGAAATAGGAAGGACAGGCTTGCGTAAATATATCCAAATGCACAGAACAGATATATGTATATAGTTCTCCTTCTGTGTTCTGTCTGACATACAACAAAACCATCAGCTTGAAATAAACTTACAAAATCAGAGATGTGTGTATGGAGTATCTGTGTGTGTGAGAGACAGATTCAAACTTTGGAAGTGTGACCGGGATATTTAACCCTCCTCCAGTTAGGAACAGCCTTTTTAGGAAAGGTCATCTAGTCAGGGATGTAAGGAAGAAAGAGGCTATTGAACTGCATCTCCCAAAACCTGTTCTTTCCTAACACACATCCTTGCTTAACTTCAATGGGAATCCACAGACCTTCACAATTACAGTTAAAATACTATCCCCTTACCCCAAGATTTTAACTAAAGCTTAAAATAAAAAGAGGCAGGCTTTAAAAAAGAAAACCAAGCAACATAATCACTAATCACCTTGGAATTTCCACCTCAAAAGAACAATGTGTTTAGGAATGTAAGATGAAATACAGATTCTCCTCTTCTACCCACTCTCCCATTCCAGATCACTTTGTGAAAGATTCCTTGCTTGTGAAAAAGCTGTGAAAATTGAAGGAGGCCCCCCTCCAATAAGACAGCAGTATTAAGTACTGGAAAAAAGGGGGTTGGGGGGGTTTGCTTTGTGAAGGAATAAAGACTGTGTAACGTGAGGACTTTTATTGCTGGCAATCAGGGTATTGCTTCTGGCAGTGGCTAAAGGTGGAAAGAAAAGATGATTTAATTTATAGAAAGGACAAAGATGTCATGTAACAGATTTAATCATTGAAAAGGGAAAAAAATTAAAGAAAACTGGCTAATGTCGTAATTTACATTTCGGGATAATAAATGGAGGAGGAGAAACTATTGGAAAACACTGAGAGGGTGAAAAAAAATAAATGAGGGGAAATAAATAGATTTGCCTGTAAAACTAATAAATTTTAAAACAAAACCAGAAAGCAAAACACAACCCTGGAAAGTGCTGGTAAAATGGACCATCGATTTTGGAGTTCATCTGCATTTTGTATTTTAATAATGCTTACTCTCTCTCCTTCTTTTGCAAAATATAAAAGCTGATCTGATAAATATTAATTTGAACCATCATAATGTATTTGAAAATTCCAGCTAAAATGTCACCACATGGAACATTAATGTAATATTTCAAGGCCCTGAGAGCAATACTCATATTGATTGCATTTATTCCACTCTAGGGAGGAGAAATAACTCTTCAATGTGGGACACATCTGGTAGCCAAAGATGTAAAGAGCTGAGGGTGGAAATGCAAAAAAAATAAGAGAGGAAAGGAACCCATCGAGCAAAAAATAAAAATAAAATTTAAAAAACACTTCCAAGAGGAAGCAGAATTAGTAAAACCAGACTTGGAGTTTGGTGTGTAATTTTTACTTTGTTTCTGTTCTGTAGACCATAATAAAGTTTTTAAAAATTAAAAAAGACACTTTTCATTATCTTTTTGCTATGAAATTTTCAACAAGGTATCCTACACTGAATTCTATATATTCCGACCACCACAAATACTCTTCAATGTTCATCAAAACTAATAAAGAAAGAATAATGTATGTTGGACTTGTATTCTGGAAGAATTCAGGCTGGGCTGCAGGGAACATAAGCTAGTAGTAAGCAAGCATCTCTGTGAAAACTTTTGGAAAACAGAGGATTGTTCTAATTAGGAAGTCTTTTCTCCAAGCTGTGGCTTCAGCTCTGCAAGGGCGGAAGCCTGTGCGTGTGTGAGACAGGGTATATTTTCCTGCGATTCTGCAGGACTGCAGACACACAGTGCCTGTCTGGAATCCCATAAAAGAGATCTTTTCCTTGTCATTAAGAATATTGATGTTCATTAGGCTCGGGCGTCAATGTGTCTTTGTGCAAATGAAACGAAATCCGACTCAAATTGTGACCCTGAATCCAACACTGCAACTACAGACCTGCCTTGATCACAAGGGCCAGTGAATCAACCTCCCATGTTGTACAGGGATAACAGGCTAACACTAAGGCACCACACTTCCAAAATGCAATGCAAAAGAGTCTCTCTCTTTTCAAAGGAACAGAAAAGGGTTAGTTTAGTGGAGGGTTTTTTTTTAAATCCAAGGTATAAGAGAAAAAAGACGAAAGGTAATCTGGGATGGTTTCTTAAAGCAGGCTGTGTCTAGCAAAACACAGACTCTCATTTAAAGCCTAGATCTTCTTTAAGAAAACTGAATATTGAGTTGCAAGCAAACTCAATTTTTGATGGGTTTCAAAGCTATAAGGGTCTTCTTGTTCTGTAGCTTGAATGGAGGAATTAGGAACCAAAGTTTGAATATTTATTGAGAGCTACTTCAAACTTTTGGTAGTTGAAATGGTTCTAAAGAGCATTAATTGGATATTAGTAATGCAAAGAGGGGCCAGTTTCCACATATTTACAGGTATGGCTCTCTCTAACCAGTCTCCCAGCCTTTTGCAAAGGGGGCAGAATGAGAATGTGGCCCTAATGGGCGTCAGGAAAAAAAGATGTTACAACCAAGTCTGTGTTTGAAGCTAAGGCTGTTTTCATGCTACTCATAGTGCATTTCCCATGCTTGGTCCCCCTACTGAATTCCCATATCAAGTCCACAATTTGCTTTCTTTTGGAAATAGAAGTGGTCTATGTGCACCCAGTTGAGCCACAGTGACTGGACTGATCCTTGGCATTTATTTGCCTCTCATCACAGTATGAGGCAGAACTTTTAAATATATCATCCTATCACTAGACATGTATCCAAGATGGCTGTGCAGTTATGAACACATTTATATTGTAACCAACCAAACAAAAAAGAATTGGGGTCAGAGTAGAGTTGCCATTCTCCAGGTGGGGCCTGGAGATCTCCTAGAATTACAGTGGATCTCCAGACTATAAAGGTTCGTTCCCCTGGTGGAAATAGCAGCTTTGGAGGTTGGTTATATGGCATTATACTTTCTGAAGTCCCTCCACTGACTCCCTCCCCAAATACCCAGCAATTTCCCAACCTACAGCTGGCAACCCTAGGTGAGGGACATCAACTGGGTGAAAACTGAGCAAATCATTTTTGTGGAAGTGGAGAAAGTTGTGGAGGTAAAGCTACAGTTGGCTCCACCTACAGAATATGGTTTTTGAGTTTGTGAAAGATTTCTACATGCAAACACATGGGGTATAAGGTATTGGTTTATGTGCAGAAAAATACTAGTCTGTGTATGCTAGTATTATTTGTTGACTGTAGGTTTCCAAACTTTCAGATGGGAAGTCTTTGCTATATTGACCAACTTGAGATGACATGAGTTGAGCCTGGGTCCTTCTTCATCAATGCAGTGGCTTAACCACTTAACTATAGAGTCTACGGGATATATTTTGCTCCCTCTGAAGTGGTCTTCCAGCTGGGTCTTTCTCTTAACTATGATGGTTTTAGGCACGCTAACCTTAGCCTGAAATCATGGGTTCCACAACCGCTTAATTATGTCTTGTGCAATCTTTGTAGAGAATTAACCTTAAAATTATATTAGCGTGTGTGCTAATTAGACAACGTTGACCTATTTATTTATTTTGTTATATCTCTCATCCTTTCTAAGGAAGTGTGCATGCACATGAAAGCTCACACCTTGAATATATCTTTGTTGGTCTTAAAAAAGCCACTGGACTCAAATTTTGTTGCGTTACTTCAGACCAACACAGCTATCCACTTGAATCTTTCTTCAAGCAAATCAGAATGATACGACAATGATCCCTTCCCTGGCAGCCCCAAACCAACTTCCCCTGCCCAGTATGGAAATCTCAAGTTATTCCTATTGTCTGTCAACTGTCATAGCTCCTTAAGAGTTCCAGAAAGGCATTTTTGTGGACACTAAACTTAGAAGCTGAAAGCTGCCCACTGGCCATATGCATTAGCTGTCAGCAGCTTGGTATAGCCCCTCTTGTGTTGCTTGCTTGGAACAGAAAACAAACAAAGAGGGTGGGGTGTTTTCAAGACCCTGGTATGCTAAATAAGTGGCTCATAGGCTGTATTTGACTCACTTAGTTACACACTGATAAAGTTTGCACTAAAAAATAAACGTATTTTGAAAATCAGACCCCCCCCCAATTCCAGATGCAAATATAGAATGTTCTACTTGCTAGCAGAAGCAAATCAATATGGCAGTAGCATGACCTTGGTGGGAAAGCCAAGGCCCACAACCCGTGCCTCAGTTTTCCCTTCAGACAATGGGGACAATGTCAGTTAGTACTTCAGAAAGCACTTTAGGAGGGCCAGCAGTGAGTGAGTGAGTGAGTGAGTGAGTGAGTGAGTGAGTGAGTGAGTGATGGCTACACCAAGAGCCAAGAATTATTAAATGCTTTACATAATGAAGCACTATAGAGGGGGGAGATACTCTGGTGATAGGCTGTTGTAGCTTCTGTCAAAAATGCGAAGGTGGCAGATGCTGTTGCCAGAGAGAGACAGAGAAAGAGGTGTATGGACACAAAGAAGTGCCTTCACAGCCAGAGAAATGGATTAAGGCTTGCATATTGGGCCCAGGAATAGGAAACAAGGAAAAAATACATCATAACTTCTGATTGGCAAAACCTTCCCCGTGTGCTTGTTCAGTCCTTCAATCCCCTAAATGGTTAAACACCCTCTTGTGTTCGTTTAAACTGTCACTTTGCACAGCTGCCAAAATATTTTGATGGCTTGTACCAGATCTCCTTGGCAGACTGTTCTTTCAGTTGGAAGGGGGGGGGGATGTGATAGGATTGCCCAAAGAATGAATAATGCATAACCAAGGCGCCCCCTACTGGCCACAGGAGCCTTTTTGAGCAGCATTCACAGCCTTAAGGAAAGTTGGAAACTGAAAAGTGAGACATAGGTGGCTGCATCTCAGTTCCTCTCGAGTAAATAAAATTGTTTCCTTTCCCCTCCCTCCTATCTCACATGCACTGGTCACCATGGATTTTAGCTGAAACGTTTCTTACAAGTTTTGAATATTTGCTCTTCCAGTAAAACAAAATTTCATTCTCCTTTAATTGTGCGCAATGAAAGAATGTGCAATTAAAACACATGCAGGTGACACTGACAATATGTTCCCTGATGCACCACTTTTGAACAAGTCTAAGTCATTTTCATAAGTGATGCTTACGCTGGGTGTTTGGGGATTTTGATTTCCCTATTTACAGCATCTGAAATTCAAATAGATGACATAGATGAGCACAAATGTAAAGCCCATTTAAACCTGGTGACACTACCTCTTCCATGTTAACAGCACATATCGGTCTAAACAGCATTTTTAGCGTATGTTGAAATGCCCTGGTCCACAACTCCAATGTAAAAACGGCCAGCCTGAGTTCATCAGATAGTGAAAGCTAAGGAACTCTGGCCCTGGTTAAGGTTTGGATGGAGACTACTATGGAGTTCCAGGATAGCTATGCAGGCGCAGGCAGTGGCAAAACACCTCTGAATATCCCACAGGCTGGTGGAAAGAGCGTTAAAGAATCTTTAAAGTGCAATTTTCTGCTGCTAAAGAATCTCCTGTTTATGTTTCAAGCTTAAGAGAAAATGCGGGAGGCTAGATATAAAATGCTGGTTTTAAATAAAGTTGAAAGTGGTCTGAAAGCAGCAAAGTATCCCATGGTGTCCACCCACACTTCTTTTACGCCACTGCTGTCTCTGGTGGAGCAGATTTTATAGGTTTTTATAACAATGCAACAAATCTGCACAAGCTATTCAAGAGAAGCAAATGTGGGCTGAATGTACACACCAATGGAGATTCCTCTTTCTGATCACTGTCAGGTCTCTGGGGAAATGTATTTGCATCCATTCTGAAGCACATGATAGTGGGAGGGTGCTCGTGAGCTGGAGCGGATGGAAAACCCCAGGGACCGAGCTAGGCCCTTGGCCTGCTAGCCAAAGTGATAGTAACCAGAAAAGAACCTTTTTGGAATTAAATGTTTTTTGTTGAATTTATAAACACAGGAAATTAAGATAACTGCTCAGAATGTCACTTGTGGAAACACCCTTTGTTGTTGTTGTTGTTGTTAGGTGCGAAGTCGTGTCCGACCCATCGCGACTCCACGGACAATGATCCTCCAGGCCTTCCTGTCCTCTACCATTCCCCGGAGTCCATTTAAGTTTGCACCTACTGCTTCAGTGATTCCATCCAGCTACCTCATTCTCTGTCGTCCCCTTCTTCTTTTGCCCTCAATCGCTCCCAGCATTAGGCTCTTCTCCAGGGAGTCCTTCCTTCTCATGAGGTGGCCAAAAGGGGCCTATCTACAAGTCCTTTACAGGAGTGTGACTCCCCTTTGTACTCTCTTATTAATACAATATAAGCATCACCAGGGCCAAGTAAGATCTGGATATAATCTATTCTAGTCCATTACTACAGTTCCAAAGACTGGTGAATGGGAAACAGCCACAGTTAAAAGATGTTTGGAGAACTACTCTTGCCAAGTGGAGGCAGCAGAAAGGAAATGAATGGCCCTTTGGGATCATTCCAGAATTAGACATTTTCCTCCCTCTGAGAAACACTCACACTAGCAAGAACCCTCAGACTCCAATGGACACAAATGTAGCCCTGCTGTATTGGAAAACACACACACACACACGTGCGAATACACACATAAATACACAACCACTAAAAATAACATAGTTCCAAAGAAGGCTCGCACAGCTACAATACAAAGTCACTTTTGAGAGAATCTAATTTTAGTGTATCCCTTTGAGTTTGTATAGATTGTCTCCCTACTGAATGCTCAGACAAATATTAAAAAAACTTGTGAAAATTCCAAGTCATAACCAGCTAAATAGCTAAAAGCATTGCGAGATTTGCTACCCAAACTAAAGAAAGAAATATTGACAAGAATTATATTAATCAGCTTTCTTCACAAAGATATTTTGTGATTTTATCTGTTCATTACAGTCATGTAGTAGGATTCTTTTATATTACAAAGAACTTATTATTCTAATTGTATGTTTCCACTGTTGTCTCCAAAGTTTTTTGACTTTGTCAGCTGGACTGTGACAACCTCCTTCCTCTTGCTGAGTATCAGAAATTAAACCACCAGGTTACTAGCATGTATAGCCAAATGCTGCCTCTGGTTTCCACCTTCTTAGGGAGCACACTTCTGCAGTGGCCAGGTGCCATGGCACAGATGCAAGCAGCTCTTCTTTGCATATGCACACCCTTCAGGTGCAGCAAAGCCTTCCACACAACAGAATTGTTGCACTGATGTACAAACAGCTCTCAAAACAGTCACCACACCCATTCTGGACTTCAGTTTTTAAAGATCTTGTTAGTCATGATGGCCATTCTTAAAGCTGTCAGGAATCTTAGTGCTTACTTCTAGTCCACATAGTTGCATGGCGGCAGAAGCTTGTACAAAGGCAGCCAGCCTGATTGCATTGTCCCCCATTATGACCCAGGTCTGCTCCACTGTCTCAATGTCAAATTTTAATCTGCAACTAAAACTTTAGTTGATTAATCACATTAAATAGTTAATTGGCTAAAAGCAGGGCTTTCTGTTCCAGGACTGTGTGCATGTCTGTTATAAGAGCTGAAATCATTCTGGGCTTGAGAGTGAGTGGCAAGATCCAAAGATTCCTTATCTGGACAAAGAACAAATCTGTAACATTCTTCTCTCTCATAATCTCATATTATACATATAATGCCAGGAAATAAAAACACACATTTTGTTTTTGAAATAATTTATGCAACCTAACCATGGTTATGAACTTATAACCTGGAACAGAAACACCAATATCCCTGCCCCTACATATGCATGGGGAAAACACTATGAAAAGTATGTGGGTAAGGGAGATGCCAGGGCTAGCTGAACAAAGGTATGCAATAGTCACACTGTTGATATAGGTCACACAATTCCTTTTCTCTTTTGGAGCAGAATGTTTGTATTTCCTAAAATCCCAGTTTGCCGCTTGCAGCCCCAGTGGCCCCTCACTTACCCCTGAGGCTGCAGAGAGGGAGAGTGACCGCCTACCAACATGTCCTCTTGAGCAATCTTCCTCTGCATCATCTACTTGCCTGCCTTTGCTTCCATTTCTGATACTACAGCAATGCAAACATCTCCTTTGCTGAAACGGAGCCAAAACCCAGCTGTCTTAAGCATGCAACAGGCTTGGGAAATCCTTCAAACCCTGAGGGCCCTTGTAAAAAGCAAAGCTCCTATGTGTCCCTTAGGCCAAACCCTGTCCCCACATCACTCAGTCCAGGTTGGAATTGTCAATCCCAGAGATTTTTTTCCTCTTGTTATTTCTCCAAATCTAAAGCAAAGCTGGTGAATTAAATGGAAGACCTGATAAGGTGTAATCTTGATTACGAGATTTCTAGGCCGCTCCTCTCCAAAAAGACCTCGGGGTGGCTGTGCCCACCTAAACTGGGCCTCTCATCTAAATGGGGCTCCCAGCCACAGCAACTACAATGCCAAGCACAACACAGACAGACACATGAAGTGGCATTATTAGCCCCATGATCCATCAAGTTCAGTACTGTCTACTTGGACTGTCTAGGGTCTCAAGCTGAGTTTTTTCACATCATCTCCTAACTGATCCTTTTTAACTGGTGATACCAGGGATTGAACCAGGGGTTTTGGCAAGGCAGGCAGATGCTCTACCACTGAGCCATGGTGCCTCCCCACAATCTGGGTGGGCATTATGCTGTAGTGCAAATGTTGACTGCATTGCAGGATTGCATGTGAAAGGGGCCAGTCTAAATGAGATGTGCTTGCATGGGTAAATTCTTCTTGCTCATCAGGGTCACATTTAAATGAAGCTCAATATAAGATGTGTGGTGCTCCAAGTTTCTCTACACCCACAGACAGTATCCAGTGAAAAAAGAGTGGGACTGGGAAATCTCACTGGACAGTGATGTCACACTGTACAATTAGACATTATGGGAAGAGCAAGAATAAGAGACTAGAGGTCAATATCAACTCTAGCTCCAACCTAAAACTGCCTCACCTCAAACAGCAGATTACAAATAACTGAGCTGGCCAGCAAGAATTACTTGATATTGTATACCCTTGCAAGCTTTTAGGTATTTACAATACTAAACACTTATGACTTTAAAGTTCTGCTTAATTGGTTTATTTTTTGTGGTGGTGGAGGCAATGAAGTGCTCTATGTGCCTTGAATCCTCACTGACTATAGGTCCACTGCAGACCCACAGAAACAACTTTGATAGTATAAGAGATGCCACACCTCAGCCTTGCTGTATACCAGCAACAATCCGTTTC
Source organism: Paroedura picta (assembly GCF_049243985.1). Classification (NCBI taxonomy): domain Eukaryota; kingdom Metazoa; phylum Chordata; class Lepidosauria; order Squamata; family Gekkonidae; genus Paroedura; species Paroedura picta. The sequence goes on along the minus strand of NC_135383.1, from coordinate 1,984,062 downwards.
ACTTAGTATAAAGATCCTATTTCCAAGTAGTTCCAGAATAAATGTAGTTCCTGCATTGTGCAGGAGGTTGGACTAGATGACCCTGGAGGTCCCTTCCAACTCTATGATTCTATGAAATGCATCCTCATCCCCCCCCACACACACACACACAACTGTGCCAGCTCCAGAGCTGGCTCACAGGCTGTTTTCATCAAAACCTACATTCCAGTTATTTCCCATTATGACCTACAACCTTACGGGAGATTTTCTTTATTTCCTTCTTTCCTTCCTTTCTTTCTTGGATTATCCCAATGCATATTTGACATCCCTGTTCTATGAAGTACTCTTTCCTCCTACACCTGTGAGTTACACCCAGATCTGTTCTCTGCCGGGCCCCACCCAGGTTCAGTTCTTTCTTTGGTCACCTTTCCTAAACCCAGCATTTATGGTAGCTCCTCCTACATTCATCTTTCTGAGAAGCATCAGGGCTTGATTTGCCCAGAATTTCTCACCCACATGGGCACCAACTCATTGACTTTAGCAAATCACTGAAAGTGAGAATCTAAAAGAAAGGGTTAGAGATTACAGAAAAAGTTGTAGCCATTCTAAATTTAGCAACTACATTTCAGACTTCCTGAATTACCAGCATCTTTTTAATAATGGAAATTCAACTTTAAGAAGAAGAGTTGGTTTTTATACCCAGCTTTTCACTATCTGAAGGAGTCTCAAAACGGCTTACAATCACCTTCCTCTCCCCACAACAGATACCCTGCGAGGTAGGTGGACTGAGAGAGCCCCGACTGAATGAAGGAATCAATACAGGAGTCACTGTGGCTCTTGAGAAAACAATAATGATCTTGATGGATCAATGGTCTGATGCAGTATAAGATGGCTTCATGTGTCTTCATATGTGTTGGTTCTGTACTGAAGTACCTGATATGTATGGAAGACTTTTGATAACTTAACCTTTTATGGAAGACCGATCTTACTTTTGTATTGTTGAAACATATCTTCTGCACTGGAGACATCCCTTTCTTCCTCCCTTGAAAGCAAGATTATGTTCACTGAATTATAGGAAAATAGAGTCTAGAATAGGGGTCCCCAGTATAGTGTCTGTAGGGGCCAATGGTGCCTACCAACACCTGTTTTGGTGCTCCCTGGGAGTTTCCCCCTACAAAGCTTCTAATTGACCACTGCAGATTTGATGGGGTTTTTTTAGTTGCTTTGGCAGCTGTTATAACCAGTTATACCTAACTGCCACCAGTAGGCCTACCACCTTCCATGAAAGTGTCTGAAAGTGTTTTACTGGCCATTAACTACATCCTCTGCAGCAACGCATTCCAGTGACGTCACACACTGCAGTGTCTATTGTCTATGCTGGCTTCACAACTGCCCTCATTTGTCACAAATGAAGGCAGCTGTAGTCTGTAGGGGATGTCTGAAAACCTCCATACAGGTGAACCAATGAAGGAGAGCAGCTGTGCAAACTTAGACCCCATATAAATTGCACTTCAGTGAATGGCTAACAATGTTTGATCAGGAAATTGATTAGAACTCCGTTATGAATGGCTGTACAACAACTATTCATAGTTCAAAATAAAAGTATGTTCTGTTTAATTGTATATAAGGCTGATTAAAATTAGTTATGCAATATATGCTAAAAATAAATGTCTCGAAGCACCTGAAAGACCAACAAAATTGTATTCCAGCAAAGCTTTCATGGATTAGAACCCACTTCTTCATTAATACAAATTTCTGTACTTTTTGGATAAAATTTAGCAATATAGCAGTGGTCTTTTAAATTATTCAGTTTCCCACAAACCTCAGTATTTACCAACAATTTCCCAGAGAAAACAATTTGCTACTCTACTGCTACTGCTGCATGCAAACCCACATTAATTAATTGTGGCCTAAAATTAATTGTATCCTACAAGGGGGGAAATGAAAAGCTCCCCTTCCTCATTGTCTAGAGGAGATTTTTCTTGGTCAAAGTCAACATGAGTAACTATTGACAAGACTAATATATTGCCATTCTGCCATTCCAGTTTCTAAGGCATCTGCATTGTCAAGAAGTGGGCAAAGGCATCAATGAAGGGGAGACCAGCATTATTTCACATGTGTGGTGGAGAGTGACATCGACATCAAGTCACAGCCAACATATGGTGACCCCATAGGTTTTTCAAAGCAAGAGATGTTCTACATAGCAACCCTTGAATTCCTTGGTGGTCTCTCATCCAAATACTAACCAAGGTCAACTTGGGCTTACCTTCTGGAGACTGGAATAGATTGGGCTAGCCTGAGTCATTCTCTGAATTTCATATGAATTTTTTACAATTCTCTAGGTAGGGCAGGTTTAGCCCTATGCTAACTGGTAGGCTAGGGGGAAAGCAACAGCAACATTGGTTTCTTTGATTGAAGTCTATGGTTTGTCAATGTTAAATGAGAAATGTGGCTGTGGAACTCATGTGCAACATAGTCCTTTTCTTGCAAAAACTTTGGGCCAAACTATGCACACAGGAATTTAAAGAGCTTTATTCCATCCAGCCACACAGCAGCTATATGGAATGACTATTAAAACAATAAAGGAGAGCCTGTTTGGGCTTGGATTGTTGTTGAGGGGAAAGGGGTTCCTGGCTTCCCCTAAGCTGGTTTCCCATGCTAAAAAGGCACTGGGGGGTTAAATGTGTTTCTCCATTTTTGCTGCTCCCCTGGAAATAATGCTCCCTTGTGGTATTTCTGCACAGGAAAATGGGTTGGGGGGGGAGGGACAGGAGGAACCCTTCCCCTTGCAGAGGGGCTCTCCTTTATTTTTTAACAACCATTCTCTGTGCGGACTCTAAGTCTTTAAAAACCCCACACATTGTTGCAATTTGTTTTTCTTTGTTTTGCTTTTCTGGGAGATGGCAGTAATTTCAGCGATTTGGGTGGAGCACAGGGCTGGCGCTGCATTAAGGAAACTTTTAAAGATACATTATGTTCATTCTTCATTATTTATGCAAACGATACAGAGATGCTCATTACATGTGCCTTTGATATTAGTACTGTAATGTGAGAAAGGCCCACAAGTTTGAATGGATAATGCAAAGATGTGGCTTGGATGTGGGGTTCTTTGTCTGAATTAATAAAATAAATAGTTAAGTGGGGCTGCAGATAAGGCATGCAGATCAATGGCTCAATAGTGACTGTCTGATAACAGCAATGTCAGAATCTGCCCAACAATTAGATTTGTGGGAGGGCAAACTGTTCTGATGGACTGATACATAGATGAGCTTGTACAACAATATATAAACGGTTTTCGGATACTTACATGAATTAGTGGATACTTTGCTATATATTCTAATGGCCAATAATATGATAGTATCCAACACTGTCTAGTAGTTCTGAGATCTCTTGGGAGCTGATGCTGGTGGATCCAGTCCAGGTGGTTTTAAAAAGTCTATAGGCAAGATATGAAGACCTTTTCTTACTGAATTTATCATGGCAAGCAAATTTATACCATGGTGTTCAAGTGTCATTTTCCAGCTGTCCTTTGTTAGCTGTAGGCTCCTTTTATGGAGAAAAGATAAAGCATGAGATCTCACCAGAAACTTTTACTCCACTTTACCTCCTCACCACTTGTCCTGTCTTCTCTCTGAAAGGGAGAGAAGGTGGATGGATGTGTTTGTTTCCTCCTGAAGCACTATACTGGTCTTGCTTTCTCTCTTGGGTAGAGGTAGGCAGTGGTGAAGTGAACTTATACTGTATTTTGGTTCAGAAGCAGAAAGTGACACTAAAAGACATCCTGGCTAAAATGGAAGGTACTGGTTTTCCCCTCATCCCAGGTCTCCAGAGCTGTTAATGATCTCTGTTGACGTAAACATTAGTTCTTCTGTTTCATGATAATTGAGTGGCTCAGCTGAGGCCACTATCCCAGTCAGCACTTACTGACAGGATAAGCTCAGCTCAAGACATGTTACCATGGTATTGGCTTAGGCTGCCATGGTATCTCCCCAGCTGGAGAAAGGCGAAAGCACACCTTTTGCTTAGATATAATAGAAGAGGACATCACCTTAATTCCACCTCCATTAGACCTCGAAAAGTCGACAGCGACCCTTCTCACCTCATCAATATTCAAAAGATCTCCACCCCCCTACTGCCAAAAAAGCTATAACTGGGGAAGTCAGAAATAATGTAATGCAGTATTGATTATTTTATGGTACGATTAGGTGTAATTACATCTCTCAAATTTTATTTTAATGCCACTTTCTACTACTTTTAAGCCTTTTAAAATGATCCCAAACATCTCCCTTTAATGGAATGAACATGGCTTCAATTTAAACGCAAAACAGTCTTTTTTCTGTTAAAGTGTGACCTCAATCTATTTGAAAACATAAATTACTACTATGTATAAAACCATAAAAAATGAATGATGAATTTAATTCTGGTGAAGTACAAAGGACTTTGTGAGGAGGGAGACGGAAATAGGAAAGAGGGTGGCCGTAGTTAAAAACGCTGTTTATCCAGATGAGAAGGGACAGTTGAGGTGAAGAGAAGAAGGATAAGGGGGAGATGCGACTTTTACTGAGACACAGTGGGACAAGTGAAGGACTTTTTTTTCTGATGTATTTGAAACAAAGGAGGAAGAACAGCCTTCTGCATGTGAATAGTACCAGGTCAATGCTCCATATCGATGACCTTGATTTCTAAGAGTATAAGTGGTACAGCGTCAAATAATGTAATAGGATGGGGGCAAATGATTTAAAAGCATAACCTTAACTGGTAGCAAAATAAAACAAAAATCCAGTGGCAACTAAAAAGCATGAGCTTTGGTAGGGCATAGCTCCCTTCCTCATAAGCAGAGAGAAAACTAAAAAAAATTGTAAGTCACTTCAGGTCCCCATTGCAGAGAAAAGTAGGGTATAAATGAGGCAAGTAAAGCTGTGACTCAAAAAAGCTCATTTTGAAATAAATGTTGTTAGACTTGAAGGTGCCACTGGACTTGTGCTTTATTTATGGATTCAAAGGGCTACTCTAGACATGATGGACTTGTGGATACCCCTTGGGAATTTGGGCTGGTTCCCCCCTTCAAAATAAAAGGCATATATCTGCCATGATCTATCAGACCTCTATGAAATGACCTCGAGCAAGATTCATGACCATTCTGGTAGTAGAAAGTAATCTATGGAAATAATGTTTAGGGAAAACCTTCCCAGATCTCTCAGAGGCAAAGAAGGAATCACTAGACTCTGACCCAAAACCTGGGAGGAGAAGGAATCTGTGTCAATCCACCAACCACCCAACGCCATTCACTCTATTAGGGACTTGTGTTTGAGGCAGAGCAATGTGAAGCCAGTCAACAGCACTGCAGTGCTTGGCACCAAGCCAGAACACCAGTCTTTTAAATTCCAATTTATTTATTTTATACATTTATTAGTCCTGTGTTTATTAACTCCTCCACTTCAGGGTGGGGCTCTGGTAGTCCTCAAGCAATGCTTATGGCTGTAATACTTAGTTTATTATTTTAATGCACATTCCATCTTTTGGTGAGACAGAATAAAGTGTTTGACAGTCAGGTTTCACTGGAAAAATTTAAATAATTTGAAAACTGTAGTGTACAGTCAATGTGAAACAATAGAACAAAAAACACTGCGTTGTAAGTTCTCCTGTAAATATCTTTGGCATGAAAGCAATAAATTTGGGAGAGGACTGAAACTTCTCCCTAGATCATCGTTTTCCCCAATTGTCCCTTGACCAGTTAGCAGCCACATTGGTGTGATTGTTTTCTTCTTCCTGGGAAGTGATTCCAGCCAATGAGCAATTACAATACTACCTAGCTGATCGAATTTGGCTATTTGATGTCACAAAACCAATTCACACAGTGCATAGTGAGGATGCATTGCACACAACCCTTCCCCCCCCTTGTAATGTCTCCCTGAATTAAAAAGGAAGCACTTTTCACAGCTGACTGAAGCTGTGCAAAAAATGCCCTTCTGCCTCAGTCCTAATACAAAAATTGAGAATCAAAACTGGGGTGCTGACACTGTTGGCTCAACTCCTGAGATCCTTTGGGAGCTGTCCCAACTATTTAAATCAGATAATCTGATTCCTTACTCATGAGATTAGAAGAAGAGACTGGAGATGAAATCAAAGGGATGGTGGTTCTTTATAAAGTCAACCAAAGAGGCACTACTTGGGAAGAGCCAGGAAACTCTGATGGAGTAAGAAACAGTATAATAACTCTCTGCTTCTCTCAAACTACCAGAGCCAATTTGGTGTGCTCATTCACAACAGACAACAGCTGGATGAAACTACCTGCCCTTTCAAATGTGAGACTGAAGATTCAGAGAAGATGGAATTAAATCTAAAACGGAGAAAACAGATGCATAAACTGGCTAATTGTGATGGGGGGAGTGACAACCACTTGAGAACCAGAAATATTAAAATATAATTGCCAGGTAAACCCTGACAATACTAATGTTCGCTCGTTACACTTTGCAAAGGAAAAGAAGTCTAAACAGTCATGGTATCAGCTACTTGGGGATGAAATGATTCTTCTGTCTCTCTGCTCTCCATTACATACTTCAAAAGACATTAACCAACCCAGAGCCTCCCTAAATAAGAATGTCAGAGAGGTCCATTTGCGGAGTGTTGTAAAGGCGGAGGGGGAGAAGGTATGGCAGTGGATGTATTTAGTGAGCTGAAATGCATGAACTTGACTGAACAAGTATTGATCAGGGAGGTCAAAGAGGGCATGCCCAGTGCAGGGAGGCCGCCTAACGAGCCCTGGAGTGAATCTCTGACAATTAGATGAGGCTGGACCTTTAGGATTATGCACCGAAGCTGTATGTTCATCAAGGGTGACATGGAAATACATCACAGAAAGAAACCCACTGCATGGAAGAAGCCATTCTGTATTTCTGCTGGCAGACGTACACAGAAAACAGCAGATACAGCAGCTGAGAGATGCCTCCACCTTGAAGAAATTTTCAAAAGAAAGCAATTATTTACATTTACAGTAAAGATTTTGTGGTTTTACAGGCTCATCATCTGGACAAATCAAGAAACTGACAGGCTCAGGGCAAGGGCCATGCAACATGGTGAGTCACGCTGCTACATAAAAACACAAAAGGATATTGCACGGGCGTAGCAATTTGAGGCAATGGAACAAGACTTAGATGATGTAGGTGCACTTGCACCAGGCCTCAGGTGAGTAAGTCAGATGGTGGCAGAGAGGGGGTGTGGTGATGCAGCATCACTAAGCACAGCCCTTGCTGTGTCCATCAGGGGAACACAGCTCTGCTCTTCCTCCACTGACATGTGACCACACAAAATGTAAATAAACTGTAAAGAATGGCACCGTCTGTCAAGGTCCATGTGAAAGGACTCCATATTGGTGGAGTGGATGGTTTAATGAGCACATTAACTGAAGCAAATAGGGACCCCTTGGGTAAACCCAGTGACTATTATTCTTCTGATTGTGTAGCACTTTGAATACAATCTCCAATAAAAATGTTTAAGAAATAGGTCTAACAAATCTGCAGTAGGAGTCTCTTGCCAATGGGAGTTTAAAAAAAAAGACTTCTGAGATATTATGAGGCATTCATTTCCCCCACATTGTCAAGCTCTTTTCGCCCTTGCTAAAAGTTGCTGTTTGCTACACCTTTCATAGAGAACATTGTCAGAGATAAACAAAAAGAACCTTGGAGTTCTGGATGCATTTTAACCACAACCACCCCCAACTTTTGTTCAGCAAATTTATCCACATCCACCTACCCTGCTGCATATCCATTTGCTATGCTGATCTGCAGCAATCTGGTCTTCCAAGTATTCTCTCACATGCTTTTCATCAAAGGCCAGAGCTCCAAGGTTTTCATTACTTCCTAATGGCCCATGGGCCGGCTGTATATATTTTTCTTCTTAAAAACTAATTAAAAACAAAACGCTAAGTAGCTTGGGCCAATCTAGACCAGCCATTGATTTTGCCTCCTTTCCTCATCTATTAATGGGCATACCTACTTTCTCGTAAATCTTTGCCGTGATATATTTGAAAAGGCCCTTTAGTGCATACCTCCATCCAGCCCAGCATCAATTCATTCTCTTGTCTACCTGCCCTTGAAAATCAAAATGGTACTCTGATTTGGCTGACTTTCATTTCCTTTGTGCATTTGGATTGCTAGTTTTGACATTTCCAACTCATTCCACATTGTTAAATTAGAATCCTGCAAATCCTCCCAGACTGAATCTTGGTCCTCAAAGTCTTCTTCACAAGAATCATCATTTTATAATCCTTAATTACAGGTATCAGATTAGACACAGCAGCTATTTTCGCCCAATGCATACCTCAGACTAATGATTTGCCCACACAAATAGCAGAAGGTAGAGTCACAAGGCTGGAAAAGATCAGTAGCACATTCAGGTCAACACCCTGCTGTAAGACAGGATATTGTATCCTTCAGAGATGACTGTCTTTCTTCTTTAAAAGGTTCTGAGAAAGACCATACTGCCTCCTTTGTTTCATTCTTGAGCTGCTCTTAACTTTTATTATTAAGCTTTCCCCAATCTGTTTCTGCTTCTCTGTTGCTTATATAGCTCGTTGCTCTAGCCACCCAGAGCAATCATCTGCTCTCATCTACTTCTGTTTTACAAATGCATGAACCCTTGTATAGCCCTTCCTGTTAAAATAAAGGTTAGGAAGTGGTTCCATTGGATTTCAGTGGGTAAAGAGAATTGTGATCTTGCTGTCTTCTGCCTTTTTTTACATTTTTTAAAGCATCTGCCTGTTGAAGGGCTGTGTGTATAAAGTGCCATCAAGTCACAGCCAACATGGTAACCCCATACAGTGTTCAGGACAAGAGACTAATAGAAGCGGTGTGCCACTTCTCCCATTCAAGTATTAAGTGGGACTGACCCCACTTCGCTTATGGGATCTGACAAGAACCGGCTAGCCTGGTCTATCCAGGTCAGGGAATGAAGAACTCTGTAGAACCCACAAGGTTTCACAGTATTCATTATTACCTTTAAAGCCCTTCATGGCCTGTATCTTCCAGTAGACTTATGTGCCAGAAAACCTTCATCTTGTGGTGTTGTCTCTTAGGGCTGTCCATACAGACACAGCTAGGTCACAGGCCTCTGGAATGGCCTACCAGAGTGGGTGCAGAGGGTGCCTCCATTCACTACATTCAGGAAGGTGTGTAAGAAAGCTTTAGTCCAGAGATAATTTGGTGGAGGACAGATTATTTCAGCAGAGTTGGCTGCATTCTGTACCCTCTTATACTGTATATTTTAAAATCATGTTAATAGACTGTTGTAAGGTAAAGCAGCAGAGTATAGCCTGATCTCATCAGATTTCAGAAGTTAGCAAGATCAATACTTGGGTAGGAGACCACCAAGGAAGACTCTGCAGAGGAAGGCTATGGCAAACCACCTCTGTTTCCTATTTGTCTGGAACGGCTTTCACTAGAATTGTGATAAGTTAGCTACAACTTGATGGCCGTTTACATACATGCAATGGACTGTCACATTTTACAGCCTTGAAAGTTGGTGTTGCATCATAAAACAGAATATAAACGGTGACAGAGCACGGAAGAGTCCATGAACAGATCTCCTGTGTTGTTAAACATGGCAGCTGCTTGTGATAGGTTCAAATTAGTGCTGTTGATTGGAGTGAGTTCTTTTTTGAGAACAATTTCCCTCATTTTAATTCACTACAACCAGTGACAAGGAATAAGTGAATTATAGAAAATGGCTCCCTCCTCTTGTACACCTGCCCAACGGCTGCTATTTAATCTTTTAAAATTATGGAAGATGTGTACACAGATGCATTGGCATATCTCATTTGACCTTAAATACAGTACAGGTCTCTGCCAGTTAGTTATGGAATGTACTGGGTAGCCTTAGATTTGACTCTATTCTTTCTTCTTCTGACCCTCATCTGCAAAATGGGATAACAACACTGGCCTGCCTTACAGAGGTAATGTAAGGAATAATGAAACAATACATGTAAAGTACTTTGAAGATTCAGAGGAAAAGATTACATAAATACTAAGTATTATTATTGTGACTGGATCCTAGTTTTAATCACCACACCTACCACCTACGTGCAGGGCAAATGTTTTCTCATGTAGCCATCTGCTGTAATTGCTACAAACAGGCAAGGCAGTGAGAATTAATGGATACTTCACTGCTTTAAGGAAATGTCCATGCATTCCTCTCTTGTTGAAAGTCCACCAGAGTCATCTGCCACAGCACGGCTGACTTTCAACGAGAGTGAAGTGCCTCAATCAATTAGGTTTCTTGAAAAACTCACACCTGTGTGGCTAGCCTCACTGACTGCTGACATCAGCTTGACATTATCACCTTCTTTAAAGATGAGTATTTTATTCATAAGGCTACGCCTCCCTGAATCCAATCAAGTTTTCACATCAATTAGGCAGACTGACATCAGGTTTAACAATGTTTCCCTGTTCCTGGATTGCCAAATCTAAGTGTCTGTAAGTCACGAGGCTCAGTTTATTCTACCACAGTCAAGAGATGTACCAGTTGGAACAAAAAGCAACATGCTTTTCATAGGTCTGTTTTAATTTGGAGGGGAGCTGGGGTTGCATTGGAAGTAGTCTACCTCTAGATGAAATTTTGAGTTTAAAAAAAAACTAAGGAAAATAAAGTAATATTGCAAATGAAATGTCAGAGATGATTTGTATGCTGTGATCTTATTTATTTATTTATTTAGATTTATATACCGCCCTCCCCGAAGGCTCTTAGTGCTACTAGCAGGTGAGCAATAGGAAAACCTGCAGAACCTGCTTGCCCAGATATCATAGAAGGACAGAAATGGTGGACAATGGTGGCTTATAAGTCCCTGGGAAGCTGAATGTGTAAATTGGTCCAGCTAGCTCACTCAGGGTCTCAAGCTAGTGTACTGGTTAAGGGCAGCAGTATCTAATCTGGTGAGCTGGGGAAGTTCTCGCTCATCCACATGCAGCCAGCTGAGTGACTGTGGGCTTGTTATAGTCCTGATAGTAGTGTTTGTACAGGGCAGTCCTGCCAGAGCTCTTTCAGCCCCACCTACCTCACAGGGTTTTAGGGATAGGAAAGGAAGGCGATTGTAAGCTGCTTTGAGACTCCTTTGGGAAGTGAAAAGGGACATAAAAACCAACTCTTCTTCAATCAAATCAAAATTTTTCCCAACATGTGAGATAATTTGACTGGAAATACCAAGTGAATCAGACTTTCTCCTTTATGTACAAAAATGGCGAATGTAAAATGCTTTGAGACTCCTTTGGGTAGAGAAAAGTGGCATATAAGAACTTTCTTCTTCTTCTTCTCCTCCTCCTCCTCTTTCTTTTCCTTCTTCTTCTTCTCCTCCTTTCGAATGAGATGGGACTAGCCTAGGCCAGCCAGGTCAGTAATAGTCCTTAGGTAACCATTCTCCATTCCCTTATAATACAGGGAACTAAATAATTCTCGTGTATTACATGCATCAGGAAATAGGACCCAATAATACCACTGTTGTCCCATTTCCCACTATTAGGGGATAGGGCCTTGCTGAGCCAAACTGAAGACCCTGCCCACACCATCCCACATCCCTCACCAACAAGGCAGGCTCCCTCATCATACACAAAAGTGGCCCTAGTCAAATTCACCGATATCCATAGTCTATTTGGCTCTTTGTGGTTTTCAGGTAAACAATATTGTCAATTTGTCAAGCTGTCTTTTCTATGCACTGAACTATGTAGTGACAGCAAGCCAGACTCACACTACAAATTAGGTAACTATTATGCAGAAATTTATCACAGGGTCCCTGCACTGTAGAATACTAGGCATAAAAGTTAATGCAGTCCTGCATGGACAATCTCACTCATTGCTGTTTTCTCTGTGTGCTCTGAGGGGGAGAGGGGAATCAAGCAATATTTAGGACTTCCAGTCAGATCAATTCCACCCCTTTAGGTTGCACTGGAGGAACAACATGATTGTGCAGTCAATCCCTGGGGCCATCTCCTTGCAACACCAGAGGGGCCTTTTGGTTTCCTGTTTTAAAGGCTGGCCAGAGGCTGTTTAGGTGAATCAGCGCATTTCTTATGAAGATTCCCAGGGGATCTATCCACATGCGCCACAATCTATTTAAAAGTTGGCAAAGGCTAATGCTCTGGGAGATCCCAAAAGGACAGTCTTTGTACTACCTCTTCCAGCAGGAGAGAGTCTGTCTTGTTATACTATCTGCCAAGCCAATACAAACAAACGAACACAGACATACACGATGCACACACCTGGTCATGTTTGGCAATGTACAAGTATTTTATTGATCTAACAGACTAAATTTGAGGAACATTCAAGAAATTCAGAAGACCAGAAAGCAGCTAATTTCGGGGGGGGCGGGGGGGAGATGCTTGGAAAGCAGACTATAAATTGTGAAGCCCACATGCCCAAATGGATTGTACTTGCTCAATGGTGAGACCACACACTCTGCATATGTCCAGAGACATGATGCTTTTCAGGCATTTGATACAAGCATTTATAGCTCTTTAGGATGGGCTGGATATGAGTCATCAAAAACTGCAGTGGAATAGGGGAGGGGATCAGCATAGGCTTGACAGATGAGGATATGGAACACATTAGATCATTTGTAATGGACTGTATGGCATAAATATGTTTGAGAGCACCTAACTACTATATGATGCTCCTTGAATTAAGTAATTTTCAACTGAATTTCTTTCCTCATTGCTCAAGTCAAAGAGCTCCAGCTTTGACTCCCCATTCTATAAGCTTAAGAAACTTGAAGATGAAACAACTCAAAATTAGCATTGCATATTCCTTTTGCCCAATTCGGCGGCGGCAGGAGGGGGGAGCACTTGTTTTGATATTTGCAGGAGCAAATTAATTTGAGCCTTCAGATAAGATCTCAGACACACCCAGATGACACTTACACCCCCAGCCACAGAGGGTGATAACATCATCGGCTGGCTTTGCTGCTGTTGTCTTTTTCGCCTGTTTCTAGGGTTATGAAATACATATTTTGTGTAGCTGGCTAATGCCAAAGTTTCAAAATCCATGTAATTAAGATTAATTTAAGAGCTGCATTGGATCATCTTGTGGCATCCACCCATTAATTAAAGAAACACTTTGAATCTCAGGTGCCTGCCTTAATATTTCACCTCACTCTGGCACTGTTAAACTGAAGTTGGCCAAGAAAATAAAAAAATGCCCAGGTGTACAATGCTAGGAGTCACTGGTTAAGAACAGGCTGTTTTCTCCTGGGAGACAGGTGCCCTCTTCTGGAAGGCCTGCCATTAAGTGGAAAGGGAAACATTCTTTGTATGCTTATATGGATACACATAGGGCCTTTCTCTATCTTCATATTATACAGAAAATTAACTGCAAGCATAGCTGGAGTAAGGCAATATGTAGGGCTTGTTGTGGTTTACTCCAAAATCCATGAAGCAGAAGACTCAGCAGCCAAATTAAAGAGTGATTCATTAAAGAATCAAGGTTTTTTAAAGAATCAATTGAGACTTCAAAACATGTAGAATTTTATCTTTTTCATCTATGCTTGAACTCAAAGAGAAAGTCAGCAAAATTTAATCCTTTATGTAAGTTACCACACAGAATCGTCATCAAATGGTCTGTATGTGTGGAGTTGCTATATTTCTAAAGTGCATGCATGCTATGCTCGCCAAGGTACCTCAAACACCACCTGTTGTCATAGGTTACTAGTATAATCTAATTTTCATCCAGAGTGATGGGGCCTTTATGGTGGTAGTACTAGCTTAGGTTCCTGACTAAAGCAATTCAATTCCGAAAGAATTAATTGATTGTTTTGCTATCGTTAGACTTGGGCGTCTGGGCTGAACCTTTCTCTACTAGTTGGTTTCATATATGTATCGTTTTTAAATTGTCTAACTGCTGCTGCTTATCTGACTGCATTTTTGTGTTATTATTTTAGTGGACTGGAAACCAGGAAAAGTGATCTGGTTTTTTTAGAAGCATACAGAGGCTGCAAGTAGCATTTTGTAAGATATATTCAGCAGACTGAATATATGCACATGCATTAGTCTCCTAGCCACTGTCATGTTGATGAGTGAAGCATACCCAGCGCTTAGCCAGAATCTCTCCCTTCAGCAAAAATCTGCCTGCTTCCTCAACTCTGGTCAGCAGCACCCAGCAAGTGCCACTCCTAAGGGGTCAGAACTGCCTAGGGCAGGCAAGCTGTAGAAGGTCAGACTCCCCCCTACCCATCTGGGGAATGCCTATATAGAACAGGGAGCATCCTCTACAGCAAAAACATTTTGCCGATGCTCAGGAATATGCTATTATTATCTTTATTTCCTCCCCTCCTCTTCATTCCTTTTAGGAAAATGCAACTGCAAGACAGATATGATACTACATGTGGGTTACCCAAGAAAAATAAACATATGGGAAGAAGCATAATGACAGGGTTTTCCTCCCTCCCCTGCTCTCATCGTCTGCTGAAATGGTACAAAAGTGTCAAAAATCTTTTTTTCAGATTTTTATCTGCATCTTTTGGTTTCTGCAGCTGCTGAGGCTATTTGTTCCATGTATTTTTTATCATCTGATCTGTTGTTCTTGCAGAAATATAGACATGGGTTTTAAATGGTGGGAAATGGCATTTTTCTTTGCTCCATTTCCACAACACTTCCTGAGACCAAGCCCAAGGTGCTCTGTGTTTCCCCCCTGCAGTCTCAGTGGCCCCCTGCTGGCTACGGCAAAAAGTAGGACTATTTTTCATTCAATCTGACTTGAACTTCTGCCACACTGTCACCAAGGGATGATCCATAAAGCACAATACTCTTACAAGCAAAAGATTTCATATTATAATTGGCATGCAGCCCCAGTGGGACCATCCTGTGTGATTACTGTGCATGCAATGCCTATAGTGAAATATTGGTATATTGGACTGCCATACAGCTATGAGCAATGGCAAGCTAAGTGATTTTGATTTTTTTTCCTAAATAGCCCATGATCTGAATATAAATTTTTGCCTTCCTTTCCCATTCTTCCTGATTAAGAGTTCTGTGAAATCTGAATGCCTGCCTACCATATGAATGACGTTGTTCTGGTCAAACATACAAACCTATTTTCCTGCATATCCTGTTCACTGGAGCCAACATGGTTACATTACTGTCTTCTAAATACCAACATGTCCCACTCCACCTTGTAAAGCAGCAGCTACCTGTTTAGAAATCAACAAGTAGGACTGGCCAGACCTGACCCATTCTTCGCTTTCTGCTCATTTCTGCCACACTGCTGAGAAACAGTGCACTCAAAAGTACACCATGATTTGAAAGCGCAATATACTTCTGTGTAGTCCTGTTTTTCCTGCTCCTGTTTGCTGGATTTGCTGATCTCTTGTAGTGGGGAAAGAGAACAAGGACTGCCAGCCCATCTTGCTTGGCTTTCCATAGGACCATGGCAGAAGCTACTAGGTAAGAAGCTGCCTCGTGCCAAGCCAGACTAGTGGCCCAGCTAGCCCAGCCTCCTCTGACTGGCAGAGGCCTTCAAGATCTGAGGCCTAGCCCTAGCCAGGATCTTAAGCCCAGCCTCTACTATGTACTCAGGACACCGTAAGCACTGAATCTTCTGTAGGTAAAGGACAAGTTCAACCACCAAGTGATAGCTACTAAACTGCTGCCTCAGAGATAAAGTGCAAATTTAAGGAGCCCTTCTGGTAACACCACCATTTGCAAAGGAGAATTCAATCATGTGCTGTTATTAGGTGCACCTCCACCTAAAGTTGGGGTATGGTGCCATTTTTTTCCCTGAGGTGTCAGTGCAACTCTACATGTGTTCTCATTCTTGGGGAAAATGTTCATGATTATTTCATTTTGTGGCGGTAATGGAAAATACATTTTAGTGCTTGTGTTCCACATTTGCAATTCATGTTCCCATACATGATTACATTAAGTCTGTGTTCTGTCATTTTTGATGAATGTAGCTTGTTTTCTGTAAAAAACAGACCATGGGATGGAAAGTGACAGAAGTGAAGCTGTAACAAAGGGTGATCAATTTTTCATAACCATGGAACCAAAAGCAAAAGGAAGTCCCTTGGATCCTCAAGGGCAGCTTAGGGAGGAATGAATAGGGGAAAGGGCACTTCAGTCACATGGTGACCCACAGCTATTGCTGCATTGGTAAAAGGCAGTAATGGGGCAGTGATGGCTAATGATGATGCTTTTTCTTTGCCTGAGGTTGACAGTCTGGCTTTTCATTATCAGCTCCTTGGATCAAATGTCGGTGCAAGTGGATTTAGTATTAGCTGCTCTGGGGATGAGGCATATTTTAGTGAAAGGGCATATGCTTGGCATGTAGAAGGTCTCAGGTTCAAACAGTAGTGTTGCTGTTTAAAGGATGTTACATAGCTGGGCTGGGACGAAAAACCTTGCTCGAATCCCTGAAGAGCCACTGTCTGTCAGAAAATATTGGCTAGATGGACCAATGATATTTGTTTACATATGAGACTTAAATGTTGTTGTTGTTGTTAAATTGGTTTGTAAATGGAAAACCTACACTGGCCAAAATGCACACAGGAATGATGTA
The DNA here is from genome assembly GCF_049243985.1 of Paroedura picta. Lineage (NCBI taxonomy): Eukaryota > Metazoa > Chordata > Lepidosauria > Squamata > Gekkonidae > Paroedura > Paroedura picta. Next base: position 1,967,553 of record NC_135383.1, on the reverse strand, counting down.
TGGTTCTCTTCTGCTCTACCCAAATAACTTTAAACCCACAAATTGGTACATTTCATTGAACAGTGCATTAAGGGTATATGCACAGGATTACTTTCTCAAGTTATTTGCAACAGAATAATTTGAGCTTTAACATGTAATTGAACATTGGGGTAGATTGACTGATTAAAGACCTTTTGCTCAACTAAAAATGTGCCCCTGATTAATCAAGCAGCAGCTGACGTTTAAAATTACAATTCTTAACACTAGTATTTCTAAAAATTGCAGGTGACATGCCATCTTAGAAAATGTATTCTTTTTTCTTCTCTTTTGCTCATGAGGGAATACCTCTTTGAGGATGCCTTCTTTGAAACATGCATGCATCATCTGGAAACAAAGATTGCATGCTTTTTGCCATATGCAAATTTAATCTTAAATCTTATACAATTAATTAATGAGTAGCACAGTTCTGTGCAGGGGTATTCTAGTCTAAATCAAGTATTTTTGTGGAGTTCAGTATTTTCGTCCAGGACCAACCAGTGGCTCTACAAGGCTGTTTGTATTATTTTGCAATTCCTGAAGCAAACCTTTGAGAACTGAGTGATATGAGCCTGTTTGAATTTTGTAGTAATAAGGACATGAAGTCTTCTTTGATTTGGTGCGATTATACTATGAATTTTGATTGTTCATGACTTTATTTTTTATTCATTATTCATTATTTTATAGTTTGTAATCCGCCTTGAGATATGTAAGCCAAGAGAAAGTAGCAAACAAATGTTCTAAATGAACCCATTGTAACCCATTCATGTTGCAGTTTTTAATAATAACCTAAAATGAGGAAAATCATGGACAAAACAGATTTTAATGAATGGTGACAATGATCTGCTTTGTTTATTTAAGAAAATATGCAAATAAATGTTTATGGACACCTGCACATCTTCAGGTATGTTGAAGACAGCCCTAGGAAGAATTATAAAAATCAAAACTTTAATGAAGGCAGTGGAAGTAATCTATTAAAATGTATTTCTTTTTTTTTTAAAGGGAGAGAGAAAAAAGCTTGAGGAAAGGTATTCTTTGAAAGCTACGAAAGGCAAAACAGGTGTGAGCTGAGACAGCTGCCTGTGTCCTATGCATGGCTATTTCAGCTAAAGCCTCCTTAGAACTTAATCTCAAGGACCATCTGCTTACAGCAAGCACTTGTTTCTAGCTGTGGCAAAATGGCAACAACCTCAGAAAGGAACCTGTACACCCCCCCCCCCATTTGTTCTGCTTGCCGGTTTTCCAGAAAACAAAATGGACTCCAATTGTATGGCAAACAGCATGATTTTTTTTAAGTTCGCTGTCATTCTTGGCCTTTTACAAAAATGTAAGCAGAGGCTAGAATCTGCCCCCCAGGTTATCTGGCCAGATTCTGAGCAAACATTCCCTCTGCACAAGAAATAAACAAATACAAAGATACAATAATATTTGATTGTTGCTTAAAACAATAGCAAGGTTTTTAACATTTAGTGGGATGTCTCATAGATTATCCCCCTCCCCATATCCCACAGCCATAATGACCAGCTGGAGAGGTCCTGCTCTGGATCTCCCAGTTTAATGTGAGGTTAGCACCTGAGTGCCCGCACTTTTTGTTACAGTCCTAGCTTTAAGAAAACTAGCAACTAATGCATTGAAGGGGGACACATTTATATGTTTACATTCTCCTGAATTACCCAGAAGTCAATCCTGTGGCATTGATGGGCACAGTGTTCACTACCTCCAATGTCAGGAGGAAATTGTCTCTCCTGGGCAGCTACAGAGAAGTCCAGCCAAGAAAGAACCTTCCCTTAGCATCTAATAAAGACTAATATTGCTTTTAAGTAAATATTAAAGGAGGGAAAAGACTCTCCACTTCCTTTGCAGCAAGTTCATTTTGAGTCATTTTATCTCTTTCACTCACCTCTGTATTTTTCTTTCCCTCCCCAAATAATGCAATTAAATGAGTCAGCTTTCTGTCTTCCTGTGGCAGCCTCTGCCTCTAATTCAGTTTAAGGATGGTGACCTTTGACTCCTTTTTACTATACTAAACTGGCTAAGAGAACACTTAGCAATTTCTCCACTACCTACTGGAAGAGAATCTGGATGGATGGGGAGGGGGGGGATGAGAGTGAGAGATAGTGAAGGGTTGGGGTGGAGGGGGAGGAAGGGAAACAAACTTTCACATAAAATTATGGTATATGGATAATTGAGAAGTTTAAAAACATGAATCTAATTGTGCTGTCCCTGGAGAAGCCGATATTGAGCCCTCCTATAAAAGGCTTGGAGTTACCCAATGGTGATTTATTGCTAAATCCTAGTATTTTTCAATACATTATAGTTTTTAAATTGTGTTTAAATTGAGTGTAGAAGAGCAGAGGCCATTAGGAGATGCAGAAATGATGATTATATTTAAATATTCATGCACGCAGTACCTTATTATTGAATCTGAACACTAACAAAATCAATATTAAGTGCGGTTTGACATGAATTTATTTATGAATTTCGACTCTCTAAGTACTGTATTTTTTCACTCAAAAAATGGTGGGTATAATGTAGTAATGATATCAAAACAGAGTGTCAGAGAGCATTAGCTGGGGAGGTTATAAACCTCCATATTACAGGGCCCAGTGCCGCCCTCAAAAGTGCTTAGTACACAAAACCAAAATGCTTTTTTTTATTTATTTGAAACACGTAAACACACACACACACACACAAAGAAATAGGAAGGAAATTCTTGGTCGGAAATTGCACTGCCGTGGCTTTCTTTACTCTCAGGGCCAGTGGAGGAGGTGGGGATGCACAGCATGCAGGGGTCTGGAGAAAAAAAACAACAGCAAGGAACATCCCCTATCCAACATGTTAATTTCTAGTGGAAGTTCATTGTCAAGACCAAGGCAGGATCAAGGATCTAAACACAGGAGAGTGCTAGGACTGCCAGCTCCAAGTTGGGAACTCCCTGGCAATTTAGGAATGGACCCGTGGAAGGGCAGGGGTTGGGGAAGGGATAGATCTCACCAGGGTATAATGCCATAGAGTCTATCCTCCGAAGCAGCCATTTTCTCCAGGGGAACTGATCTTTGTTGTCTGGAATATCCCTAGGCCCTGCCTGGAGGTTGGCAACACTGTATATGGCCTGGAACATTGACAATTACGGGGCTTATGCTATAAAATCAGAGTCCAGTAGCACCTTTAAGACCAACAAAGATTTATTCAAAGCATGAACTTTCGAGTACAAGCACTCTTCCGGAGACAGAAGAGGACATTCAGCACCAACTAGGAGAATAGAAGCAGAATAAAAAATTGAATCACTATGTATTCTATGAGGAATCGGAATGAGGCAAGGCGGGCAAAAGGAACTAGAATGTGGAAAGAAGATGGATGGAACAGAAGAAGACAAGCTAGAATTCTTGAACAGAGAAAATGGGATTCCAATATAGGGTTCAGGAAATACTGCTCAGTTGACCAGCCAAAGACATGAGGCCAGTGTGGCTTAGTGATGAGACAGGTATTGGGAGCCAGAGGGTTCCCAGATTTTACAGAGCTAAGCTGACAAGGTCTAGTTTAAGCTCCTCAGGGCCATGACTCTGGCCCAATACATGTGGACATTTCTCAGTATTTCTGTGATAGAGCAGTGTTGTCGTCTCCTATACTCTAAGAACATTACCACTACTATAGAAGGTGGACCAGCATAAGGCAAGAGGTGAGGGCAATAGTGCTAAAACAGTTCATCTGAGAAAATGGTAGATTATAACACCCTGCAGGTTCAAATCCAGACTTGCCCATGGTATTCATGGGGTAAGTCATCAGTGGGTCACAGCTACAGTACTGTGATCAATAAAAAGGAAATTTAAACTTCCTGAGAGGATGAATGTAAGGCATTCTGTAAATGATGAACAGCACTGCTGGACAACCTAGTAACTGGCAGTTACCAAAATTTTTTGCCATGACCTCCAGATGGAGGGGAAGGAAATGGCCAAATTGTATAAACTAAAAGCATGGAGATCTATGATCCCACACTTTCAGACTGTATTCCAAGCACAGAGTACCTGGAATACCATCAACTGAGTAACACAATTGACTGAATTGGCTAGAGGTAAACTGTACCTGTTTTCATTAACAGTGTACCTTATTCCCTGTATCTACAGATAACGACCCTAAGACTGAACCAAAAGCAGAATTTAGCTCTCATGACTTTAACAACTGAGTAACCAGCAGTAACTGAACACTATTGTACCTTGCTAACAGGAAAAGCTGCATTTCTATACGCTATGCCATTGTTAAAGACATTGGAACTGCAACAGGTCTGGCCCAGGGTGACAATTCATGGAAGCAGAGATTCAAAATAATAGACTTTCTGTCTTCTATTTCTGATGCAACAATTATTTCAAGTTAGAGAGCTGTTTCTGGCCAAGATACCTCATTGCCCCAAAATGTGAGTTTGGCAACAAAGTTTCCAGACAATAGCTTCCCCAAGTGATGGCAGTGTCTCAAAGATGAGGGATGTAGAAGAATAGCAGCTACCAATTCTGTAGCACAATTGCTGTGCCATCCATGGTGAATGTGCTACCTGTTTCTGGTGGCCGTCAAGCACACTGATGCCTTGCATGTGGAAGAATCCCTTGAATTCTGACATGTTTTCCATCTCAGTCTGGGGTTGACATGTAGCATTTTATTGCTGGCTGCTACAAATTTTATTCTAGCATCTAGGGAATGGATTTTTTTGCCAGCTCTGCCTCTATGCACGTAAACCATTTTCTGTCATTTTTGCTTTTCACATAGACATGGATAGCTGACTATACTTCCTGATGTTGAATTGCAGCTCAAATTAATCTCATCCCCATTTCCTCTTGAATCATTTCCTTACCCAGTCTACTTTTCTCTATTTCCCAGTGCTGTTTCTTGGGCTTTTAAGGGATTGGCAGAGATCTTGAGGGGCTCTCAAACTGACACAAAAATGCTTGTAAAGAATCCCCATTTGGAAAGAGTTTGATCATGGAGCAATGCCACAACAGAGGATCATGATGCATACATGCCACAGGCAGCTTAGGGTTGGGGCCATACAAACAGACCTCATTAAAATTAAATTCCTTTTTTAATATCTGAAAAAGAGAGCTTGGGTATAGCAATCTCAGCTCGAGTCCCAATGAGAAGAAGCATGTTCTAATTGTGGTCTATATTTTAATTTCTACACTTGTGAATATTGTGTGCAATTCGACAGCCTATCCACAGTGAATGGGTTCCAGCAATTCCAGGTAGATTATGCTGGGTTAGCATTCGTAAAATGTTTTCATTATACAGAATATCTCCCACACTTTGCTTTTATATAGCCTAGTCCTTGACCATGGACAAAAAGGTTTAGAGCCAGCACAAGGTAGCAGTTAAGCAGCAGCAGCCTCTAATTTGGACAACTGGGTTTGATTCTGCACTCCTCCTCTCTAGAAAGTCCATCAATCCAGACAGAGCCCAATTGAAGAAAAAGGTCAGTTGGGCTCCTCGACATGCAGGCAGCTGGGTAACCTTGGGCTAGTTACAGTTCTCTTAGAGCTGTTCTTACAGAGCAGTTCTCTTAGAGCTCTCAGCCCTACCTATCTCACAGGGTATCTGCTGTGGGGAGAGGAAAAGAAAGGTGTTTGTAATCAGGTAGTGAAAAGCAGGTTATTAAAAAAACAACTCTTCTTCAGTTTAATGCCCCTTGGTGGCATGCAGCTACTCTCAAGCACGGTAAACTGTGTCTTATTCCATTTGCCTTACTGAAAGGAATAAATCCAGTGGGTCACTGTGCTGAATCATCACTTACAAACACTCTCAAGTTGATAAGCAGAGGAGAGGGGGACGCAACAATCTCATGCAACCCGTACTTGCTTACCCTTTTTGTGGGGCATTTGCCACCTGTTTGCTCATTGTCTGAGTGATATTTCATCATTGTGCTGTCTACATGAGCCTGGCTAGCGCAGAATTGTCAATCAGATTTGGCTATGTGCCTATGCTAGAGCTGCCTCCTCTGTATGCATGAAGAATTTCACCATATCGCCTATCCTCCTCAAGCAATCACCAAAATGTGTGCTTTTTCTTGAAATCTGTCTCCTGACTTCACCTCAGCCCCAAGACTTAATATTGGTCTGGGAGTCAAAGGTTTGGAAATGGCTGGAGAAGCATTGAAAAGTGGCTCCTAAGTGGCAATTTCTGTCTAGAAAATTTCTATACCACCTTTCAATTTTAAAAAAGTCCACATAGCAGCTTATAACATCATAAATAAAAAATTAAAAGAAAGCGCCTACAGAAAAGGTAACAAAAGTTTACATAAAATAGACATGGTGCTAAAACACATAGCAAGATACTATCTTGCATTCTAGGATAAGGAAATGGAGGGCTTAAAAGTAATCCAGTTCAAAGGTGATGAGACATATTTATGGAGAATATGTCTATTAATAAGTAACAGCTAACAGAAAGTGGAAAGTGCAAGTTAAGAAACATTATGCTTAGTAATTTGTGTTTAGATCTGTATTTTGTATGCCTTTTGTTTCCATATAGTTCCAATATGCATGTCCATCTCTTGGAACTGCGATTCCGGCATTTAAAATATTTTAATAAAAATTCATCTTGTACAATTATGCTCATGAATTCTCAGCAGGAACTGTAATACCATGTGCTAAAGCCAGGAGGAGTATATTATGTATTTGAGGTGAAATCATGAAGTAACATATTAAGCTCCTGCAAAAGAAATTCACTGAGTAAGACAAGGGGAGCTATTGTGAAAAATCATTGCCTTAAAAAGTGTGCACAATGAGAGGGGGATGCAAGACAGAAATTAGGAGAATGAACAAAATGTCATATGTAGCACAAATATGTTGCAAAAATGGGAGGCTAGGACCTGAATGGAGGCTGGTCTTGCTTCCTGACCTAAGAATGCTCTAAGAAAAAAAATGGATAAAAGAGCAGCCACTAACTCCACAATCTGAGGATCAGTTCACACCTGTCCTCTCAAGTGGCAGTAATTCACTCCAGCAGTAACATCAGTCGCACCCTGCCTCTTTTCAATACCATATGCACTGATATTGTAGTAGGTGGTAAACTAACCCTGTTCACGTCAGATTACTACACCTGCTGAAATGAGATTAAACACTTCTGGCTGAAATTACTGCTGGAGTAAGCTAACATTTCTTGAAAGGGTAGGTGCAAATGCAAGGCAGAGAAACCACAAGTTCTGGCCAACACTTCAGACAGGTTTAAAATGCAACTGCCTGTGAGAATACGAACCAAGAAAATGACGGGAGGTCTTTGGGAAGTAGATCCAAGTCAGTGCGCATATCCAGACTGTTTCATTTGAAAATTGGTGTGTGCGGTTGGGGGTGGGGAGTGGAGTGAATTTACATTAGACTTTAGCAGTTATTCTTATTGTTCAGTACTCTCGAAATCCAAGCCTATTTTTTTTAATCCACCCCAAACAGCTACTGAATAATGGTGGTAATTCATAGTCTAAGGAAGAGTGCTTGCATTCGAAAGCTCACCCCTTTAATAAATCTTTGGTCTTAAAGGTGCTACTGGATTCTGATTTTGTCATGCTCCTTCAGAACAACATGGCTACCCATTTGAAGCTACTGAATAAGTTCTTCAGCAGAAGTGTTCTGATTTGGTGGCTCTTTACCCAGAAGAAAATTCATCCACCAAAGCTAACATGGTTTAATTTCTCCCTACCATTAAACAAGGACTGGTATCAGCATTACAATGTACAAATTGTTTGTTTCTGCCCTCTCCAACTCATTCTGCCATTTCAACCTTACTTTTCTTCCTCCTACTCTCAGATTCTTATTAAATCAGCATGATAAGACTAGTTTATTCCTTAACTATGTGAATATCCTGGAAAACGTAAATCCCCAAAGCATAGCAACTGGATTTTGAAAGCTTCCCAAATCACACAATGAGTGCACAACTTCAGCGGAATCAGATGCTTCTTGGCTTTGAAAGGGAAATTATAGGTGGGCACCCTAATATGACAAAATAAGGGAAAAGTAAAGGAGTGGGGAGCTAGATTAGGAATAACCATATCCCTTGGAATAGCAATGCACTTCAATATGCCACTGTTTTGCAAGGCTACAGGGGAGGGAAATGCTGGTCTACCTTATAGAAGTACTGAAAGGATTACTAAAATAATGAAACATATTTAACACATTTAATGCACAGTGTATGGTTGAGGCCAGATAGAACAACACAAGGGCTGGCCTCACTGCCAAAGTAGAAGATCTGCCCTCCAGGAAAATCTGGAAGTCCCCCCCCCCCCCAAAAAAAAAGCTTACTGAAGGGGGCTGAAACGATGCATAACGCTTTTACTAACATTTTTTTGTAAAGATTTGATTGTTTTAACTTATGTTGTCACCTGCCCTGAGCTGTCAGGAAGGGCGGGGTATAAAAATAAAGATGATGATGATGTAAGCCAAGGTCTCGGCAATAGAACACATGTGCTGCATATAGAAGATTTCAGATTGTATCCTTGGTGTGTTCTGCTAAAAGAGGCTCAGGTGTTCAGAAAGATCTTTCTCTAGCTGAGACCTGGAGATCTGAAGCTTCATGGAATGGCAGTTATATTTGCTACAAAGCAGTTACACATGGTCTTTTGTTATGAAGACAAACTATAGGTTCTAAGCTATACATTCAACAGTCCCAAGATTCAGTTTGTGGCAGCTCTAATTAAAAATCTCAGGTGCTGGGAAAACTTTAGACCCTCAGGAATTTCTACTTGTCAGGACAGGTAGTCCAATACTCTGATTCAGGATAAGGGAGTCCAGTATTAGGTAGTCCAATAGTCTGATTCAGTATAAGGGAGCTTGGTATGTTTATATAATTAATGGGGCACTGATCCCAAGTGCACATACTGAGGGGAAATACGGGTCAGACGTAAAGAAAACATTTCATGTTTAATTTTAGAAAACAAATTCATGCAAAGGCTTTAAAGAGGCAAAGAACCCCCCCCCCCACACACACACACACAAGCAGACCACTATGCTGGGGGGGGGGAATGGGACAAAAAGGAAAACTCCCTGCCTTTCCCAATAAATCGATGTATTTTGCTCTAATTTTATTTGGAATATAAAAGGGAGCCTTTAGAAAAGTGCTTAGGAGAGCAGAAAGGAGGAAAATGATAGAGGTGGCATGCACAGCTAACATTACTCTATCTGTATTAAGAATCCCATCCTCACATTTTATTGTTACTGTCAGCCGGCAAAAGACAGTGCTTAAAACAAAATAATACATAATGTATTACAGGGGCATAAACATCAGTAGCCATTTTTATCTTTAAAAAAAATGTGAAGGAAGGAAGGAAGGAAGGAAGGAAGGAAGGAAGGAAGGAAGGAAGGAAGGAAGGAAGGAAGGAAGGAAGGAAGGAAGGAAGGAAGGCCAATACAACAAAATGTAAACTATACAGAGACAGTGAACTAGAGGAGCCCTAATTTAAATGTTGGCCACTAACATAATCAAAAAGATATTACAGCAAATGATCAAACTAGAGACCCACAGAGATCTCCTCAGTATTTTAGTAGCTGCCTTCTCTCAACTTGGTAGTAGAGAAGACAGAGAATCCTGCACTGAAAGGGCAAAACTTTCAGGATAACAGGATGAACTATGAGGAACATGTTATTAGAAGATTTTGTCTGACAGGTACCCAAGGTAATGTATATGGCACATTTTTTAAATTGTTGGAGGGGAGGCTTTGTGCACCTAATGCACACAATTAAGTCCTGTGGGGATTTTCGTTCATTCAATTTCTAGGCAGTGGCTCCTGGCCTGCCACCTCATGGTATCTTACAACATAAGCGTGCAATAAGTGCAGTTACACCATTATAAGTCAAGGGACTTAGAAGGCTGCAGGTCAGCTTAGAATGGCACTGTGAACACTCAGGCCCATGAAATAACAGTCTACTTGAATCCAGGCATATATTAAGAATCTTAACTCTTCCTGCTTTATTTTAGAAAAGCAAGTTTCCACCATTTAAGCGCGTGCAGAAGAATTAAAAAAATATGTAAACACTGCAAAGTCTTAGAGACCTATGCAAGGGTGGTAGTTGGAGGGCAAAGGAATATTCTGGTTGAGTAGATTATCCTGTGACCAGTGTATATGACCTTGATTTTCCAACCTCATTCACTGAAATTTGGCACTGAACATTTTTTGGGCAGGTCTACAGTGATGTGCACAGAGTGCAGATACGTTCCTTCAAAATATGGGGAAATTAAAGAGCCTGCAAGGCTTGTGAATATGGCAAGAAAAAGGCCTGAGCCCATCAGCAAGATTCCTTTTTTTAACGTGAAGAATATTCATGTTAAATATTTCAGCTGACATCTGGATTCAGACTCTTCTGAACATCTGGATTCAAGCCCTCATCTACTTTCTTTCCTATAACAGACAGTTATTACCTTTCATTTGCTACCATTTCCAGGTATCCGTGGGGACAATGGAGGAAGATTTACCCTCTACTTCCCTACATGGTGGCCTCTGATTTGTCACTTTATATCACATAGCTCAATGTGGCAGGATCGCAAAGGACAGCTTGAGCTTGAATAAGTCCTTTTTTAGAATAGGGGAAGGAAGAATGTATGTCATGAAGATGGAGAAAATGTCATTAAAAGACGTAAAAAATCAAGCAAAACGAAATAATGGGGAGAACTGCATGTTTCAACCTCTTGTTGCATCCAGGGTCATATGTACCATGTACTAAATGTAGAAATTCTACACAATTCAAATGTTGTAACAGAAAAAGCTCAGTTCCATGACTTGTGCATATAAATGTAATAATATAAATAAAAAATAGCCTGAAACAAGTACCCTTGCATATATTCATTTACTTCTAGATTGGACCAAAGGCCCCTCCAGTTCAGCATCTTGTTTCCCACAGTAGCCAACAAAAATATTCCTCACAAGCAGGGCAAGAAGGAAAACAACTGCCAATACCCTCCATTCCCCTACTCTAAAATTGGTATTAGTAGTATGCTGATTCTGAATATGGAGGCCCTATTTAGCAGTGATGACTAATATCCATGAACATGATGTCATAATATCCATGATGTCATCCTCCATGAATTTGTCTAGTTTCCTGTAAAAGCTATCTAAACCAATGGTCATCATGTCTTAAGGCAGTAAATTCAATTAATTATGTATTATGTGAAAAAAAATCTTTCTTCTGTCTGTTCAGGGTCTACTGTTGATAAATTTTATTGGATAATCTGAAGTTTTTGTATTGTGCGAGAAGGATAAAAAGTTCTTTCTCCACTTTCTTCCACTTTGTCCCCACTTATATAAACCTCTAACTGCCTTTGTTCATAATAGGATGGGAAACAGATCTATGCAGGTGACTGAAGCTGCACTTCTTCTTTGCATGAATTCTTATCTCAGTCCAGTCAATTTCTGAAGTTTCAATTTCTGAATTATTTCAAAGCTATCATTGCAGCCACTAGGATGAGAAACTATATTTTGTTTAAAAAGCAGTGAGATTCTTGGGTCATGAAAATCTGCATTTACTACCAAATTCTACAGCAGATTTGTATCCCTGATTATATTCCTTACCTATGTTTGAATAACACATCAAGAATGTTCTTCCTGCTCTCCATAGTATAACACAAACTGACATCATTAATATTCTGTTAGGAATGTCTGTGCATGCAGGATCTTGCTTCAGAGCATTGAACAAGATTAGATGATTATTGGGGCCACTTCCAGTCCATTTACCACCCACTTCTTCCAGCAAGAGACAAGATGAACAAACAAGAGGTGAAGACATTATGCTAGTATTAGCCAACATCATGTGAACCTGGCATGCTGGACAAGTATCCCACCTGTTTTACTGAAAAAACTAGGCCAAGATTGCTTAGGGTTTGTTTTCAACATTAAAACTGAGAACTGGGTTGAAAGGTGTCAAAGAAAGGTTTTAAATAAATAAATACAATCAATAAAGAATAACAATCAATAAGCAACCAGCAGCAACAAGTCACTAAACAACCACAGTAGCAATGGTCGTTACAGAAAACAACAACAGCATAGGGCAGACAGGAAAGCAAAAACCATTATTGCTAATGACCTGGGAAAATATGTTTATTGGGTGACAACAAGGAGGCCATGGAGAATAGATACAGGGAAGGAGTTTCCTAGATGAAGCACCTCAACCCCTTGTACCTCATGCAACCCATTTTATGTGAGGAAGCAGCTACTCAGAGCAAGTTCAAAGAACTGAGCAGATTAATATAGGAGCAAGTGGCTCTTAAGATGATGTTTTGTTCTAAAATACAGCAACCTTCTCTACTTCTATTATGATATAAAAAGACAGGCAGACTAGGTGAAGGAACAATCTATAGATGGCACTGCAATCTATATGCACTGCCTGAACACCCACGAACACACCACATGTGCTGCATTAAAAGATGCCATACAGAATCACATTCTGCCTCTCATCAATGCTGACCATTTCTATATACCTTGGGAATGATGTATAGGAGATATAGAATTTAAATTTAAAATAAAGAAAAAAGCCAATATATAAAGTTGGACTATTCTGGGATAGATATACAGGCACCCCAAAAGCATTGCCTCTACTAGACAGGGCTGGATATTGGTGTAGGACGGACACCAGAAAAAGTTAAAAGGCAGTAGTATATTTGCATGTGATGGTAGGTAGCAGAAGGCTGAAACCTGCTCCCATCCCATTGGGGGGGGGGGGAGGGAACAACTAGTGAGCAGGAGGGAACGTGGCAAGATATAATATAACCATGTCAAATCTCAGAAGCTAAGACCAGTACTTGAAAGGTAGACCACCAAAGAAGACAATGTCAAACCTCCTGTCCTGAAAGCCCCTTGCTGAACTGCCATGTTAGCTGTGACTTGACAGCACTTTACACACAAAATTAATACTTTGGTAACCTCAAGCCTACTGACTTTAGAGACCCTTCTGTTTGGCTTAATACAACTGGCTCTCCATTTGGCAAAAAGGGTGGAGAAAAGGAGGTTATCAGTGAAATGGGCCTTCTCCTCACAAACTATATTTTTCCATAGCACAGCTCCCTTTTCCTGTTCAATTGCCAGTTATCTGGAAAGAAGGAAAAAACTGCAAGGAAGCTCTTGAATATTCTTCTAGCTGGTTGCAAGAGGATTCCTGGTGCCATCTAGTGCCAGGAAAGGAGAACTGTAGAGCTCTTGCAAGGAGCATGAGAACTCCAGGCACAGTGGGGAAATTTGAATAATAATAATAATAACTATACAATAAGTTGATTGGTATTTATTTATGCTGCCATCACATGAAATATACATGATTATGAGGCTGATAAACAGTTGATAATTTATACCTCTTCCAGTGATCTCAGTGATCTTTAGCATGTTTCCACATTTTTTTTTGAGGACAGACAATGGGTTTCAAAAAAATGCTCTGAGAGACCTTCTTCTTCCTTTGGTGTAAGATAACCCTATCCTTTTTGCTTCTCCTTCTTGCCAAACACATTTTTAAACTACACAAAGATTGTATAAGTAGAAGCATTAGGGTCTACAAGTGATGATTTCTCTTTCAAACTAACTGCAGCACTCAGAAATAAAAATAAGTCTACAGTTTGAGAGATAAGCAACAGGCAGACATCCAGCTGGTGTGTATTTTGCCTGTCTTGCTGCTGTTAAAGAAGCAGAGAAGAAAAAAGACTGCACTTTGAACAGCAACAACAATGGCAATACTATCATATGCATTTTATAGATGGAAAGTTTTGTCAATACCATGACAGAACCAGGATTTGCACTTAGAGGATTTATCTTGCAGACTGTTCTTTTGTTTGCATTTGTAAGTTGGTTTTCTTGAGAATTTTCTGCTGTTTTCTTAGATTACTATGCTTATTAGGATGAGGAGGAATGACAGAAAGAGTAGGAAAAGGCCAGAAGGACAGGGGGTTACTAAAAATAATCAGGCAGTAAGAAAAACACTGCTACTTTCTCCCTACTTTCCTGACCACAGTAGTGTGGGATGAAAGGCTGTCTACAGGAAGAAGTATGAAGCAACAAAGATCCTTGCTCTGGAGAGAGGTAGGGAGCCAGCATGGCAAAGGGTATAATTAGCACCCAATAATCACACTTCACAAGCAAGGAAAATGTCACTCTTCCCCACCTCCCCTTCCTGCATATGACAGGGATAGAAGCACACAGTCATGTGAGTTGTTATGGGGATGGGGGGAGAGAAGAATTTGTAAACAAAAGATATTTTACCTATCCTTTGGCTGGATGTGATAATGGAAATAAATCTGGAAAGTTTGGACATACAATTGTATTTAGGGAGTATCCAACAGATTAAAAATATGGACCTCTGTGTGGTATGTATGGTACTTCCTACAGTATATCTTTAGTTGTTTTTCAGAATCAATATTAGACAAACTAAAATGAGATGTCCTGGCCACATACTATGATACATTAACTTGTGTATGAAAATGACAATTAAAGCTGTGGTGTAGAGATTCTATTGCACCAAATCCAAGATAATTATTCCCTTTTCTGGGAGGGGGAAGATACCAGCTGGCCCTCCTCTTCTCAGAACACTCTCTTTGAGGAGCAGAATAAGAATTATTTGTGATCATGCTTTGCGAAGCAACAGAGTGGCAGTGCCTCTTTGTGAGTAGATCTATTAGCAAGGAGGGCTAATAGAGGCCTTCACAACCCACAGGTTTTTGGCTAGCAAGTTGCTCACTAGTGAAATATCTTAGGCTGCTGCATCACCTGACAAGCTGGGGTAAGCAGACTCAAGAGAGAAATCCAAAGCAGGTCTACCTAGAAATCTACTTAAGACTATTATGTGGGGCTTAGTCTCAGAAAAAAATGTTCGTAGGGTAGTACTACCAAGTGTTCGTGTCAGTTTAGACTTTGTGGAGGATGTCAAATGAGCCGTGCACACCGGCCAAATACAGGAGCACTAATCAATGATTCACCTGGGATTTGATGCAAACTGAATCAGCATTTTCTAGTACCCCCTTGTGGGGAAAAGAATGTTGATGCAAACACACCCTAAGTTTTAAGCTTGCTCTTTTCTTATTGAGGCACATTCCAGCCAGCATAAGCAGCTCTGAAGAAACCCTCCTTACCTACAATGATCTTCCTAAACTCAGTTAACAAGACGTTTAAAAAAAATGCTGAAAGGAGATAATCAGACCATCTTTATTAATTTTCCCCTTCCCCACAAGCTAATAATTGCATTAGAAGGATGAATATATAACGAAGTCAAAACCACAGGAGTTGCAAAGGAAAGAGGGGAGATTGAGTGATCATTGCAGGTGGAAGTCCTCACATCAGAAGGAATGCAAAACCTGTGTGGTTTTCACAGCCACAAGCACAGAAACCTCCAGAAAGCCTATCAAATTTAATAAGAATAATAAGAATAATCAACATTTTAGAGTTACAGCACAAGGCAGAGAATGGTGACGCAGATAGTCCAAGGAACTTCTTAGATTAGCACAGTCTGTTTCTCACTCTGGTACCCTTAAGAGAGCCCAAAAGCTAACATCTGAGAAGATTCTATGCAGGCTTATGGCAGAACTGCCTCTGGAATAGTGTTGCCAACCACCAGGTGAGGTCTTGAGTTCACCTGGAATTAAACTATCTTCAGACTACAGCGAGCTGTTCCCCTGGAGAAAATGGCTTCTTTGAAGGGTGGACTCTATAGCATTATATCTCACTAAGGTCCCCAACCTCTCTAAACCCTCTCTAAGCTCCACTCCCAACTTCTCCATGAATTTCACAAACCAGAGTTGGCAAGCCAACTTTGGAGGTATTCATGTTTCTGTGGTGTTACAAGCAGGTCAATCATGATAGCTTTTCAGTTTTATGCTAAGCCTACCTGTCTAATGATGTTCAAAGTGTGATATGTTCCCTGAAGAACCAAGTGTCTGTTTGGAAGAACAAACAGCTGCAGGGGTGGCAATTAACTCACCATGATTTTGGGGGAAGGGCCTCTTCCTCCCACCACAGCCCAGACTCTGCTGCCCCCTGCGGTGTATGCACCATCTCCACTTGGCTGATCCACCCTCCATCTCTCTGGTGCTGTTATGAACCCTCCAGCACACACAGTTAATTAGGGAAAATATCCTTTCTAGCAATTTAAATGATTTTGGCATTTTCAGGAGGGCACATGTAATATTCAAATTACTTCCACTCTGTGCCGCCTTGTCTTTGCTTGGCTCGTCTTCCCAGGTGAATTTGCAGTCTCTGAAATGCTCTAATTTCCCCACACAAGCCATGTCAAATATAATTTTGGTGCAAAGTTGGTAATTATACCTAACATCAGTCTGATGTTAAAAACACTGAAAAATTTAGCAAGAGGAGACGAAGGGAGAGACACGCACGGCTGAGGCCAGAGAATGAAGGCGGGTGGGGGCCCCCTCAGTATTTGTGCTCTTTAATTAATAATAGCATGTTTTCAGGAACCAAAAGAAAAAAAGATGTGTTTCTCCTGAACTGACTGGAATTTGCTTCTGTCCCAATTACACTTTCTCACCCAGAAGTTTGGTTGTGCAGCTGGTTTGCTGGCAACACCACAGACAAAATGCAAAGCTTCAGTAAACTCCTACTGAGACTGAAAGCATGTAAGCAACCACAGATTCACTCCTGCCTTCCTTAGAGATAATCCTAGCCATTTTCACCCTCTCTAAAAAAAAAAAAGAAACCTTATTGAGTCAATCACAAAAGAGCACATCATTGAATCATGAAAACTGGCAGGATTTTTGTTTGTTTCAGTCTAAGACCTCACAAAGCACAAAAGAAACATTTCAACAAATGTAATGTGTCTTTGCTCCAAAGAGAGGAATTAACATGACGAATGAATTAACTGGCTGTCATCCTCAGTTCCCCAGCTCTAGTTCTTTTGTTCCCCAAAGATACCATGTCTGCCTATTTTAGCAAAGTTCTCAAATTCAATATATTTTTTTATTTCTGACACTACCGTCCCTGTACAAATCTGTCTTATTCTCAGGAGGGCTTCCTGATCCTTTCGAATGTTAACGCCTGATACTCAGAAACAGGCTACTGTTAAAAATTCTAGGCAGCACAATCCTATTCTGGTCACTGTAATGCTGTGGATATAGTGCGGTGTTTGGTTACAGGATATGCAAGCTCATATCTCTGTTTGGGAATAACTTCCTGCCATTGCTAGGTAACAACAGTTTGCTTTCTACTCTTATATTCAAACAGGAAGTTGAAAGTGTGTGTATGCGTGTATAGGGTCAATTGTTTAGTACATTTCATTACTTTAATTTAAAACCTTCATTTTTGTACATTTCCCCTCAGTATGTACTCTGGGAAAGTGGTCTGGCTATATCAGGTGAAGTGGCCCTGAATATTCACAGTCTAGTAAGATATGACAGCAAGAACCTATCAGTTTGCCATGGATGCTGCAATGTTGTGATAGCTATGATATCCCTGGATAACAAAAATGTTGCTTGTGTCCAAGATATATAATACTCAACTCACTTTGCAGGTAGCCGATAGGCAAATGCCTCTGCTGGGTGGGATTGCGCCTGGGAGGCCAGGCTAACAAGGTTCTGCAGCATGCCTCATTGAGTCCTGTCAACACCACCTCCCAACTGCCTTAATCTAAAACATGCCTCAGACTTAACCCTCCCACCCCAGGAGGATCAAATACAGTTGTAAAGCACAAGGGTGTTGACAGGGTCTCCGTCTGTAGCTTTAAGTCTGCATGTTCCTCACATTCCAGCCAGCTCTCAAGTAGATGGGAGGAATCTCTGTGGATATGTATCTCGAGTGGCTCACTCCACTTTGCCCTTCCAACCAAGGTTTGTTTTCCTGCATTCTGCAGAGAAAGTCATGTTGGGGAAATGGCTGCTTCCTAGGAGGAAGCTGTGCAGCAAAATGGTCATCTCAGCTATCACCACATATGCTGACCCCACCCTGTAGAAGGCAGGTAACATTTAAGTGATCTTAAAATCCCTTGTTGGGATTCACCCTGGCTCAGCAAAGGTCTACCCTACCACTCCTCCTCCAGGGACAGATGGCCACCATAATTGCTTCCAATAGATCCTTCCTGAACTACTGTCTTCTTTGGTTGGTGGTGGATGTAAATGAAGCCAGGAATGACTTTCTGAGCTAGACAGCATTCCCCCCCCCCCTCTAATAGCTTTATTGACATCCTGCCATGTCTTTAATTTACAGACCTTATCTGCAGCCTACCTAAGATTCTTTGTGACATGGATGCTCCAGGGGTAAAGAAGCACTAGCCTTGGGAGCTTATAGTTTATAATAATGTGTACTGCGAGTCAATGTGGGGTGGGGCCATTTTTTTTTTGTCCTACCTCACAAGTAGGCTAAATGCTCCTCTGAGTTCCTTGGAGGAAGGGAAGGATAAAGACAAAGAAAAAAGAAACACCAAACATTGGACTATCCTGTTTTAACTGTCATGCTGACCCTGAAATTATACGAAAGGTGAGGTAGAATTTTTTTTAAAGTTTTTATTATCCTTCCCAAGCTAATTCCAGTGCTTATTTGAAGGAAACCAGTGGCTGTTAAACCTGTTGGAAACTGGCTTTCATCTATAGCATAGAT
Organism: Paroedura picta; assembly: GCF_049243985.1. Taxonomy (NCBI): domain Eukaryota; kingdom Metazoa; phylum Chordata; class Lepidosauria; order Squamata; family Gekkonidae; genus Paroedura; species Paroedura picta. The sequence goes on along the minus strand of NC_135383.1, from coordinate 1,949,003 downwards.
CCACCTAAGAGCGTATGACATCCATTCTCAACTTTGCCAGTTTTACTCAATCTATATAGGAGGAGTTTCCCTAAAATGGCCAAATGTCTACAATGTCAAATACAAGACAACACATTTCCTGAAGATTCCTTTTCATTGCCTATATTTTTGGCACAGGTCTGGCTGCTGACCGTCAGTTCTACATCACTGCTGGAGTGACATGACTGAGCTATGGTTGATAGGTTGTTGCAGCCTCTTTCTCTTCCCCTGAGCAACACTGTGCCAAAGTGAAACATTTCACTCCACCCCGCTTATCCATCCCTGCCACAAAGGCTGCATCTGTTTTGAATTAGGCCTCACATTTGGTTTCAATCTGCCAGTTTCCTGCTACTGTCCCTGATGAAGAGAGACCGACGCTGTGGCTTCCCGCACATATAATGGTCTAATTGGTGCCTTGTTGTGCGCTGCAGGGGTGGGGGAAATGTTGAAAGTGAAAGAGACAGAATGACTACACAATGAGAGCAGATTTCCCTTCCCAGATTACTGCATTCTCTATGTGTGCAAAATGCAACTTTCGTTCCTCAGGTTCTAGTACTTATTTCTGCCTCATCCCCTGTCCCCATCAAAAGCTCTTCCAGTCTCCTAATTGAATTCTTCCTTAGCAAAGGAAAGTTTTTCTTCATTAGGGAGAAGTCAGCACATGGATCCAATCTGGGTTCGTACAGAGCCCTTAAAGTCTTCTGTGGGTGGCTAACTACAGCTACCGTGAATACTACCAATAAGTTACAGAACTGGGAAAACACCTAAAAGGATAACAGGAGAAGAACAAACCTGTTCCATCTTTGCTGCAGGGGGGATTAATTCTGAGGACCAAACCAGATATTGACCATCCTGGCCTGTTAACATATAAACCAGGGTCAGGGCACCTTGCATTTAACAGCTCAAGACTTCATGGCCACTATGACAGCCATTGGGGACATTCTTGTTACTATGCACACAGTAGAGCATATGCTTGACTTATCTTTCAATGGAGATTAAGTACTTGGTCTGGGAATGGAGGAATTTTCCACTCGACCCTTGCTGTGGACTGACCATTACCTGATGAGTTTTATAGACATTTGGATCTTCCACGAAAGTCCAGGACCTGTTAGGTTGGTCTGCTCTAGAAGGCTGGTGGATCCAAAGATGCCTAAAACATTGTTTTTTGTCCAAGCTTTTAAACCAAGGGCTTAAAAAAAATATTTTATAGTCTGCTTTTGGCATGCGGATTATTTTATTTATATCATTTCAGGTTGCCCAGTATGTATTTAATGCTGTCGTTATGCCCTGTTTTGTTTTAATGGCATTGGCCTGTTTTTTAATGGTTGTGTTTTAATGACTTTGTTTTTAATGGGTGTTGTTTAATGGGTTTTGTATTATTAGCTGTAACTGCCTCAAGCAGATCCCTGAAGAGGTGGCATATACATTTTCTAAATAAATTAATAAACAAGAAGTGCCCTGATCTGGATACCTGAGGCAAGGCTGATCAGGTCTTGGAAGCTCAGCATGGTCAGCCCTGGCTGATATTTGAATGGAAGACCACCAAAGAACACCAGAGTTGCTACACAGAGGCAGGCAATCTCAAAGGTTCTTGCATTGAAAACCCCACGGGGCTGCCCTAGGTCAGCTGCAACTTGATGGCAGCCCCCCCCCCAAAACAAAAGAACAACCAAAAACATGTCCCCCACCCCCTCCACACCTCCCGTACACAGAAGAGTACAACTGAAACATCCATCTTGGAAGACCTACTTCTAGCACTTTTCTCCATTCTAGCTCCAAGTGACTTAGGAAAGGCCTAGAACTACAGACTGAACAGAGATTAGACATTGCTTCCTACATATTTCCTTTAGTAGTAAAACTGCTGTCCATCTCCATCTTAAAAGCTTGAGAGTCTTGACTCCCACACTGAAAAAGCAAGGGAGTATGAGAAGAATTACCATTTTTCAATTTCACCTGACAAAAAGGTAGTATCCTTTACTGAATTCTGCCCACACTGATAAAGGATATGGTAATCCTGAGGCGATCTTACTGTGATGTGCTCTATGTAGGACTGCCCTTGAAGACAACCCAGAATCTTCAATTGGCTCACTTTGCACATATTATTCCCATCTTGAGATGCTAAGATGGCATCTTGTTTAACTCCAAATTCAATTCAAAGTACTGGTTACTCTCCTTAATGCATTTTACAACCTATCATCAGCACTCTCTCTCACTGTGAACTTTTGTGGCCCTTTTGTGCATCATATCAGTTCTTCCTTCCCCATCCTCTCATGTAGAAAAAAAGAATGAATTGCAACCCATTCTTAGGCCTTTTCTGAGGTATTAGTCTTTGAGGTTGTTAGCAGCACGCTGACCCTCTTGGTATTCCAAGAAGGTAAACAGCTGTTTAAGAGGGCATTTGAAGGTAGACAGTAGTGTTTCATGCTGATTGGTCTGTTTTATTCCTAGTTGGATTTATTGCTGGGAATCTACGATTGTAATGCTTATTGAATACCACATTGGGGCCTATTCTAGAAGAAAATAGGTCAAGAGGATTTTAAGAAAGCTAACCAAAATATACAAAAGAAACTGTGTTTGCTTACATCTGATCCTTCTTACTTTGGCTCATCCGTTTTGGCATTCCCTCTTTGTGGTGCCTTTCCCTCTCTCAACATATCTTGTCTACCACTGATCTTTAAAATTTAGATTGGGAGCTTCTTGGGGAAGGGTTGCATCTCTTTTCTCCTTATGTTACAGTATAAAGTGCCACAGACACTGATGGCACTATATAATAAAAATCTACTGCTAATAATTATGAGGAGAGGAAGAGATACCATAAAGTGAATGAGGAGGTTGTCAGCGGCCCTGCCACTGAGGCTGCTGCATGGCACACAGTCAATATTTGTTTGTGCCTCTTTGAAGATGGGAGATGAAAGCCGTGCAGGCCTGGGCTGCCTTTGATTAGCTCCTCAATTTTTACAATGCAGCTGCAATTCTCTTTAGCTTTTTCTTCTGAGCATTGCTTTCCCCAAGTGCTGCAAAAGTCTACCACCACCCCACTTCTCTGGGGAGGTTCAACTTCAAGGAAGGATAACAAAGAAAAGGGTTCGATGTAAAGGAGACTGGACAAGATAGGGGACCCTAAGGAAACTGTTGTCGCTTTTGTTTTTAATTCCCTTTTTGCCCTCAAACCACAACAGGCTCCAGGAAGAGTGTGTGTGTCTGTTTCTTCTGCTTGTGAAACAACAGAGAAAATACAGTGAATCCCAAAGTTTTTTTAAGGTCGTCATAGGGAACTCAATGGAGGTGTGATAGCACCAATTCTGCCAATTTTCTTCATGGGAATGAATCTATGTTCTCTGGAGGTCAGCAAGTCTGTACCAAAGATCCCTCTGGGATATCTATACAAGAAAGGGCTAAGGCAGGCATGGGCAAGGGACCGATGCCAGTCTGAACAGACAACGCTGGGGTAAACTAATTCGTGCTCTGATTCGCTATAAAACACCTTTCGGTGTGCATAGCATTTTCATTAGAGTAACAAAAGCCTATGTAAGGACTCTCTTGACTGAGACTCCACATTCCTATCTCAACACTGTGGTGGGACCTGGATGCCACATTTTAGTTCATTCCCTTTCCACATGTCACATCTGGCTAATGTAAAAGGGGGAAAAAACTCAGCCGCACATGTTTTGATTTGAAGCCCTTTTCTTCCAAAATGCCAACATTAAAGAAAGGTTTTTGCTTTGTAAAATTGAAACTCTAAAATGGCTCTGTAACCCAATCTGGGGGATTAAAAGGACCACATGAAAAGGAGGATAAATAGCTGGACATTTACTTCCTACACAAAACTTAGAGGGGAACATGTGCCTTCCAGCCTGCTGGGGAAAAAATGGGACCTTTTGTGAACATCTCCATCTTTTGATTTTGCATTCAAGGAAGGAAAGATGTTTGGGAGCTGTCATAGATCCCTATATGCTGTTATGTATCTTTTTGGTTCATGTGTGTCCTTGGAAAGGCTGCCAGATCTAATCCCCAAACTCTTGAGGAAAGGACTATATTATCTCCAGTATTCTATTTGTATGAGAATTGGTTGATGTGTTTGGTAAAATTATAGAAATACATGAAAAACCACCACTGGGGCATTCTAGCAATGCTGGAGAAAAGATTTGACTATTGGTGAGATACAGCAATGTTCTCTGTACAAAGAAGACACATATACATTGCATCTCATGTGAAGAATGTGAGACTGATAAGCCACAATATTTATTTTCATACAAGCCTGAAAGATGCTCTGAATGTGTTCCAAGTCAGAAAATCCTGATAAGAGGGGGGAAAGTCATGCTATGAGCTGGAGACTGCCCATTTTCTAAGTCAGTTATGAGCTGGAAACATGTTAACGCTCAAGCCCAGGTCCAGGGGGAAAATTTGGGGGCTTATTCAAGCTGAGAAGTATTTCTATTGCATTGATTGTAATGTTTTGCCACTATAGCCTCATTTCCAAATGCTCTCTTTCATAAATTTCACTGTCCTCTAGTGTCTCTGAGCAACAGCTTTGTCTAATATTAAGATATTAAAAGATATACAGAAAGATTTTAAGAGACTTAATAAAACACAATTAGCAGAGTGCATGACTTAAGCAGGAAGATTATTTTCTCTGTTTGAAAGAAAAACCTACGCGTTGATGGTGTTGGATGTCAGGAGCCTTTCAGAGATAATAAAACTGCCAATCGAGGATATTTTCAAATATGGAAATTCTCATCCTTTATGTTTTATAGTCCCCTCAGTGAATATTAAAACTTATTATAAAGCTCTCAATGCAGCAACAGCAGTAACCCCTTAAATTTGCATTCATAACTATGGCAATTATACTTCTTTTTAAAGAGGCCATGCCCAAGTCTGGGGGGTATTGCCCCCGTGAATCTTTGGAAAGCCAGTACCCTCACTGATTTATCCCTAGTGACATTAAACACCTGTGAGATTTTTGATTTTAGCAAGGAGAATGGCATCCTACACTTCACCATGCAGACAATTTAGATCAACAGAACAAAACAGGTTTTCTTCTTCTATAATATGATTGGGTCAAAATAACACCCCCCCCCCCATACACACACTGGAAATAATATAACAGGTAACACTGCCCCCTCACGTTAGGACTGCAAATCCCATTAGATTTAGCGCACTGTGATCAGATTAAGGAACTGAGATCAAAATCACACAACCATTGTGAAGCTAAGAAAGGTTGAAGTGCAACTGTAAATCAGCTTTTTCCCCCCCTACAATCAAGAAACTTGATACAAACATTTAAAATAACCTCAGTATTCCATACTTACTTAGGCAAATCTATTTAAAACTGCCTTCCTGATCTTCACTGATGTACAAAACCATTTAAAATTGCCTATTTTTCAGCTGTCCTAACCTGGATAGCTCAGGCCAGCCCGAGCTTGTAAGATCCCAGAAGCTAAGCAAGGTCAGCCCTGACTAGTATTTGGATGGGAGCCCAACATGGAATACCAGGATTATGAGGCTGTTGAAGGCAATGGCATGCCACGTCTGAACATCTCGGGCACTGAAAACCCTTCAAGGTTGCCATAAGTCAGCTGTTATTTGATGGCAAAAACAATAAACACATTTTTCACACATGAATAAATGCATTTAAAATGGCCTTATCCCACACATGCATAATATTATTAGACTAGAGGCAAAATCCGTTGCACCCAGGAATACAACAGGCACTAACACAGACACCTGCACTGTGACCTTCCTGGGTTCTGGCTCTCCTTACCCCACCTGCTCCCTGCTCGATCTTGAGATCCAGTGTGGTGAAGTCGTTAAAAAGCAGCAGACTCTAATCTCAGGAGCTGAATTTGATTCCTAACTCCTCCATATGCAGCCAGCTAGGTTGCCAACTTCCATGCGGAGGCCTGGAAACGTTCAGGAAGATGAAAAAGAGACAAAGAAAGAGGGAGGAGGGGAAGGCATTAGTTCTCCTGGAGAAAACAGCTGCCTTGGAGGGGCACTGGCCCTCCTACCCCACTCCCATACCACAGTGGGTGGGAAGACCATAGAGGCTGACTCCTTCCCATCCATCCCCATCCCCATCCCCCAAAGGCTGGGCCAGCCATGAAATGCCCCATCCCCTATATCTCCCAAAGGCCAGACTGCTTGGGGAAGGACATGGGGGATGGGCTGCCTCCTTCCCACCCACTCCATCTCCAAAAGCGCAGGCTAGGCAGAGAAGACCATGGGGAAGTGGGCCGCCTCCTTCCCATCCCCCCACATCTCCCAAGGGCCAGGCTGGAAAGGGAAGGCTGCTGGATCCCCCCCAGCATCTCTGAGGAAAGGGAGGGTGGGGGAAAGCAAAGAGTGCTCTGATAGCCAATTGCAGGGCCATGGGGAGGTGCTGTGAGCCCAGGTCCTTCTAGGGAGGCCTCCTCAGAGGAAAAGCTTTGCCAGGAGCTCCCAGCTTTACCCAAGCTTCAGCTGGATGAGTTTAGCCCAGCCAGATGTTCAACAGGCAGAGAGCTCTAACCAGCAAAAGGGAATGGAGCTGCACACAAAGCAGAGCTTAGATTCCAAAGTTGTTGCAGGAGCTCCTCATTTCTCTACCTAACCTCCAGCTGTAGCTCCCTGCCTTGTCAGCTCAGCTGGCTCACCTGAGCCAATTAAGCAATGACAACTATGTGCTGGAAGAGAGCTCCAGTCAAAAAGGCACCACACCATGTTAGCAAGACAGGTGATAACTGCAGAAGATGGTGAGTTATCACAGAGTGAGGACTGAGAGACTACAACCTGTGACCTGTTCGTTCTGCTGATGCCCTTGGGCTGCATGAAGGAACCCTTGACTCACTGGACTGAGTTAAGACATTCATTGTATTCTGTCTGTTCCTTGGCATTTTGTTTTTGAAATACTGATTATCTCTACCTCCCTGACAGTTCATCTGTGCTTTCTTCCAGCAGAGAGCTGAAACCTGAGACCAACATAGGAGGCAAAGGAAGCAGCTGGCTTCTCCCCCTTGCTTAAAAGAGATGGATGGCAGGAAGAGGCTGGAGCAACTTACCAGTAGCAGGACCTTTCAGAGGAGCAGTACCTCTTCCACCCAGCAAGTAGCAGGAAGACTAGGACAGATAAGCCCTATGATTGGCCCTCATTGGCCCTCTCTTTAATGGAGGCACACCCTTAGGGATGGCCAATCAGGTAGGGAGTCAGTTGTCTGCATGCAATTTGACCTGATTGGCCCTCATTAGCAAAGTGCATTTTGACCTGATTGGCCCTCATTGGCCGAGTGCTCTCTCCCTATTGACAGCAAACCCCCAGGGAGAGCCAGATAGGGAGGGAATTGGCTGCACGCAACTTCAACTTTGTTTAGTGATGATGATAGTGATCAGGAGGAAACAGCTAAATTAGTGCACCAGAAATTCCATCCAGTCAGCTTCATCATTTCCAGCTTGTACAGGGCATGCAGGACATCTGGGAAGCATCAATAAATCTTGGACAATCCAAGGCAGAATAAAAAATGTTAAATGAATCAAAACACCATGAAATAATACTCAGTAAGAACAAAGCAATAGTGAAAAAACCTAGGAAAAGGGGGCATATTTTTTGTTGGGTGGGAAGTTGTGGCAGCAGAAGCTGTGATGGGAACAACACATGCAAACAATGAAAGAAGTGTAAAAAGAATAGTAAAGTTCTTTGGGGATAACATTTTGTGCCTCCTGAACCCCACCATCCTATTTCCAGAATGGACTGCACTGTTATTTTGCAAATGTTTGTATTTTGTTACTGTCATGGAAGGCATAATAAAAATAAAAACAACAAACCTTGTTCCCTTTTTGATATTTAAAAATGAAGTCATCCCCAAAGACACCCCCCCCTCCTTTCCTTTGCCAGGAAACATATCCCAAACTGAGCTGGCATCTTACTCTGTGAATGGTCGATCTCAAAATCTGGCTGGCTCAACACATCTTTTCAATTCCCCTCAAGGGGTCAGGCTTGCTCTTTGTAGGGAGATATTCTCCTTGCAGCTCCTTTATGGTGGCTGGAAGGCAACAGCACACTTGCTTCTTGAGATGGGGGCCATCACCACACCTTTAAGAAGGAAAATAAGAATGTTATAGCTTTTGTAATTTGATTCCAAAAGAGATGCTGAAATTATCTTCTTGCAACAGCTATGTGGGAAATAATAGAAAACATAACTATTTAGTAGCCATAAATATCTAACTAGGGAAGATTATAGTCTGTTATTAGGCAAAAGGATTGCATAGTAGCTATGGTCTGTACATATCCTTGTTGCAAATTTTAAAAGGATATCACCCTTGTGGCTATAATATGAATGCTAGCTTTATTTCTAAACCAAGTGTTCTCAAAATATGAGGTAGGACTGAAAAGTTACTTGAGGAGATGTAAACATAGGATTAATTCAAAAAAAAAAAGCTCACATAACTGCTTATATGCTGTATCATCTCAACTGGAAGCCTTGCCATATAGCTGGTAGTATACTTGGGTTGCCAACTCCAGGTTGGGAAATTACTGGGGATTTCAGGGAAGATCCTGAGGAGGGTGGGGTTTAGGATGAAAGAGACCTCAGCAGGGCAGCCGTAGAATCAGATCTCCAAAGCAGCCTATTTCTCTAAGTAAAGGGATATCTGTATTCTGGAGATTAGTGGTAATTCTGGGAAATCTCCAGGCATCACATGGAGGTTGGCATCCCTATGGTATACATGGCACTCTGTGGAAAGGGCCAGTCATTCTTCACATGTTCAGATGTATGAGGCTTGTAGTAAAGTACTGCATGCAGAAAACCAGGTTCAATCCACAGCCTCTCCAGGATGTAGGAAATGCTGGGACAGATGTTCAGCATCAAAGGCTTGCGGTGCAAAACTGTTTGCTGTCAGCTAGATTTTAACAGAGGCACAACTGCTTTTTTTGGCCATATTCTCCTAAATCTGACTTTGTGCAGTGAGCCATGAACACATTTTAAGGAAGAGCTGCTTTTTCAGGATACCATTGACACTAACCCCAGCTCCCTGAAAATGGATTAACTGCTTCTGAAACTCTGTCAATGTTTGGGGACAACTTGAAATACTGGGACAGGAGATGCTGCCACAACCACCACTGTCTGTGCTACTTGTCCCACCCACCTACTGCCACAAGCTTTAAAATAGCAGGTTTGAACACTTCCCAGCAGCACTCCCGTACAAAGGCACTGTTACTTCTGAGAGAAAACGAGTGTGCCATCCAGGCCATTTCTAATGTCTCTGGTAATCTCCTGGACATCACATCTCCCCTTGATTTCTGGGGGAAAATTTAAGAGACGTTTATTCCTTGGTCTTTTTGTTGATGAGGCTGCAGCAACTCCCTGAGTGCAAATGACTTTCTGACTTTAATGAGAAAACAGCTGTGATAGTGCAGCTCTGCTGACATCTCCTGCTGTGGTAATTGCCAGCTCTTATATGTTATTTAGACTAGGATCTTTTAGCTGCTTACATCTTGCTGTGTTAAGGGAGCTAATGGCTGAAGATAGTGACTTCTAGCAATCCGGTAATGGCTGCTTTACGAGAGGCACCCAGGCAAACAACGAATGCTAGGATGCACACCTGCACTGCGGCTTTTCTGGGGGCTGGCTACATGGCAAAAGATCCTCCCCATCCATGGACTCTTGAGGCCCCTTCTAAGCCTCAAGGAACATTCCTGACCCAGGGGTCACCAACCTCCAGGTGTGGCCATTGGCCAGAAGGTCCAAATTTAAAGGAAAATAATTCCATAACCATCAATGAACAAGTAAAAAAAGGCACCATCCTCCTGCAACAGCTGCTTCTGCCTGTGCTCTAGCTACATTAAGGCAATGGCAATTTGTACAGCTTGGTGTAGTGGTTAAGAGCAGCAACTTCTAATGTAGCAAGCTGAATCTGATTCCCTGCTTCTCCACATGCTGGGTGACTTTGGCCTAGTCATAGTCCTATTAGAAACTGTTCTCTCAGAGCTCTCTCAACCTCCTCACCCTTCTGCACACTTGTAATTTGCTTTTAACAGAGATCTGTGATCTTCATTGCATCTGTTTTGGTGCTTTAGCTGAATTATCCTCATGTCAATTGTTTTTGATATAAGATTCTTAAAAATTATTGTTTAGAATTGACATTGTATGTCTGTACGGTGGTAAGGCAGCGGACGCTGTCTGCTCATGAGGCTGGGAGTTCAATCCCAGCAGCCGGCTCAAGGTTGACTCAGCCTTCCATTCTTCCGAGGTCGGTAAAATGAGTACCCAGCTTGCTGGGGGGGTAAATGGTAATGACTGGGGAAGGCACTGGCAAACCACTCCCTATTGACTCTGCCATAAAAACGCTAGAGGGTGTCACCCCAAGGGTCAGACATGACTCGGTGCTTGCACAGGGGATACCTTTACCTTTAATACTCTTAATTTGAACTGTTCCTTGGTAGATTTTTACCAGAAAAAAATCACCAGGCAAATTAAATTGGCAATGTTGTGAAAAAAGTGTGGGAGCTCCCAAAATCTCTGTTTCTGTCCAGTTCTTCATAAATCAAAGGCTCCAGGCAACTTCAGTCTAATATATATATTCCATTTTTTCCTTTGGAAACAGATAACAAAAAACTCCATCTGTTTTTATTCTTTGAAGGTTTTGCAGAACATGGGATTTAAAAAAAAATGTTTACGTGCTGATAGCGCAATACTGGTGAGCAGGATCAATCAAAAGGCCTAGTAGCCACAAGAAAAAGCCAGGAAACTCAAGCCACACAGCTCAACCACTTGCTTCTGAGCTTGAACCATGAAGGCTAGAAACTTTTTTTAAAGAGAACATCATTGTGATGAGGAAGGAAGGACAAATTTAGTGCTAAAAAAGTCTTAAAGAGTCCAAGGAGACTGTAGCATATAGTTCTGACAATCAATTCTTGTAGGAGGCTTATCTCAGGTTCACACAGATATAAAGCCAAAACTGGATGGAAGATCAAGTATGCCACAATAGTTACTTGTAGCTAACCTCTACACAGTCGAGACTATATTTAGATGTCTGTTAGTGTCCCACTTGGTGAAACCTTTATGAGGGCCAGTGGCTAATCATTACAATGTGTCTGCTTGCCCACATGGGTGTACTTAACCTGGGTCAACAAATCATCATTGCACTCTATATAGTATATTAACAAGTACTCTTAGCTGCACATGCTTGGTGGCTACAAGTATTTTTGCCATTAATACCCTGGTGGGCACTTGCTGAACTCTTGCAATGGCACAAGGGAGCTGGCGAAGCACACATCTGCATGCCCAGCAGTGTTATTATGCTGAGGGAAATTCTTTTGTGAAATGCCTGGCTTAAAAATGGAGGTTCTAGGTATAAACCATGAGAGAGAAATTGAAAGAAAGCAAAGGAGCACTGGGAAAATTATTATCAGGATTCAAAAACTATGCTCAGCCTGACCTTATATACCACCAAATACTGAGTGAGTTTAAAGTCAAGGGAATCTTCTGTTGCTGAGGATTTCCGTTTGTGTTTTTATTTTCACATATAAGACATGCACAAACAGGGTGCTGTTACTCTTGGGGACATGCTAACCTGTGTGAAACCTTCTACCCCCAGTAGATGCTGCAGGACTCCCTAGAAAGGTTCTTGCTGTCATGTTCATTAGGCAAAAGCTGCTTCACCAACACACTGTGAAGAGAAAAAAAATCTTTTAATATCAGTTTTTAAGGGATGAAAGGAATATTCACAGGCACCATTAACCCCACTCCATTTTCATTTCCTGGCAATTGAATAATTTGGTAAAATATAATACATCTTGAATGTTTAGTCTACAATATTTGGGTGTTCTCTGATAGCTATGTTTGTGACTGATATGCTGAGAATTGCTAACAGAGGAAAAAAGACAGCAAACAGGTTTCCAAGTTGCCGGGGGGGGGGGGGGGGATGCCATAGCATAATGCTGTGCAGAAAGAAAACTCATTCTATTTTCCCAGTTCTCCCAAGATGAAAACAATTTGGATTACAGAAAATCCATCACAGTCAAGCAATGAATGCTTTACAGAATTTCCAACAGGATGGTTATTTGAAAGAAAACCTGACAGAGCATTACAGATGTCCCCGCTATACATGACTTGCAGCTAATGAGGCTTCCTTGATTGATGAGTTGATGATGAAGGGGATTTAACATCCGTAATCCTGATATTTTTATAATAATGTACAGAAACACGGAAAGGCAGTTATCTGGGGGACATAAAAAAGATTGATTTAAAAAATAACAGGGAGAGGCTCTTAATTGATTGTTTTATAGTTTTATCATTATAGAGAACAAAATGGGAGGATTTATTGCATCCAGAGAGCTACCCTGCATCAAAAGAAGACCTTTAATGCATTTCAAGCAACAGACTGCTTTCTTTCCCAAACTTTCTGAAGTCCAATTTTGCTTTGAAACACTATTTTCTGCTTCTGCTGCTAGCACCAGCTATATCTTTCCCAGATAAACCCATGGGGAAACTCAAATACAAATGTATATGTGTGTGCCTGTGTGCAGTGCGATGTGTCAATTCTTGTTGCATAATTCCAAATATTATGCAAACACCTCCTAAAATTATGATCAGGGATGCAGTGTTTTAAAAAGCTATTTTAACGGTTTTGATTATTTGCTGCCTAAGTTGGGTGATAAGGTGGCATAATAACGTTCTAAATAAATTAAAACATGTTTGAACATAGAAGCAAGCTTTCTTCCCAAACCAGCCTAAGATGTGCGGGCAGAGGGTGGAACCATGTCCCTCTTCGCTGGCCAAACATTGTAGTTCAGTGAAAGTTCCCAGCATAGTGGCATTCTGCTCCTGCATGGTTAGTAAGAAGCATGGTTAAATCTCATTCCAATTGGGTTTTTACTGGCAGGGACATGACACCAGCCAGCAACTAGCCATGTATCCAAATCTTCCTGCTTTTTCTCTGCCACCCCCTTTAAAACAGCAGTGTGCTAGTATGGTGTAGTCAAACTGCGGCCCTCCAGATGTCCATGGACTACAATTCCCAGGAGCCCCTGCCAGCAAATGCTGGCAGGGGCTCCTGGGAATTGTAGTCCATGGACATCTGGAGGGCCGCAGTTCGACTACCCCTGGTGTAGTACGCAGTTAAAAGTATAGGATGAGATAGAGATCCAGATTCAAACGCCCTCCCTGCAGTGAAGTTCACAGGAAGACTTTGCCCCATCCTTGTCAGTCAGCTTAACCCACCTCACAAAATTGGTGTAAGAATAAAATGAAGGATAGGAGGCCTCTGTGTACACTGCTGGTTGGAACAAACTGAAAAATATAATAAATAGCCATTTTAAGGCTACTGCAGCTATTCTCTGCTCTCCTCAGGAGGGGGGGGGGAAATTAGAGGGAACGTTGTCCCCCTATTTGATTACTTTTTGTTTCATTGGGCAGTTCCTCACTAATTCTTATTAACATTAAATATTTTAATTATTATACCATTGTTATATCATGCTCATTGTGTTGATCCTGAGCTACGAGGAAGGGCGGGATAGAAGGACGAAGCGCGTCACCGCACTCTGCACTGGCTCAGAGGCACCGGCCTTATGGGATCCCATGCGCGCCTCGCTGCAAACACGACTTTGACTTGAAACAGATTGAGAAGCTGAGGTTTGTGATGCCACAGCGGCCAAACAGAAGCAACGCGTCCCCATCCCCACAGAAAATGAAGAACGTTGGGAAATCTCCTCAGGCCTTTGGCGTCGCGCAACGACTTTTCCCGCTCTTTTCACCGTCAATCATCTCCCCGCAAGAAATAGGGTTCCGGCGCACGCGCGATAGCAGCAAACATCGTGTCGCGCTTTTAGCGCTCTCCTTTTCCTCTCCCCCCCCCCCGTCTTAGCTCATCCTTTCCGACGCAGGCGCATTGCGGTTTCGGGCAGGCCGTACCACTCACGTTTGATGCGGGAGGGGGAACCACCCGCACTCAAATGTCCCCTTTGCCGTAGAACGAGGAGAAAAATCCTGGCACGAAAAAACGGGCACAAACTCAACCCCTGAGGCGTTCTCTCCCGGGCCGCCGCGACTCCCGTAACATTTAGGAAACGACACAAAAGCCCTATCATTTACGAGCGCCCCCTTCTCCGGAAGGGCGTGGTTCCTTCCTGGTCCGCGGCTCCCACTCGCCGCCTCTGAGGGAAAGTGGGGGCCGCCATTTTGTCGGCGCGAGAGGGAACCCGGAGGCCTTGCTTTTCCCGAGCCTTTGTCGGCCGCCGCCCCTTGGAATCGCCGCCCTCGGGGCCAAGGCCCGCGGTAAGCACGGCGGGAGGGAGGGAGCGGGAAAGCGGCGGCTCCGCTCGGCCCGGGGGCTGGCTGGCTGGGAGGGAAGGAAGGAAGGGCAGGCGGGCGGGCCTAGCGCGCGGCGAAGGAGAAGGAGGGCGCGCGTCACGCTCCTGGGGTTCCGCGGAGGGAGCGGCGCTGACGTGGAGCTCGGGGCCTCCGTCCCGATTGGCCCGCGCTGCGTTCGCTCCGGACGCCCTGGGCCGCCGGGGATGGAGCCTCCCCATGCCAGGGCAGTGCACCCCGCCCGCCCTGAGCATAGGTGAGGGAGCGTCGGAAGCGGGGCTTTCCTGCCTGCCCCATAATGTCCCTCCATCGTGTTTGGACGTAGGGGAGCGTCCTGAGGCCGCGTCCCCCTTGCCAGGTACGGCCCGTTTGGGTAAAGGGGATTGGGCGTGCGACACTAAAGAAATTTAGTGTTGTCTGATGCGGCAATGATAGCTAATCTAGCTAGGTCTGTAAAAAGGACCAGAGAAATTCATGAATCGGCAGGGTGCCTTTCCAGATCCTCTGAATAGCAGGTGCTGAGAGCAAACACAAGGATCAGGCCTTCATATCGCCTTTTGGGTTTCGGGGGCCTGTATACGAAGGGCTGCATGGAGTAGTCAGAAAAGTAACTTACTTTAGTTAGAGAAGCAAAAAAGCAGCCCTTTTGTTTCAAGACCTTTGGTACCTCTGGTAAAGGGACTTTAAGGCACCTGGATAGAGAGTAGGTGCTACCATAATCTCATCCTGTGGTTTGTTTTACTGTGCTTCACACCTTTCCTTTAATCTTTTTATTTCATTAGTTACCCCACGGCAGATATGTCAGAGTACATCCGGGTTACTGAGGATGAGAACGAAGAGCCCATTGAGATCCCCTCAGAGGATGATGGGACTGTGTTGCTGTCTACGGTCACTGCTCAGTTTCCAGGGGCTTGTGGCTTGCGGTACAGAAACCCTGTGTCACAGTGTATGAGAGGAGTTCGATTAGTGGAAGGAATTCTGCATGCACCGGATAATGGCTGGGGAAATCTGGTTTACGTTGTTAACTATCCCAAAGGTGTGTGTTACGTATAATTTTCAATTCAGTAGATAATTATGATTTGATTCTTGACATAGAAGTCTGTTTGGGTGCAAGGATTCAGATGAACTCAAAAAAGTGATGCAAATATCAGGAGCATATGTGTTCTACTAAATACTAAACGATCCTGGCTTTGTTTCCCTTGGAGTAAGCTCCATTGAGCATAGTAGAGCTTGCTTTTGAATATACATTGCACAAAGCTTTAAAATTGAGCTGCCTCCTCTAATGCCTTTGCTTTGTTTTGTTCATTTTCGAAAGTGCTCTTGTGATAGGCCTGACTCTTTCTCTCATTAGACAATAAGCGTAAAATGGACGAAACAGATGCTTCATCAGCTGTGAAAGTGAAGCGAGCAGTGCAGAAAACCTCTGATCTCATCGTTTTGGGACTGCCATGGAAAACAACTGAACAAGATCTAAAGGAATATTTCAGCACATTTGGAGAGGTTCTCATGGTGCAGGTATTTGGCTTTCGTTTCTTTGAGAAGTCCCTGGGCTTTTCTAGTGGTTGATCACAGAAGCTTATTAAGCAGGGGCAGTACAAGCCCTGAGGACCTCACTTTGTAGTTGCAAAAATACATACTTCGCAAACTTTGCTCTTGCTGTCTATCACATGACAACTGCCCTTATGGCTTCTGCTTTGGCTTGTCCTGTTCAGGCTCCTCCTATGACTTGCAAATCCTTTGAACAGTTATATGTTATGCTTAAGAAATAAAATTACAGTCTAATCCCAGGTCTCTGAAGTAAAAAAAGGAAATCCCACTGGTTTGTTATTGCTTTCACTCTCAAAGAAGCATGCATGTATTGGTGTTGGCTTTAGTTTGACTCATTTGATTGTAGTTCAGAGTTTTTTACTCTGTTATTGGTGTCAGTTTAATCTTTTTATGCAATTCTGAAAGTTACTTGGTGACATCTTAAGCATTGCCTGTTTTATCTCATGCCATGCCTAATGTGTTTATCATGGCAGTGAAAGCTACCTGCAGACAAGATAGGGGTATTCTGCATTTTTGAAGGACTCCCTAAATTAAATATTTAAAAAAATTCAAAACCTAAAAATTGAAAAAGGGACTGGGTGCTATGAATATTAGTTTATAGGTGAGGCAGATAAATCTGGAGGCTGTTGATTTCAGTATATCAAATTTTAACTTTTTTTGGCAAGGTGGGCCAGTTTATGAAATTTGTACTGCCTTCATCTTTACAGAAAATAGTGAAATTAACTTACAGTTGCCAGTTTTACTTCTATTATGGTTTTAGCAGACTGATTTCTTCTTTTATTCCCAGGTTAAGAAGGACATCAAAACTGGTCATTCCAAGGGGTTTGGGTTTGTACGATTTACAGACTATGAAACACAGGTGAAAGTCATGTCTCAGCGACACATGATAGATGGAAGATGGTGTGACTGCAAACTTCCAAACTCTAAGGTACTTTAGGGGTCGTTTGTTAGAGGCTTTTGTTAATATGCAAGCCAAGTTGTTGCCTCAATTAATTGCCAGAGAATGAAAGACTCTACAATGTTGAACATGATATTGAGGATCCAAATTATGGGGCAGTCATGCCACATGAACAACTTAAGAAAGGGGGAGATTTAAAAGCAGATCGTGATGTACCATGTAGGTCTTGGTAGCTATGCTAAAAGAACATCTTTGATCCTGGCCACTTAATAGGCTCCATTGTAGATGTTTCTAGGAAAGACCTGAAATTCTAATTACCATGTTGGCTGAAATTCTAAGTATCTGGCCAGTATTTATAATGTAGTACTAAATTATCTAGAAATGTAGGTGAAACACTTTACAGCTGAGTGCAAATTCTGTTCTAAATATTGTTCCTACGCACGAAACATAGTCCCAGAAAAAGTCCTTCTATTCTTCAGTAAAATCTGTAACCCAGGTAGCCCACCAGCTGTTCTTTTTCTAATCTTATTTCATGCTATACATTTAAGCTTTAGTAGGCACCATTCCAGAGCCTGCAGTGACTTCCGTGTTTAGCTCTCACCCGCTCATTTGGCTAATCCATTTTTTCTCATGTGTTTGTGTGCTTGCATTTGATTATTACAGTATCTAAATAAGACAGTTTTTGTATTAATGGGAGTCTCTTGTTCTGCATTGGCACCAGCAAAGTCCAGATGAACCTTTGCGTAGCAGGAAGGTGTTTGTTGGACGTTGTACTGACGACATGACTGCAGATGAGCTTCGTCAGTTTTTTTCGCAATATGGAGAAGTGGTTGATGTCTTCATCCCCAAACCATTCAGAGCTTTTGCCTTTGTTACGTTTGCTGATGATCAGGTATCCATCTGGTTATTCCCTGGAGCACAAGACAAATAGTTACTAATATTTTTAAAGTTTCTGTTTTCCTTTGATTGTCGTAAAACATAATTGCAATTGGCCTGAGAGATACCAGACAATTCATAGACCTATTTATACCACTCCTTTCTGGTACATGAGCACTTGTACTTTAAGCCAGGTGTTGTTCCGGAAAAGCTACTCTCTGGAGTACCTCCATTTTGCTGATTACTCTCCTAGTACAGAAGATACATCTCTAGCGTGGCAGGCCTTATTTACAACAGGCTGCTGCCATAAAACAAAAACAAAAGGCCAGACTTGCTTGTTAGTACCAAAAAATTATTAGTTCAAAAAGTGCCTTCATATACTTGTGCTAATCATCTGTACAGGGGGTGGGCAGATTCTCAACTTTGCTTGCCTGGTTGCCTGAAAGTTGCCACAGGTAACCAGGTGAGCGGCTAGTGACAAATCTGTACAAGGCAGTAATTAAGAGAGCAGTAAATTGTATTAAACATTGGCTGGTAAGAATAACTGGGTGTTTTCTAGTCTGGAAGTCTTAAATGAAGCTTTTGTGAGCAAATGAGCTTCTATGTTCTGAAATGCAGTTAACTGCTGTTTATATAAACCAATGCAGTTAATATGAATGGCATTCTGTAGAGATATTTGAGAATGGAACTTCCTTTTGCAAGGAAGGAAGCAGTAATACTCAGGAAGTGCTACTGTTTGGTTAACATTAAGCCTTCTAGACCTGACGACTTGCTTCTATTTTTAAAGTTGCTTTCTGCTACTCTCTCTCAAGATACTCATCTTCTTGCCTTATTTCTTATAGGTTGCCCAATCCCTTTGTGGCGAGGACTTGATCATAAAAGGAATCAGCGTCCATATATCCAATGCTGAACCTAAGCATAATAGCAGTAGACAACTAGAAAGAGGTGGAAGATTTGGTGGTAATCCAGGAGGCTTTGGGAATCAGGGTGGATTTCCTAACAGGGGGGGAGGAGGGGGAGGGGGAGGACTGGGAAACAACCAGGGCAGTAACATGGGAGGTGGGATGAATTTTGGAGCCTTTAGCATCAACCCCGCCATGATGGCGGCAGCTCAGGCAGCACTGCAGAGCAGTTGGGGGATGATGGGCATGTTAGCTAGCCAGCAGAACCAGTCTGGGCCAACTGGGAACAACCAGCCGCCGGGCAACATGCAGCGGGAGCAGAACCAGGGCTTCAGCTCAGGGAGCAATTCCTACGGGGGCTCTAACTCTGGTGCAGCCATCGGGTGGGGTTCCTCCAATGCAGGCTCTAGCAGTGGCTTTAATGGAGGTTTTGGCTCAAGCATGGATTCCAAGTCATCTGGCTGGGGAATGTAGGCAATCCAATCCTGACTGTGGAGGGGAAATCAGGTTTTTTTTTCTAGAACGTCTGGTAAGTATATTATAAGATGCATATACTAAAAGAAAAAAATAATTCCAGATCAGTTTGTTTCAGCGTGTAGTATATTTGAACAGTATTTTTGACACGTTTTCTTTTGTAAGGGGGGGAGGGGGGGAAAGAAAAGCTTAAATGGAGATTTATAGGTTTTGTTACAATGAGTTGGGATGTTGAGTGCTTGAAAGTGGACCTGCTGGTTTGCCTGCTGGGTAAACGGACCCACTGCAATTGGACATGGATTCGTTTAAAAAAACAAAACGATTCCTCATTTCCTAGTCAGCTGAGATCTTTGCATGTTTCGAAAATGGAAGCCATTTTTTTTCCAGAAACTGCATCCTTTCCTTGTTAGTTTTTTTTCTTTTAAAATTTAATTTGATCCCCCGCCATAAGAATTTCTCTCTCTCTTTCTCTCCCTCCCCCTCCCCCCAAATGTCCTGTGTGGAGAATGCAATGTTGGTGTCGGCTTCTTTTCCTTTTAACACTGTCTCCCCTCCTCATACTAAAGTACGGTATGAAGACCTCATTTAATCCTTGCAGTTCATCTCATTTCAAATGTCTATGGAAGAAGCACTTCATTGAAAGCAGTGCAGTTAAAAAAAAAAAGTCTGCCTTAGGAAATACTTCCGTCTCCATGCTTTCTCATCCAAGACTCCCATCACACTGCACATGCTTCGTCTTAAGACGGTGGGTGTTCCATTTTTATCCACTACTCTTTTATTTCATGGAGTCGTATTCAACGCTGTGAACGCAAGGCTGTGAGATGGATCCGGAAGGCTTGTTTGAACTCTTGAAAACCTTGTGTGGTATTGGATTGGTGGTGCCGAGGCATGTGAGGGCTTGGTATGTGCGAGAAAAAGGAGGAGGCGCATGCAGAGAGAGACCTGGTGGTGCTTAATGGGATTAAAAAAAAAAAAATTCTTGACGCGATGTCCCTCGATCCTGTGGCTTTGGTGAGAGAGTGTGCGGAGAGCATTGGGAGCGGACGTACGAGTGTTTTTTCTTGCATTCAAAGGACATCCCGATCTGGAAGAACTTAAATGGGGGGGCTTTTTACCTAGTTAACCAATTATTTGAATGTGTTAAGTGAAATGAATATCTGTATTTTTTTCCCCCCTCCGTTGTCAACTCTGCTGTGAATGCTGTATGGTGTGTGTTCTTTTCTGTTAATGATTCTGTAAGTGTGGTAATGTGAACTGAAGATGGACTTTTGGTGGAACACCCAGCTTGGGGTGCGTTTTGTGGAAAGGTTTTTTGTTTTTGTTTTTTGGTAGCAAAGCTCAGTCCCAAGCTCGGAGGTTCCCTTGGGTGGAAGTTTTCTCTGCCTGTAAGATATCTATATGAATGCTGTTTGCTGCAGTTCTGTGTTTGGATGCTTTTTATAAGATTTGTCAATGTAGGAAATTCTTAAATAAAACTGATTTAAGTAATATGTGTGTGTGTTTGACAGCCCCCCCCCCCCGAGTGCAAAGAGTTCATAGCCATCAATTTAATTTGAGCTAGCTGTAAAATGTATTTGCTTCTTATGTTTTATTTTTCACTGATGTAATTGAGACCGGTAATTCTAATGCAGTTCTGACTTAGTAGCATTTAGTAATATATCTGAAATCCTACTTTACCAAACGAGACAACCCTTCCCTGGTGAGTGATTTCTCTCCCCTTAGTGAGTGCTCGTAGGCATGAGCTAAAATCGCATTTAAGCATAAATGTTATTACTCATGTCCACTGCATTTTACTTAGATGGCTGAGCTGGTGGTACAGTGTTAATTTCCCTTGTAGTGAGTATGGAGAACAGCTTGCCCTTCTATTGGCACCCTCCAGAATGCCAGTTAGCAAAGCACTAGTGATTCAGCTTGAAGAAAGAAAGATTTGTCAAAAGGAAGACATCCGTCAAGGTTATGGACGTGGCCCTAAAGATTGGTTGAAAAAGTTAGCAGTGTTTTGTTGATCCCTTTATTATATCTGATACAAATCTAAAGCCCTCTGAAATTGATGGTGTCCTGATTCATTGCAGATCTTCCAAGTGTGCTTGGAAGGTTAATTTAACCTCCCTCTTTTTCCTTTGGATCTTAAGCTTAAAGCCTGAAACTCTTCTTAAAGAAATATTAGTACATGTAGACTCTTAAATTCTCATGGGGTGCTTTGACTAGCTTTGCTGTTTAATGCTAAAGCCCATGCCCAGTACTTGTTTCTCACTGTAAAACAATCTATGATTCTTCTGAGAAGAAATATTCTTTCATAAGATGCTTAATTTTTTTTCCTGCACCTAAATCAGATCTATTGCCAAACTCTGTACCGTCTGAATTTTGCATTTTAGCATTTGCACTAATGCCAGCTACTGCTGCTGAATAACACTTAAAATGGTATTCTTGGACCTCCAAAGGCTAAACTCTGTCATCTCGGGAAGGATCTTGAGGGTAAGTTTATTCATCACTAGCATGGTTTCAGTAACTTGTTTCAGCTTGTCTTTTGAGTCTAGGGCCAACTGATATTTTTAATGCTGCTAGAGCATGAAGGGTTCTGATATCCCCTCCCTCAAATCCCTGCGTGTATTAGAAATGTTTTCAAACATTATTCATAGTTTTCTTTTTTTAGTGTTTAAAGTGAGTTAATAAAAGTGTTCTTGCAACTTTAGTGTCTGGAGTCTTGTTTTGCCTTGGCATTCAGTAGACTTGTGTTTGTTGCACTAATGCAATTTAAAGTGGGAAAATCAGGAACACAGTCAGTTTAACACTGCGAGAAAGATTATCTTGCTAATGAGCTTCATTTAGTAATAAACAGTGTAGTAATTTAACAGAGGCCCTGAGTGATCCAGTGAGTTGTGTCTTTCGGTTACCTGCTGAGCATCTCTTAATTACTGAGTCTGTGCTGTTCAAATAGATATAATGTTGGCAGTTTTCCTCTTGCAGGCTAAATTTGTGTGGGTGTGATGGAGGCTTGGAGCACTTCGGTCTCAGCAGTTGCAAATGTAATGTTGCAGCTGATTGAACAGCACCGCTGGGGGGTCTTGTCCTATTACTCTGAGCTGCATAAATGTGTTCTTTGGCTGACAGTAGAAGAAGAAGAGTTGGCTCTTATATGCCGCTTTTCCCTACCCAAAGGAGGTTCAAAGCGGCTTACAGTCGCCTCCCCTTTCCCCACAACAGACACACTGTGGGGTGGGTGAGGCTGAGAGAGCCCTGATATCACTGCCCGGTCAGAACAGTTTTATCAGTGCCGTGGCGAGCCCAAGGGCACCCAGCTGGCTGCATGTGGGGGAGCGCAGAATCGAACCTGGCATGCCAGATTAGAAGTCTGCACTCCTAACCACTACACAAAACTGGCTCTCAAAGTACTTCCTGCTTTTTAAATTCTTAGTATTCTAAACTCACAGTAGGGTCTATGGCTACTGCAGTGATGGCAACCGAGCAAGTTTTAGTAGACTTAAGTTAAAGACCTTGCTTCTTAAATTGGCTGTAGAAGAACATTAACCTACATATAAGTCCAAAGCAGGTTTCCCCAACACTGTTACCATGGCACCCGCCAAGTGTTGTTTTTTTTTTTTTAATGAATGAGACCAAACGGGACTCCTGCCCAGTAGGGCTTCAGATGAACCATTGGTGATCTGATTGGCTTTACAAATTAAAATAAATGCAGTGCTTCTCCTCACTCTTTCCCAGTGTATTTTTAAAAAGTATTATTGTCCGCTGCACTTGGGCTTCTCTCTCACTCTCCCTCCCTCCCTTTTCTCCTAGTGCAGGGGTGACCAAACTGGACTACCATGCTGCAGGGGCTCATGGTAATTGTAGTACGTGGACATCTGGAAAGTCACGGTTTGGCCACTCCTGGTCTTGAGGGGATCCCTTTCATTCTTGGAGCAATTCTGTCTCTTTGGGAGAAGCCACAAGTGAATTTAGGGAATAGATTTAGCACTCCCATGAATCGCCTGATCTAGGATGGTAGTTTGCTGAGAGAATTAGAGCACTTTGCATACAATTTTGCTTTAGTGCTCCATGATTTTTTTTTAAAGGTAACAGGTGGATGCATGAAGCAGAATTGTGCCTAACTTGATTCTTGGTTTTAGTAAAAGGTTTCTGTCCTGCCACCCGTATCACTTGAAGGAGCTTGGTGTAGTGGTTTTTACAGCCCAGTCCTTTGTGCTTTCACTGGTGCACGCAAGCAGAGTAGTGTAAGGATGCAGTGGTTGAACAGGCTGCACTGCTTGAGGCTTCCAGTGCTGGATTCACGGAGTCGTGTGCATCTGCCTTATACGGAGTCACACCGTTACGCTGTCAAGGTTAGGATTGTTTTTTCTGTGTACTGAAGGTGCTATCCTAAACAGATTTGTACTCTTGTAAGTCTGTTAACTTCCTTGAGCTTAGGATGGTATGCCTGCTTTAAGGAGCAATGCTACAATTGCAGAGCTTTCTGTATTTAAATATCAAAAAAGGAAGGTTTTGAATTCTCTTTATTGAAATGGAGCATCCTACAAATCACAGTCAAGAATTATGTACAATTATATTTTCAATCCATGAGATGTAGTTGGCCACTTTAGTGTACACTCCATACAGGTGTGCCTCACCACACTGGAGGCCCCAGGAAACGATGCCACCTACAAACCACCTCCCAGTTTGAAAATCAAAAAAAGCTAATGCCCCGCCACTATCTCCACTACAAGAATCTCTTCCCCCTTGGTCGTAGCCAGCACAAAACATGTTTCCTGTCAGTACAAGTGGCTTTCCTGCCATACTCAGGTTTGCATACGCTGCTCTGCACTTCTCTGGGTCCACAACATCTAGTTCTGTGTACAGCAGGAAAAGGGAAGGCCTCTCCTTCTCTGTTTTTCCCCAGCCAGCTACTAACCCAGTATCACTCATGTTCAGGTTGAATCTGCTTTCTTTTCCTGGCAAGCAAATGGGAGTGACATTTGCATTAATGGGAACTTTGTACTTCAGTTTAATCAAAGCAATATCGTGGTTGAAGTTGAAACCGTCATTCTTGTACCCTTCGTGAACAAAAACAGATTCTGCCTGAGCTGGCTGGTGATTCGTGGCCCGTTTGTTCACCAGGCCCATTTTCAGGCTCAAGGAGGATGCATCTGCTGGATCAGTGATGACATGTGCTGCTGTTAAAATCCAGTTGTCGTACAAAAGGGCACCGCCCCCTGTTATTCCTTGTGTGTCAGTTATCAGGACTTGCCAAGGGAACTGTCCATGTCTTGCCCTCTTTCCGCCATATATGCGTCTCAGAGGCTTCATGTGTTGGATGCCACAGACTGAAGAAATAATTGTAATAGTTAAAAGCCTAACACTACATTTCTAAACCAAAATCACAGACATTGTCATTCCTGATCCATAATCTTGCATATCAGGTTGAAGGGCCCCTATTCTGACCTGTCTGGGATGGTATCAGCTGGTATGAAGTATCAACTAGGAATATTCAAGTATATCACTCCCCATCCACATTTAAGGACATGTAAAGAGAATAATAGACTTGTAATGGGCCATACAAGTTATCAGGCCCAACTTCATGCTCAGTGCTATCCTAAAGAGGGATGTGCACTTCTTATATTGTATGAGCATGTATAACATGGAGGTATGTCAACATTTAAGAATATCAGTGGCTACTAGCAGTGCAATCCAAAACACAGTTCTAA
The DNA here is from genome assembly GCF_049243985.1 of Paroedura picta. Classification (NCBI taxonomy): domain Eukaryota; kingdom Metazoa; phylum Chordata; class Lepidosauria; order Squamata; family Gekkonidae; genus Paroedura; species Paroedura picta. Next base: position 1,924,315 of record NC_135383.1, on the reverse strand, counting down.
GTCCATTAGGAAAAAATCAAGTCCAATAGCATCTAGTAAGCCAACAAAATGTTATGGTGTATAAACCTTTGTGTGTCAAAGCTCACTTAGAAGGGTGTAACTATTTAGGATTTCACTGTAGGTTTATCACTGGTTATTAGATAAATTCATGAAATGGTAGGTTCATCAGGCAAGGTCTGTCTCATGGATTTGTGATCCCCCTTTTAAAGCAGCCTGTTGGCCATCATTGCGTCTTGTGGAGCTAAAGTCCATAAATTGACAAACTTGTATGACGTTATTTTGTTTAGCTGTCCTGAATCTACTGCCCTGAGTTCTAGTATTGTTTTCTGCATTGTGATGGTGGAAGGACAGAGTGGTTCATACTTCCATTCTCTCTAATCCTATGAAAAAGTCTCATAGAAGATGGTACCGAGGATGACACTGGGGTATTTCAAATCTTGCATTTATCATTAGTCAAGATTGCAGCATTATGCCTGTTAAAGAAAAAATTGTAAGTCCAAAGCAGTTGGGCTTGCCTGGCTTATTTGTTTTGTAGCTGTCCTGTATCTTACCTGGTTCACAAACAGGTGGTGCTTGCTCTCCATTGGAATCTCTCCAGTAGCCATCATGGGCACACCTGTAGTGACCTGCGTAAAAACGAGTAAGTACTATTATAGAGTAGAAAATTGTAGAGTCTAGCTGGTTCCTACAAATCAGTGAGATCCACCACCACCTTGTAGATACCTTCTTGCCATTTGTGGCCTTAGTGTGCAATTTGTGTGGACACCATCTCACTCCTGCCTCTAAGGACTCCTAATACAATTTTTGTTCTTGAACCATGTCTATGGGCTCATTGCTTCTCATTCCTTCCAAACAGTTAATACTAACCACTTTAGTTATGCTACTTTCTCTCCAAGGAGCTCAGAGTAGAATGCCATTTTCATCCTCCTCAAAGTATCTTAGAGAATGAAGTTAATGGCTGAGTATGGATTTGAATTGGGGTCTGTGGCCCAAATCCGGTATTGTCATTAACAGTATGCTGACTAGTTATTTTGTGAACAGTGGGGTGGTAGGGCTTGCACCCTAATTAAAGCCTGTTTTAGTCCATTGTACATTTAGAAAGCATCACTTAAAACCACAGGGATGAAACTAAATGTTAGGAGACCCTGTTCCTTACTAGATCCTGTATGTATTGATTTAAAAGCAAGTACCACGTTGATCTCTCAAAACGTCTTGCACATTAAGTGTGCATTATTTGTGAAAGAATCGTCTTACCAGCATTTCCTTTTCTTAGAGCATAGAAGGAACCCTCACATCTATATTCAATCTTGGCTTGGTAGAAGTTCTCATTGACTCGTGTGACATATACAACTGTACCATTGGCTGCATCTTCTGGTGGCCCACAGTCAACAACTGGAAAACAGCAATAGTTACAAAAAATATCCTGGAAGAGAAAGTGAGAAATCTGGAAGATGGACATTGGTCATCGTGTATACTCATACATTCACTCTTTGCTGTATTTGCCAGGCCCGCATGCCTGTACTGTATGTGGGCTTTCATCGGCAAATGAGGGACAGTATTCAGAGGTGGACATCCCTGTGTCTTGCAAGGGGATGTGTGCAGACTGAATGTTCTCTGCTGAAATACCAGAGCAGGCTGTGCATGAGTTGAGCCAGCCCTGTTCAGCCAGGGAAAACCTGAGCGGGCATGCCTTGTTTTCAGAATTATAATCCAGCCATTCTTCCCTGTAACGTTTCTCTTAAGTAGTTCTACTGGCAGATGAATGCTGATGATATGAGCAACACGGTGCCAAGCTTCTGTTGTGACCTAAAACAGGTTCTCTTGCTAGCACGGCAGCTGAGTTGTGACTAGTGTCCCGGTAGTTCTTGGCGGCATCAGAAGCAGGATATTAGGACTGCATACATAAAGCTGCCCATCTCGCGTTTGGGAACTCTGCCTGGCCATCCATGTTCTAAGAGCCTTGCTGGATCATACCAGGGGTCAGTCTTCCTTGTCATTTATCCTTTCTTGAACTTCTGACTGCCATAAAGGCATTGAAAGTGGCAGCTTCTTAGCAGTGTTGTGTCCAGGGATCCTGTTGGCCTGTGCTGCTGCTGCGAATGTTCCCATTAAAGCCAGTTTCAAACATGCATTTTTGCTTCCCACACTAACCACTTTTTCTAAAACGAAAGAGCTTTGCTGCGTCAAACAATATGGATACCCGCAAGAAATGATTAAACCGGTAATCCAACTTGCAAATGCAAGCATTCCCCCTCTCCGCCAAAGAGCCACTAGCATTGACATACTGGTACACTGAGCCATTGGCTTGTTCCAGGATCCGTCCTTCTGGCATGTTGCTGTGAAGGATTCAACAATCCGTTCATTCTGCGGTGGGGTAGAGAAGAACAACACACAGCCATTATTATTTTTCCCTTTTGAAAGCAAATCATGGGGCTGACAGCCCGAATGGATATATCCCAGCCATGAAAAGTGGTCAGTACCATCTGCAAATGTGTATAAGGCAAGAGTTGCTGGAGCTGAGGCGGGCTGGGAATCCAACCGCCACACCAGTGAGTAGCCATTGCCATTTACTTTCAGTGAGAAGAGCCACACGACTACCATATGCTTCGCGCACCACCCTGCCACACCACACGCAGTCCTGTAAGATTTAGCTATCAAAGTAATAATTGTGGCGTTGAATTACCAGAGTAACTTTGAGTATGTTGGGCTCTCTCTCCACTACTGTTGCTGATCAGCCCATGATCCCTGAGTCCCCTGGAGGAGGGAAAGGAGGGAAGAGCTTCCTTGGCTGCCTTCATTCTTGCCCCTTGGCATAAGGCACAAGAGTTCTGGTGAGACATTGGGTGCCAGGATGACAGCAAGCTGATTGCAGGGGAGGGGAGGGATAGAATCACGGGATGGAGGAGTAGAGTTGCCAGATCCAAGTTGGGGAATTCTGAGAGATTTGGGAAAGGAGCTTTCTACAAGGAGTTTGGGCAGTGCACAAGGTTCTGCGGTTTCCATTGTATCCTCACGACACCCCTTTGAGTTTGGTTAGAGAAAGTGATTGGCCAAAGGTTGGTTCTGTTGGTTCTGAGAGTAGGTTCTTTTATGGGAATAGTAAGGCAGATGAAGTCATATTAAGAAAGTTGGATGAGTGTAAACAGGACTATTAGTACTTCCTTACATCGAATGCTTTGATAGCAGGGACAGAAGACTCAGGGTAGACCGGAGAGGACAATCCCCCCTACACACACACACACACACAGAGAGATGCACACCTTGGGAGGATCCGGAGAATTTGCATCTTTAGGGGTTTGGGGAGGTAAAAAGCCTTTTCACATTGAGAGTAAATTTAATTCCTAATATATCTAAGAGAGTCTGGCCATGATCTTTCTCCCAGTCCTTCCACTTAAGTCTGAAACTCTGCCTGTCGGGAAGCTTAATACATGCTGAGTTGGGGTGAGAGTTGTTTTGGGAAGTGCCCAGAAGGACTGCTTTGGCATGGGCTTAGTAATTCATAATTTACAAATATATATAAGGGGAAAGATGGCAATGAGAAAAACCTACTTCCAAGAGTGCATAGCCAATGTTGCAGGAGAGGCTGAAGGAATCTTTCATGATATATTTTGCTTGCACTGGATGGATCTGTCCATGGGGAGGCGCTTGAGGGACGGGGCACGGCAAAGCTGCAGAAAGAGGAACATTTGTTTGAGAATGTGGACTTAGAGCTCTGCATGAACACCAAAATCCACTGGCTGTCTTTTGGCTGTGTCTTGCTAATCATAGAATTATGATACTTCTTCAGCTTAAACGTGGCAGGCTGCTGGCAGAACGCGTGCCCCTCTTATTAATTACAAGCAGGTGGTTTTAATTGTCACGGCTTGCCATAGACTCTAGTCATCCTGGAAACTCTTGTTTGGAGAGGGTGTAAGAATGCTCTTAGTAACAAAAACAACCAGAACAGGAAAAATTGTGGAAAAATTCAGAAAGGATAAATAAACGAACCACAGAGAAACCTCAAATACAAAAAAATATGCAAATTGAAAAAGTATACAATTTTAATAACAAATTACAAACTCTGCAAAACTATACTCAAATACAATATACTTTGTGAATTATCAGAGGAACATGATATGTGAAGAAATCAGAAAATTACACAACATTTCATGATATGATATTTCAAAAAGTCACAAGAATGCAAGATTACATAATGTCTCCTAACAACCAATCACAATCTATGCATGTAACTCCCAACAGGACCCAGGAGCTCAGCCTGTTTCACACCAGCTTCTGCAGGAGGATATACAGAGGAGCAAAGAGATGAATAAGGCTTTTATTTTAATATAGAGTTGTTTGTAATTATAGAGAAGAGCAATCAAAGGCTTCACTGGCTGTCTATGCTGCAAACAGGTACTTGGAATAAGTTTCTATCCAACCTAGAACAAAGGGAATCCTTCACAGGCTAGCAATAAAGACAACAAACATTGTGTGTCTCTAGCCACAAAGATTCTGAAGAAATCGAGGTTTCTTTGAAGAATGCTCTTAGAGCATCATTTGCCGAGACTTCTTCAGTTTCCTTTTACTTCTTTTCCAACCTGGACACCAATAATTCCCTGCAGAGGTGCCTATGTGGATCTTGTACGCTGGAATACATCCTACTGTTTCATATAAGGCTCAATAGGTTGTAGAACTACTGCCCCCCCCTTAAAGCCATATTTCATGAACAGTCTTTAGGATAAAGAAGGAGCAACTAGAATCCTGTGAAGGTAACAAGGAAGTAAAGGAGCAAATCTTATGCGGATCTGTGAAGCGCTATTTAAACATAACCTACCCTGGCTGATGGGGAGGGGAGCTCCGGACACCTCAGACTCCTCTGGAGCTTGTGAACTTCTATACTGCCCCTCCCAGTATTTACCTGCTTGGGGCGGCTTGCATCATTTAAACATTTTGATTCAAAAGCAACCTCACCTGCAGTCTGAAGGGGGACAGTCCACCCCACCATTTTATGATTCTGTCAACTCATTTTGCACGTGGGAAAGGGAAGCACTGGGCTCCACCATCACTCCCACACGTCCAAAGTGACCCACCTGTAGTTGTGTATTTGATTTTCCATCCAGCATGAGATCCAGACAAGTCAGTGGTGAACTGGATATCCACAATATGGCTGCGGGTTTCGATTTTGGGAGGGAGAGTATCCCCACAGAATGGACCGTATTCTTCTGTTGGTGTTTTGAACTGGAGAAAAGGAAGGAAAAGATCATCCCCTTGCTGTGCCCCTGCCTGCAATAAGAATAATCCGTGACTATTTGTTTTAGATCCTTTATGTCCTGCCAGGCACCTAAACTGGCTTGCTAAATTATAAAATCAGTTCAAAATAAAAGAACAACTTTTTAAAAAACAACTTTTTAAAAACAACTTTTTTGCCGTGCTGGTGGAAGGGACTGGAGGAGGGGGAAGAGACCCTCCTACTGCTCCATGGTATAAAGTGGTAATTGCCACTTCATACTCAGGGTTATAGAAAAACGATTGGCAGGAAAAATAAAAAATATTTTGTAGCTAGAAACCAGCAAAGCAGTTTCCCCTTTGGTATCTGAGTGTTCATCAATCGTTGCTTAAATGTTTCTTCCAACCTTAAGAAGACTTCTCTCTCTTTCTTCTCCCCAGACCTTTGCTTAACAGTGGCTGCTTCTTTGTTGGAAAAACAGACTGGGGGTGACTTGCCAAATACCAAGCGTTTCCATTTGTGGTGGAGTTGTAGAAATCCAGGCCCTTGTTGGGTTCAAGCTAACAGCTATACACTTGACACTGGGCGGTGTATTCCAGCAGTTTCCTCCTTGGGGCACTAGGCTGGGCCATGCCAGATGCAAAAGGAGGATCCATATCAAAAGGTGAATAGTTCAAGGATTTTTACCGCTGTAGTGGTGTGTTGTTAGATTATTTATGTCTCAAGTGACCCTCAAAGCTGATATGCATATATATGGAATCTTCTGTTGAAATACTTCTTTGTCTTCCTTCAAAACCCCTCTCCTGTTTCGTCTGAGTTGGAAACTCCCAAATCACTGAAACCTGGTAGCAATTGGGAGGTGGAGTGGGGGGGGGGGGGGTAGAAATTGAAGTGCTTCTTTAAAAACTAAACTACAAATGCTAATATGGCAAGTTGTAAGTCAAACAGTGAATCCCAAAACCAGTTAAGTGAAGGATTTACTTAGGGGAAGATAACTGGTTTAAGAAATTGTAATCGGTGATTCAGAGCAACTAATGATTGGGAAATCAAATCAAAGAATGTATCATCCTAAATGGGATCCTTAAGAGAGCAGGTGGAAGGGATTTGACTGTCTTTGGTTGGCGCCATTGGCCAGACCTGAATGATCTGTCAAGTGACTCCGGCTGGTGTGATCCCTTCTTCCCTTCCAAATATATTTTGTGTTCTGCAGGCTGACCTTTAAGGAGCCTCATTTCCCATTCTTCTGTTCCATTGTCACAACAATATTATGAAGTTGGTTAGGCTAAAGAGGAGCGAGGGACCCACTGATCTTCCAGCAGAGTCATTCCAAGGGTGCAAGGTGCTCTTCATACGTTGCGTTGTGATCTTCACAGTAGCACTATAAGGTGTGCCAGTGCAAACTGGGGATGGGATGAGGATTGAGGGTGAGTGCCCAGCCGGTAGCCATCTAGTTTGTAGTACAGACAGTTTTTGAATCAGGGATCACTTGGTTTTGCCCCGATTTGTAACCCCAGTCCTAGTCTGGAGTGGACCACTTGAACCCCTCTACCAGACTAGTGTAAGATTATAACAAACACAAGCGTATTATTCTGTGTTTGTCTGTATGCGTGTAAAATGGAGGCCTTCCGTGAAGGAGAACAAAAATTTTTTTTTTAAACTATCTTCAATAATCCTTTGCATGTTGGCGAACAGCAGCAGCTGTGCGTTTTGTTGGCTGTGTGGGGGATGTCTTGACTGCTACTGGTCAGGATTGGTCCTGTTCAAAGCGTAAACACATTAGCAAGACAGACCTGGAACATGAGTCCAACTGACCTTGAGGATGTCATAGGGGCAGGGCACTTCCGGGTGGGTTTCAATGTCAAAGTTTTCCACAAATTCCAGAATGACCATGAAGCCCTCTTCCACTTGAATATTATAACTGCAGAGGGAGAGTTTGGGATATGGGTTGGGGTAATTTGGGCTGGAGATTTCTCCGGATCTTGCGGTCAGTACCTTTTTTTGACAGTCAGCTGAAAGGGAGAAAGCACAAGTCATCTTCATGAATACAAATGTGCTTGTTTTTGCTTCCTTGAAATACTTTTCAAAATTTATTTATTTACTAGATTTATATGCCGCCTTCTCTTTTGATTCAGGGCGGTTTACATAAAGTTTATGATGTGGTATGTGGTGAAGTACAATGAACATTCAATATGAAACTTATTTACCACTGAACTTGTATCAAACAAATTTGAAGAAGTGTTCATGCACTTGGAGGCTTATACCCAGAATTAAATTTTGTTGGTCTGAAAGGTGCCACTGGACGCCAACTTTGTTTTCAAGATCACATCAACCTATAGGATATATGAATGTTTACGCAGTCCAAAATTCTCATTATTTTTTAAACCTAAAAGGTCGCTACCCAGGGAGGGGGAGATCAGTTCAACATAAGAGAACTTACATTGCCCTGCTTCTTCCTGCTCCCACATGGGGGAGCATTTGGCCTGGTGCACTTCGCCCCAGATTTGTGCTCCCGCACGGGTTCCCCATGTGGAAATGGTCCCAGGCACTCAGGTGTTGAATCCAAGCCCTCCAGATGCTATTCTGAAGGTAGTCTAGCCCTTCTTGGGGGCCAGCCACAGCCAATCCCTGCTTCAAACTTTGCTGCAAATCCTGCTTTTTTTTTTGCTGTTTTATCACATACTTTGCAGACAGCCTTGAGCTAAATGAAAGCCTTCCTTTAATGTGTTCAGGCCATGGCAGAGTTTGGAGCATAGCCCTCTGTTTCCTCCCTGCATGAGCCATTCCTCAGCTGCTCTCTCATTTACCAGACACGTAGGAGTGGAAATCGTTGTAACGTGGCACGATCCAGCTGTAACTCCTGCTGGTTTGTTGGCGCTGTAGCTTCTCCTGCTGGCAGCAACAGGCGGGATCAGTTGGTTCCTGAGCGCCTGGAGGATCTTTGCTTGCTGACACTGCTTGGTTCTGACTGGGGCCGAGAGTTGCTCACTGCCAGCGGGAGATCGCAGCAGCAAGCTTCTTCCTAAACTAATTTATGGGGGGAAGATAAAAACCCCTGGAATCCACGCTTGGAATACCCTTTTGCCTTCACGGATTATTCAAAATCTGAAAAGCACTTCGCTTTCAAGGCTCCCCTCTGGTTTGCCTCGTCCCCTGTTCTTTTCGTTTGCTCTCCCATCTAAACTCGGGAAGAGGTTTCTTTTCTTTGAGGCCTCCTCTTCCATCCCACCCTCCTTGCATCTAAGCAGCTAGTCCTGGTGGTTCCACCTAATGTACTACAGTGTCCTGTGGTGCCATTTAAAAGTACAGGGTGGGTTCTGCTCAGTTTCTCTAACAGTGGTCTGTGTTGGATATATGATCGGTGTTATATCCCTTTATGGTGGGCCGTGAATACAAGAAAAGCCTGCTCAATCAGATCTGTGGTCCATCTAGTCCAGCATCCTGGTATTCAGAGGTCTCCTGCCTTTTTGGATGGAGACTCCCTTCGTTCTCCAGGGCTAGTAGTCATTGATTGAACTCTGCTCCATGAATCTTGTCTTTTGACAACATTTATGCTCATGGCCACCACTGTCTGCACTAGCAGGGAATTCTTCAGTTTCATTATTTGTCGATTAAAGAAGTCTTGCCTTTTGTCTATCCTGAACTTCAGGTCATTGAGTGGTCCCCCCCCCCACCTCCCCAAGCTGTCTGTGAGCTGCTTGTTTTTACTCAGTGCTCGGCACAATTGATGTGCTAGTTGGGGTGGGACGGGAAGGGCGGTAAAACTGACCTGTGGCTATTAAGAACAAATGTTCCAGTTGCGATCATGACAACGGAACATTTTAGGACAGGTTCTTCCTTGCCATTTAATATCTCGCCGTATGAGACCATGGGGAGCTGCTGTTATCAAGGTCTGTATTTTTATTTCACACATCTGCGAGCAACAGAAATCTATTTTAAAAACAGATTTTTCAAAGGATGGCTTGCAGAAGTGGAACGGGGTGATTTTTCATGCAGCCCTTGGACATAAAAGCCAGCTGGGCCTTCAGGGCTACCAAGAGGGCATTCAATTACACCCAGGTCTATATTTTTATTTGAGGTACGGTGTGCTACCCGCTGGAGACTTGAACCCGGAGAAACAAGCTCCCTCTCAACTTGTGAACTCGCGATGGCAGGATCAGTAGTTCTGAGGTGAAGGATGAGCTGTGAATTGTGCTGCTGAGGAACTGCACGGTGCTAAGCTGAAGCTGCCTTGTAGTGAATCGGAGCATTTGGCCCTCAAGGTCAGTTTTGTCCACTTAGATTGGCAGCTGCTCTCCAGGGTCTTGGCTGAGGTCTTTCCTGGACCTCCTACTTGGTCCTTTTCAACTGGAGATGGCGGGGATTGAACCTGAGACCTTCTGCGCGCCAAGCTGAGGCTTTACCAATAAGCCATGGTGGAGGTGGGAAAGTTCAGAATGCATGTTCTGTATGTCATCAATGGCTGCCACCTGCACTTGGAGCTGCCATGGAGAATTTAAAGCTAGAATATCAAGTGATAGGCATTCTGGGCAGCGCTTAGTATTTTTGGATGGGTCTGTCACCATTTCTAAGGTTTTGCAAGTTTAGCTTTGTGCATTGGCATGTCACAATCTTGACATGTTTTAACATGCAGGCATTGTGGTCTTACAGTGGGGCTACCAAGTCCCCCAGGTCCCACCTGCAGGCTGGTCTTACAGGTCCTGACTTGAGAGCAAATATGTTGGAAATTGAGGCACCCACCATAAACCTCATCAGTTCCCACCTTAGGAGCTCAGAGGTGTGCAGGCAACTCTGTTCCAGTCTAATCCAATTCTGAAGGATGTTGATCCCACTTACAATGCAATTCTTATCTTGATTCTATGACTGTACCCTCTGCCATCTCTTCCAAAGCCTTACAAAACAACCTGTGCTCTTTACTGATGCGCTTTCCTCTTGGTGCTGCAATGTCAAAATGCTGCAGGCTCCATAGAGCTTGAGGAAGGAAGGAACAGAAAAAGTGCCATTTTTATTAACTGCAGGAAGCCGACTAGAAGGCAGGGGGGGAATGCAAGCTAGCCACTTGTATGCAGCAGGATGCTATGGGCGGCTCAGCAGGGAATGTTGGCGCTTCTATCTCCGTCTAAGAAACGATTACATTTATTTCACGCTGGAAAATAAAGGAGGGAGAAGAGAGGGACAGAAAAAAGGGCTAATGAATATCTGCCTTCTAGAGTGAGTGCCTAACAAACATATCAATGACTCAGTCTCAACTAATTTAAGACTCATTCCTTTTCCCCCAAAGCACTCTTGTTGCCCATTTGTACATAACTGCTGTCAAGTCACAACCAACTTCTGACCACCCCAGCCAATGGCTTTCAAGGTTTGCCATTGCAGAGTCTTTCTTGGTACCAACCCTGCTTAGCTTCGGAGATCTGACAACACAAGACTACAACGTCACCTTCCCAGCCCAGAGACAACATCAACCAAAATGTTTTCAAACCTATCACGGTGGCCAAAAGATTGGTTGAGGAGGGGAGGGAATGAAACTCAAGGAATTCCGTATGGTTGGAATGGCATGTCTCAGGTGGCGCAGGTGTCAGCCGCGTTGCTATGGAGTTGTACTTGAAAGTCACTGCCGGTCACCACTCTGCTCAACACTTATCAGAAACCATATTGCCATTTTGCATTGGACAGACTCACCTGTGCAGGTCCTCTTGTTTTTGTGCAGCACGTAGCCGATGTGACAACTGCAATAAAAACCGCCCAGGTAATTGTGGCAATAATGGTCACAAAGGGGCTCACTGTTGATCAGTTGTTGACACTCGTCAATATCTGAGAGGATGGAAGGAGAGCAAGTTAAATCTGTCTGGGCCAAAGTGAGATGTCAGGGGCAGGATTTATAGAAAGGTGTGGTTGCAGACCCAGCACCAAGACTGATACTGGGGCATGCAAAGGACCTGGTGCATTTTCCAGACTGCCTTAAAATTCCATTTTCATCCTCCAGTGTTAGCTTTCCCCCCTTGTGTCCAGACGGCTCCATAAACAGCCCAGTTCTTGTCCATTCCCCTCCCCTTAGTCTTCTGAAAACTTATTTCTCCCCCACTTTTTATTTTCACTGCCCATGAACGTGCATGAAAGCCTCTTCCTCAGAATCTGAGCAATCAAGCCGTGAGGATTCAAGTTATTGTTGTTATATGTATTATTTTTCTGTCCTGTGTTTTAAAGATTCACAAGATGCTTCATGAGCTAAAAATACCCATCTGCTTAATAAAACCCAAATAAAAATCAATCTCCTTAAAATAATCTAATAAAAGAGAGAAATCAAAACTAAAGCGTACATCGGCATGCTACCCCACACAGAATCTCTGGAATTCATCCACTGCAAAAGAACCACAGGCAATAGGCTCTAGACTGAGTGCAGGGGAGGGTCAGCATACCTCCTTTCACCCCTCACCTTCAGCAGCGTAGAAGGCCTCAAAGCCCGTGAAGCCCTTCTCATTGGAGTAGTCCGATCGGAAGGTCACTGCGAGGTTGTTGTCCACTGAGTGGAAAGTCTTGTCCCCAGGGGCTTCCTCCGTGTCGGTGCTCTCCTGCCCACAGAGAGTAGCCAAGACCTTCCCTCCTGACTGCATCTGTAATGCGGGTTGTGCGTGAGGGGCATGTCTGTAGGCCTATCTATTTGGAACAGTTCTATGCGGCCTCTTCAGAGTCCTGCTCAAGGCAGCTTACGGTTAAAAACCACAGTATTAAAACACAAGTATTAAAACATAAGCAGCATAAATTGAAAACACTCCATAAAACAGAAGCCAGACCTATAAAAGGCAAATAAGATAAATCCCCATAAGCCTGGGTTAAAAGATGTTTTTCCGCTTGATGCCTAAAAGAAAGCAAAGTAGGCACCAGGTAAGCCTCAGGGGGGAGGGCATTGCAAAGCAGGGCTGCCAACTTCCAGGTGGTGACTGGAGATTTCCTAGTTATTCAACTGGTCTCCAGGCAACAGATCATTTCACTTGGAGAAAATGGCTGCTTTGGAAGGTGGGCTTTATGCTATTATGCCACCAACAGTCTTCGATGTACTTGGGGACCTGGCTAGAGCTGTTAGCCAGCTAGTGGGGGATGGAGAAGTACTGGGAATGTGATGGGAACAACCAGGAAGTTAATGTGACAGCCCTGCGTCACCTAGAAGTGATATAGCACATTGTGGACAATGCTCTGGTTTGTGGGCAAAATCTCTGGTAGAATTAGCTTCTTACCGTAGAGCTTTGCCCCAAAACCAGAGTGTCACCCTCATGTCACCGACTTCCTGGTATGACACAGGAACATTGCCTTTACTTCCTGGTTGTTCCCTCTCTGCACCTGGTAAGAGCCTTAAAATGGGGGAGGGGGAGATTCCAAGCTGGGGGATCCCCTGGCTCCAACAATGAATTAGCAACTATAGAACTGACATGAAAACCACGTGAAACACCCCACTTGTCCCACAACAACTGTATCTACCTTCACATAGTCATAGTCACACTGGTAAGACAGCTCGAGGTTGAAGTGGGTGAAGTAGATGCGGATGGTGTAGCCCAGGGGCACGGTGATGTTCCACGTCCTCTCCTTGCTGTTAGGATATATGTTTGGAAAGTCAGGAGATGCAATCCTCCCGTACATTCTCTGTAGTGGGACAACATCACTGACCACCACGTGGCAAAAGGCAACCAAGAAGAAACAAATCCTGTGGGAAGGGGGAATGAAGAGGTTAATAGTTCATGCTGGGCCAGGCCTGCTTGCATTTTTTAAATTTATCCCACCTTTCCTCCTCAAGGCAACTCACAAATGAAGAAAAGCTTTCTTTTTGTATCCCGCATTTTACTACCTAAAGGAGTCTTAAAGTGGTTTACAATCGCCTGCCCTTGTTCTCCCCATGACTGGACACCCTATGAGGTAGGTGGGGCTGAGAGCTCTGAGAGAATTGTGGCTAGCCCAAGGTGGCCCAGCTGGCTGCATGGGGGGGGGGAGTGGGGAATCAGGCTGGTTTTCCAGATTAGGGGCTGCCGCTTTTAACCACAACTCCATGCTGACTCCAATAGCCAGTTAGGGAAATAGAAATTGGGCCCAGTTTCACATAGGAAGAGAAAATTCTTCAGGATTTCCACCCAAACACTCAGATTTTGAAGTGACTCAAGAGAGGCATTCCTCCCCTTGAAGGATCTAAGAAATGTTGCAGGATTAAGGATAAAACGTTTCAGTGACCTTTCTCAGAGGTATTCCTCATATCCTTCAGGCAGGCAAAGAAGACATTCAGCCCCTGTTTTTTGTCCTCAATATAGTAAAAGAAATACTGCCTGTGAACATGGAGCTATCACTGGATTGGCTGGAACCCCAAAATCTCCAGAGTTGGCTGCTCAGTGGGACAATCTGTATATTGGTCCTCTGAAGCCCAGTCCAAACAAAGCCCTTCTGCCAGAGTATATTTTAGGAGCAATCCTATACATAGTGATGACATTTCACAGCTAAGGGAAATGTCAGCAGATTTCCTGGGGGGTGGACATAGTGGATGGAACTCACCTTATCATCGTAAAAGTCCCAGGAAAAGAACGCCAAGATGTCTGTAGATGCAGCCTGCTTTCCCAGCTCTGTTTGCTCCGTTGGGGGAAGGCTGTCCTTCCTCTCGGCTCAGCGGTGTTTGTCTGTATTTTGAACTCCAATCTTTATCTTGTCCCTTCCCCTCAGTCTGACAGTTCCACAAGAGGTCGATTGATCGGCACCGCAAACGAGTGTGTGAGTATGTTTCAGTCCGTTTGCCCTCTTTTTGCGCATGAAAAATAGCAGCAGAGGCAGCTTAAGATCGTGTGTTGTGAATTCTCAGCTCTTGAGCCAGTTGGTCCTGTGCTTGTGAAGGGTAGAAAGCAAAGGCAGGAAGGGAACTTGGGGCAGGAAGTGCATAATTACTTGGGGGGGGGGGAACCTTGGAGCAACATTAGCTCCCTTTCATCAGCTTGGTCTTCCCCACTCTTGTGCAATGTGTGTAAATAGATTGAGAAGCTTGGCAGCAACCACTACAAACAAAAGCTGATCCAGACTCTGGTGGAATTCATACACAGCACCAGCAATTGTGAGCAGATAATACCCACTTAAAAGTGCATTTTCTGCTATAAAGTCCAGGAATTTGGTGCTTTTCCATCTGCCTTTGAATTTTCTCCAGCTGCACACAGTATTCCACCTGAGGCACCACCATAGATGTGTATGATGGCAGTCGAGGAAGACTGGGCCAGAAGAAAGGCAGGGTTTATTTGGTTCCTGCCTGCAGTTTTTGAACAAGAAACGGCTAATCACTGCCAAACCTCAGAACTGCATAAGGTTTTTGCTATATGCAGGTCACTTTGTCTTTTCTTCAAACCACGGAGAAGCCTTGCAGGTAAGAGTAGCTTGAGAAGAAACTGCAAGTCCCAACTTCAAGAAATCTCACACCAACCCTCAACCTTACCAAGACTATTTTGTCTAGCTTCTTAACTGCAGCCTTCTGTACATACCATGGCTCCCCTCACCCTCATGCTCAGAAGGCTTGAGGGATAGGAATTCCAGCTTGCCTTGGTGGAGACTCTCTTCTTTTCGCGATCCGAAAATGAATTGTGCCCACAGATCCTGTAATTACCCAGCCATCTTATCACGTCAACCCTTGTTATCCAAGGTGTCTGTTCCCTGAGGCTGCCAACGCTGCCTGCCACCCACGAATCTGCAGCAGCTCACAATTCTGAGAATCAATTTATTATTTTTCAATAGGTGGAAACATTTTGAGAAGAGGTTGCAAATGAAAAATAAGAAAACTCCACTTCAGGCAGGCAGCTGGGCGGCAAAGAGAAACAGAACGTGAAGACCGAGGACAAATCCACAACGCATCAGCCCTAAGCGAGAGGTATTGTGAGGAGGACCAAACAGGCTGCCTGATAGTAGGGTGTTTGTAGGACTGGAGGGCTGGGTTTGGGTGGGCGATGTTGCTCCTTCCTCTGGCCTGCGACCCCAAATGGTTCTTGGATGGGAATCCACTAAGGGAGGCCCAGGTTGCTGTGCAGAGGCAGACAAGGGCAAACAGCCTCGGAGCATCGCTTGCCTTGCCACTGGACAGGACTTTACACACAAGCAAGATGGCCACCGACTAGGGTTGCCAGATCTGGGTTGGGAAACACCTGGAGATTTTGGGGGGTAGATTTGGGATGGGGAGTGAACTCCATGGAATATAATGCTACGGAGTACACCCTTCAAAGGAACTGATTTCTGTTGCCTGGAGATGAGTTAAAAAACCAGGGGATCCCCAGGTCCCACCCGGGACCAGCATCCCAACCACAGACATAGATGGCTTCAGAAGGAGATTAGACAGATTCATGAAGGAGAGCTCTGTCAGTGACTATCAGCCATGGTCACTAAAGGGAGCCTCCAAACTCAGAGGCAGTAAACCTCTGAATACCAATGCTGGGAGGCAAATTTGGGGAAGGCCTTGGCCTCTATGCCTTGTTTGTTTGGCTTCTCAAAGCAACTAGTTGGTCAGTAAGAGACGGGATGCTGGACTAGATGGGCCACTGATCTGATCCAGCAGGGCTGTCCTTATGCTCCTCTGTTCACTATTGCACAACAA
This sequence comes from Paroedura picta, assembly GCF_049243985.1. NCBI lineage: Eukaryota > Metazoa > Chordata > Lepidosauria > Squamata > Gekkonidae > Paroedura > Paroedura picta. Next base: position 1,908,518 of record NC_135383.1, on the reverse strand, counting down.
AACAGGAAACTCTCAGTTTGAGTGCCAGCTGGAGCCAGTATCAGCAAGGGTGCTTGAAGCCCAAAGAGAGAGACCCTGAAACTAATGAGCAAGCCAACAGGAGAGCCTCCCTTTCTAGGGCTTGGCAGGTGCCCTGAACTTGGAGCACCAGTCTAGTTGCCAAGCCAAAAGGTTCTTCCTGACATTTTGAGAAGTGGCTTTTGAGGAAGGATGGATGGCATTGGAATGAACAGGTGCCATGTTGACTCTGAGGAGCAGGACCCCCTAGGATGCTTTTCATCAACTCTGCGCTTGTTGATACAATAGTCAGACCCTGTGTTTGTTCCGACACCTCTGCTGCAATCAAGAATCAGCATTTCAGGCTGCCTGCAATCAAGAATGAGCAGGCCGTGGAAGGGCGTTGAAAACGATCCATTTGCAGGATTCCTCCGGGCTGCAAATATAGCTTTGTGTGGGCAGTGAGGGCCCGTTCCAAAGTTCTGAGGTTTATTAGCAAGGGTTGAGGTGGAGTGCTGGAAGAGTGAGGGAGAAAAATGTAAGGAAGGAGGAGAAAGAGGACGTCTTGTTTGGTAACCCCGTGTAAGTCACATAGCAGCTTTCTTGGGCATGAATCACGATCTGAAAAAGACGGAAGTGGAGCCTGATGAGTTTCTTGTTTCTTTCAAACTCTATCTTTGTCATCTCCTTGACTCCAAACGTAAGGCCCGTGTGAGTGGCATCTCACTAATAGGAGCTGATGTGTTTTCGACGGAACTCCGTAATGGGCCCTGAAAGATCTGAGAGCCCTCACTTCCTCTGCTCCGCTGCTCTGGCAACTCAAAAAACAACTTCTGAAGTGTATAATTGCTATTTCACACCATTGAGAAGCAAAATTTTGTGGAACTAAATAAGTTAGAAAGACCGAAAGAAAGGTTAAGTCGAATTTTGAACATCTAAGGCTGTACTTTTCCGTCAACAGTGTGCTAGGTGCTCTTTTAGCCAAAAAGCTTCATGAGCTTTACGCTCAATGATAAGTTGAGTGACATTACTCCCACACAGTCTGTCACCTTAAAACTGGTAAAGAAAGGTTAGAATGTTTTTTCAACACATTTTTTATTTTTTCGGGGGGGGGGGGGAGCCAGTATTTCTGCCATCTTAAAATTACCTGCGTTCTGGTTTTGTCTTTGAAAATCATGTTGTGTGGGTGGGGGTGGTGCTCTCTTAACCATCGAAGCACAAAAATTGGAATATATGTTGTTTGTTTTGGTAAAGAACTGGGAAGAAACATAACCACAAACCTCCTAGGCCTATAGAGATCCAGCAGTATGGCCGTGGGGCCTGTAAAACAGAGCTCTTCCACCAGGTCTTTGGTTGAGGCCAGGATTAAGATCTAGACCCCCCCTCCCTCAGGCTGCACTATACCATCTTGCGGCCTCCTTCAAAGGTGATTTTTGGTTCTTGGCTGAGCCACACTTGGCTCTAGACTACAGCCGCAGTATGCAGATCCGTGTGTGAAACTGGTACCCAAGAGGCCTTAAGGCGGCTTCCTGCCTCCACAAACTGAAAGCGGCCCATGGATCAATCGTGAAAGTCACTGTCTCTTTCCAAAAAACATTGCCCTTCCTAAATTCGTCAACAACAAAAAAATTAAATTAAAAGACAGAGTAAATGCTGAACGAGGGCTTCCAAGGAAGAAAGCTCCCTGCTTCTGTTTTCCAAATTAAAAAAATAATACATTTCAAAGCGGCCGAGTGAAAAAGCCATTTGGGGCCATCTGTGCCCCATTTACTGCGCAAGGACTTTCCATCCATTCTCATTAGGCAGGCCTCCAGAATGTGGGCGGAGGGGCATGGCCCCTGCAGCTGCCCTTCGTGCTCAGCTAAGGAGCGCCATATGGACATCCCTAATGTATGTTAACAGGCAAAGGGAGGATAAATTGAAAGAATAATGGCCCATCCTTGGTGTGGCAGCCACGATGAGGCAGACTTCAGCACCGATTTATCAGAGGCAATTTCTGATCATTACGATGCTGTTAAGAAATGCCTAACAGACAAGCAGGAGAGATTAATCTGGTGCCGATAAAAGTGATGGGGCTTTTCTCTCTCTCTGGAGTAATCTCTCTTCATCTTGTGTCTGATAGGATATGGCCTTCTACCTCTTCTTCTCTTTGTAGGGACATCTCCTTAAAGGTTTGTAGATCAGAGTAGGAGGACTTTTTCTGCATGCAGAAGATCCCTCCCCCCAAAATGTCCCTAATTTCCTCCCTGAAGCTCCCCTTTTCCCAAGAAACAGTATTTTGAAGAGCTCAGTGGGCTGCTGATAGGAGTGGTGGGAAGGCAGAAAAGTTCCCTTCCACTCCCTGAAGTGCCTTCAGATACTGGAAAATGTATTCTGGATTCAACCAAATATATTGTATTTCTAAACCCCTCCTTACAGTCAAAAACTGACTCCTAGATTAGCTCAAAAACCTAATAAAATGACAAAGTTCAATAAATTTACTGTCCTAATTATACGAAATCCAATTGCTAAAAATTATGACAATCCATAATCTCTGACAGTCTTTGGCTATGTAAATTATTCTGGCTTGTTTTCTCTTTTTTTGGGTTTTCCTAACTACATGAGCCAAGGACAGGAAGTAGGAGGGGCGGTGAAGGGAGAGAGGGCTTCAGCAGATAATCCAATTGACACAGGTGTCTTCCATCCAGAAAACCATAGCTGAAAACTGAGGAGGCTTTTCCCCAAGGGGGTTTCTCTGCATGGCATGTCTAGTTTTTGCCAGTCGTAGCACTGCTCCCATTAATATGGGGAGAGGTTTCTTACCCCTTGATAAGATGAAATTTACTGGCGGTTTCATTCTTTGATGTTGGTTCCGCTAGAGGACCCGGGGGCAAACCCAGAAGCCGCGGTGATATCCCACCCGTACTAACAATCTTTGTTTTTGTCATTCAAAGAAAGCCAGCCTCTGGCACTTATGGCTGCAGTGCTAATATAGAAACCAACCTGTGTCCAATTGAGTGCATTGGAACTAGGGTTTTTGGAAGTGACAGCGTGAATCCCCTCTGTGGGATCTTTGTCTATATTCGGGGGTGGGGGAGAAGGAACCTAGTTTCTTGTGCATTGCGTCCTGGTTGGAATCCAGACTGACATCACTGTAGTACAAGCACTGCCTGCCTGTGTGCCACCCCCACCCCCACCCTCCCAGTCCCCTGGTCTCTCTTCTCATCAGATGGGAAGGAAGTCCCCTTTGTTGACTAAAGTTTCAGGCACATGAAGGAAAACCCATATATTGCCTGCATAGTCTGTAGACTTGCAAATAAGTAGGTTACTGTCAAGGGACCAGAGGACCAACCGCCTGTGATATGCTTTCCATCTACTTTCCGATTCATCAGCTATACCCGGCAGTTTTGAATCTGCTTCAGTTCCAATGAACAAAATTCAGAGGCTGTCTATAGTCCTGTATGCTGCGTGTGAAGCTACTTGAAAAATCAGTTTAGAGACCCATAATTTAGAGGCAGGAAGACTGACACATGGTTAACCGAAATAGATGCAAGGGTCTTTCTCTTTGCCTTAAATGTCTGCCTGAATCTCTCTTATCTTCCAAGGCAATTTAGAGAATACAAATTTTCTCTTCATCTAGTCTGAAAAAGCAGAGGAAAGAGAGCAGAGGGGCCATTCCCCCCTCTCTCGCCCACTCTTGACTGTGTCTCTCCTTCCAATCTGCTCAGGACTTATATATACGCAAGTTTCTGTATAAGAACCAGCTTTTCTTCTAAAGTCAGCTGCAAGGAGCTGCTTCCTTTCCATGCAGATGAGGCTTAGCTTCCAACATCCCCACTCCCCCGGCCTCATGAGCAATTCAGCCAACGCAACCCCTTGAGGTTCCCCCCCTCTCTTGCAAAGGGCACGTTCCCCTTTGGTGTCTTGCTCTTTGTCAGACTACGTTTTTGATGCCTCGTTTCCTGCCAAAGATTCCGGCTGTGTGGCTCGTCTCTCTCTCTCCAGAGTCTGCTGGAGTCTCGCATTTGGTTCACCCCCAGTTATCTGCAGGAATCCATCCCGGCATGCCGGAGGCGAAGATAGGATGTGCACACGCCTTTGACTGGGGCTGCTGGATCATTGGGCAAGAGAAATTAATGTTCAGCGTGTTCTCTTTATTCGTGGCAACAGCCAAGTGTTGGACACAGCCCAAGGGCACATCTGCGGGAGAAAGATAGGGGTCCCACTTACAGCCATTGCTGCACAGTTTCTGTCCGTTTCTCTGCGTTTCTGAGAACAAGGCAGCTTCCTTTGAAGGAGAGATTGGAAACACACATCTTCTGAAACATGGAGCTGGATAGTCTTTCACCTGCTATGGGGTCCTCGTCTCTTGAAACTGCAGACCCAGGGTCTTCACTCAGCGCCACCAGCTGGACGAAGCGGAGAACAGCAAGCAGCTGACTGGGCAGGCCCCGCTACGGAGTCAGGTGAGCAATGAGAACCAACCAGCTCTTAGCCTATTCCTCACCTTGAGTCAGAGCTGCTTGTTGAAATCTGAGTGTCCCTTGTGCTCATGAAGGGGCCTTATACTGGGTCACCCTATCAGGGCTAGTACTGTCAACTTAGACTGGCAGCTGCTGTCCAGGGTCTCAGGCAGACATCTTTCCCATCCCCTCCTGCTTGGTCCTTTCAACTGGAGATGCCAGGGGTTGAACCTGAGACCTTCTGCACACCAAGCAGAAGCTCTTCCACTGAGCCATGGCACCTCCTGGCTAACATAGTCTTTGATATGCTCCTACTAACCACTTCCTGCATTCTTATTTTGTGTAGCACTTTTCCTCTTTTGCTTCCTACTCCTGTTGTGGCAAATGCCTATCACTGTTTCAACCATCTGACCACCTACTATGGGAGGTCTTGAATCCATGACCTTCTAGGAACTAAACTGGACTCTTCTCTCCACCTTCTGCCACATTAGTTAAACTTGACTGTGAACCAGAGACCTGCCTAAAATTCAGAGAGAGAGTTCTAATTTTCAGAAGTAGCTCAAGTTTGCTGAGGCTTCCTAAGAACTCCAGAGCATGCAAAATTGGTTAAAGACTTTTTTGCTTTGCTTAGCCTCCCTGCAATAATAGCTATTTTGCTTTGTTTAGCATAGCCCTAATTCTGATATTGCGTGTTAGTGTGTTTTTATTGAACTATTTTGTATTGTTAAGTCCTGTTTTTAATTGTTGTACCAATTGAATGTTCTTGTGTGCTGCCCTGGGGACCCTGAGGGGGGTGAAAAAGTGGTGCACATAAAAAGGTTTTAGATTTTTAAAAAATCACACCCAGTTGCTCTTACGCTGGCACGTGGTTGGGGTTGGGCGCGTACCAGAGCCCAGGTGCTGTCAGGGAGCCTGCCCTCAACACCCACTTCCCTCTTTCCTGCTGTGACCTCCTGGGTGTCCTTTGTAGCAGGATTCCAGATGTGGCTACATGTGATTGGCTAATTGCCTTAATGATTTATAACCAGAGAGAGAGAGGACATTGTTTGCTTTGAGACAGTGATGCTTCCACACGTGATAAATAATGCAGTTTCGGTGATGACTTCTTCATATGTATATGTCTCCAATGAGGGTTGCTCTAGCTTTGACTCCCTTGTAATGAGCAGGAGAGGGGGCAAGGCTCAGTACTTAGAGCATCTGCTTGGCATGCAGAAGGTCCCCAGTTCAATCCCCGGCATCTCCAGGTAAAAGGGCCAGGCAGTAAGAGATGTGAAAGGCCAGAGATCCCCGGGAGCAGCTGCCTGTCTGAGAAGACAAGACTGACCTCAATGGACTGAGGGTCTGATCCAGTGTCAGGCAGTCTCGTGGGTCATATCTGTTCAACAGGGGGCTGGGCTAGATGGCCTGTATGGCCTCTTGCATTTCTGTGACTCTGACCTGTCTGGATGTGCAGATGGGAGGTCTAGTCCCAGATTACAGCCCCACCCCCCAAGACCTTTCGCCACACATGAGACCACGCAGGGAGGCTGTGTCCCAAGGTGCCTCTAGGCCATGCTTTATTTGCAAATGGAACCAGAATACAACCAACATTTGAAGCACGGGACGAGAGAAAGTCAACACAGATAGGCAGATGCTATTTTACACTGGCAGACAGGGGTCGTTATATCCTAAAGAAATCAGAGAAGGGGAGACAAAGAACGAGGAGGAAAGCTGCCCACTCTTAAGCTGCCCCAGAGCTGTCCCTTTAATGGCAGTTTGACTCTGCAGCAACAAGCAGGTGTCCCATGCAGTTAGTCCCATGCAGGAAAAGCTCCTCCTGCTGATGTCTGCACAGCAAACCTCTATTAAAGGCACAGGCTGGGGAGGACTGTTTTTCTGGTCATCAGTCGACCCTACATCAGAGGGCCCCACGTCCAAAGGCAGCAAAGGGCTGGCACAGGGAAGGGCAGGAAGTGGTGCTAGCAAGCAGTAAATGTTTTCCAGTAGAAGTTCGTGCAGGGAGCTTTGCGGTCCCGCTGGCCAGCCTGGGATTGCTGCTCGTCCCCCAGCTCATCTTCCAGTGGATTGTCCGAATTTACGGAAACCGTGGTGTCATGGTGCCTCTCCACCTCGTCCAGCAGGTTTGCCAACATTTTGAGGATCAGGCCTTTCCGGGCTTTGAGTTGTTCCTGTGGTGGGAGAGGGAGAGAGACAGAAGGGGGTGAGGTTGTCTCCCTCACTAGACAGTGGTTCCTGGTGTGCATGGGCATGCCAAGCAGCTGCCTAGTGTAGGTAGGATTGCTCCCAGGACAACAAGAAACGGTCCTTCTCTCTTGTCATTTTCACAGACGAGAGAATTGAAGCAAGTTTTTCTTCTCTTACTCCTGTAATGACTGGCAACGCCTAGGAAGTCCCCTCCCAGACTGTCCAAACTTACCGAGCGCTCTCCTTTAAAAGGAGCAACAACACGTACATCAGGCATATTTAGAGCCTAGATCTCCTGGCTGTGAATCAAAACCTCTTTTTTCTTTCTTGTAATAAAATTTTTGAAACCCTTCTTTAAAGGTAACCCTTTGTCCAGGTTGGTTCTAGTATTATGATTACAAAACTCATGTTGTTTCTATCTAACTACTCATTTTTGTTCCCTACAAATCCTCATCAAAACCAAAAATTTCTAGTGATGAAGTAGTCTAAACTTGCTTTTTTGTGTGAAACTGGTTTGAATATATCAAAAAGAGAACCCCAAATTTCCAAATGTCAGGTGATTTACATCAGTTCCGATTTGCCTAGCCACATTCCCACAAGGTTCAGAGAACATCAGTTTTTCTGATTCTTGCTTCTGTCTCCTGGGTCTATTTTCTTTCAATTCAGAATTGCATTGTACAAAGTCAGTGTGAATTTATCTGGGTGAGACACACACTTGTCAGTTGAAGTAATAAGCATGAAGGAGAGAGATCACCTCCCAGGATATTGCCTACGTAAATTTTTTTTTAACATATTGCAGTACTCCTTCTGAGGCCCCCCCCCCTCTTTTCTGTCTGGTCCGCCCCAGGAGCATTTGGCAGTAGACCAGGTTTTGTGGCTTTTATTAAATGTTTGGAACACAGAAATAATTGCTACTGAGCCACTTCAGTTTGCCTCTTGCCTTGCCACAAGTCAGCTATTATACGATGACATGCTCCACAATCATAGTTTGTCCCTAAACCCCCACAGAGATGGTTTGATGTGGGCTACAGCCTGGACTGCCAACTTTTAAACTGGTCCCCCTGGCTCCCCCTTTAATATCAGTTTGATCCATGGTGGCGAGAAAATGATATTTTTTACCCTTCATGTCATGAAGAGCATCCATTTTTCCTTTCCACTTGTTAAACCTCTATTGAAAAGGCAGGATTGCCCCCCCCCCAGTCAAAACAATCATTTGGATTTTAATCGGTTTCAGCAAATACGACTCCATTCAGCTAAGATTCCTGTGCCTTTGCAACCTTCAACGACAGGCAGTTTTCTTAACATTGCACCCCTACTCTGATGTAGAGCTGGACCTGTTAGATTTCTGCACATTGTCTACCCGTTACCCGGAAGTGATGTGCCTGGCCATAACAGCCCTAACTGTGGATGATAGCTTAAAACTGGATTTTGAAGATATACTGCAGTGATACATTACAATACTCATGGTTTCCAGGCTTAGACCCCAGAAAGATTAGAAGCAATATATATGGCCACAAAACCCACCCCAATAATCACTGTAGCCCCAACATTTTACTTCTTCTCAGACTATATGACCAGGAATTCAGGTATGAAGGATGTGCCAGAGCCACAGATTGTCCCAAATAAAACAGTGAGGTCCAGAGACCATGCAGTTCGGAAGCAGGGGGGGGATTCTTTCCGGTCTAATAGATGGTCCTTGTCTTTCAAAAAACAAAAAACTTTTCTCACCTGTTTCTTCTTCTTCTCTTTCCCACCTTCTTTCTTGTCCTATTTCTCACATTGCCTCTTACCCATTAGTGTAAAAGACAGAACATTAATTCATAGGTTGAAAGTGAGTGGACATCACACACCCATTCTCAGCGCATCGTAAACTCCAGCAATCCTCCTTTCCTTCCTGCTCCTTTATTTACCTCACTCTTCCCTGTCTCTTTGCTCTTCTCTTTCTCCTCTTCGCTCAGAACGCTGTCCCTGTCTTCCTTTTGCCACTGTCTTTATGCCTCTTTAGCTTTTCTTTTTGTTTAAAAAGCCCCTTTTGTGCACGACCCCTTGCCAGCCAGCAACTCCATCCTCATTGTTAAAGTCCCCGAAGGCTTAAAACCCAGTGAGGACATCCCACCACCCTCTGTAGCAATTCCTGAAGCGTTGCCGTTCTTTTTGACTCACCCTACTGCTCCGAACCAAAAACTTGTCCTCTCCTGGCAGGTCCCATGCCCTCACGCTCCAGACCACCAGCAGCACTACGACGAGGCTGGCCACCAGCTGCATGATGAACAGAGCTCTTTGGAGGATGCGTTGCTGCTCCTTGGTCCAATTCTTTCTCAGAAGGTGGCTGCAGCTCTTTTTATAAAGCCCTCCCGGAAGAGTGCCAAGTGACGCACAGTGTCGAGCAGTCTCACAGGCCAATGACTCCTGTCAGCAGAAGGATGCTGGAGGAGGGAGAGAACCCTGAAATCCCCCCTCCCCAAAAACTGGCAAGCCCGAGGGACTGAGATAAATGAAAGGTGGAGGAGGACGGTAACTGCAGACTGTGCCACATTGTTCTTCCAGTGAGTTCAGACCACACTCAGGTGTGAAACCAGGGCTCTGAGCTCGGGGGGGGGGGGGTTATGGTTGCTTCCCTGGGGATTAGTGCTAGCTGTGAGCTGCTTTGGATCCCCAAGTGGAAAGGACAATAAATAAATAGATATTAAACATTCTGTATGAAGATAGTTCTCTTTCCAACTGTTTCTTTTCCTGTGAGGTAGGCCATGGCCTGACACTGGTTCTCCGTTTGGCTTGTATTTTGCAGGGGTGATGTTCTGTTTTGCCCGGGGCAAAGAAAAGGGGGGGGAGCTGACAAAGTCTCATGAAACCCGTTGGGATGTAGAATCCCCTATAAGAGGATGCTCTGACTTGCTACAAAGGGCTTCCTATAAACAAATAAGTTGCTCATGCTAAAAATAGCCCATGTCGATCAATCAATGGCACTTCCATCGGTTAATCTGCCAATGGCTTTATATCATGCCGTCCCTCTCCCCCAAAGCCACGGTGGGCTTGGGCTGCCGGAATCTTGAGAGCCCCCTGAGAGAGAAGATTGCCTGGTGCCTGTTCGCCAGCCTACGTGTTCCTGGCTGGGAGGTATCTTATTAAAACACTCCTGTGCTTCAGTTCTGGATATTAAGTATGTAAATTTAAGTTAAAAGATTCCTCAGCTAGGCTAAACGTTATAAAAGGAGTGCGTCTAGGAGCAGGGCTCTTGCATGTAAATTGCTGTTCTGAAGAAAATCGTTCTCTTTGGTGACTGCAATGTAAAATTGGAAAAAGACAATAACCCCGGAGGTCTTGAACTGAGTGGCGATTGTGTAAGATAGCTTCCGTAAGACACAGCAACAGCACACGGGCCCCGCCCACACAAAAGCATTTATGTAACCGACTTTATAAAGTCCTTTAAACAGCTGATTGCAACACACACTATGGAACTCTGCAAGTTTAATGATAAAAATAAACAACAAATTTTAATAAACAAAAACAAGCTTTAAAGGATAAATAATAAATAAGCCTATCAGAAAATTTGAAAATAACACACTAACATCAAATCCACTTTAAGTTCTAAGTCAGAACGGCAATAACGTGGAACGAATAAAAACTTCACGAGTTCCTCGCATCTGATAAATGACATCAGATTGGCCCAGACCTTCCCAGTGAAGCAAAAACAATGTGCAGCCCGAAGGCATGTGAACTTTCCTCTCTCCAAATCAATTCTTAACGCATTAAGGACACCCACCCGGCTTGGACCAGACCTCTCTTTGGATGGATGGTCTTTGGCAAGAAATTGGTGTTTCTCAGTCACTGTGCCAATGTTGCGGTACAGCCTGCCAAAGGATATGTGAGAGGAGGTTCTCTTTATGGGCAATTAGAAGCTCCCCTCAACCCTCGATGGCTCAAAAGGCACTTAGTCAGCTGCCAGGGCGTAGTTTAACGGGGGTTTGTTCTGACGAGGGTTAGGATTGCTTAGGGGAAATGTTTTACAGGATGCAAGTCACCTGGGGCTCCCAGAAAGGCAGCATATAAAAATGTGAAGTAATAATAATAAAACAATCCCAAGAAGCCGAAAGTCTTCTATAGAATATATTATTCGTGGTCATGGAGGATAAGTCATCCTAGCCCCTGAGGCAAGATTTTCCCCAGGCAGGAACTGTTTCTCATCTGGAAAGGAAAAGTCAGCTGCCCTCAGCTGGAAGCAGAGCAGCCACTTCATGCGCCTGTATTGCGCAAGGCGGGAAGGTTATGACATTTTTAATAAGATTAATATTGTGCAGAATCTGTGTGCATAACAGGAAAAGAGCCAAAGAGAGTCCTGTACAAAAAAAGGAACCAATCTTTATTTTTTTGGTAGGACTTTGTGCTGAGAACTGCTCTGGAGACATAAAAGTGGTGAAGACTGTTCTAAGGGACGCCATAGTCAGTGGCAGGTTCATATATTTTCATGGAAAATGCACAATCTAATAGGCTGTGCAAGTTTGGGAAGCCCCCCAAAAGAAATCTGTCTTCCCCCGATTCAATCCCAATATCTCTAGTTCAAAGGAATCCAGGGATCTCAAGTGCCTCTAGTGAAGAGGATCCCAGGGAGCAAAGCTAAGAAGGACCCTTTGCTTGAGAGGTTGGCAGAGGAAGCCTACATACAAAGGCAGAGTGGGAAAGATCTGCACTTGGTGTGAGCTGTTCCAGGTGACCCAGTGGGAGAGCAGGGGCTTTGCAGTAGAGTTATACTGACATGACATTTTTTGTGACTTTTTGGTTTTGGGTTGCAGTCTGACTGCTTTTTTTTACTTTTTTCAGCATAACCCCGCGTTTGACTGCTAGAAGCCAATAGCAATACTATTCTGGTTGCCTAGCAACCTCAAGATGGCCCCCAAGATCTCAGAACATAATCTTGTTAAGTGGGCATTTGTATTTTAAAGCTGCAGATTTTACTTCTACTATTTTGGTTCTGTTTTGTTTTGTTTTGGGTTTTTTTATGGTTCTTGTGTGGCGTTTATTATCTATTTAAATCTTATCCTTCCCCCAAAGGAAGTCTGCATTGTATCATGCATCATTCTCCCTACATCCATTTTGGTTTTGTTAAAAACCCCAATGTGTGTATGTTTATGTTTCTCATTTTTCTGTGAATATGGGGCTTTCCTCAGGTTAGTAAAAAAAAACTCGCCTTGTCTGTCCATAGTGTTAGTGCGTGAATTTGTTATATTCGACATTATAGGGCACAGTTCAGAATTAGATGTAACAATTCTCATCCCGGAATGTAAAATCTCCCCTCTCGGATTCTTTGAGCTCTTGGGGTCTTTGAGCAGACTGATTTCTGCCCCTCTGGTGCCCACCTCACCCTGTCCTTTTTAACTGACACATCACTGCTCTGAATATTCTTGCCTTTATGGACCATGTTAAGGCTTCATCATGTTGACTTTTAGTGTTTCCTTTTGGATAATTTACAAAGTCATATATTTTTTTATGTAGCTGGTGAATCTCCTGATTAGGTGAATGCCTTGTCGTCTGTGGGTAGCTCAGGTTTGTGCCATCCAGTTTCCTATTAGATACAGTGCAGTTTGTCACATGCCTGTTCTTGTTTGGTTTCATACTACAATCTGCTAGAGCTGCAGATCCCAGTTACCCATCCCAGATGCCTTGACAAGGAAATGGTAGGTGTTTCAGGACCATGGAGAGTTCTGTCTCGTCCAAGGGTAGAGAGAGATGTTCTTGTTCCCAATATAATGTTGTTTTTCTGTCAGAGTAAGGAAATGTCCTTTCCTAAAACCTTCCTCTTGATCATTGTACTACAGTTGTCCTGCTAAGTCACAAACAGCCCTACCTGAGCTAGCAGAGGCATGACCTAACCATCCTGGACAACTTCGCCCCACTGAAGAGACGAAACCTTCAGGTAAGACCAATGTTTCATTCTCCCACAGTAATTTAGTGTGCATATTTCAGCAGCATTGCAGCAGAAGACCACGAGATGCCTGGAACTCTTTGAGCACTGACCACTTTCTCATTTTGCTTCTTGGAGGCCTCTTTACCTCCTTCCTTGGAGAACATTTTACTTCAGTTTCCTTTCCCTCATATTCTGTTGTTAGCCAAGCTTCTGTCATGGACCCCACACCCCAGCAATTTCTATATTGTCTCAGAAAGAGAATATTTTCACACAAAAGAAGATTACAGGTCAATAGATCTGATGCCATACAACTCTGAAACCACCAAGGGCAGTAGAAGGAAGTGGGGATGAGCTAGTAATTAAGAAACATTAGTTTCAAGGCTCCCCACCCTCCTTAGGAGATATTTGTTGGTCTTAAAGGTGCTACTGGACTCTGATTTTATTGTGCTTCCTTAGGAGATAGTTGAACATGCGGCCAGGTCTGTTGCTCTGAGATAAGGGTTAGCCAGGGATTGTGTGAGGAAACATTAATTTGCCTACCAGTGTTCCTTTCTGAGACAAAGGAATGGCAAAAAAGGATAATCAAGATTGCCATTTAACAGTTACTTGCCAGTCTGCAAATCCTGATTCTTTGTCATACAAAAGACCTAGTAATCAATCTCTCATTTGGATTATTGCAACCTCAGCAAAGCTTAGTTTTTCCTAATTTTAAAAAAGTTAAAGGTTTTTATTTGCAAGAGGCACTTAATCTACAAGCATTAGCTAATTAACTGGTTTCTTTAATTGCTGGTAGAAAGCTCACCTAATAATGAGGCTGCTCTAGTGTCTGAACATATGAAGCGACTTTATGGTGAATTTGACCCCAGTATTGTCTCCTCTGACTCACAGCTGCTGTTCATAGTCCCAGGCAAAGAATCTTTGTAAGACCACCTACCCTACAGTCTCTTATCTGCAGATACTCAAGTCTTGCTCTTTTCTGAAGTGAGATGCTTTTTTTGGGGGGGGGGACCCTTCCAGTGTACTACAGTTTAAATACTACAAAACCAATAAGGATTCCAGCCTTCCCCACCACCACCCATCTAGCCCTGGTAAGAGCTATACATTCTGCACCTTGTCAGAACTATTCTTTATTTTCCATTTTCATGTACAGGGCATGTTCTGGATTCAAATCAAGAGACTGCCACTATCAGACAGGCATCTAGGCCATGATTTCTTTATGATTTTAGAATGGGATTGTGGGGGGGGGGGTCTGAAAGAGCTGGGATAGTGTGTGTGTGTCTGTGCGTGTGAGAGAGAGAGAGAGAGAGTGCACAAGCTGCCTGTGGGCAATTTGTTCAGAGACGGAGGCAACAAACTGGAGTGTGGAGCCTTTGCAGGGTGCAGTTTAGTTGAGGGACAGAAGGGTCCATAGTTTTGTGCAGTCTTGCTTGGGCTGCTCTGAGATGTCTTGTTTGATGCTGTGGAGATTTATTCCCAATTCATCCTCAGCGTTCATCCAGTTCTCTGACCTGTTAGCACAAAACAGATGAGAAGTTCAAGGAGGAGGAGGAGGAGCAAGATTCCTTAGGGCTCAAAGATTGGCTGTGGTGGTGGGGATTCATTTGCAAAAAGCAAATATCTTGGAAGATTGTTGAATGAGGTGTGGAGTGAGGCCGCTCTTATTCAGTACAGTGCAGACTCCTCTGATGGAAGTCAACTCTGCCTTATCCCATTCCTTCAGAATGAGAGGAAAGTGTGTGTATGGGGGAGGGGCAGCCCGGGACTTCCTGGATGCAGAAGTGTTTCCCTTTGTCCGTCCTGAACCTACCGCCCATCAGCTTCACAGAATGCCCTTGAGTTCTGGTCTTTTGGGAGAGGGAGGAAAAGCTCTTTTGGTCAAGTTCCTTTTGACTGGAGATGCCAAAGGCTGAACCTGGGACCTTCCGAAAGTGAAGCAGATGCTCTGCTACTGAGCCACAACCCCCTAAGATGCAGCTCCATGTGTGATTACTTCTTTAACATGGACTATATTATGGACCCCATCAGCAGTTTTCTAGCCCTCATGATGCTTAACTGCAGGACACTAAAGAGCTTCAGCTCCCAACGTTTTGCAAGCATTTGCATTTTGTGTGGTAATTTCATTAATGATGGAAGGGAAGTACAGGGAGCATTGTCGAGGAAGTAGAGATTAAGAAAGGTACTCACCCAACTGCATTATTTCCCAATGTCTTTAAGGCGGACCTTAGTACACCCTTTTCTAGTGTCCCTGGTACACATGAGCACATATTCTTCCTCACCATCTTCCCTCCGTTGCACATCTAGAATGTCAGCCTCCCCCATGGAGCGGCGCTCTAATTCTGCCACTCCATCCTGTGAAGAAGAATATAGTGAGGAGCAAGTGTAACGGTGGGCACCCCTGGGCCTTCCCTCTGCTTCGTGAAGTCTTTTAAGCAACTTGGCAGGTTCTTGCTCAGGAGAGAGTCTTAAAGATCTGCAGGGAAATCTAAAAGAGATCCCACAAGCCATCTATCTCAGAACGCTCCGTGCATCACAATAAACTCTATTTCCTGCAAGGGGAATCTAGTTAGGAGGCTCCCGCTGAGAAACTGCAACTGGAACATAGCCTCTGTGCCTGTGTTTTTAAACCCTGGGAGTTCAAAAAGAGATCACTGATAAATTAGCCTGAGGAATCCTTTTATTATTAAATGTATTGCTGCTAACCTACCTTGAGCTCAGTTTATGGCCACCTCTCCCCTTCCCCAAAGGAAATGGGGCTCCTGCTCTAAGGGGCACAAACTGATTGGCTGTCCTCCCACCCCATTGCAGCATCTCCAAGCTGGGCTGAAAAGATACAGCTTTGACTGTTGAGTTTCTACTTTTCATATCTGTTCATGGAAAATACGGGAACATCTCATATGTCCCCCAAAGTCCTGCATCTGGAAAAATGGCATTTCTTTCAGCACTGACCTGGTCAGCCCTCAGCATGCCAAGCAGAGGAAGCACAACCAAGAGGGTGAACAGAAACATCATGTTGCCGGGGCAGCAGGGAGGGAGAAGGAGAGACGGCTCAGAGTCCCTAGAAAAGAAAAGAAAAACCCATCTGTTAATTTCTGTGGCTCAGTTCAGCTGCCCAATGTGGCATAGACTGAGCTAATTCCATGGTTCTGGATCAAAATATGGGTGTCATTGACCTTTTCCTCCCCCCATCCCTTTTCTGTTATGTGTATTTCACATCTCTGAAATTTCTTAAGTCTTTCCAACTGGAGAAAGCCAGAGAAAAAGATTGAAGTCCACAGGCCAATGGCCGTCTTAGAGGAAGACGTAAATATCCAGACAGGGTCTTAATTTATACAAATAATGTCCTCTCACAGGAAACAATAGTCTGTATACTTTTAATCCTTCATTAAGTTTCCCTCAAGACCTGTATCTTGCAGTCACAACTAGACAGCTATCTTTGCAGCACAATCAGGATGGAAGGACAAAATGTTTTTACCACCTGTTGAATAGGCCTAATTTTAAACAGAGTGCAATCATGCTGTGGTTGATCAGAGAAAGAAATTTAGTTAGGAAAATTTTTTTTTTTAAAAAAAAGGACATCCAAGCAAACATAAACTCGCATGATCTAATTATTTGCTTCTAGATGGGGAACAGAATGCTATTTTTGTGTCAGGATCAAAGAATTGTTCTCCTGATAAGTATGATACATTCTTCTGCTCTTCCTGGAATGGATATATAGAAGCTACAAAGGAAATTAGGCTGCAATACTGAAGGCACTTACTGGGGTGTAAATGCCATTGAATAACATGAGACTTACTTCTGAAGAGGTTTGTTCCCTAAGACACTTGCTCAGCTGCTGTTCTTGGGCTTCTTCTGCAGTGAGAAAAGACATTTTCTGTGATTACCTTGAACCTCACTGGTTTTTAAAGTTGAGTCATTGCTCACTTACCCAGAAATCCCAGAGTTGTTCTGCACAGTTTTGTGCCCATTAAGCAAGGATTAATGGTTGCCAACTGGACCGGAAAATAAACTACCTGTTCCTTTAATAGAGAGTAAATGGACAACTGAAGCTTTCCGTGGCAAGAAATTGAAAAACATCACCAGATGATTACTTGCAGATCCAATTGACCTTGAAGGGACAGAGAGAGGAGCTGGTCTGAGGCCACTTTGGACATAAAGAACTGGGATTGTGCTGGGCTGGCCAAAAAAAAAGTCTTGAAACTTGGTTGGTTATGTCCTGCTTTATGTCCTTTCTCCGGAATCATTGTGTGTGTCCATAATTAGACCTCTGAAGAAGACCCCATCTGGGTCAAAACCAGATGTGGGTCAAAACTAGATCTAAAGTTTACTCTTGTGTAGTACATAGTATTGTTTTCCAGGTGTATGTTTTTAATTTTATAAGTTGCGCAGATTAAATGTTTAGATCATTTTACTGTATATATACAGTTTAGACATCCAACCTTATGGGTCCTAACCATTTTTCAGTTAGTTATTTTTTGTTCTTCAACTGTATTATGAAGCCCTGAAAGGCATTTTTTTTTGGGGGGGGGTTGATTCCCAGGCCCTCTGCATGCTAAGTAATCATTGCAACAAAAACAGTTTGCGTTTTTGTGCTCTTGTCGAAGAAGCAAAGCCATTTGCTTTGAAACAAATATGTGGTTGACAGGAAGGGGCAGGGTCACGTTCACACCTCTCCTGTTAAAATTCAAAACCATATCATGAGTTTAAAAAAAGACAACAACTACAAAGTATGCTTTAAAGTTCAATGGAACTAATTTTTCAGAATTGTGTCTTTTGACACAAAGCTAGCAAGGAATCCTGATCTCTTGTCCCTTTATTCTTCTGGCACTCCTGGGTTTTATCTGGCAAGAGAACCAAAGGAAAACGTTTGTGTCCTAAAAAGATCCGTTTCAAGAGTAGAAGAGCTCTGCCAGGAGATCCAGCCCTCTTAATAGGTCATTTCGACAATGAGTGTCACATTTACTGCGCTCTGTTCAATGGCCCTTGAACTAAACAGCCTGCAATCTTCATCAAGGAGTGACTGTACCCAGCAATGGTTTTTTGCTGTTCCCATTTCTGCTAGTTATGGTTCTGCCTGCAAGAACAACAAGGTCTAGACTCCAGATATGCATGAAATAGGCTTATGCACATTCTGGCTACCCAAGCTTGGTCCAGATGTTCCTCCTTCTCATTAGGCAGAGAACCCTGCCTATCAAAGCCAAGGGAGTGGCAGGTGACAGTGGAGGAGCAATAGGGCTGAGAGTGTCCTGCCTTAGTGCATGGGGTTGGATTAGATGACCCAGGAGGTCCCTTCCAACTCTAGGATTCTGTGAAAGCAATGTGATTCCCCAAAAGGCTGAACAGACATTCGAATGATACAAATTTCAATTAAAATGATTGTTTTTAGTGAAATTTCAGACCAAGCATGGTGTGGAAATGCTGGCAGGGGCTCATGGGAATTATAGTCCATGGAATTATAGTCCACAGGTTGACTACCCC
The DNA here is from genome assembly GCF_049243985.1 of Paroedura picta. Classification (NCBI taxonomy): domain Eukaryota; kingdom Metazoa; phylum Chordata; class Lepidosauria; order Squamata; family Gekkonidae; genus Paroedura; species Paroedura picta. Next base: position 1,890,518 of record NC_135383.1, on the reverse strand, counting down.
TGCCTTAGGGTAAAGGAAAGTTGGGTGTAAAGCCTTCTCTTCAAGCACACCTGGTGCCATTTCCCTTCTCCTCTCCCCAAGAGGCTCTCAGAGCTTTCTTTTATATCTGGCCTCTCTACCTCCAAAGAAGGGCTGAACCATTAGGAGTGAGCTATTGTGACTCAAGTGCACAGCAGATGCTTCTTTGCAGATGTTCCTAGTTGAAGTCCTTGGACCCCCAAGGACACGGATCTCAGTTGCAGGGAAAGCCCTCTGCTGGGCTCTGGGTGGGCTGCTGATTGCTGGAGAGAACAGTGTTGCACTAGAAGAACCAATCGCACAGGGGTCAGCACAACCAGAGTGCGAAGGCTGAGACTCTTCCTGCGAAAACCTCTTTCATAGCTAAGGTGTCTTCCCTGCTTGGCAAGTATGGTGATGCAGTGATGCTAGATCAGTGGTGTCTTTTTCGTATGTATATGTCCCCATGTGATGGAGGCCAATGAGGGTTGCTCTAGCTTTGACTCCCTTGTAATGAGCAGGAGAGGGGGCAAGGCTCAGTACTTAGAGCATCTGCTTGGCATGCAGAAGGTCCCCAGTTCAATCCCCGGCATCTCCAGGTAAAAGGGCCAGGCAGTAAGAGATGTGAAAGGCCAGAGATCCCAGGGAGCAGCTGCCTGTCTGAGAAGACAAGACTGACCTCAATGGACTGAGGGTCTGATCCAGTGTCAGGCAGTCTCGTGGGTCATATCTGTTCAACAGGCTAGATGGCCTGTATGGCCTCTTGCATTTCTGTGACTCTGACCTGTCTGGATGTGCAGATGGGAGGTCTAGTCCCAGATTACAGCCCCACCCCCCAAGACCTTTCGCCACACATGAGACCACGCAGGGAGGCTGTGTCCCAAGGTGCCTCTAGGCCATGCTTTATTTGCAAATGGAACCAGAATACAACCAACATTTGAAGCACGGGACGAGAGAAATTCAACACAGATAGGCAGATGCTATTTTACACTGGCAGACAGGGGTCATTATATCCTAAAGAAATCAGAGAAGGGGAGACAAAGAACAAGGAGGAAAGCTGCCCACTCTTAAGCTGCCCCAGAGCTGTCCCTTTAATGGCAGTTTGACTCTGCAGCAACAAGCAGGTGGCCACGGTTAGTCCCATGCAGGAAAAGCTCCTCCTGCTGATGTCTGCACAGCAAACCTCTATTAAAGGGGAGGACTGTTTTTCTGGTCATCTGTCAATCTTACATCAGAGGGCCCCACGTCCAAAGGCAGCAAAGGGCTGGCACAGGGAAAGATGGAATGCAGTACTAGCAAGCCGCGTACATTTTCCAGAAAATCTGGCAGGGGCGTTTGCGGACTGGCTCCTCCACCTCCTCGCCTGTAGGTGTCCCCTCTGTGGAGTCGTACATCCGGTTTGCCATCATTTGGAGATTCATGGCTTTCCGGGTGTTGAACTGGTCCTGTGGTGGGAGAGGGAAAGAGACAGAAGGCAGTGAGGTTGTCTCCCTCCCTAGACACTGTGAACACACTTTTGTTTGTGTTTGTGGGGTGTGTAGGCATTCCAAGTGGCCTGCCTAGGTGTAGGTAGGGTTGCCTGAAGGGTGGCAAGACAAAGTCCTCTCTTGCATTTTTTGCAGGAAAGAGAATTGAGGAGAATTAAAGGGAATCACAGCACTAAATCAGAAGTCAGAATTGCAGTAGTGAATTTCTGTGGGGCTATATCATGGTGCCAGACTCCGTTCTGTTTATGAAGACTTTGACATTGAAAATGTTGAGGTTAAGGAAGTTTCAAACAGACAAACTAAACCTGGGGGGGGGGGGGGGTCTGTCTTACCATTCCATGACATAGGTTTACAGCCATTTACTATTGTGATTCTGGAAAGAAAATTGAAACAAGCCATGCTTCTCCCACCTCTGCAATGACTGGCAACCCTTAGGAAGTCCTGTCTTCTACAGCAATCCTCCTTTCCTTCCCCCTCCTTTATTTACCTCACTCTTCTCTGTCTCTTTGCTCTTCTCTTTCTCCTCTTTGCTCAGAACTCTGTCCTGTCTTCCTTTTCCCACTCTAGCTTTACTTTTTGTTTTAAAAGCCCCTTTTGTACACAACCCCTTGCAGGCCAGCAATTCCATCCTCGTGGTTAAAGTCCCCAATGGCTCAAAACCCAGCTAGGACATCCCACCACCCTCCGTAGCAATTCCTGAAGCGTTACCGTCCTTTTTGACTCACCCTGCTTCTCTGAACCCAAACCCTGTCCTTGCCTGGCAGGTCCCATGCCCTCACGCTCCAGACCACCAGCAGCACTACGACGAGGCTGGCCACCAACTGCATGATGAATAGGAGTTCTTTGGAGGATGCGTTGCTGCTCCTTGGTCCAATTCTTTCTCAGAAGGTGGCTACAGCTCATTTTATAAAGCCCTGCCAAGTGACGCACAGGCCAATGACTCTTGTCAGCAGAAGGATGCTGGAGGAGTCAGAGAACCCTGAAATCCCCCCTCCCCGAAAACTGGCAAGCCCGAGGGACTGAGATGAATGAAAGGTGGAGGAGGAAGGTAACTGCAGACTGTGCCACATTGTTCTTCCAGTGAGTTCAGACCACACACAGCTGTGAAACCAGGGCTCTGAGCTCAGGGGTTATTGCTTTCCTGGGATTTAGTGCTATCTGTGAGCTGCATTGGATCCTCAAGGAGAAAGCAGGACAAAAAATAAATAGTCATTTCTCTTTCCAAGTGCAAAATCTTGGGATAAGCCAGAGAAGATGAGCCAGCCTACAGGGTCGCACTGAGAACTTTTATTATTCTTAATCTTCTTTGCTGATCTTGTGCTCTCTCAAAGGACCCCCCCCCCCTTAAGAAGCAGAACTGTACCTTCTCTTATTGGAACACCCTGGCTATAGCAGGGCACTGCCTGGGTTCAGTAGCTCCTCAATGGGGACATTATGCTTGTGGTTTCAAGTTCCAGTGGTTGGTGTGCTGTGAATTTGAAGTTCATGTGCCCAGTGTTCTGTGAATGGGACCATCTCACCCTGCAGACACAAATATTCCACAAATTGTTTTGGACAAATATTATATGAAGCAGGGTTAGAAGCAGAAATGTTTGGGAGGTTAACAGAAAGCAGTGGTTGAAAAGCATTTACAGGGGAGGAGAGGAATTCAATATATTTCCATCCCATAGCATTTATTTGTGCCTCAGCCCAGTAAGCCCAGGTTCCAGAGCTCCCCATAAACATGCTTGTCTTGAGCATGCAGCCTAGGACCCAATCAATTGGCAAGGCCCTTCTGTCTGCCTTTGCAGAATTGAAACTAAACCTGCAATCATCCCTCTCCAGACAGTGTCCAAGTCTCCTGAACCAGATGAAGACCTTGAGCTAGTCACCGCTGTGCCAAAGAAGACCCTCAATGATCTCAATGAACAAATCATGGTTTGCCATGTTGCTCTTGGATGAACTCGATGCTGGGGAGCTAAACTGACAGAAGGAGAACTCTCAGTCCAAGGAGGGAGAGGAGTCACAATCCCCCATGAGAACATGAACTTAAACACAGTTTCTCCAGCTGCACAGTATTTCCTTGTTCTGGAGTTCCTGAACAGAGCCTCTTGTGGCGCAGAGTGGTAAGGCAGCCGTCTGAAAGCTTTGCCCATGAGGCTGGGAGTTCAATCCCAGCAGCCGGCTCAAGGTTGACTCAGCCTTCCATCCTTCCGAGGTTGGTAAAATGAGTACCCAGCTTGCTGGGGGGTAAACGGTAATGACTGGGGAAGGCACTGGCAAACCAACCCCGTATTGAGTCTGCCATGAAAACGCTGGAGGGCGTCAGCCCAAGGGTCAGACATGACTCGGTGCTTGCACAGGGGGAGTTCCTGGCCCTCAAGAGAGTTCAGCACCCCATGGCAGAGAGACAGAGCCCCATGGAAACCTAGCTGAAACCTAGCGCCCCCCCCTTTGTTTGAGGGTCTTGGAGTTAGGAAAACCAGTTGCTTGGCCAGTCTCTTTCTCCTGTTCCCACCCCCCAATACATGCTGGGTGGGGGAAAATGAAGGAAGATGATGCAAACGTCTGTGTGTGGAATTGAAGTCCTTGAGAAATCAGTAGGTGGTTGAATAAACATCTGGAGCAGGGGACTGTCAGTGGCTGTTAGTCACAAGGTACAGATAGAATACTCTGTCTGAGGCAAGGGGGCTCTGTCTTCTTGGTGCCTGGGGGAGGGGGCAAAAGATGGGAGAGCTTGGGAAGTCCACTGTGTGACGCAAGAATGTTGGGCTGCATGGGCCACTGGCCTGACCTAATATGGCCTATATTCTTATGTCTGGAGCAGTGATGCTCTATATTCTGGGTGTTGGGGGCAACAGTGGGAGGGCTTCTGGAGTTCTGGCCTGCTGTTAGACCTCCTATTGGCACCTGGGTTATGGCCACTGTGTGACTGGATGGGCCATTGGTCTGATCCAACATGGCTTCTCATGTTCCCACATACTAATAGCATGAAAAGACCTTGTTCACCGGCATATATTCAGTGAAGGCTTTGTGCCTTCAGATTGGCCCCTCACCTGGACTGACCCCGCTCACTCTCTGCCCACTTAGCTCTTAGCCAAATATGAATACAGTGAAAGCTGTATAAAGATGATGATACAGTTTTACTTGTACCCTGCATTTCCTTGGGTACAGCCTATAGGAACATGCATCTCTCCTTGCAGACAACCTACACCGTGAACAGTGAAAATGTGGAATGGTAACTGCTGGCAAAAAGACAAATGAATGCCAAAAGCAAACCAGGGAAAACATGCTTGTCCCTAAGTAGCAAGGATGGAGGATGAGGACTTCAGTGGAGTGAAGCTTTAGGCCCTAGCTCTCTTGTTTCTTCCTGAATGCTGTATCCCCAGTGCAGACTTTGCTGTGCTCCACTGACCTGGCTGAACCATGTTGTCTCCGATGGACATCCCCAATAGGCAGTGGACCTCCTCTAACTGGTACAGCTCAACTTTATCAGAATGTTTTTCGGGGTACAATAACTCAGCAATGGGGACAGTGTGTAGTTGCTTCAAGTGCTGGTTAGTGGTGTGCAGTGGCCTTGAATAAAGAAGAATGGCCTGGCCTTGCGCCCAGATAAATGGCGATTGCCCGTGTCCAGGATCGCTATAAAAGTCAGGAAGTCTTTGGGTCCAGGGTGAATGCCATTGCCTCTTCAGAAGGAGTCAAGAGCACAAGCCAGGTAAGAGTTCAGGGATCCTGGACTGAAGAAAAATATCGTATTATAAGATGTTCTATTTGTATGCAGCTATCTTCCCCTCAGTTTGCAGGAAAAGCTATTGAATGTGAGCATAGCCCCAATCCACAGTTTTATGTATCTGCAGATGGGATCAGAGTTTGCTAGGAGGTCTATAGCTCACATTAGCATGCATCAGTCTCCCAAATCGTTTTTGTTTAGAACCCACAGTTCTCTTAATTTTGGAGACTGCTGAAGCTTGGGCCCTTTCCATTTTAGGAGGGGTGGTTTTGGTTTTTTTTCCGGAATAATCAACAACTTTTCCTCCTTCGTGTTGTTGAGACAATATTATATCATTGTATTACCAATATACTTGCCAGTCATAACATGATGTAATATCGAATCTACCATTAGAGGGAGCGTTCCACATGCAGAAAAGATCTCCCCCCCCCCCCCAGCATGGGGCGCACATGCAATGACAAATAAGAGGGTGGAAGTATCCTTAATGGCACTGCAGCTGTTCTTTCCAAAGTCCATTGGGAACAACCCCAGCAGCTCCAGGTGTGGCCTAATGCTCTTTGTTGTTTCTCTCTCCCAGCCTGTCCTGAGTGCGAGACAGTTCCAACGACCATGAAGCTCCTGTTGACCCTCCTTCTGGTGCTGCCGCTCCTCACCACTCTCAGAGCTCAGGAAACCTTTCATGTAAGATGCAGACTGCAGAGCCATTTACCAGACCTTATAGCAACAAGGATGTATCTTGGCACCCCTACTGTTTAACTTTTAAATCAGTGATCTAGTGCCTTATCTATCCTAGCCTGAATTTCATCCCCTCATATAGCAGACAGACATATTTCTTATTTTACACAGATGATGCCGTACTTCTTTCAAGGACTCCCATTAGTTAGAAAAGAGTGATGCAATCACTTGTACAATATTGCCATGAAAATCATTTAGAGATTAATTACTCAAAAATAAAAGCCAAAAATTATATTCATGACTAGCTGTAAAGCCTGCTGAATGCCAAAATGCAGCAGGAACTAGCAGGAGGAAGGTTGGGGGGGGGGGCAACGGGAATGGAAGCCCCCCACCCCAAGGGCACTTACATGTGTCCTGGGGAGTGTCCAGGGGCAAACTGCCAGCAATGCTGGCAGAGAGCCCCTGGCCAAGCTGGAAGGGTGGGCCTGCCAGGACTGTGGGCCCACTGATTGGGCCAAATTCCTGAGTGGGTGTGGCCTGCCCGAGGCAGGGCCCTCTTTCCACCCATTAAGCCCTTAGGCTTTTATTTTAACAGCGAACCTGCTGTTAAAGATGTATGCTATTTTTATACTTTAGTACTGTGGAATATGTATTCTGGAATCCATTTTTCTTTGCTGGTCTTGACCATGATAAATCAATTTATCCAAGCTCAGGTCTTGCCCTGGGATGCTGTTCTCTCACGTCCTGGGACTTTGAAGGGGAGGGATCCGGCACAATCCCTTGGACTGGGGAGGGGGTGTGGCTTAATGGTAAATCCTATGCTCAGTATGCAGAAGGTCATCGGTTCAGTCTTCAGCATCTCCAGCTGCATGGACCAAGCAGTAGGTAATGCAAAAGGCCCTGGAGAGCCACTGCCAGTCTGAGTATGTTTTAGGACCCACCGACTTTATGTTGCCCTTGGTGGCTTTGAAAGAAGGTATTATGAACAAGCCGAACCTAAAGGACATCTTTTGCAGCACAGCTGAAACCAATAACCCCAAGGAGCCCAATTGAAGTCAGAGGAACTTCTAAGTTACTGACCCCTAGGTAGGGGCTGGAATTTCCCCAGTATTATACCATACCTCCAGAATGGAGATCTGAGTTTCCCTGGAGGAGGGCAGCCCTCATGGTTTCCAAGCCTCCTCAACCTCAGCCCTCTCCAAGCCCTGTCCTCTGCATCTCCAGGAATTCCCCCAAGCCAGAGCTGGGAATTTCCCTCTCGGTTATAGTCGCTTAATGCCCCTTTAATTGTCACAGCAACCCCTGAAGAACATGTTTCATGTGGAGAGGCCTCCATGTCCACATCCCAAGTGGCAGGTCTTTGGGTTGAGCAGACTCTTGTTGGACTGATTTAAAGATGGTTTAACTCCAAAGTTTAACTCAGTCGACTAATGTTTCCTTGTAGGTCATCACCGGGAAACGAGCACTTGACGAGGGAGAAGGCGAAGTGCAGAATGAGGGCGAGACCCTCCAGTTCCGGAGGGAAAGTGATGCAGGTCAGTTTGGCTTGTGGTTGAGTGGTTTGGGCCAATGGATGGTTAGGACCATCTTTATCCTTCCCTTCTAGGCAATGCTCCATAAACCCCAGTATTACACAGGATCATTATTACACTCCTGTTGCTGGAATGTATAAATCTGCACTTAATAATGTTTAGTCCTCACGTGTTCTGCTTCAAAGGTGGCCTGTCTGGGAAAGACCTCTTGGCTGGAGACCTCAGCCATCAGCTGCCAGCTGAAGTCAATGTTCCTAGGGGAGAGGGACCCTCGGTCCTGCTCAGCACCAGGCGGCTTCCTTGGCTCACAACCTCCAAGTTCTCTTTGGTCAATGTTTGGAGCCACATTGATGCATCTGGAGGTCTTACATGTGTCACCAATGGATCCCAGTGTTCCAAAGAATGCAGAGTGTTCCTCTTCACTGTAGTTGAGAAATAACCAGTTTTTTTCCCCAAACTGACTTTAGTGTCAATCCAGAACCACCCTCTGTGACCTGGGACCATTCCAAGAGGGTTGTACAGGGGAGGGCTGCAGGGACATCTCTGCTGCTGGTGGGAAGCCTAACCTCTCTGCTTCTTCCTTCCCACAGGAGAACTGAACTTCGATGATTTACTTGGTCCCCGGAGAGGATGATATGCTTTTCCGGAATGTGGCAAAAATAAAATCAGAACCAAATGATAAATGAAGGTTCACTGCCAGAAAAGCCAAATTGCTGAGACAATCAATCAATCAGTCAATCAATCAATCAATCAGTCAATCAGTAAAAGAGCATTAAATACCTGTTTGTATTTGTCCGATTTTTCAAATGCTCCTGGGGTTGCATGGGAGGAGGGAAGTCCCGCGTCCCAGATCTGCAGGCCTCAGTCCTATTCCTCATGATATTCAACATCTTGTTATGATTTCAACCAATCCAAAGAACATCTCAGTGTTGCTTAGACCAGTGGTCCCCAACCTTTTTATCACCGGGGACCACTCAACGCTTGACGATTTTACTGAGGCCCAGTGGGGGGGGGGGTAGTTTATTCCTCTACTCTCAACCACTGCCCTAACGCTCTCTGATCGCTATGGTAATGTTTAAACATCCCTTCAAAATAAGATACAGACACGCCACAACAATGAACATAAGGAACATTTTATTTTCATGGGAATTTTAACTCATGACAATGGCAAATCAATGGGAACCCTGAGCTTGTTTCTCTGCAACGAGATAGTCCCATCTGGGAGTGATGGGAGACAATGATACCCGAAGTGTGTTGTAAAGGGCTGGGGCGGGGCGGAGAAGGCGTCCTTCGTGGCCCACCTCCAATTAGTCGACAGACAACATGTGGTCCGTGGCCCACAGGTTGGGGATCGCTAGCTTAGACCACCACAGGAGTCAAGCGATGCTCCCTGACCTGTTTTGTCGTTCTTCTCCAGGGAGATGATTCCTTGGTGAGGATCCTGGTAGACCTCTCTCTGGTGGGATTCTGGTAGACAGGCTGAATCGCAGTCCACCATCCCTTTGAGGTTCATGGCCTGATAATATTATAACAATAAATAAATAAGGGTGGTCTGCTGGGGAATGAAGGGAACAAGAAGGGAATGAAGGGAGAGCCACTTTGGTGTAGTGGTTAGGAGTGCAGACTTCTAATTGGCATGCTGGGTTCGATTCTGCCCTCTCCCACATGCAGCCAGCTGTGTGACTTTGGGCTCACCACGGCACTGATAAAACTGTTCTGACCGAGCAGTGATATCAGGGCTCTCTCAGCCTCACCCACCCCACAGGGTGTCTGTTGTGGGGAGAGGAATGGGAAGGCGACTGTAAGCCGCTTTGAGCCTCCTTCGGGTAGGGAAAGCGGCATATAAGAACCAACTCTTCTTCATCATCATCATTACAATTCATCTTCTTTGGGAGACTGGTTAAGTATGGTGGCTCATTTGGGGAAGGGAAAGGCTGGGTGATAAGGAATGAGCCATCAGGGGCACAATATGACACACAGTTGTGAGACCATTTGGACACCTTAGTAAGAGCGGAATGCTGGGAAAATCTGGGCAGTTCAACGGGGCAGCCAGCAGACCAACAAATGGGGAATGAAGCAGGCCATTGAATGGCACAGAGACAACTGGTAGTCCTTAGCGATGACCTCAGACTTAGCCAGAAACATCCACAGGCAAGTCATATCAGAGAGGATCCAATAAGACACTCGGAAGGCGTTGGACTTTATTTTATTTACAAAACACGATAAATTTCACGTTGAAACCATTAAAATCAGCCTCCAGCCCCAAACATACGTTGCTAAAATGATTAAAAAACAGAGTGAAACTGCAGAGTCAATGCTCCCCAAACTCCAGTATTACTCCAGTATTACTCAGGGTCATTATTGCACTCCTGATGCTGGAATGTATAAATCTGCACTTAATAATGTGTGATAGAACTAGTTTGACAGGCAGAGCATTCTCCAGTTTAGCAGTTGCAGCACTGCAAGGATACACGGCATGCACAGAGTTCCATGTTCAGTCCTCACATGTTCTGTTTCAAAGGTAGCTTCCTTTGGAAAGATCTCTTGGATGGAGAGCTTGGCCATCAGCTGCCAGCTGGAGTTAATGTCCCTAGGGGAGAGGCACCCTTGGTCCCACACCACACCAGGGAGCTTCCTTGGCTCACAACCTCCACTTAACCTTGGTCAATGTTTGGAGCCACGTGGATGTCTCTGGAGGTCTTTCAGGAGTCACAAATGGATCTCAGCGTTCCACAGAAGGTGGAACGTTCTTCTTCACTGCAGTCAAGAAAGAACCAGTGTTCCCCCCAAATGACTTTGGTGTTAATCCAAAAACACTCACTCTGTGTTATCTGGGAGCATTCCGATCAAATAGGACACGGAGGGCTGCAGGGGCATTTCTTCTGCAAGAGGGAAGAATAACCTCTCTTTTGCTTCCTGCCCACAGGAGAACAGATAAGAGATCGTATACCTCGATATGTTAAACGGAGAACATTTGGTAAAAAAAAATTTTGCATCAGAAAGCCAAAACCAAGGCTAGGTCACACAAAAGTGCTGAAGTCACTTATCCATCACTCTGTCCGTCTGTCCATCCCTCCACCCGCCCAGAGCTACAACGAATATAGAAATACAACAATGGAAATATAAATAAATAAATAATTCAAAGAGATTTAAACAGCCATCTATCTGTATTTGTCTGATTTTTCAACCAACAGCTTGGCTCACAACCTCTAAGTTCATCCTCTGCTTCCTTCCCACAGGACATCAGAAAAGAGATCACTGGCCTGAATGGCCAGGAGGCTTTTATCCTTACCTGTTTTCAAGAGGAAATCAAGTTTAGCTCCCACAAAAGCCAAATGGCTGAGGCTATCCATTCATCCTTCTATCAATAAAACAGAATGAAACACTGGTCTGTGTTTGTCTGACTTTTCAAACCAAGTTGGCTCCTGGAATGCCCCAAGACAACCTGGCTGCAGCTGGTGATGACTGAGGCCTCAGTCGGAAACTTTGATATGCAGATGAGGTCAGGGAGGGTCCAATGAGTCATGAGGAAGACTCCAGAATGGATTTCTTTCATTCCCAAAAGTTGCATTCCCATCCTTCTGCCTCATGGCTGGCCATTTAACTGAGCCAGCCTATAGTCGTGTCTTTCTGGTCCAGTATCTCTTCAAAGGGGACAGTGTGCTGGTTGCTTCAGGTGCTGGTCAACGGTGTGCACAGTGCCATTCAATTTCATAGTCCTGGGGGCTGGCCAATAAGACTTTGTCCAAACCAATGCACCGTTTTTGCTCTGTCTTTATTCTTTAATTTGAGGTTCATTTGTTAGCACCACAGAGAGAAAGGTCCCAACTCTGGAATTCCAAGGCCTATTCTTGGATCCTTAAAAGCTGTCTTTCGGGGAAATCCTCCAGTGTTTTGATTGGCTTTTGATTCCTGTATCAACATTCCTTCTCTGTGGAACGTCCCAGCTATCAAAGGGGTTTCACAAAACCCTGGTTGACGAAGACTGCCCGGGGGGTTGAACTCAGCCCAAGGGGGAAGCACAAGGCTCCTCACCCAGAAATCTTCTTTCAGTGGCAGTAGGACAACCCCGGTCAGGTAGTCTTGCCTGAATCCTATGGGGCTCTAAGTGCCCTGGAAATGCTCCTGTCAGGGGGCATACTTTGGCCTGGCTTAAGTCATTCTACTCCAGACTGAAAGGGTTTCTTCTGGGGAACAGCACATCCTGTGGGGCGCCACAGCTGCAACCATATCCACCCCCAACTTCCAGCATCCATGCAAGGACAAATCACACATAGTTTTGGGACTGGCAGTCATCCATGGGCTGACCCCATCCAGGTCTGCATCTTCTCATCCAGATATCCATATAGGTTAGGGGGGACCACTTGTTCTTTCTCGGCTGCTTTGAAGAAGACCGTTTTGCGTCCTGTAGAACACTTGGAATGGTTGTGACACCCGAAATACCTCCAGAGGCATCAACGTGGCTCCAAGTGTTGGCCAAGGTGAACTTGGAGGTTGTGATCCAAGGAAGCTGCCCAGTGCCGTGTGGACCAAGGGCACCTCTCCCCTAGGGACACTAACTCCAGCTGGCAGCTGATGGCCAAGGTCTCCATCCAAGAGGTCTTTCCAAAGGAGGCCACCTTTGAAGCAGCACACGTGAGGAATTATATTTATTTGTGTTGTGATTGTTCTTCCACCCCTTCTAAAAATGGCTCAGAATGAAAATTTGAGAGTGTGTGGGGATATGGCCTGTGACCATGTTGCAGTTGAGGCATGAGTGATACCCCATGTGCATCCGGCCCTGCAAAAAGCCCACAAAGTGGTCACCAAGCAGTAGGTGACCCCTGGGGTATCTGAACCTCCTCAACCTCAGCCCTCTCCAAGCACCGCCCCCTGAATCTCCAGGAATTCCCCCAAGCCAGAGCTTGGAATTCCCCTCTAGGTTATACTTGCTTAATGCCCCTTTAATTGTCACAGCAACCCCTGAAGAACATGTTTCATGTGGAGAGGCCTCCATGTCCACATCCCAAGTGGCAGGTCTTTGGGTTGAGCAGACTCTTGTTGGACTGATTTAAAGATGGTTTAACTCCAAAGTTTAACTCAGTCGACTAATATTTCCTTGTAGGTCATCACCGGGAAACGAGCACTTGACGAGGGAGAAGGCGAAGTGCAGAATGAGGGCGAGACCCTCCAGTTCCGGAGGGAAAGTGATGCAGGTCAGTTTGGGCTTGCTGTTGGGAGGTTTGGGCCAATGGATGGTTAGGACCATCTTTATCCTTCCCTTCTAGGCAATGCTCCATAAACTCCAGTATTACACAGGATCATTATTACACTCCTGTTGCTGGAATGTATAAATCTGCACTTAATAATGTTTAGTCCTCACGTGTTCTGCTTCAAAGGTGGCCTGTCTGGGAAAGACCTCTTGGCTGGAGACCTCAGCCATCAGTCAATGTTCCTAGGGGAGAGGGACCCTCGGTCCTGCTCAGCACCAGGCGGCTTCCTTGGCTCACAACCTCCAAGTTCTCTTTGGTCAATGTCTGGAGCCACATTGATGCATCTGGAGGTCTTACATGTGTCACCAATGGATCCCAGTGTTCCAAAGAATGCAGAGTGTTCCTCTTCACTGTAGTTGAGAAATAACCAGGTTTTTCCTCAAACTGACTTTAGTGTCAATCCAGAACCACCCTCTGTGACCTGGGACCATTCCAAGAGGGTTATACAGGGGAGGGCTGCTGGGACATCTCTGCTGCTGGTGGGAAGCCTAACCTCTCTGCTTCTTCCTTCCCACAGGAGAACTGAACTTCGATGATTTCCTTGGTCCCCAGAGAGAATGATATGCTTTTCCGGAATGTGGCAAAAATAAAATCAGAACCAAATGATAAATGAAGGTTCACTGCCAGAAAAGCCAAATTGCTGAGACAATCAATCAATCAGTCAATCAATCAATCAATCAATCAATCAGTCAATCAGTCAATCAGTAAAAGAGCATTAAATACCTGTTTGTATTTGTCCGATTTTTCAAATGCTCCTGGGGTTGCATGGGAGGAGGGAAGTCCCGCGTCCCAGATCTGCAGGCCTGCAGCGATACTCCCTGACCTGTTTTGTCCTTCTTCTCCAGGGAGATGATTCCTTGGTGAGGATCCTGGTAGACCTCTCTCTGGTGGGATTGTGGTAGACAGGCTGAATCGTAGTCCACCATCCCTTTGAGGTTCATGGCCTGATAATATAATAATAATAATAATAATAATAAATAAATAAGGGTGGTCTGCTGGGGAATGAAGGGAACAAGAAGGGAACAAGAAGGGAATGAAGGGAGAGCCAGTTTGGTGTAGTGGTTAGGAGTGCAGACTTCTAACTGGCATGCTGGGTTCGATTCTGCCCTCTCCCACATGCAGCCAGCTGTGTGACTTTGGGCTCACCACGGCACTGATAAAATTGTTCTGACCGAGCAGTGATATCAGGGCTCTCTCAGCCTCACCCACCCCACAGGGTGTCTGTTGTGGGGAGAGGAATGGGAAGGCGACTGTAAGCCGCTTTGAGCCTCCTTCGGGTAGGGAAAGCGGCATATAAGAACCAACTCTTCTTCTTCATCATTACAATTCAACTTCTTTGGGAGACTGGTTAAGTATGGTGGCTCATTTGGGGAAGGGAAAGGCTGGGTGATAAGGAATGAGCCATCAGGGGCACAATATGACACACAGTTGTGAGACCATTTGGACACCTTAGTAAGAGCGGAATGCTGGGAAAATCTGGGCAGTTCAACGGGGCAGCCAGCAGACCAACAAATGGGGAATGAAGCAGGCCATTGAATGGCACAGAGACAACTGGTAATCCTTAGCGATGACCTCAGACTTAGCCAGAAACATCCACAGGCAAGTCATATCAGAGAGGATCCAATAAGACACTCGGAAGGCGTTGGACTTTATTTTATTTACAAAACACGATAAATTTCACGTTGAAGCCATTAAAATCAGCCTTCAGCCCCAAACATACGTTGCTAAAATGATTAAAATTTTTACTTCGCCCCTTCTAAAAAAAGGCTCAGGATTAAAATTTGAGAGTGGACATGGACAATCAATGGCACGTGTGACCAGGTTGTGGCCAAGGCATGAGTGATATCCCACGTGCATCTGTCCCTGCAAAAAAACTACAAAGTGAGCCCTGAGAAAGACGGCTTGAAATTGCTGCAGAAAGACAAGACTCTGAAAAGGTAATCAGGAAAACCTGCAGGTCCCTACATGGGGAGGGGGTGGATGAGGAACTGAGAGGAGCTTGCATTTAGGAACGTCATCTCTCCTCTCTTGCTGGACCCTGTAGCCAATGCAGACTCTCTGACTGATACAGCTTAGCTTTACAGGAATGTACTTTGGGGTCCAGTAACTCCTCAATGGGGACAGCGTGTTGGTTCCTTCCAGGGCTGATTAATGGTGTGCAGTGATGCTGAATTGCACAGTCAAGGGGGCCTGCCAATAGACATTCCCGGAGTTAAAGCACCATTTTTTCTCTTTATGGGGCAAGAATTTTCAACTCCAGTTTCATTTGGGAGCCCCAAAGGGACCCAGGCTGGGATTCCATTCAAAAGACAGTGCCTGTTCTTGGATCAGTAAGTTTTACTTAGGAATAATCCTCCACTGTTGCAATTTTATTCCTTTTGACCCTTCAGAAAACAAGAACAGTCCATCCCTTCTCGGTCCTGGGGGGAACTCTCTTCCAAAACTCTCTCCATGTGTGCTTCGCCCAGAAAATGCACCGAAATAACTTTCCTTCTGAGGAAGTAATCCAAGTGTCTAGTAACATGGAGACTGGGATGGACTACTGTCCTATCCTCTGCTTAGGGTTCCTCCTGCATAGCATTCAGATGCCCCTATCGGGGGCAGGTCATCCTTGTCCCGTGGCATTTACACAGGCTAAACAACTGACCAAACAAGGGAAAGAAACTCAACCCAAGCTACAACAACCCCCCCCCAAAAAAAATATTAAGTAGTGTGCACATATAAAATTAGAAACATGAGGGGTCTGTCAGACAATTTGCAGATATTCCCAGTAGATGAATATAGCCTATGAACCACCTTAAAGCAGATGTGTGCCTCCTTCTACACCCTTCCTTGTGGTTTCAAATATACATAATCCACATTCAGAGAATATTGCTTATTTTTCACAATCAGCATCTCTCCTGCAGTGTACGGCTAGGTCAAGCATTTATTTCCAATAAGGCCATTTGAGGGTTTGTCCTCATGATGCCTGTACTCACACCACTTCCATCTGCTATGGAATTTCCAATAGGTCTGGATGTGAGCAACAGCACCAGCAGATAGAGTTGAACCCCTGTGTCTACTGGTTGATGTTACACACAGCCAGAACTGGTGACCATTCAGCCCCTGAGCCTAACTCATAAGGGTAGGGTTTGATCATCAAAGCCCTTCATGGCTTGGAGCCAAGGTATCTGGACTGCCTTCAACCCACAGTTCCTGCCTAGGAATCAAAGTATCTCAGGCAGGGGCCCTCCTGGCTGTCCCATCAATGAACACCATTGTCCAGTGGGAACACAAGAGAGGGCCTTTTCAGTGGCAGCCCCATAATTACCTGACAAACACCCAAGGCAGACACCCCTTCACTTTTGTTCCTTAGGAGGCAGTGGAAGGTGGATTAATTCAGGATCACATTTATTTAAGCTTACTAGCAATTACAAATGCAATCAATCAATCAATCAATAATTGTTTTCTGGGCATTCCATTTGTTGTACGCTACCCATATTGTAAGCCAGCTTCAGCTCCATAAAGGAGAGCCATGGGCGTCACCCCCTCTTCCCACCCTCCTGGGATAAACAACAATGGCCTGGCCTTGCGCCCAGATAAATAGCGATTGCCCGTGTCCAGGATCGCTATAAAAGGCAGGAAGTCTTTGGGTCCAGGGTGAATGCCATTGCCTCTTCAGAAGGAGTCAAGAGCACAAGCCAGGTAAGAGTTCAGGGATCCTGGGCTGAAGAAAAATATCGTATTATAAGATGTTCTATTTGTATGCAGCTACCTTCTCCCCAGTTTGCAGGAAAAGCTATTGAATGTCAGTGTAGCCCCAATCCACAGTTTTATGTATCTGCAGATGGGGACCAGAGTTTGCTAGGAGACCTATAGCTTGTTTTTGTATGCACTGGATTCCACTTTTATTTAGAATTCAATCCTCTTAATCACAATTTCCCAACGGGCATTTCGTTTCAATGGGATTTTGTTCTGAAGAGTCTAGTTTTGGATTATAATTACAGCTCATTCTCCACACATCTTTCACTTTCATAGAAATACGGATATTTCTCCTGGAATCCATAGATGTCTGGGGCATAGACAATGGAAATGTTATTTCCCATATTTTCTTATCATAATCCAAACTGCTTCTGGGGTCTCCCCTGTCCCCCAGGAGCAGGATTTTGAGAAATGCAACTTGCTGCAGCAATAGAAGGAGTGGGCAAGTGAGTAGCATCCCAGTCTTGGGAAACAAGCGTAGATTCTAACCCACTGTGACTGCTGTTGGTTTTGAATACAGATTCTACCCAGAATTTGTATGTAGCACTGGCGGTTGAAATCTTCAACGCCCAGAAATATTGTCCAAAA
Organism: Paroedura picta; assembly: GCF_049243985.1. Classification (NCBI taxonomy): domain Eukaryota; kingdom Metazoa; phylum Chordata; class Lepidosauria; order Squamata; family Gekkonidae; genus Paroedura; species Paroedura picta. The sequence continues at coordinate 1,873,534 of NC_135383.1, read as the reverse complement.
GCAGTCGTTACTGTTATGTGGAGGGTAAAACCTCTTTAGAGGACCTTGCAACCTGAGGTTCTCACCCCTTGAGGGACAGCAATGGAGGAAGGGAAACTGTTCCTACACATTTTCCTGCAAGAAAAGGCCATGACGCTGGCCTCTTCTGCACTCTCACCGTTTTCACCTGTGTGTCTTTTTGGCTTTTCATATCCCCCCTATTCTGAATGTCTTTTCCTCCCACAACTGGTTAATATTATATAGCCATACTTACCATGAGGTGATGTAATATCGAAGCTACCACTAGAGGGAACATTGCAGAATAGATCTCCCCCTAACATGGGACACACAAGCAATGACAAATAAGAGAGTGGAAGAGTTCTTAATGGCACCACTGCTGCTTTTTCTGAAATTCGTTGGCAACAACCCCAGCAGCTCCAGGTGTGGCCTAATGCACTTTGTTGTTGTTCTCTCTCAGCCTGTCCTGGGTGCGAGACAGTTCCAGCGACCATGAAGCTCCTGTTGACCCTCCTTCTGCTGCTGCCACTCCTTACAACTATCCATGCTCAGGTCCTGCCCTGGGATGCTGTTCTTTCAAGCCCTGGGAATTTGAAGGGGAGGGATCCGGCACAATCTTTAGATGGGGGGGGGCATGGTGGAACCTACGCTCAGTATGCAGAAGGTTCAGTTGCTTGCATATCCAGCTGAATGGACCAAGAATAGGTGACCCCTGGGGTATCTGCACCTCCTCAACCTCAGCCCTCTCCAAGCTCTGCCCCTCAAATCTGCACGAATTCCCCCAAGCCAGAGCTGGGAATTTCCCTCTCGGTTATAGTCGCTTAATGCCCCTTTAATTGTCACAGCAACCCCTGAAGAACATGTTTCATGTGGAGAGGCCTCCATGTCCACATCCCAAGTGGCAGGTCTTTGGGTTGAGCAGACTCTTGTTGGGCTGATTTAAAGATGGAAACCAGGGTTGGCCTCCAAAGTTTAACTCAGCTGACTAATGTTTCCTTGTAGGCCATCACCGGGAAACGAGCACTTGACGAGGGAGAAGGCGAAGTGCAGAATGAGGGCGAGACCCTCCAGGTCCGGAGGGAAATTGATACAGGTCGGTTTGGGCTTGCTTTTAGGAAGTTGGGGGCAATGGATGGGTTAGGACATTCTTTATCCTTTCCTCCTAGGCAATGCTCCCCAAACTCCCGTATTACTCAGGGTCATTATTGCACTCCTGATGCTGGAATGTATAAATCTGCACTTAATAATGTGTGATAGAACTAGTTTGACAGGCAGAGCATTCTCCAGTTTAGCAGTTGCAGCACTGCTAGGATACACGGCATGCACAGAGTTCCGTGTTCAGTCCTCACATGTTCTGTTTCAAAGGTAGCTTCCTTTGGAAAGATCTCTTGGATGGAGAGCTTGGCCATCAGCTGCCAGCTGGAGTTAATGTCCCTAGGGGAGAGGCACCCTTGGTCCCACACCACACCAGGGAGCTTACTTGGCTCACAACCTCCACTTAACCTTGGTCAATGTTTGGAGCCACATGGATGTCTCTGGAGGTCTTTCAGGTGTCACAAATGGATCTCAGTGTTCCACGGAAGGTGGAACGTTCTTCTTCACTGCAGTCAAGAAAGAACCAGTGTTCCCCCCAAATGACTTTGGTGTTAATCCAAAAACACTCACTCTGTGTTATCTGGGAGCATTCCGATCAAATAGGACACGGAGGGCTGCAGGGGCATTTCTTCTGCAAGAGGGAAGAATAACCTCTCTTTTGCTTCCTGCCCACAGGAGAACAGAAAAGCGATCGTATACCTCGATATGTTAAACGGAGAAAATTTGGTAAAAAAAAATTTCGCATCAGAAAGCCAAAACCAAGGCTAGATCACACAAAATTGATTAATTCATTAATACATCACTCTGTCCGTCTGGCCATCCCTCCACCCGCCGAGAGCTACAACGAATATAGAAATATAGAATATAGAAATACAACGATGGAAATATAAATAAATAAATAAATCAAAGAGAATTAAACAGCCATCTATCTGTATTTGTCTGATTTTTCAACCAACAGCTTGACTCACAACCTCTAAGTTCACCTTGGCCTAGGTTTGGAGCCACGTTGATGCATCTGGAGGTCTTTCATGTGTCACAAATCATGTTCTATAGAAGGCAGAATGTTCCTTTTCACTGCCATCAAGACAATATCCAGTGGTCCCCCCACCTGCCTTTGCTGTCAGTCCAGAACCACCTTGTGTGACCTGGGACTGTTTTGAACGGGTCACATGGTGAGGACTGCAGGGACCTCTCTGCTGCACGTGGGAAGCTTAAACCCTCCTCTGCTTCCTTCCCACGGGACATCAGCAAAGAGCTCTCTGGCCTGAATGGCCAGGAGGCATTTATCCTTACCTGTTTTCAAGAGGAAATCAAGTTTAGCTCTCCCAAAACCAAATGGCTGAGGCTATCCATCCATCCTTCTATCAATAAAACAGAATGAAACACTGGTCTGTGTTTGTCTGATTTTTCAAACCAAGTTGGCTCCTGGAATGCCCCAAGACAACCTGGCTGCAGCTGGTGATGACTGAGGCCTCAGTCGGAAACTTTGATAAGCAGATGAGGTCAGGGAGGGTCCAATGAGTCATGAGGAAGACTCCAGAATGGATTTCTTTCATTCCCAAAAGTTGCATTCCCATCCTTCTGCCTCATGTCTGGCCATTTAACTGAGCCAGCCTGGAGTCGTGTCTTTCTGGTCCAGTATCTCTTCAAAGGGGACAGTGTGCTGGTTATCTTCAGGTGCTGGTCAACGGTGTGCACAGTGCCATTCAATTTCATAGTCCTGGGGGCTGGCCAATAAGACTTTGTCCAAACCAATGCACCGTTTTTGCTCTGTCTTTATTCTTTAATTTGAGGTTCATTTGGGAGCACCACAGAGAGAAAGGTCCAAACCCTGGAATTCCAAGGCCTATTCTTGGATCCTTAAAAGCTGTCTTTAGGGAAAATCCTCCAGTGTTTTGATTGGCTTTTGATTCCTGTATCAACATCCCTTCTCTGTTGGAACAACCCAGCTCTCAAAGGGGTTTCACAAAACCCTGGTTGAGGAAGACTGCCCGGGGGGTTGAACTCAGCCCAAGGGGGATGCACAAGGCTCCTCACCCAGAAAGCTTCTTTCAGTGGCAGTAGGACAACCCCGGTCAGGTAGTATTGCCTGAAACCTATGGGGCTCTAAGTGCCCTGGAAATGTTCCTGTCAGGGGGCATAGTTTGGCCTGGTTTAAGTCATTCTACTCCAGACTGAAAGGGTTTCTTCTGGGGAACAGCACATCCTGTGGGGTGCCACGGCTGCAACCATATCCACCCCCAACTTCCAGCATCCATGCAAGGACAAATCACATATAGTTTTGGGACTGGCAGTCATCCATGGGCTGACCCCATCCAGCTTTGCATCTTCTCATCCAGATATCCATATAGGTTAGGGGGGACCACTTGTTCTTTCTCGGCTGCTTTGAAGAAGACCGTTTTGCGTCCTGTAGAACACTTGGAACGGTTGTGACACACGAAATACCTCCAGAGGCATCAACGTGGCTCCAAGTGTTGGCCAAGGTGAACTTGGAGGTTGTGATCCAAGGAAGCTGCCCAGTGCTGTGTGGACCAAGGGCACCTCTCCCCTAGGGACACTAACTCCAGCTGGCAGCTGATGGCCAAGGTCTCCATCCAAGAGGTCTTTCCAAAGGAGGCCACCTTTGAAGCAGCACACGTGAGGAATTATATTTATTTGTGTTGTGATTGTTCTTCCACCCCTTCTAAAAAAGTCTCAGAATGAAAATTTGAGAGTGTGTGGGGATATGGCCTGTGACCATGTTGCAGTTGAGGCATGAGTGATCCCCTATGTGCATCCGGCCCTGCAAAAAGCCCACAAAGTGAGTCATGAGAAGGAGAGACAGCACCTGCTGACCATAGACTCTGAAAAGAAAATCAGCAAAACTTGGTGGTCCCTGCATGTTGAGAACAGCGGATGAGGAATTCAGAGGAGTTCAGATTTAGGCAGGATCTCTCTTCCTGCACCCTGTAGCCTCCAGCCAATGCAGCCAATGGAGACTTCATTTTGCTCCACTGACCTGGCTGAGCCCAACAGCTCAGCTTTATGGGAATGTTTTTCGGGGTCCAGTGACTCCTCAATGGGGACAGTGTGTTGGTTCCTTCAGGGGCTGATTAATGGTGTACAGTGATGTTGAACTGCATAGTCGAGGAGGCTTGCCAAGAAGAAGAAGAGTTCGTTTATATGACGTTATTCTCTACCCGAAGGAGTCTCAAAGTGGCTTCCAATCGCCTTTCCTTTCCTCTCCCCACAAGAGACACCCTGTGAGGTGGGTGAGGCTGAGAGAGCCTTGATATCGCTGCTCGGTCAGAACAGCTCTATCAGGGCTGTGACTAGTCCAAGGTCACCTAGCTGACTGCATGTGGTGGGAATGGGGAATCAAACCCGGCTCACCAGATTAGAAGTCCGAACTCCTAACCACTACACCAAACTGGCATTAAGACATTTCCTAAGTTAAAGCACCATTTTTACTCTTTATGGGGCAAGAACTTTCAACTCAAGGTTCATTTGGGAGCACCAAAGAGAGAAAGGGACCCAGGCTGGGATCCCACTAAAAAAACAGTGCCTGTTCTTGGATCAGTAAAAGGAAACATCCTCCTGTGTTGTGATTTGATGCCTCTCGACTGTTCAGAATCTAAGAACTGTCTATCCCTTCCCTTTCTCAGGATCGCCTTGTCCTGGGGGGGCGGATCTCTTTTCCAAAACTCTCTCCCTGTGTCCTTCACCCAGGAAATGCACTGAAATAACTTTCCTTCTGAGGAAACGTTCAAAGTGTCTAGTAACATGGAGACTGGGATGGACTACTGCCCTTGCTCTACTTGGGACTCCTCTTGGAGAGCTTTCAGAAGCTTGCAGAACACTCAGGTTAGGCTGCTGGTCACAGGCAACTTTTGAGGGGACCTGATGCTGACCTGGTGGCAGTTCCACTGGCTGCCCATCTGCCCCCAAGCCCAACTCAAGGCATTGTTTCCCCCTTCAAGGCCCTTCATGGCTTGGAACCAGGGCTTCTGAAGGGCTCCATTCTCCCAGCTCTTCCTGCCTGGGAATCCAGATCTCAGGGAGAGATCCTGCGGACCGTCCTGTCAATCAAAGACCCTTGTTTAGTGGGTACACAAGAGAGGGCCATTTTGGTGGCAGCCCCATGATTACAGAACACCCTCCCAAGGGAGATGCCCCCTTCACCTTCATTCTTTAGAAGGTAGTGAAGAAAGGATGGAATCAGGATTGCATTTGTTTTAGTTTACTAGCAGTCTGAATTTTTTTTTTTACTTTAAACTTTGGGTATTAAGTTTCCTGGGCATTTAATTTGATGTTCTTCCACTCCATAAAGATGAAATGTTTTAAATCAAAATATTCCTCCAGGGATAAGGGGGGATTGCCAACTTCCTGCTTGCCATGCATCAATAAGAATTGCCAGCCCTTGGCCCCGGATGAATCAGGACGGCCAGCTTTGGGGTCCAGGAAAGACCGTCCGGTTCCGGAGGGAAAGTGATGCAGGTTAGTTTGGCTTGTGGTTGAGTGGTTTGGGCCAATGGGTGGTTAGGGCCATCTTTATCCTTCCCTTCTAGGCAATGCTCCATAAACCCCAGTATTACACAGGATCATTATTACACTCCTGTTGCTGGAATGTATAAATCTGCACTTAATAATGTTTAGTCCTCACGTGTTCTGCTTCAAAGGTGGCCTGTCTGGGAAAGACCTCTTGGCTGGAGACCTCAGCCATCAGCTGCCAGCTGAAGTCAATGTTCCTAGGGGAGAGGGACCCTCGGTCCTGCTCAGCACCAGGCTCACAACCTCCAAGTTCTCTTTGGTCAATGTTTGGAGCCACATTGATGCATCTGAAGGTCTTACATGTGTCACCAATGGATCCCAGTGTTTCAAAGAATGCAGAGTGTTCCTCTTCACTGTACTTGAGAAATAACCAGTTTTTTCCCCAAACTGACTTTAGTGTCAATCCAGAACCACCCTCTGTGACCTGGGACCATTCCAAGAGGGTTGTACAGGGGAGGGCTGCAGGGACATCTCTGTTGCTGGTGGGAAGCCTAACCTCTCTGCTTCTTCCTTCCCACAGGAGAACTGAACTTCGATGATTTCCTTGGTCCCCGGAGAGGATGATATGCTTTTCCGGAATGTGGCAAAAATAAAATCAGAACCAAATGATAAATGAAGGTTCACTGCCAGAAAAGCCAAATTGCTGAGACAATCAATCAATCAGTCAATCAATCAATCAATCAGTCAATCGGCTGCCTTTGACATCGTGGACCATGAACTGTTGGTCCATCGCCTGGCCGGTACGGGGATACGGGGCACAGCCTTGTGCTGGATACGCTCCTTCCTCCAGAACCGGTTCCAGCGGGTTGCTGTGGGGGATGAGCTCTCGCGGCCCAATAGACTCCCTTGCGGGGTCCCTCAGGGTGCGGTCCTCTCCCCCACATTGTTTAACATCTTTATGCGCCCTCTGGCCCAGCTGGTACGGAGCTTTGGGCTGGGTTGCCATCAGTACGCTGATGACACCCAGCTCTATCTCCTAATGGACGGTCACCCGAACTCCCCCCTGGAACCATTTGCCAGATGTTTGGAAGCGGTGACAGAATGGTTCGAACAGAGTCGCCTGAAACTCAACCCCTCCAAGACGGAGGTCCTGTGGCTGGGGGGAAGGGGGCGGGAACAGGTAACGCGTTTACCCACCCTAGCAGGGGTGCAACTTACCATCGTGCCCCAAGCTAGGAATTTGGGTGTGACCATTGATGCCTCCCTGACTATGGAGGCTCAGGTCAAGAGAGTAGCGGGCCAGGCATTTTTCTACCTTCGCCAGGCCCGGCTACTAGCGCCCTACCTGTCCTCTGACCACTTGGCCACAGTGATCCATGCGACAGTCACCTCCAGAATAGATTTCTGTAACTCGCTCTACGCAGGTCTACCCTTGTCCCTGATCCGGAAACTACAGCTGGTACAAAATGCAGCTGCCAGGGTCCTCACTGGAACATCTTGGAGGGCCCACATCCAGCCGGTCTTGGGACCCACATACCTGAGGGACCGCCTACCGCTCTATGTCCCCCGCAGGGCCTTACGCTCTGCGGGTGAGAACCTGTTGGTCGTCCCCGGCCCGAAGGAAGCGTGCCTAGCCTCGACCAGGGCCAGGGCTTTTTCAGTCCTGGCCCCTACCTGGTGGAATGAGCTCCCGGGTGATCTGCGGCCCCTGCGGGATTTGTCAGCTTTCCGCAGGGCCTGTAAAACGGAGCTCTTCCACCAGGTCTATGGTTGAGGCTGGGGTCAGTGAATCAGGGACATCGCTCCCCCCTAGGAGTTGGAGTGTACGCTACTCCCCTATCCTTTCCTCTTCACCTCTTAATAATTGGGGGAGGGATGGGATTTTTAGCCGCCATGTTAGTTAGTAGATTGATATTTTAATGGGAATTTTAATGGGATTAGTTGTTGTGACCCGCCTCGAGCCTAGAGAGGGAGAGGCGGGAAATAAATCTAATAATAATAATAATAATAATAATAATTTAAAAATACCTGTTTGTATTTGTCCGATTTTTCAAATGCTCCTGGGGTTGCATGGGAGGAGGGAAGTCCCGCGTCCCAGATCTGCAGGCCTCAGTCCCATTCCTCATGATATTCAACATCTTGTTATGATTTCAACCAATCCAAAGAACATCTCAGTGTTGCTTAGACCAGTGGTCCCCAACCTTTTTATCACCGGGGACCACTCAACGCTTGACAATTTTACTGAGGCCCAGTGGGGGTGGGGTAGTTTATTCCTCTACTCTCAACCACTGCCCTAACGCTCTCTGATCGCTATGGTAATGTTTAAACATCCCTTCAAAATAAGATACAGGCACGCCACAACAATGAACATAAGGAACATTTTATTTCCATGGGAATTTTAACTCATGACAATGACAAATCAATGGGAACCCTGAGCTTGTTTCTCTGCAACGAGATAGTCCCATCTGGGAGTGATGGGAGACAATGATACCCGAAGTGTGTTGTAAAGGGCCGGGGAGCGGGGGGGTAGAAGGCGTCCTTTGTGGCCCACCTCCAATTAGTCGACAGACCACATGTGGTCCGCGGCCCACAGGTTGGGGATCGCTAGCTTAGACCACCACAGGAGTCAAGCGATACTCCCTGACCTGTTTTGTCCTTCTTCTCCAGGGAGATGATTCCTTGGTAAGGATCCTGGTAGACCTCTCTCTGGTGGGATTGTGGTAGACAGGCTGAATCGCAGTCCACCATCCCTTTGAGGTTCATGGCCTGATAATCTGTACACCGCCCGTGGCGCCGCGGGCGCCACGGACTAAATAAAATAGTAAGGGGTTCTGGGGCGGGATGTGTCCGGGATGAGGAAGGGTCCGGATTGGACCCTTCCTCATGATAGACAATCAGAGGGACCAATCGGCAGGCGCGAAGCGCCTGCCGATTGGTCCCTCTGATTCCCAGCCCCAGTAACTGCGAGCCGCGCGCAGCGCGGCTCGCAGTTGCTCCCGGCCTGACGCGTCAGGCCAGCCCCTGAGGGAGCCCCCGGCAAGACTCCAGCCGCCGAATACCTCCAGCCACTGCGACTCCAGCAAGACTCCAGCCGAGGCAAGACTCCAGACGCCGAGAGGGAATCAGGGCCAGGGCGCGGCTCGCGGGTGCGGCCCGATCCGCGGGCGCGGCCTCCAAGAAGCAGCAGAAAGAACCCACCCCCCCCAGCCGCAGAAGATCAAAAAAACCCAGAGGAGCCGCCGCAGCCTAGCGCACCACGCCTGGGACTCCCCACCAAAAACCAGGAGACACCGAGGAGCCGCCACCCGCCTCCTCTTTCAGGTAGCCTGTCCCTTGCTCTGTCCCTTGCCTGCCCCTCGATCTGGTCCCTGCCTGCTAGCGCCCATTGTCTTCTGGATACAATGGGCTTTTTTACTAGTATAATAATAATAAATAAATAAGGGTGGTCTGCTGGGGAATGAAGGGAACAAGAAGGGAACAAGAAGGGAATGAAGGGAGAGCCAGTTTGGTGTAGTGGTTAGGAGTGCAGACTTCTAATTGGCATGCTGGGTTCGATTCTGCCCTCTCCCACATGCAGCCAGCTGTGTGACTTTGGGCTCACCACGGCACTGATAAAACTGTTCTGACCGAGCAGTGATATCAGGGCTCTCTCAGCCTCACCCACCCCACAGGGTGTCTGTTGTGGGGAGAGGAATGGGAAGGCGACTGTAAGCCGCTTTGAGCCTCCTTCGGGTAGGGAAAGCGGCATATAAGAACCAACTCTTCTTCTTCATCATTACAATTCATCTTCTTTGGGAGACTGGTTAAGTATGGTGGCTCATTTGGGGAAGGGAAAGGCTGGGTGATAAGGAATGAGCCATCAGGGGCACAATATGACACACAGTTGTGAGACCATTTGGACACCTTAGTAAGAGGGGAATATTGGGAAAATCTGGGCAGTTCAACGGGGCAGCCAGCAGACCAACAAATGGGGAATGAAGCAGGCCATTGAATGGCACAGAGACAACTGGTAGTCCTTAGCGATGACCTCAGACTTAGCCAGAAACATCCACAGGCAAGTCATATCAGAGAGGATCCAATAAGACACTCGGAAGGCGTTGGACTTTATTTTCTTTACAAAACACGATAAATTTCACGTTGAAACCATTAAAATCAGCCTCCAGCCCCAAACATACGTTGCTAAAATGATTAAAAAACAGAGTGAAACTGCAGATGAAACACAAAAGCAGCCATTAAAGTCTTGGTTCAGGAGGAGGGTTCCTTGAGAAGATGCCAAACATGGTCAAAATGTTTGTCCCCTGCTGGCAGGAACCCCCAAAAGGGATGGATGAATCTCCCTGGGAAGAGAATTCCAAGGCTATGGGGCCTTGACTGAGAAGGTCATGTCCCAGCTGGCTGTTCCCCTAATCTCAGAAGACAGGGACATGTGAAGGAGGCTTCCGAAGGTGAACGAATGTCTCATTTCCTCTGTGCCAACTGCCTGTTCCCTGTGTTTACTTCTCTGGACCCGGCCAACAGTTCTGTCTTTCTCACTCTCTTGGTTTTAATGTCCTCACAATGAACTTCCCCCGCAAAAGGGACTCCGTTTAGTCTCTCCCTGTTCAAGCAGAATTCAGTTTACTTATTTATGTTTCAATTTTTACTTCGCCCCTTCTAAAAAAAGGCTTAGGATTAAAATTTGAGAGTGGACATGGACAATCAATGGCACCTGTGACCAGGTTGTGGCCAAGGCATGAGTGATATCCCACGTGCTTTTGTCCCTGCAAAAAAACTACAAAGCGAGCACTGAGAAAGACGGCTTGAAATTGCTGCAGAAAGACAAGAGACTCTGAAAAGGCAATCAGGAAAACTTGCTGGTCCCTACATGGGGAGGGGGTGGATGAGGAACTGAGAGGAGTTTGCATTTAGGAACGTCATCTCTCCTCTCTTCCTAGACCCTGTAGCCAATGCAGACTCTCTGACTGATACAGCTTAGCTTTACAGGAATGTACTTTGGGGTCCAGTAACTCCTCAATGGGGACAGTGTGTTGGTTCCTTCCAGGGCTGATTAATGGTGTGCAGTGATGCTGAATTGCACAGTCAAGGGGGCCTGCCAATAGACATTCCCTGAGTTAAAGCACCATTTTTTCTCTTTATGGGGCAAGAATTTTCAACTCCAGTTTCATTTGGGAGCCCCAAAGGGACCCAGGCTGGGATTCCACTCAAAAGACAGTGCCTGTTCTTGGATCAGTAGGTTTTACTTGGGAAAAATCCTCCACTGTTGCAATTTTATTCCTTTTGACCCTTCAGAAAACAAGAACAGTCCATCCCTTCTCGGTCCTGGGGGGAACTCTCTTCCAAAACTCTCTCCATGTGTGCTTCGCCCAGAAAATGCACCGAAATAACTTTCCTTCTGAGGAAGTAATCCAAGGGTCTAGTAACATGGAGACTGGGATGGACTCCTGTTCTATCCTCTGCTTAGGGTTCCTCTTGCATAGCATTCAGATGCCACTATCGGGGGCAGGTCATCCTGGTCCCGTAGCATTTACACAGGCTAAACAACTGACCAAACAAGGGAAAGAAACTCAACCTAAGCTACAACAAACCCCCCCCCCCCAAAAATATTATGTAGTGTGCACATATACAATTAGAAACATGAGGGGTCTGTCAGACAATTTGCAGATATTCCCAGTAGATGAATATAGCCTATGAACCACCTTAAAGCAGATGTGTGCCTCCTTCTACACCCTTCCTTGTGGTTTCAAATATACATAATCCACATTCAGAGAATATTGCTTATTTTTCACAGTCAGCATCTCTCCTGCAGTGTACGGTTAGGTCAAGCATTTATTTTCAATAAGGCCATGGCTTTGTCCTCATGATGCCTGTACTCACACCACTTCCATCTGCTATGGAATTTCCAATAGGTCTGGATGTGAGCACCAGCACCAGCAGATAGAGTTGAACCCCTGTGTCTACTGGTTGATGTTACACACAGCCAGAACTGGTGACCATTCAGCTCCTGAGCCTAACTCATAAGGGGAGGGTTTGATCATCAAAGCCCTTCATGGCTTGGAGCCAAGGTATCTTGACTGCCTTCAACCCACAGTTCCTGCCTAGGAATCAAAGTATCTCAGGCAGGGGCCCTCCTGGCTGTCCCATCAATGAACACCATTGTCCAGTGGGAACACCAGAGAGGGCCTTTTCAGTGGCAGCCCCATAATTACCTGACAAACACCCAAGGCAGACACCCCTTCACTTTTGTTCCTTAGGAGGCAGTGGAAGGTGGATTAATTCAGGATCACATTTATTTAAGCTTACTAGCAATTACAAATGCAATCAATCAATCAATAATTGTTTTCTGGGCAATATGGGCGCTACCCATATTGTAAGCCAGCTTCAGCTCCATAAAGGAGAGCCATGGGCGTCACCCCCTCTTCCCGCCCTCCTGGGATAAATGGCGATTGCCCGTGTCCAGGATCGCTATAAAAGGCAGGAAGTCTTTGGGTCCAGGGTGAATGCCATTGCCTCTTCAGAAGGAGTCAAGAGCACAAGCCAGGTAAGAGTTCAGGGATCCTGGACTGAAGAAAAATATCGTATTATAAGATGTTCTATTTGTATGCAGCTACCTTCTCCCCAGTTTGCAGGAAAAGCTATTGAATGTCAGTGTAGCCCCAATCCACAGTTTTATGTATCTGCAGATGGGGACCAGAGTTTGCTAGGAGACCTATAGCTTGTTTTTGTATGCACTGGATTCCACTTTTATTTAGAATTCAATCCTCTTAATCACAATTTCCCAACGGGCATTTCGTTTCAATGGGATTTTGTTCTGAAGAGTCTAGTTTTGGATTATAATTACAGCTCATTCTCCACACATCTTTCACTTTCATAGAAATACGGATATTTCTCCTGGAATCCATAGATGCCTGGGGCATAGACAATGGAAATGTTATTTCCCATATTTTCTTATCATAATCCAAACTGCTTCTGGGGTCTCCCCTGTCCCCCAGGAGCAGGATTTTGAGAAATGCAACTTGCTGCAGCAATAGAAGGAGTGGGCAAGTGAGTAGCATCCCAGTCTTGGGAAACAAGCGTAGATTCTAACCCACTGTGACTGCTGTTGGTTTTGAATACAGATTCTACCCAGAATTTGTATGTAGCACTGGCGGTTGAAATCTTCAACGCCCAGAAATATTGTCCAAAAGCAGTCGTTACTGTTATGTGGAGGATAAAACCTCTCTAGAGGACCTTGAAACCTGAGGTTCTCACCCCTTGAGGGACAGCAATGGAGGAAGGGAAACTGTTCCTACACATTTTCCTGCAAGAAAAGGCCATGACGCTGGCCTCTTCTGCACTCTCACCGTTTTCACCTGTGTGTCTTTTTGGCTTTTCATATCCCCCCCTTTTCCTCCCACAACTGGTTAATATTATATAGCCATACTTAACATGAGGTGATGTAATATCGAAGCTAGCACTAGAGGGAACATTGCAGAATAGATCTCCCCCTAACATGGGACACACAATCAATGACAAATAAGAGAGTGGAAGAGTTCTTAATGGCACCACTGCTGCTTTTTCTGAAATTCGTTGGCAACAACCCCAGCAGCTCCAGGTGTGGCCTAATGCACTTTGTTGTTGTTCTCTCTCAGCCTGTCCTGGGTGCAAGACAGTTCCAGCGACCATGAAGCTCCTGTTGACCCTCCTTCTGCTGCTGCCACTCCTTACAACTATCCATGCTCAGGTCCTGCCCTGGGATGCTGTTCTTTCAAGCCCTGGGAATCTGAAGGGGAGGGATCCGGCACAATCTTTAGATGGGGGGGGGGGCATGGTGGAACCTACGCTCAGTATGCAGAAGGTTCAGTTGCTGGCATATCCAGCTGAATGGACCAAGAATAGGTGACCCCTGGGGTATCTGCACCTCCTCAACCTCAGCCCTCTCCAAGCACTGCCCCTCAATTCTGCACGAATTCCCCCAAGCCAGAGCTGGGAATTTCCCTCTAGGTTATAGTCGCTTAATGCCCCTTTAATTGTCACAGCAACCCCTGAAGAACATGTTTCATGTGGAGAGGCCTCCATGTCCACATCCCAAGTGGCAGGTCTTTGGGTTGAGCAGACTCTTGTTGGACTGATTTAAAGATGGAAACCAGGGTTGGCCTCCAAAGTTTAACTCAGCTGACTAATGTTTCCTTGTAGGCCATCACCGGGAAACGAGCACTTGACGAGGGAGAAGGCGAAGTGCAGAATGAGGGGGAGACCCTCCAGGTCCGGAGGGAAATTGATACAGGTCGGTTTGGGCTTGCTTTTAGGAAGTTGGGGGCAATGGATGGGTTAGGACATTCTTTATCCTTTCCTCCTAGGCAATGCTCCCCAAACTCCAGTATTACTCAGGGTCATTATTGCACTCCTGATGCTGGAATGTATAAATCTGCACTTAATAATGTGTGATAGAACTAGTTTGACAGGCAGAGCATTCTCCAGTTTAGCAGTTGCAGCACTGCTAGGATACACGGCATGCACAGAGTTCCGTGTTCAGTCCTCACATGTTCTGTTTCAAAGGTAGCTTCCTTTGGAAAGATCTCTTGGATGGAGAGCTTGGCCATCAGCTGCCAGCTGGAGTTAATGTCCCTAGGGGAGAGGCACCCTTGGTCCCACACCACACCAGGCAGCTTCCTTGGCTCACAACCTCCACTTAACCTTGGTCAATGTTTGGAGCCACGTGGATGTCTCTGGAGGTCTTTCAGGTGTCACAAATGGATCTCAGCGTTCCACGGAAGGTGGAACGTTCTTCTTCACTGCAGTCAAGAAAGAACCAGTGTTCCCCCCAAATGACTTTGGTGTTAATCCAAAAACACTCACTCTGTGTTATCTGGGAGCATTCCGATCAAATAGGACACGGAGGGCTGCAGGGGCATTTCTTCTGCAAGAGGGAAGAATAACCTCTCTTTTGCTTCCTGCCCACAGGAGAACAGATAAGAGATCGTATACCTCGATGGTTAATAGATCGATATGTTAACCGGAGACCAAGTGGTAGAAAACCCAAAAACCAACGTCCCACCAAAAAGCAAAAACCAAGGCCAGCTCGTACAAAAGTGCGGATGCCATCTTTCCGTCCCTCTCTCCACCTGTCCATCCCTCCACCCGCCCAGAGCTACAACGAAACTAGAAATATAGAAAATAGAAATACAACGATGGAAATATAAATAAATAAATCAAAGAGAATTAAACAGCCATCTATCTGTATTTGTCTGATTTTTCAACCAACAGCTTGGCTCACAACCTCTAAGTTCACCTTGGCCGAGGTTTGGAGCCATGTTGATGCATCTGGAGGTCTTTCATGTGTCACAAATCAGGTTCTATAGAAAGCAGAATAAATAAATGTGGTCTGCTGGGGAATGAAGGGAACAAGAAGGGAACAAGAAAGGAATGAAGGGAGAGCCAGTTTGGTGTAGTGGTTAGGAGTGCAGACTTCTAACTGGCATGCTGGGTTCGATTCTGCCCTCTCCCACATGCAGCCAGCTGTGTGACTTTGGGCTCACCACGGCACTGATAAAACTGTTCTGACCGAGCAGTGATATCAGTCCTCTCTCAGCCTCACCCACCCCACAGGGTGTCTGTTGTGGGGGGGGGGGAAGGGAAGGCGACTGTAAGCCGCTTTGAGCCTCCTTCGGGTAGGGAAAGCGGCATATAAGAACCAACTCTTCTTCTTCTTCTTCATCATTACAATTCATCTTCTTTGGGAGACTGGTTAAGTATGGTGGCTCATTTGGGTAGGGAAAGGCTGGGTGATAAGGAATGAGCCATCAGGGGCACAATATGACACACAGTTGTGAGACCATTTGGACACCTTAGTAAGAGGGGAATGCTGGGGAAATCTGGGCAGTTCAACGGGGCAGCCAGCAGACCAACAAATGGGGAATGAAGCAGGCCATTGAATGGCACAGAGACAACTGGTAGTCCTTAGCGATGACCTCAGACTTAGCCAGAAACATCCACAGGCAAGTCATATCAGAGAGGATCCAATAGGACACTCGGAAGGCGTTGGACTTTATTTTCTTTACAAAACACGATAAATTTCACGTTGAAACCATTAAAATCAGCCTCCAGCCCCAAACATACGTTGCTAAAATGATTAAAAAACAGAGTGAAACTGCAGATGAAACACAAAAGCAGCCATTAAAGTCTTGGTTCAGGAGGAGGGTTCCTTGAGAAGATGCCAAACATGGTCAAAATGTTTGTCCCCTGCTGGCAGGAACCCCCAAAAGGGATGGATGAATCTCCCTGGGAAGAGAATTCCAAGGCTATGGGGCCTTGACTGAGAAGGTCATGTCCCAGCTGGCTGTTCCCCTAATCTCAGAAGACAGGGACATGTGAAGGAGGCTTCCGAAGGTGAACGAATGTCTCATTTCATCTGTGCCCACTGCCTGTTCCCTGTGTTTACTTCTCTGGGCCCGGCCAACAGTTCTGTCTTTCTCATTCTCTTGGTTTTAATGTCCTCACAATGAACTTCCCCCGCTAAAGGGACTCAGTTTAGTCTCTCCCTGTTCAAGCAGAATTCAGTTTACTTATTTATGTTTCAATTTTTACTTCGCCCCTTCTAAAAAAAGGCTCAGGATTAAAATTTGAGAGTGGACATGGACAATCAATGGCACCTGTGACCAGGTTGTGGCCAAGGCATGAGTGATATCCCACGTGCTTCTGTCCCTGCAAAAAAACTACAAAGCGAGCACTGAGAAAGACGGCTTGAAATTACTGCAGAAAGACAAGAGACTCTGAAAAGGTAATCAGGAAAACTTGCTGGTTCCTACATGGGGAGGGGGTGGATGAGGAACTGAGAGGAGTTTGCATTTAGGAACGTCATCTCTCCTCTCTTCCTGGACCCTGTAGCCAATGCAGACTCTCTGACTGATACAGCTTAGCTTTACAGGAATGTATTTTGGGGTCCAGTAACTCCTCAATGGGGACAGTGTGTTGGTTCCTTCCAGGGCTGATTAATGGTGTGCAGTGATGCTGAATTGCACAGTCAAGGGGGCCTGCCAATAGACATTCCCGGAGTTAAAGCACCATTTTTTCTCTTTATGGGGCAAGAATTTTCAACTCCAGTTTCATTTGGGAGCCCCAAAGGGTCCCAGGCTGGGATTCCACTCAAAAGACAGTGCCTGTTCTTGGATCAGTAAGTTTTACTTGGGAAAAATCCTCCACTGTTGCAATTTTTTTCCTTTTGACCCTTCAGAAAACAAGAACAGTCCATCCCTTCTCGGTCCTGGGGGGAACTCTCTTCCAAAACTCTCTCCATGTGTGCTTCGCCCAGAAAATGCACCGAAATAACTTTCCTTCTGAGGAAGTAATCTAAGGGTCTAGTAACATGGAGACTGGGATGGACTCCTGTTCTATCCTCTGCTTAGGGTTCCTCTTGCATAGCATTCAGATGCCGCTATCGGGGGCAAGTCATCCTTGTCCCGGGGCATTTACACAGGCTAAACAACTGACCAAACAAGGGAAAGAAACTCAACCTAAGCTACAACAAACCCCCCCCCCCAAATATTAAGTAGTGTGCACATATAAAATTAGAAACATGAGGGGTCTGTCAGACAATTTGCAGATATTCCCAGTAGATGAATATAGCCTATGAACCACCTTAAAGCAGATGTGTGCCTCCTTCTACACCCTTCCTTGTGGTTTCAAATATACATAATCCACATTCAGAGAATATTGCTTATTTTTCACAGTCAGCATCTCTCCTGCAGTGTACGGCTAGGTCAAGCATTTATTTCCAATAAGGCCATGGCTTTGTCCTCATGATGCCTGTACTCACACCACTTCCATCTGCTATGGAATTTCCAATAGGTCTGGATGTGAGCACCAGCACCAGCAGATAGAGTTGAACCCCTGTGTCTACTGGTTGATGTTACACACAGCCAGAACTGGTGACCATTCAGCTCCTGAGCCTAACTCATAAGGGGAGGGTTTGATCATCAAAGCCCTTCATGGCTTGGAGCCAAGGTATCTTGACTGCCTTCAACCCACAGTTCCTGCCTAGGAATCAAAGTATCTCAGGCAGGGGCCCTCCTGGCTGTCCCATCAATGAACACCATTGTCCAGTGGGAACACCAGAGAGGGCCTTTTCAGTGGCAGCCCCATAATTACCTGACAAACACCCAAGGCAGACACCCCTTCACTTTTGTTCCTTAGGAGGCAGTGGAAGGTGGATTAATTCAGGATCACATTTATTTAAGCTTACTAGCAATTACAAATGCAATCAATCAATCAATAATTATTTTCTGGGCATTCCATTTGTTGTACGCTACCCATTTTATAAGCCAGCTTCAGCTCCATAAAGGAGAGCCATGGGCGTCACCCCCTCTTCCCGCCCTCCTGGGATAAATGGCGATTGCCCGTGTCCAGGATCGCTATAAAAGGCAGGAAGTCTTTGGGTCCAGGGTGAATGCCATTGCCTCTTCAGAAGGAGTCAAGAGCACAAGCCAGGTAAGAGTTCAGGGATCCTGGGCTGAAGAAAAATATCGTATTATAAGATGTTCTATTTGTATGCAGCTACCTTCTCCCCAGTTTGCAGGAAAAGCTATTGAATGTCAGTGTAGCCCCAATCCACAGTTTTATGTATCTGCAGATGGGGACCAGAGTTTGCTAGGAGACCTATAGCTTGTTTTTGTATGCACTGGATTCCACTTTTATTTAGAATTCAATCCTCTTAATCACAATTTCCCAACGGGCATTTAGTTTCAATGGGATTTTGTTCTGAAGAGTCTAGTTTTGGATTATAATTACAGCTCATTCTCCACACATCTTTCACTTTCATAGAAATACGGATATTTCTCCTGGAATCCATAGATGTCTGGGGCATAGACAATGGAAATGTTATTTCCCATATTTTCTTATCATAATCCAAACTGCTTCTGGGGTCTCCCCTGTCCCCCAGGAGCAGGATTTTGAGAAATGCAACTTGCTGCAGCAAGAGAAGGAGAAGGCAAGTGAGTAGCATCCCAGTCTTGGGAAGCAAGCGTAGATTCTAACCCACTGTGACTGCTGTTGGTTTTGAATACAGATTCTACCCAGAATTTGTATGTAGCACTGGCGGTTGAAATCTTCAACGCCCAGAAATATTGTCCAAAAGCAGTCGTTACTGTTCTGTGGAGGGAAAAACCTCTTTAGAGGACCTTGCAACCTGAGGTTTTCACCCCTTGAGGGACAGCAATGGAGGAAGGGAAACTGTTCCTACACATTTTCCTGCAAGAAAAGGCCATGACGCTGGCCTCTTCTGCACTCTCACCGTTTTCACCTGTGTGTCTTTTTGGCTTTTCATATCCCCCCTTTTCTGAATGTCTTTTCCTCCCACAACTGGTTAATATTATATAGCCATACTTACCATGAGGTGATGTAATATCGAAGCTACCACAAGAGGGAACATTGCAGAATAGATCTCCCCCTAACATGGGACACACAAGCAATGACAAATAAGAGAGTGGAAGAGTTCTTAATGGCACCACTGCTGCTTTTTCTGAAATTCGTTGGCAACAACCCCAGCAGCTCCAGGTGTGGCCTAATGCACTTTGTTGTTGTTCTCTCTCAGCCTGTCCTGGGTGCAAGACAGTTCCAGCGACCATGAAGCTCCTGTTGACCCTCCTTCTGCTGCTGCCACTCCTTACAACTATCCATGCTCAGATCCAGCCCTGGGATGCTGTTATTTCAGGCCCTGGGGAATTGACGGTTAGAGATCCGGCACAATCTTTAGATGGGGGGGGGGGGGGGCATGGTGGAACCTACGCTCAGTATGCAGAAGGTTCAGTTGCTGGCATATCCAGCTGAATGGACCAAGAATAGGTGACCCCTGGGGTATCTGCACCTCCTCAACCTCAGCCCTCTCCAAGCACTGCCCCTCAATTCTGCACGAATTCCCCCAAGCCAGAGCTGGGAATTTCCCTCTAGGTTATAGTCGCTTAATGCCCCTTTAATTGTCACAGCAACCCCTGAAGAACATGTTTCATGTGGAGAGGCCTCCATGTCCACATCCCAAGTGGCAGGTCTTTGGGTTGAGCAGACTCTTGTTGGGCTGATTTAAAGATGGAAACCAGGGTTGGCCTCCAAAGTTTAACTCAGCTGACTAATGTTTCCTTGTAGGCCATCACCGGGAAACGAGCACTTGACGAGGGAGAAGGCAAAGTGCAGAATGAGGGCGAGACCCTCCAGGTCCAGAGGGAAATTGATACAGGTCGGTTTGGGCTTGCTTTTAGGAAGTTGGGGGCAATGGATGGGTTAGGACATTCTTTATCCTTTCCTCCTAGGCAATGCTCCCCAAACTCCATTATTACTCAGGGTCATTATTGCACTCCTGATGCTGGAATGTATAAATCTGCACTTAATAATGTGTGATAGAACTAGTTTGACAGGCAGAGCATTCTCCAGTTTAGCAGTTGCAGCACTGCAAGGATACACGGCATGCACAGAGTTCCGTGTTCAGTCCTCACATGTTCTGTTTCAAAGGTAGCTTCCTTTGGAAAGATCTCTTGGATGGAGAGCTTGGCCATCATCTGCCAGCTGGAGTTAATGTCCCTAGGGGAGAGGCACCCTTGGTCCCACACCACACCAGGGAGCTTCCTTGGCTCACAACCTCCACTTAACCTTGGTCAATGTTTGGAGCCACGTGGATGTCTCTGGAGGTCTTTCATGTGTCACAAATGGATCTCAGTGTTCCACAGAAGGTGGAACGTTCTTCTTTACTGCAGTCAAGAAAGAACCAGTGTTCCCCCCAAATGACTTTGGTGTTAATCCAAAAACACTCGCTCTGTGTTATCTGGGAGCATTCCGATCAAATAGGACACGGAGGGCTGCAGGGGCATTTCTTCTGCAAGAGGGAAGAATAACCTCTCTTTTGCTTCCTGCCCACAGGAGAACAGATAAGTGATCATAAACCTCGATATGATAAACAGAGACCAAGTGGTAGAAAAACCAAAAACCAACGTCCCACCAAAAAGCGAAAACCAAGGCCAGCTCGCACAAAAGTGCGGATGCCATCTTTCCGTCCCTCTATCCATCTGTCCATCCATCCACCCGGCTAGAGCAACAAAGAAATGGGCGATACAGAAATATAAATAAATAAATCAATCAAAGAGAATTAAACAGTCATCTATCTGTATTTGTCTGATTTTTCAACCAACAGCTTGGCTCACAACCTCTAAGTTCACCTTGGCCGAGGTTTGGAGCCACGTTGATGTATCTGGAGGTCTTTCATGTGTCACAAATCATGTTCTATAGAAGGCAGAATGTTCCTTTTCACTGCCATCAAGATGGGAAGCTTAAACCCTCCTCTGCTTCCTTCCCACGGGACATCAGAAAAGAGATCACTGGCCTGAATGGCCAGGAGGCATTTATCCTTACCTGTTTTCAAGAGGAAATCAAGTTTAGCTCTCCCAAAACCAAATGGCTGAGGCTATCCATCCATCCTTCTATCAATAAAACAGAATGAAACACTGGTGTGCTGGTTGCTTCAGGTGCTGGTCAATGGTGTGCACAGTGCCATTCAATTTCATAGTCCTGGGGGCTGGCCAATAAGACTTTGTCCAACCAAATGCACCGTTTTTGCTCTGTCTTTATTCTTTAATTTGAGGTTCATTTGGGAGCACTACAGAGAGAAAGGTCCCAACTCTGGAATTCCAAGGCCTATTCTTGGATCCTTAAATGCTTCTTTCAGTGGCAGTAGGACAACCCCGGTCAGGTAGTATTGCCTGAAACCT
This sequence comes from Paroedura picta, assembly GCF_049243985.1. Taxonomy (NCBI): domain Eukaryota; kingdom Metazoa; phylum Chordata; class Lepidosauria; order Squamata; family Gekkonidae; genus Paroedura; species Paroedura picta. Next base: position 1,852,247 of record NC_135383.1, on the reverse strand, counting down.
ATGGGGCTCTAAGTGCCCTGGAAATGCTCCTGTCAGGGGGCATAGTTTGGCCTGGTTTAAGTCATTCTACTCCAGAGTGAAAGGGTTTCTTCTGGGGAACAGCACATCCTGTGGGGTGCCACGGCTGCAACCATATCCACCCCCCACTTCCAGCATCCATGCAAGGACAAATCACACATAGTTTTGGGACTGGCAGTCATCCATGGGCTGACCCCATCCAGCTCTGCATCTTCTCATCCAGTTATCCATAGAGGGATGAGGGAGAAGGCGAAGTGCAGAATGAGGGTGAGACTCTCCAGGTCCGGAGGGAAAGTGATACGGGTCAGTTTGGGCTTGCTGTTGGGAGGTTTGGGGCAATGGATGGGTTAGGACCATCTTTATCCTTTCCTCCTAGGCAATGCTCCCCAAACTCCAGTATTACTCAGGGTCATTATTGCACTCCTGATGCTGGAATGTATAAATCTGCACTTAATAATGTGTGATAGAACTAGTTTGACAGGTAGAGCATTCTCCAGTTTAGCAGTTGCAGCACTGCTAGGATACACGGCATGCGCAGAGTTCCGTGTTCAGTCCTCACACGTTCTGTTTCAAAGGTAGCTTCCTTTGGAAAGATCTCTTGGATGGAGAGCTTGGCCATCAGCTGCCAGCTGGAGTTAATATCCCTAGGGGAGAGGCACCCTTGGTCCCACACCACACCAGGGAGCTTCCTTGGCTCAAGAGGGAAGCATAACCTCTCTTTTGCTTCCTGCCCACAGGAGAACAGAAAAGAGATCGTATACCTCGACGGTTAATAGATCGATATGTTAACCGGAGACCAAGTGGTAGAAAAATATTTCTCACCAGAAAGGAAAAACAAGGCTAGCTCACACAAAAGAACTGAGGCCATCTATCCATCCATCCATCCATCCATCCATCCATCCATCCATCCATCCATCCATCCACCCATCCATCCACCCAGAGCTGCAAAGAAATGGGTGGTATAGAAATCTAAATAAATAAATCAAAGAGAACCATCTATCTGCATTTGTCTGATTTTTCAACCAACAGCTTGGCTCACAACCTCTAAGTTCACCTTGGCTGAGGTTTGGAGCCACGTTGGTGCATCTGGAGGTCTTTCATGTGTCACAAATCATGTTCTATAGAAGGCAGAATGTTCCTTTTCACTGCCATCAAGATGGGAAGCTTAAACCCTCCTCTGCTTCCTTCCCACAGGACATCAGAAAAGAGATCACTGGCCTGAATGGCCAGGAGGCATTTATCCTTACCTGTTTTCAAGAGGAAATCAAGTTTAGCTCCCACAAAAGCCAAATGGCTGAGGCCATGCATCCATGCATCCATGCATCCATGCATCCATGCATCCATGCATCCATCCAACCATCCATCCATCCATCCATCCATCCATCCATCCATCCATCCATCCATCCATCCATCCATCCATCCATCCATCCATCCATCCTTCTATCAATAAAATAGAATGAAACACTGGTCTGTGTTTGTCTGATTTTTCAAACCAAGTTGGCTCCTGGAATGCCCCAAGACAACCTGGCTGCAGCTGGTGACGACTGAGGCCTCAGTTGGAATCTTTGATAAGCAGATGAGGTCAGGGAGGGTCCAATGAGTCATGAGGAAGACTCCAGAATGGATTTCTTTCATTCCCAAAAGTTGCATTCCCATCCTTCTGGCTCATGGCTGGCCATTTAACTGAGCCAGCCTGGAGTCGTGTCTTTCTGGTCCTGTATCTCTTCAAAGGGGACAGTGTGCTGGTTGCTTCAGGTGCTGGTCAACGGTGTGCACAGTGCCATTCAATTTCATAGTCCTGGGGGCTGGCCAATAAGACTTTGTCCAAACCAATGCACCGTTTTTGCTCTGTCTTTATTCTTTAATTTGAGGTTCATTTGGGAGCACCACAGAAAGAAAGGTCCCAACTCTGGAATTCCAAGGCCTGTTCTTAGATCCTTAAAAGCTGTCTTTAGGGAAAATCCTCCTGTGTTTTGATTGGCTTTTGATTCCTGTATCAATATTCCTTCTCTGTTGGAACGACCCAGCTGTCAAAGGGGTTTCACAAAACCCTGGTTGACGAAGACTGCCCTGGGGGTTGAACTCAGCCCAAGGGGGAAGCACAAGGCTCCTCACCCAGAAAGCTTCTTTCAGTGGCAGTAGGACAACCCCGGTCAGGTAGTCTTGCCTGAAACCTATGGGGCTCTAAGTGCCCTGGAAATGCTCCTGTCGGGGGGCATAGTTTGGCCTGGTTTAAGTCATTCTACTCCAGACTGAAAGGGTTTCTTCTGGGGAACAGCACATCCTGTGGGGTGCCACAGCTGCAACCATATCCACCCCCCACTTCCAGCATCCATGCAAGGACAAATCACACATAGTTTTGGGACTGGCAGTCATCCATGGGCTGACCCCATCCAGCTCTGCATCTTCTCATCCAGATATCCATATAGGTTAGGTGGGACCAATTGTTCTTTCTCGGCTGCTTTGAAGAAGACCGTTTTGCGTCCTGTAGAACACTTGGAATGGTTGTGACACCCGAAATACCTCCAGAGGCATCAACGTGGCTCCAAGTGTTGGCCAAGGTGAACTTGGAGGTTGTGATCCAAGGAATCTGCCCAGTGCTGTGTGGACCAAGGGCACCTCTCCCCTAGGGACACTAACTCCAGCTGGCAGCTGATGGCCAAGGTCTCCATCCAAGAGGTCTTTCCAAAGGAGGCCACCTTTGAAGCAACACATGTGAGGAATTATATTTATTTGTGTTGTGATTGTTCTTCCACCCATTCTAAAAAAGGCTCAGAATGAAAATTTGAGAGTGTGTGGGGATATGGCCTGTGACCATGTTGCAGTTGAGGCATGAGTGATCCCCTATGTGCATCCGGCCCTGCAAGAAGCCCACAAAGTGATTCATGAGAAGGAGAGACAGCACCTGCTGACCATAGACTCTGAAAAGAAAATCAGCAAAACTTGGTGGTCCCTGCATGTTGAGAACAGCGGATGAGGAATTCAGAGGAGTTCAGATTTAGGCAGGATCTCTCTTCCTGCACCCTGTAGCCTCCAGCCAAAGCAGCCAATGGAGACTTCATTTTGCTCCATTGACCTGGCTGAGCCCAACAGCTCAGCTTTATGGGAATGTTTTTCGGGGTCCAGTGACTCCTCAATGGGGACAGTGTGTTGGTTCCTTCAGGGGCTGATTAATGGTGTACAGTGATGTTGAACTGCATAGTCGAGGAGGCTTGCCAAGAAGAAGAAGAAGAGTTCATTTATATGACGTTATTCTCTACCCGAAGGAGTCTCAAAGTGGCTTCCAATCGCCTTTCCTTTCCTCTCCCCACAAGAGACACCCTGTGAGGTGGGTGAGGCTGAGAGAGCCTTGATATCGCTGCTCGGTCAGAACAGCTCTATCAGGGCTGTGACTAGTCCAAGGTCACCTAGCTGGCTGCATGTGGTGGGAATGGGGAATCAAACCCGGCTCACCAGATTAGAAGTCCGAACTCCTAACCACTACACCAAACTGGCATTAAGACATTCCCTAAGTTAAAGCACCATTTTTTCTCTTTATGGGGCAAGAACTTTCAACTCAAGGTTCATTTGGGAGCACCAAAGAGAGAAAGGGACCCAGGCTGGGATCCCACTAAAAAAACAGTGCCTGTTCTTGGATCAGTAAAAGGAAACATCCTCCTGTGTTGTGATTTGATGCCTCTCGACTGTTCAGAATCTAAGAACTGTCTATCCCTTCCCTTTCTCAGGATCGCCTTGTCCTGGGGGGGCGGATCTCTTTTCCAAAACTCTCTCCCTGTGTCCTTCACCCAGGAAATGCACTGAAATAACTTTCCTTCTGAGGAAACGTTCAAAGTGTCTAGTAACATGGAGACTGGGATGGACTACTGCCCTTGCTCTACTTGGGACTCCTCTTGGAGAGCTTTCAGAAGCTTGCAGAACACTCAGGTTAGGCTGCTGGTCACAGGCAACTTTTGAGGGGACCTGATGCTGACCTGGTGGCAGTTCCACTGGCTGCCCATCTGCCCCCAAGCCCAACTCAAGGCATTGTTTCCCCCTTCAAGGCCCTTCATGGCTTGGAACCAGGGCTTCTGAAGGGCTCCATTCTCCCAGCTCTTCCTGCCTGGGAATCCAGATCTCAGGGAGAGATCCTGCGGACCGTCCTGTCAATCAAAGACCCTTGTTTAGTGGGTACACAAGAGAGGGCCGTTTTGGTGGCAGCCCCATGATTACAGAACACCCTCCAAAGGGAGATGCCCCCTTCACCTTCATTCTTTAGAAGGTAGTGAAGAAAGGATGGAATCAGGATTGCATTTGTTTTAGTTTACTAGCAGTCTGAATTTTTTTTTAACTTTAAACTTTGGGGTTTAAGTTTCCTGGGCATTTAATTTGATGTTCTTCCACTCCATAAAGATGAAATGTTTTAAATCAAAATATTCCTCCAGGGATAAGGGGGGATTGCCAAATTCCTGTTTGCCATGCATCAATAAGAATTGCCAGCCCTTGGCCCCGGATGAATCAGGACGGCCAGCTTTGGGGTCCAGGAAAGACCCTCCAGTTCCGGAGGGAAAGTGATGCAGGTCAGTTTGGCTTGTGGTTGAGTGGTTTGGGCCAATGGGTGGTTAGGGCCATCTTTATCCTTCCCTTCTAGGCAATGCTCCATAAACCCCAGTATTACACAGGATCATTATTACACTCCTGTTGCTGGAATGTATAAATCTGCACTTAATAATGTTTAGTCCTCACGTGTTCTGCTTCAAAGGTGGCCTGTCTGGGAAAGACCTCTTGGCTGGAGACCTCAGCCATCAGCTGCCAGCTGAAGTCAATGTTCCTAGGGGAGAGGGACCCTCGGTCCTGCTCAGCACCAGGCGGCTTCCTTGGCTCACAACCTCCAAGTTCTCTTTGGTCAATGTTTGGAGCCACATTGATGCATCTGGAGGTCTGACATGTGTCACCAATGGATCCCAGTGTTCCAAAGAATGCAGAGTGTTCCTCTTCACTGTACTTGAGAAATAACCAGTTTTTTCCCCAAACTGACTTTAGTGTCAATCCAGAACCACCCTCTGTGACCTGGGACCATTCCAAGAGGGTTATACAGGGGAGGGCTGCTGGGACATCTCTGCTGCTGGTGGGAAGCCTAACCTCTCTGCTTCTTCCTTCCCACAGGAGAACTGAACTTCGATGATTTCCTTGAAGTCCCCTGAGAAGATGATATGCTTTTCCGGAATGTGGCAAAAATAAAATCAGAACCAAATGATAAATGAAGGTTCACTGCCAGAAAAGCCAAATTGCTGAGGCAATCAATCAATCAATCAATCAGTCAGTCAATCAATCAATCAATCAATCAGTCAGTCAATCAGTAAAAGAGCATTAAATACCTGTTTGTATTTGTCCGATTTTTCAAATGCTCCTGGGGTTGCATGGGAGGAGGGAAGTCCCGCGTCCCAGATCTGCAGGCCTCAGTCCTATTCCTCATGATATTCAACATCTTGTTATGATTTCAACCAATCCAAAGAACATCTCAGTGTTGCTTAGACCAGTGGTCCCCAACCTTTTTATCACCGGGGACCACTCAACGCTTGACGATTTTACTGAGGCCCAGTGGGGGGGGGGGTAGTTTATTCCTCTACTCTCAACCACTTCCCTAACGCTCTCTGATCGCTATGGTAATGTTTAAACATCCCTTCAAAATAAGATACAGACGCGCCACAACAATGAACATAAGGAACATTTTATTTTCATGGGAATTTTAACTCATGACAATGACAAATCAATGGGAACCCTGAGCTTGTTTCTCTGCAACGAGATAGTCCCATCTGGGAGTGATGGGAGACAATGATACCCGAAGTGTGTTGTAAAGGGCTGGGGCGGGGGGAGGGGGAGGAGAAGGCGTCCTTTGTGGCCCACCTCCAATTAGTCGACAGACCACATGTGGTCCGCGGCCCACAGGTTGGAGATTGCTAGTTTAGACCACCACAGGAGTCAAGCGATACTCCCTGACCTGTTTTGTCCTTCTTCTCCAGGGAGATGATTCCTTGGTGAGGATCCTGGTAGACCTCTCTCTGGTGGGATTGTGGTAGACAGGCTGAATCACAGTCCACCATCCCTTTGAGGTTCATGGCCTGATAATATAATAATAATAATAATAAATAAATAAGGGTGGTCTGCTGGGGAATGAAGGGAACAAGAAGGGAACAAGAAGGGAATGAAGGGAGAGCCAGTTTGGTGTAGTGGTTAGGAGTGCAGACTTCTAATTGGCATGCTGGGTTCGATTCTGCCCTCTCCCACATGCAGCCAGCTGTGTGACTTTGGGCTCACCACGGCACTGATAAAACTGTTCTGACCGAGCAGTGATATCAGGGCTCTCTCAGCCTCACCCACCCCACAGGGTGTCTGTTGTGGGGAGAGGAATGGGAAGGCGACTGTAAGCCGCTTTGAGCCTCCTTCGGGTAGGGAAAGCGGCATATAAGAACCAACTCTTCTTCTTCATCATCATTATTACAATTCATCTTCTTTGGGAGACTGGTTAAGTATGGTGGCTCATTTGGGGAAGGGAAAGGCTGGGTGATAAGGAATGAGCCATCAGGGGCACAGTATGACACACAGTTGTGAGACCATTTGGACACCTTAGTAAGAGGGGAATGCTGGGAAAATCTGGGCAGTTCAACGGGGCAGCCAGCAGACCAACAAATGGGGAATGAAGCAGGCCATTGAATGGCACAGAGACAACTGGTAGTTCTTAGCGATGACCTCAGACTTAGCCAGAAACATCCACAGGCAAGTCATATCAGAGAGGATCCAATAGGACACTCGGAAGGCGTTGGACTTTATTTTCTTTACAAAACACGATAAATTTCACGTTGAAACCATTAAAATCAGCCTCCAGCCCCAAACATACGTTGCTAAAATGATTAAAAAACAGAGTGAAACTGCAGATGAAACACAAAAGCAGCCATTAAAGTCTTGGTTCAGGAGGAGGGTTCCTTGAGAAGATGCCAAACATGGTCAAAATGTTTGTCCCCTGCTGGCAGGAACCCCCAAAAGGTATGGATGAATCTCCCTGGGAAGAGAATTCCAAGGCTATGGGGCCTTGACTGAGAAGGTCATGTCCCAGCTGGCTGTTCCCCTAATCTCAGAAGACAGGGACATGTGAAGGAGGCTTCCGAAGGTGAACGAATGTCTCATTTCCTCTGTGCCCACTGCCTGTTCCCTGTGTTTACTTCTCTGAGCCCGGCCAACAGTTCTGTCTTTCTCATTCTCTTGGTTTTAATGTCCTCACAATGAACTTCCCCCGCTAAAGGGACTCAGTTTAGTCTCTCCCTGTTCAAGCAGAATTCAGTTTACTTATTTATGTTTCAATTTTTACTTCGCCCCTTCTAAAAAAAGGCTCAGGATTAAAATTTGAGAGTGGACATGGACAATCAATGGCACCTGTGACCAGGTTGTGGCCAAGGCATGAGTGATATCCCACGTGCTTCTGTCCCTGCAAAAAAACTACAAAGCGAGCCCTGAGAAAGACGGCTTGAAATTGCTGCAGAAATACAAGAGACTCTGAAAAGGTAATCAGGAAAACTTGCTGGTCCCTACATGGGGAGGGGGTGGATGAGGAACTGAGAGGAGTTTGCATTTAGGAACGTCATCTCTCCTCTCTTCCTGGACCCTGTAGCCAATGCAGACTCTCTGACTGATACAGCTTAGCTTTACAGGAATGTACTTCGGGGTCCAGTAACTCCTCAATGGGGACAGCGTGTTGGTTCCTTCCAGGGCTGATTAATGGTGTGCAGTGATGCTGAATTGCACAGTCAAGGGGGCCTGCCAATAGACATTCCCTGAGTTAAAGCACCATTTTTTCTCTTTATGGGGCAAGAATTTTCAACTCCAGTTTCATTTGGGAGCCCCAAAGGGACCCAGGCTGGGATTCCACTCAAAAGACAGTGCCTGTTCTTGGATCAGTAAGTTTTACTTAGGAAAAATCCTCCACTGTTGCAATCTTATTCCTTTTGACCCTTCAGAAAACATGAACAGTCCATCCCTTCTCTGTCCTGGGGGGAACTCTCTTCCAAAACTCTCTCCATGTGTGCTTCGCCCAGAAAATGCACCGAAATAACTTTCCTTCTGAGGAAGTAATCCAAGTGTCTAGTAACATGGAGACTGGGATGGACTCCTGTCCTATCCTCTGCTTAGGGTTCCTCTTGCATAGCATTCAGATGCCCCTATCGGGGGCAGGTCATCCTTGTCCCGTGGCATTTACACAGGCTAAACAACAGACCAAACAAGGGAAAGAAACTCAACCTAAGCTACAACAAACCCCCCCCCCCCAAATATTATGTAGTGTGCACATATACAATTAGAAACATGAGGGGTCTGTCAGACAATTTGCAGATATTCCCAGTAGATGAATATAGCCTATGAACCACCTTAAAGCAGATGTGTGCCTCCTTCTACACCCTTCCTTGTGGTTTCAAATATACATAATCCACATTCAGAGAATATTGCTTATTTTTCACAATCAGCATCTCTCCTGCAGTGTACGGCTAGGTCAAGCATTTATTTTCAATAAGGCCATGGCTTTGTCCTCATGATGCCTGTACTCACACCACTTCCATCTGCTATGGAATTTCCAATAGGTCTGGATGTGAGCACCAGCACCAGCAGATAGAGTTGAACCCCTGTGTCTACTGGTTGATGTTACACACAGCCAGAACTGGTGACCATTCAGCCCCTGAGCCTAACTCATAAGGGTAGGGTTTGATCATCAAAGCCCTTCATGGCTTGGAGCCAAGGTATCTGGACTGCCTTCAACCCACAGTTCCTGCCTAGGAATCAAAGTATCTCAGGCAGGGGCCCTCCTGGCTGTCCCATCAATGAACACCATTGTCCAGTGGGAACACAAGAGAGGGCCTTTTCAGTGGCAGCCCCATAATTACCTGACAAACACCCAAGGCAGACACCCCTTCACTTTTGTTCCTTAGGAGGCAGTGGAAGGTGGATTAATTCAGGATCACATTTATTTAAGCTTACTAGCAATTACAAATGCAATCAATCAATCAATAATTGTTTTCTGGGCAATATGGGCGCTACCCATATTGTAAGCCAGCTTCAGCTCCATAAAGGAGAGCCATGGGCGTCACCCCCTCTTCCCGCCCTCCTGGGATAAATGGCGATTGCCCGTGTCCAGGATTGCTATAAAAGGCAGGAAGTCTTTGGGTCCAGGGTGAATGCCATTGCCTCTTCAGAAGGAGTCAAGAGCACAAGCCAGGTAAGAGTTCAGGGATCCTGGACTGAAGAAAAATATCGTATTATAAGATGTTCTATTTGTATGCAGCTACCTTCTCCCCAGTTTGCAGGAAAAGCTATTGAATGTCAGTGTAGCCCCAATCCACAGTTTTATGTATCTGCAGATGGGGACCAGAGTTTGCTAGGAGACCTATAGCTTGTTTTTGTATGCACTGGATTCCACTTTTATTTAGAATTCAATCCTCTTAATCACAATTTCCCAACGGGCATTTCGTTTCAATGGGATTTTGTTCTGAAGAGTCTAGTTTTGAATTATAATTACAGCTCATTCTCCACACATCTTTCACTTTCATAGAAATACGGATATTTCTCCTGGAATCCATAGATGTCTGGGGCATAGACAATGGAAATGTTATTTCCCATATTTTCTTATCATAATCCAAACTGCTTCTGGGGTCTCCCCTGTCCCCCAGGAGCAGGATTTTGAGAAATGCAACTTGCTGCAGCAATAGAAGGAGTGGGCAAGTGAGTAGCATCCCAGTCTTGGGAAACAAGCGTAGATTCTAACCCACTGTGACTGCTGTTGGTTTTGAATACAGATTCTACCCAGAATTTGTATGTAGCACTGGCGGTTGAAATCTTCAACGCCCAGAAATATTGTCCAAAAGCAGTCGTTACTGTTATGTGGAGGATAAAACCTCTTTAGAGGACCTTGCAACCTGAGGTTCTCACCCCTTGAGGGACAGCAATGGAGGAAGGGAAACTGTTCCTACACATTTTCCTGCAAGAAAAGGCCATGACGCTGGCCTCTTCTGCACTCTCACCGTTTTCACCTGTGTGTCTTTTTGGCTTTTCATATCCCCCCTTTTCTGAATGTCTTTTCCTCCCACAACTGGTTAATATTATATAGCCATACTTACCATGAGGTGATGTAATATCGAAGCTACCACTAGAGGGAACATTGCAGAATAGATCTCCCCCTAACATGGGACACACAAGCAATGACAAATAAGAGAGTGGAAGAGTTCTTAATGGCACCACTGCTGCTTTTTCTGAAATTCGTTGGCAACAACCCCAGCAGCTCCAGGTGTGGCCTAATGCACTTTGTTGTTGTTCTCTCTCAGCCTGTCCTGGGTGCGAGACAGTTCCAGCGACCATGAAGCTCCTGTTGACCCTCCTTCTGCTGCTGCCACTCCTTACAACTATCCATGCTCAGATCCAGCCCTGGGATGCTGTTATTTCAGGCCATGGGGAATTGACGGTTAGAGATCGGGCACAATCTTTAGATGGGGGGGGGGGCATGGTGGAACCTACGCTCAGTATGCAGAAGGTTCAGTTGCTGGCATATCCAGCTGAATGGACCAAGAATAGGTGACCCCTGGGGTATCTGCACCTCCTCAACCTCAGCCCTCTCCAAGCACTGCCCCTCAAATCTGCACGAATTCCCCCAAGCCAGAGCTGGGAATTTCCCTCTAGGTTATAGTCGCTTAATGCCCCTTTAATTGTCACAGCAACCCCTGAAGAACATGTTTCATGTGGAGAGGCCTCCATGTCCACATCCCAAGTGGCAGGTCTTTGGGTTGAGCAGACTCTTGTTGGACTGATTTAAAGATGGAAACCAGGGTTGGCCTCCAAAGTTTAACTCAGCTGACTAATGTTTCCTTGTAGGGCATGACCGGGAAACGAGCAGTTGACGAGGGAGAAGGCGAAGTGCAGAATGAGGGCGAGACCCTCCAGGTCCGGAGGGAAATTGATACAGGTCGGTTTGGGCTTGCTTTTAGGAAGTTGGGGGCAATGGTTGGGTTAGGACATTCTTTATCCTTTCCTCCTAGGCAATGCTCCCCAAACTCCAGTATTACTCAGGGTCATTATTGCACTCCTGATGCTGGAATGTATAAATCTGCACTTAATAATGTGTGATAGAACTAGTTTGACAGGTAGAGCATTCTCCAGTTTAGCAGTTGCAGCACTGCAAGGATACACGGCATGCACAGAGTTCCGTGTTCAGTCCTCACATGTTCTGTTTCAAAGGTAGCTTCCTTTGGAAAGATCTCTTGGATGGAGAGCTTGGCCATCAGCTGCCAGCTGGAGTTAATGTCCCTAGGGGAGAGGCACCCTTGGTCCCACACCACACCAGGGAGCTTCCTTGGCTCACAACCTCCACTTAACCTTGGTCAATGTTTGGAGCCACGTGGATGTCTCTCGAGGTCTTTCATGTGTCACAAATGGATCTCAGTGTTCCACAGAAGGTGGAACGTTCTTCTTCACTGCAGTCAAGAAAGAACCAGTGTTCCCCCCAAATGACTTTGGTGTTAATCCAAAAACACTCACTCTGTGTTATCTGGGAGCATTCCGGTCAAATAGGACACGGAAGGCTGCAGGGGCATTTCTTCTGCATTAAATACCTCTCTTTTGCTTCCTGCCCACAGGAGAACAGATAAGAGATCGTATACCTTGATATGTTAAACGGAGAACATTTGGTAAAAAAAAATTTCGCATCAGAAAGCCAAAACCAAGGCTAGGTCACACAAAAGTGCTGAAGTCACTTATCCATCACTCTGTCCTTCTTTCCATCCCTCCACCCGCCCAGAGCTACAACGAATATAGAAATACAATGATGGAAATATAAATAAATAAATAAATCAAAGAGAATTAAACAGCCATCTATCTGTATTTGTCTGATTTTTCAACCAACAGCTTGGCTCACAACCTCTAAGTTCACCTTGGCCGAGGTTTGGAGCCACGTTGATGCATCTGGAGGTCTTTCATGTGTCACAAATCATGTTCTGCAGAAAGTAAGATGTTCCTTTTCACTGCCATCAAGATGGGAAGCTTAAACCCTCCTCTGCTTCCTTCCCACAGGACATCAGAAAAGAGATCACTCAGCTGAATGGCCAGGAGGCCTTTATGGTTACCTGCTTTCAAAAGCATTTCCAGCTTAGCTCCCACAAAAGCCTGAGGCTATCCATCCATCCTTCTATCAATAAAATAGAATGAAACACTGGTCTGTGTTTGTCTGATTTTTCAAACCAAGTTGGCTCCTGGAATGCCCCAAGACAACCTGGCTGCAGCTGGTGACGACTGAGGCCTCAGTCGGAAACTTTGATAAGCAGATGAGGTCAGGGAGGGTCCAATGAGTCATGAGGAAGACTCCAGAATGGATTTCTTTCATTCCCAAAAGTTGCATTCCCATCCTTCTGCCTCATGGCTGGCCATTTAACTGAGCCAGCCTGGAATCGTGCCTTTCTGGTCCTGTATCTCTTCAAAGGGGACAGTGTGCTGGTTGCTTCAGGTGCTGGTCAACGGTGTGCACAGTGCCATTCAATTTCATAGTCCTGGGGGCCGGCCAATAAGACTTTGTCCAAACCAATGCACCGTTTTTGCTCTGTCTTTATTCTTTAATTTGAGGTTCATTTGGGAGCACCATAGAGAGAAAGGTCCCAACTCTGGAATTCCAAGGCCTATTCTTGGATCCTTAAAAGCTGTCTTTAGGGAAAATCCTCCAGTGTTTTGATTGGCTTTTGATTCCTGTATCAACATTCCTTCTCTGTTGGAACGTCCCAGCTATCAAAGGGGTTTCACAAAACCCTGGTTGACGAAGACTGCCCGGGGGGTTGAACTCAGCCCAAGGGGGATGCACAAGGCTCCTCACCCAGAAAGCTTCTTTCAGTGGCAGTAGGACAACCCCGGTCAGGTAGTCTTGCCTGAATCCTATGGGGCTCTAAGTGTCCTGGAAATGCTCCTGTCAGGGGGCATAGTTTGGCCTGGTTTAAGTCATTCTACTCCAGAGTGAAAGGGTTTCTTCTGGGGAACAGCACATCCTGTGGGGTGCCACGGCTGCAACCATATCCACCCCCCACTTCCAGCATCCATGCAAGGACAAATCAAACATAGTTTTGGGACTGGCAGTCATCCATGGGCTGACCCCATCCAGCTCTGCATCTTCTCATCCAGATATCCATATAGGGATGAGGGAGAAGGCGAAGTGCAGAATGAGGGTGAGACTCTCCAGGTCCGGAGGGAAAGTGATACGGGTCAGTTTGGGCTTGCTGTTGGGAGGTTTGGGGCAATGGATGGGTTAGGACCATCTTTATCCTTCCCTTCTAGGCAATTCTCCCCAAACTCCAGTATTACACAGGATCATTATTGCACTCCTGATGCTGGAATGTATAAATCTGCACTTAATAATGTGTGATAGAACTAGTTTGACAGGCAAAGCATTCTCAAGTTTAGCAGTTGCAGCACTGCTAGGATACACGGCATGCACAGAGTTCCGTGTTCAGTCCTCACATGTTCTGTTTCAAAGGTAGCTTCCTTTGGAAAGATCTCTTGGATGGAGAGCTTGGCCATCAGCTGCCAGCTGGAGTTAATGTCCCTAGGAGAGAGGCACCCTTGGTCCCACACCACACCAGGCAGCTTCCTTGGCTCACAACCTCCACTTAACCTTGGTCAATGTTTGGAGCCACATGGATGTCTCTGGAGGTCTTTCAGGTGTCACAAATGGATCTCAGTGTTCCACAGAAGGTGGAACGTTCTTCTTCACTGCAGTCAAGAAAGAACGAGTGTTCCCCCCAAATGACTTTGGTGTTAATCCAAAAACACTCGCTCTGTGTAATCTGGGAGCATTCCGATCAAATAGGACACGGAGGGCTGCAGGGGCTTTTCTTCTGCAAGAGGGAAGCATAACCTCTCTTTTGCTTCCTGCCCACAGGAGAACAGAAAAGAGATCGTACACCTCGACGGTTAATAGATCGATATGTTAACCGGAGACCAAGTGGTAGAAAAATATTTCTCACCAGAAAGGAAAAACAAGGCTAGCTCACACAAAAGAACTGAGGCCATCTATCCATCCCTCTGTCCATCCATCCATCCACCCAGAGCTGCAAAGAAATGGGTGGTATAGAAATCTAAATAAATAAATAAATAAATCAAAGAGAACCATCTATCTGCATTTGTCTGATTTTTCAACCAACAGCTTGGCTCACAACCTCTAAGTTCACCTTGGCCGAGATTTGGAGCCACGTTGATGCATCTGGAGGTCTTTCATGTGTCACAAATCATGTTCTATAGAAGGCAGAATGTTCCTTTTCACTGCCATCAAGATGGGAATCTTAAACCCTCCTCTGCTTCCTTCCCACAGGACATCAGAAAAGAGATCACTGGCCTGAATGGCCAGGAGGCATTTATCCTTACCTGTTTTCAAGAGGAAATCAAGTTTAGCTCCCACAAAAGCCAAATGGCTGAGGCCATCCATTCATGCATCCATGCATCCATGCATCCATGCATCCATGCATCCATGCATCCATGCATCCATGCATCCATCCATCCATCCATCCATCCATCCATCCACAGCTCTATCAGGGCTGTGACTAGTCCAAGGTCACCTAGCTGGCTGCATGTGGTGGGAATGGGGAATCAAACCCGGCTCACCAGATTAGAAGTCCGAACTCCTAACCACTACACCAAACTGGCACTAAGACATTCCCTAAGTTAAAGCACCATTTTTTCTCTTTATGGGGCAAGAACTTTCAACTCAAGGTTCATTTGGGAGCACCAAAGAGAGAAAGGGACCCAGGCTGGGATCCCACTAAAAAAACAGTGCCTGTTCTTGGATCAGTAAAAGGAAACATCCTCCTGTGTTGTGATTTGATGCCTCTCGACTGTTCAGAATCTAAGAACTGTCTATCCCTTCCCTTTCTCAGGATCGCCTTGTCCTGGGGGGGGGGGCGGAACTCTTTTCCAAAACTCTCTCCCTGTGTCCTTCACCCAGGAAATGCACTGAAATAACTTTCCTTCTGAGGAAACGTTCAAAGTGTCTAGTAACATGGAGACTGGGATGGACTACTGCCCTTGCTCTACTTGGGACTCCTCTTGGAGAGCTTTCAGAAGCTTGCAGAACACTCAGGTTAGGCTGCTGGTCACAGGCAACTTTTGAGGGGACCTGATGCTGACCTGGTGGCAGTTCCACTGGCTGCCCATCTGCCCCCAAGCCCAACTCAAGGCATTGTTTCCCCCTTCAAGGCCCTTCATGGCTTGGAACCAGGGCTTCTGAAGGGCTCCATTCTCCCAGCTCTTCCTGCCTGGGAATCCAGATCTCAGGGAGAGATCCTGCGGACCGTCCTGTCAATCAAAGACCCTTGTTTAGTGGGTACACAAGAGAGGGCCGTTTTGGTGGCAGCCCCATGATTACAGAACACCCTTCCAAGGGAGATGCCCCCTTCACCTTCATTCTTTAGAAGGTAGTGAAGAAAGGATGGAATCAGGATTGCATTTGTTTTAGTTTACTAGCAGTCTGAATTTTGTTTTAACTTTAAACTTTGGGTTTTAAGTTTCCTGGGCATTTAATTTGATGTTCTTCCACTCCATAAAGATGAAATGTTTTAAATCAAAATATTCCTCCAGGGATAAGGGGGGATTGCCAAATTCCTGTTTGCCATGTATCAATAAGAATTGCCAGCCCTTGGCCCCGGATGAATCAGGACGGCCAGCTTTGGGGTCCAGGAAAGACCCTCCGGTTCCGGAGGGAAAGTGATGCAGGTTAGTTTGGCTTGTGGTTGAGTGGTTTGGGCCAATGGGTGGTTAGGGCCATCTTTATCCTTCCCTTCTAGGCAATGCTCCATAAACCCCAGTATTACACAGGATCATTATTACACTCCTGTTGCTGGAATGTATAAATCTGCACTTAATAATGTTTAGTCCTCACGTGTTCTGCTTCAAAGGTGGCCTGTCTGGGAAAGACCTCTTGGCTGGAGACCTCAGCCATCAGCTGCCAGCTGAAGTCAATGTTCCTAGGGGAGAGGGACCCTCGGTCCTGCTCAGCACCAGGCGGCTTCCTTGGCTCACAACCTCCAAGTTCTCTTTGGTCAATGTTTGGAGCAACATTGATGCATCTGGAGGTCTTACATGTGTCACCAATGGATCCCAGTGTTCCAAAGAATGCAGAGTGTTCCTCTTCACTGTACTTGAGAAATAACCAGTTTTTTCCCCAAACTGACTTTAGTGTCAATCC